>NC_134313.1:31628421-32270166 GCF_964195595.1 Calonectris borealis | reverse complement strand
CATGGTGGTGTTGAGTTGATAGTTGGACTGGATGATCTTAGAGGTCTTTTCCAACCTTAATGATTCTATGATTCTATTTACGTTGGAAAAGACCATTAAGATCATCGAGTCCAACCGTAAACATAACTGCCAAGTCCACCACTAAATCATGTCCCTAAGCGCCATGTCTACACGTTTTTTAAATACCTCCAGGGATGGTGACTCAGATATTTTAGAAATATCCTGACCAACATCGACATGTTGCTTCATCACTTTCTTAACCTCCAGATGACAAATACATGAGAAGTACCTCATGTATTTCAGCATTTTGTTAAATTGAGGCTATGAGAATGAGAAGACTGGAAACTGGATCTATGAAGAAAGTATATTTAACAGGGGAGCCAATATGGGGTGGCATGACAATTTCATATGTTCAAATCCCTGTTGTCTGTTCAATTTATTAGAAAGGAGTCTGTGATCTGTTTAGTATATTTTGTGTGTATCTAAATACCTCACTTATGTTCTCAAATCCATGTTTGCTTTCCTTGAGTGTACTTTATTGCATGGGAGAAGTGTATTGAAATTAAACAAATATGTGGCCTCAGAGTGACTCAGAAAAAGCAATTTTTCTTAATTTCAGTCCTGGTTGTTTATGAAATATGCATGAGGCACAAAATCTGCAGCTGCAGATGTACACACACTGAGGATTCTACATCTGTTGGTTAAAATCAAAACAGAACAACAGTACCAAGAATGATCAAAAACAACAAATGGAAAACTTTCTCTTCAAAAACTCTTAATTTAAATCTTGAGGGAATATTCAAAGTAATATACTTTTCTGAGTTGTTACTGCTGAATGTTAAGTTTTTGCAGGTTCTTTCTGGACCAGCCACTGAAAATGAAGCTTTAGTAGCATCCTGTGACAAACAGTTGTGTTCACTGTGTTGAAACATTACCTAATTGTCTCATCACCATGACTTCAATTGCTTCAGTGACTTTGTGGCTCCAATGGCTTTGGTGACTGAGACAAGCAGAGCTGTTCTGTTTGTGATATAAGTTGTGTTGTTTTGCTTTTTAATTTGATGCAATTTGTAGAAAAAAAACAAGGATATTTATAATCAAAGCATGTGGATGCAGCTCTCCAGATTTGCCAAGATCTATTCCTTCTGTATTTAGCATTGGTGCGGCCTCACCTTGAGCACTGTGTGCAGTTCTGGGCCCCACAATTTAAGAAGGATGTGAAGGTCCTTGAATGCGTCCAGAGGAGGGCAACAAAGCTGGTGAAAGGGCTGGAAGGCATGTCCTATGAGGAGCAGCTAAGGACTCACGGTTTGTCTAGTTTGGAGAAAAGGAGGCTGAGGGGCAACCTCATTGCTCTCTATGGCTTCCTAAGGAGGGGAAGGGGAGAGGGAGGTGCTGATCTCTTCTCCCTAGTATCCAGTGACAGGGCACGTGGGAATGGTTCAAAGCTGCATCAGGAGAAGTTTAGACTGGACAGTAGGAAGCATTTCTTTACAGAGAGAGTGGTCAAACACCGGAACAGGCTTCCTAGAGAGGCGGTCGATGCCCCATGCCTGTCAGTGTTTAAGAGGCATTTGGACAATGCCCTTAATAACATGCCTTAACTTTTGGTCAGCCCTGAAGTGGTCAGGCAGTTGGACTAGATGATCATTGTAGGTCCCTTCCAACTGAAGTATTCTATTCTACTCTACTCTACTCTACTCTACTCTACTCTACTCTACTCTATTCTATTCTATTCTATTCTATTCTCAAGAAAGAGGAAGACTTTTTACCAGGGCCTGTAGTGACAGAGCAAGGGGCAATGGTTTTAAACTCAAAGACTGTAGGTTTAGATTGGACATAAAGAAGAAATTTTTTATTATGAGGGTGGTGAGACACTGGAACAGGTTGTCCACAGAAGTTGTGGATGTCGCCTCCCCAGAAGTGTTCAAGGTTGGATGGGGCTTTGAGCAACCTGATCTAGTGATCGAGGTCCCTGGCCATGGCAAGGAGGTTGGACTAGATGATCTTTAAAGTTCCCTTCCAACACAAACCATTCTATGTTTCTATGATTCTATGATTCTATGATTCTATAAAATATAAGCTGAAGAGTAATTTCAGGATAGAATATGTTACAAAAAATGCCTCTTTCTTTTTTTCCTTCTATTTCCTCTGAATATCTCTGAAGAAAACATGAGACCAAAACACATTTTGCACATCTAATTAAACACAGTCTGTGTGATAGAGGGATGTCCCTTCTTTTGTTCCTTCGCTAGTAAAGTTCAACTGCCTTGATAATAATGGAATCCAAAGTAGTTTTTACTTTGACTCTTGGATGCTGCTGCTTTGGGTACCCAATGCCATTTTAAGACTTGATGGAATTATCCTGGTGGATATTCCAATTGCTGTCCACCTTGTGGATAACAAGAACTGAGGGGGAAAAGAGAATAATCAAGCAAAAGAGAAACACATATGAATCTTTGGAAATTACCTATTCACTCATATGTCTTTACAGTTAGTATTATCATTAGTAACATTTGAAATTTTATCTCAGTTCAATCACCACAGTATATACTCAATTTTGTGAAACCAAAAGACAAATTTGACATGAAATATGAAGACTATTCCCAGATTTGCCACTGGGCATAATGCAAACTCTCTCTTTACCAATAATGTCTTATTGTCTCCTAGCAAAGGTTTGACATTTGTTATTTCATATCCCTTTCATGACCAGCTTGCTATAAGTAATTAATTCAATTATATCATCTAAACAGACACTAGGGAGCTTTGTGTCAACTTTACAAACTATAATGGACAATGTCATATGTGACAGTGCCTACCAGTAACAGATTCTCATGGGTATTGAATGCACTTTACTCATATTTTCAGTAACAATAAAAAAATTACACAGGAGTTAAAAATAACATGAAAGAAATGATCTAACAATTCAAATGGAAAGAGAAAAGAAAGAGATCTGGTCACAAACAGCTGACCTGCACAGTTATGTTTTATGATAAATTTAGAAAACATCACAGGTAAAATATCCAAAATAAATGTAGTTGATCTATATGCTTCTTTTAGACTGCTAAATGCTGCATTCCTCACTAAATATATCACTATCTCTAATGCTAGCTTTTTTTTTAATCCAGCCATCTTTATGCTTAATTTAAATCTATTTTGTCCTGCTCTTAAAGCACTTCTGTGACATTATACACTTTCCTGTATCTGGTTCTTTTATTTAAAATAAGATGGCTAAGCTGTGATAGGACAAGTCCAAATTATCTACGGATTAACCTGACAGATGGACAGTGGCATCAGGTGTATAATTTCAATGTCTGCAGGAGCTCTCTAAGGGAAGTAGATAGCTAGGATCAGCTGAGAAATGCATAGGGACAATACTAGGGCAGCCAAAGTTAGAAGGCTGGGGCAGTTGAGAAATTTACCTAATAAAATAACAGGAGAGACAAATGAGTTAGTGGGGAAATTTACTTCTACTGAAAAATAGGTCTAGGGAGGATGGTAAAGAAATGATTGACCAAGACAAAGCTGGCAGGTCTACTGAAAGCTTTCCATGAGAGATGCCAGTGTGATTGCCGGACCAACATTGGTAAGGAAGGCCTTCAAAGAAGGAATCAAAATTAAAATTAAACCTAAATAATTTCTAGGAAGTTTAAGTTTGAACTCTAATTATGTGCCAAAATGCCTTGCTGGACTTCACGTTGCTCTCTTCACCTTTTTGCATATTGCATAATGAGGAACCTTTCTGTATGGCCTTTTTCTCAATCCAAGGTGCTCACTTCAGATTCTCATGCACTCTGCTCTCTATCCAGGTTCTGGTCGGCTAATACTCCATCCTTAATTAGGTCATTCACATCTAAACATATCTATTGAAAGCTTTACAATCCTCAGAGTGTTGCATAAAGGTTTATGAACAAGAGTTAGGAAAAAGCAAATTCAGGATTTCAAAAACTTCATTTAAAGCTGACTTGAATGCATGTCCAGAGGCATGCTGAATTTAGTGACAGGTCAAACTGTTTAAGGAAGTTGCTTTGAAAGTATTTTATTTTTTTAGTCTAAAACATCTCATTTAAAGTTTGTTTATTTATTTTATAGTAATAACAAAGGCTTTAAGAAACATTTAAATAGAAAAATGTTAGTTTAAATGGAATGAACTACCCAGATCAAGCCCCAGTTATGTTTTATTCTTTTCCCAGGCAGGAAAAAAATGATGTGATACAAGAACAGTGTTTTTTTAAAGTTTGGTCAGGGATGAAAGAATGAATTATTCATGCAGCTGTAAAATAAATTCTTATTCAGGCTACCTAGCTGGCCTTGAAGGAGTAAATAGAGATATAGGTTGTCTTAATTTTACTAGGAACATGGAGAAGGAATGAATCTTTAATTCTTTAACATCCATTGATTGATACAGGATTGGGGGTTCAACAAAGCATTGTAAAATTACTGCCACTGACCTAACAGAGGCAACAGGTGCAGTTGAAGGGCCTAGAAATTTCTTAGTTGCCATTTCCTAATTGCTATGTTTACATTTATGTATTCCACATTTGATGCTTTGCTCAGAGCTTAAATTCATGGTCTTGCATCTTGTTGGCCATTTCAGTATAGGAGGCTTAGACAACCTTGTGGCTTGATCATAATCATATTTGGAAAAAAGATAAATATTTCAGCATCATTTAGGATCATACAGGATCATATTTGGTATGGTACACTATTGTTTCCTAAGCAAAATATTTTGAATACGCTTATACAGGACTACATAGTCAGCAACGAACAAAATGAAAAGTGATTTTCATAGTAAAAGAAATTAAAAGGGAGGGTGCTTTCTTTCTGAGATTCTTACTCTGCCCAAAAGCCAAAAATGTGAGGACAGACACATAAGTATGGCTTCTGTTGTTATTTCTCCCAGGGAAACTCCAAGGCTTCTTCACATTTAAATTTTTATCTTTATATTTGATCACAAGACAGCATAATGAAAATATGCTATGATAAGATCAGAAGGTCATCTAGTTATTGTTCTCCTTCTGACTGAGAATATTTAAAAACTTGCTGTTAGTGGCCTGCAGCAGGAAAGTAGATGCTGAAATACTGCAAAGTAACATTAAAAAGGACTGTATTAATATCTAAATTTCTCTCAGTGCAGACATAAATAATATATAAATGCTACAATGGAAAATGGAGATGCATGGTTTGTGCACATTCATCCTTGAGTTCAGTGCAATTTCGCTGTGCATTGACACATCACAACTTTCTTCAATAATCTCTTTCACCATAAAGAACTGGATATTGAATGAGCAAAGCCAGAACCATCTAGCTTCCTCCATCTGTACTCTGAAAATACCCATATTTCTGGGGAGCACTGAAAGAAATCCTGAAAAGATTCAGAAATGCTCAGTCTCACTGTCACTCATTTTCTGCCCTGTGGTGTAGGTAGAAGTTTGAATTTGGGTTGTGGGAATTGCTCTCAAGTTCTCTGTTCTTTATTCCTCTATGTCAGGGTTCACAAGGAGAGTAAAACTGGAGAGGCAAATCATAAAGCCCTTAATAAACTCGATCAAACTAATCAAAGGACAAAGGGTTGTAGAGCAGGCTGTAGGCTGAAGAAGAAGGGAGAAATTCCAATAATACTCTCCCCCATTTCGGAAACATATACATGCCATCAAGAAAGGAAAGGAATTTACTTTCTGTTATAGTGACACCAATTTCCTAAACTGATGTCAAGGACCTAATTGCAGCTTGTGATTCCTGGATGACTTGAAAAATAGACCCTGTATTCTATGTGGTCTAGAGGTAAAAATAAGGCAAAGAATGTGAGCAGAAAGAAAGGCCTTTATTAAATGAAGCGAAATATGTTATCTCTCCCCAAAAACCATCCCCTCTTAATTCCATGGGCAGTGTGTTCATTCCCTGGAATTTAGATGATTTCTTCCTGCTGCAACTTCAGCCCATGCTAATTGATAAAGGCTACAAATGCTCAGTCTCCTGAACTGCAGAATTACACAAATGTCAATGGATACTTAAAAGAGTCTACATCAAATTCAAGAAGTATAATGCCCAGAGGATTGCACTAGCTCAGGGCAAGCAGAGAGATTGTGTCCAGTTGTGAGCCCATCTCTTATCTTCTGTGACCTGTAGCAAAGGCAGGGTAAGAAAGTGGCATCAAATTGAAGCAAATATGCCTGATCCAAGTTGATAGCTGCTGTTGCAGTCCAGGGAGAACAGGTCTGGCAAGTAGGAGGCAGAAACAGTAGTTAGAAGATGCCTGAGGGAAAGAGGAGAGTTAAAAATGCCTCTGAGAGCTAAAAATGTCTCCCTGCCATTCTAGTGACATTATCTAACATATGAAAAATACCCATATGTGCAAGCCTTCTGTATCATTCTATTACCACAGGATGCTCAGCAAAGTCATATTGCAAACCCTGCTTTTGCAGTTCCTCACCTTCTGTCCCTTTTCACTCTGCAGCCTTGCTGTTGCATTACTGTAGGTGTAGGCTGGACTGAGCATTCAGCTGCATGCAGAAAGGAAATTCTTTAAAAGGTTTTAAACTGCTGTCATAAAAACAGTGCTGAAGTGGTCTGTCAATCCTCCTTTTCTTGGGTGTACAAATACTTTAATGCTTATTTGTAAGGAGATTTGAGTTCACATTAGAGAGAAGCTCTTTGCTTACAGAATTTTTACTAAATCCTGTTTTCTGCATGTCGTTCAACACTAAAGGACCTACTTCCTTTGTATCTTTCTTTGTATCATCTATGGCCTGTCCTTGTGCCAACTAGGTGTGAGCTATTAAATGAAGCTAGGAAAATGTAATCCATGGTAACAGCTAATAAGTGTTTGAAATTTAGCATTTCCTGAAAATACTAATTTATCTGGATCCCGTTTCAAAATCATACATGAAATGGATAGGGGACTACATGAAACAGGAGGTTAACTAAAACACCACAGGGAAGAATCTATATGTCTGCCCTATGCTAATCTTCTAAGGTCTGCAACAACTTGTTATAAATATATCAAGTGAGTAGAGATCACTTCTTCCTTGAACTGCCGAATGGGTATCAGAGCAGTAAATGCAAAGACATTGAGAAGACCTTTCATACAGTATCTTCAAGGCTTTGTTCTGATCTTGAATAATCTTTTGGTTATTCATGCATTGTTGCAACTCTACAGTGTCAAAGATCATGCACAAGGATAACAAATTATGAATGGTTTTTTTTTAACTTCATTATTTTAAGCCAAATAATAAATGTTGGGTCCTTTTAATTTCTTTTTGACCTTTGATATTTTCATTATCATGCCTTTCTCCAGAATATCTTGCAAAGAAATTTCTGCGTTAAGCTTTTTTATACTCCTTTTATTACTTACATAACAAAGCCATAAGAAAAAAAATACAGCATGGGCAATACGTTATTGATATTTTAGTAAAAGAAATCCATGCTAATATTAGAATACTGAGAACAATGGTTCTTCAAATTAATACTCGTCTTATTCTTATGTTCAAGAGACCAGGCTTCCAAATGTCTCATTGCAAAACAAACAGTGTATGATTTTTTCTGTATAGCTGTGCTTGATCTATTTATAAATTGAACCCTATAATGCAGTAAGTGATAAGGCATTTACATTGATTGTCCAGGGAATCCTTCCAGTTCTGATGGAAGAAAATCTGCTGTTTCAGTACAATGATATAATGTATGATTGTGACAGAATTTAACACGAGGGCCTGCTACCATTTCAAATACACTACTATTGAAAAAATATTGAGTAAAAATAGAATATACAAGAAATGAAAAATACTAGAAATTCAAACTTCATTAAGACATTGCATCTAAACTTTCTTTCAGAACAATATATTTTCATTTTTTAAAAATTATAAGTTTTGTTTTGTGGAATTTTAATTTAAACCAACATAGAAATAAATATCAAAGCCTGTATTTAATAAGATTTGAAAACTCCAACACACTATCAAGCTAAAAGGCATGCTTTGTTCTTTCTAGAACAGATTCTGAACGTGTTCAGAAAAACACTTATATTTTTGAGGAAATAATTTAAGACAAGGATTTGGCCAGGAAATTAACTCATTAAGTCAATTTTAATTCCACTTTGTTAGTAGTTGACTGAAAGAGCTGAGTCCTAATCTACCTCAAAGTGGAAATGCATCTAGGACAAAGAGCATTTTGCTATACACATATGAAAAGCGACAAGAGTCATGAAATATCAGAGGGTGAACCTTCTTTGAGTTCCCATGTGCTGTAGTCCAAATAATACAGCCCAAAATTAATCTCAGTACAGTAATATAGGCAAAGACTGATGGACTACAGAAGTAGATTATTTGAGTAGACTCCAGGTGTGTTATGGTCCCTCTTGAGCATCCAGCTTTGTGAATGTCTTATCTGGCCTTTCGTGAAGAAGTGAGTTTCACAAGCCAGGTCAGAAACCTAGTACAACTCAGGACAGCATTTTTCAGAAGCCTGTTAATATGCATATTACAAAAAAATCTGCTGAATCCCTTGCCAAAAACTGTTATTTCTAGTGACAGTGCCAGATGCCATCGCAGTAAGCAAAATATCTCCTTAAACCTGGAAATAATTTCTCATTGATCTTTGTCCCTTGGAGCTGGTTCACTTCTTGACAAATCTGAGAATAAACTATTATATAAACCAAGAGCATGATGCTGCCCTTGGTCCCCCTATGACACATTTTAGTCATGATATTGAGTCTTTTGGGTCCTAATTCTTTTTCCTTTCATAGGTAGAAGTATTTTGATCCATTTAGTAGACTACAGAGGAAAATGCATAACCCCAATATATAGTTACTTGATTAGATCATCCTTTGTAACTCTGTGCAACTATTTCAGCAAATTAAAGATACCAAAGATCTGACAAAATTAAAGTCAATCTCATACACTGTAGCGCCATCAGAATTTATGATTTTGTTTATTTAACATGTGATGACAAGAGTTTGGGCAGAATCAAGTTCCAGCTTATTATTGTTCAACTTAATAGTACAGCTCCTAGACCTTGTCGAATTGCTTTTATTATTTTAAAAATAAATATAGGTAGAAGCTTTTTGGCCTTATAATTCTAATGCAAAATGTTCTGATATAGGGAGACAGGAAATAAAATGTCTTTGGGGCTTCCCAGTCCTCCACAGGAGCTTTAAATGATGCTAGGTGCTCTCATGCTTCAGTGTGTAGTGGGCACATTTTTCCTATAGGCTCTTTTTGAAAACTCGAGTCATTGCAACTTTCAGTCCATATGACCAC
Organism: Calonectris borealis; assembly: GCF_964195595.1. Classification (NCBI taxonomy): domain Eukaryota; kingdom Metazoa; phylum Chordata; class Aves; order Procellariiformes; family Procellariidae; genus Calonectris; species Calonectris borealis. The sequence continues at coordinate 32,260,915 of NC_134313.1, read as the reverse complement.
CTGAGATTTTTGGAACAGAAAAAAATAGCTGTCACAATTGGATTGCCTGGCTTCTGATATTCTTTCACATATAAAATTAGATTCAATTAATCATAATGGTTTTTTTTTAAATCACAGTGCAAAAAGAGCCAGCTATATCACACTCAGATTTCCACAGCAGCATTAGGTACTTTTAACCATTTCATAGACTTTGCCTATATACAGCAGTCTGCTTGCATCCTCCAAGATCTCCCCGTAGTCAACATACTTTACCCAAAGTACACAAAGTGAAAAAAGACCAACGCACAAGCACTGACATTATTGCAATAATGTACTATAGAAACAATTTAGTTCTAGTCTTTTAGAAACACTAACATCCTCTTAGATCCATACCATCATATCTAAGCCAGAATGATTGTGGTCTGTGGCTTCAGTGGCATCTATTTTGAACATGTTCAGAATCAGACCCCTCGGGTGAAAAACGTACTGCAGTGGACAAGAGGAGCCAAAACGAAAGTTGTAGAACACAACAAAAATTGACAGGAGCTGCTGGCTTCTGTTCTCACTGATTCCTTTTGTAAAAACATCTCTCTATCTTCTTGCCAGAGAAATAACATCTTAAATGCTCAGGTTCTGGTTAACCTTGTCATAGTCTTATTAGAATTTCTTGAATAACTGAAAGGAAATTTCATTTGGGCAGTAGTAGGAAATATCCTTATGAAAAGTTCTAGGAAGCCTGACAACTGTTTAGTCATATTATATAATTAAATGTGTAAAATACCTTTTCAACCTCAGATGACTAGGACAAATATAGAAAGTCAATTATCTGAAGAATAGCTAGACAATTTTTATATTTAATCTTATTAAGCTCTATTACTACATCAATTATCAATACAATTTTACAATGCAGCATGTCCTAGGTATTTATACAACATCAGACCCTTCGTTTCTTCTTACCTGCCAGCTTCCTAATGCAGAATAGCCAGGATGTTGCAGTGAGAAGTGGTGCCTTTCTTCTGTAACCTGACATTCAGTACCATACATTCATGGAATGATATAATAAAAAATGCCATAGAATAGAATAGAATAGAATAGAATAGAATAGAATAGAGTAGAGTAGAGTAGAATAGAATAGAATACTTCAGTTGGAAGGGACCTACAATGATCATCTAGTCCAACTGCCTGACCACTTCAGGGCTGACCAAAAGTTAAGGCATGTTATTAAGGGCATTGTCCAAATGCCTCTTAAACACTGACAGGCATGGGGCATCGACCGCCTCTCTAGGAAGCCTGTTCCAGTGTTTGACCACTCTCTCTGTAAAGAAATGCTTCCTACTGTCCAGTCTAAACTTCTCCTGATGCAGCTTTGAACCATTCCCACGTGCCCTGTCACTGGATACTAGGGAGAAGAGATCAGCACCTCCCTCTCCCCTTCCCCTCCTTAGGAAGCCATAGAGAGCAATGAGGTTGCCCCTCAGCCTCCTTTTCTCCAAACTAGACAAACCGTGAGTCCTTAGCTGCTCCTCATAGGACATGCCTTCCAGCCCTTTCACCAGCTTTGTTGCCCTCCTCTGGACGCATTCAAGGACCTTCACATCCTTCTTAAATTGTGGGGCCCAGAACTGCACACAGTGCTCAAGGTGAGGCCGCACCAATGCTGAATACAGCGGGATAATCACCTCTTTTGGCTGGCTGGTTATACTGTGTTTGATGCACCCCAGGATGTGGTTTGCCCTCTTGGCTGCCAGGGCACACTGCTGACTCATATTGAGCCTGCTGTCAACCACCACCCCCAGATCCCTTTCGGCAGAGCTGCTCTCCAGCCACTCCTCCCCCTATATCTATATTTGTGCCTGGCATTACTCCATCCTAGGTGCAGAATCCGGCATTTGGACTTGTTAAATTTCATCCCATTAATTATTGCCCAATACTCCAATCTACCTAGATCCCTCTGCAAGGCATCTTGTCCCTCAAGAGAGTCAACAGCACCTCCCAGTTTGGCATCATCAGTAAACTTGCTAATGGTGCATTCAATCCTGCATCCAGATCATTGATAAATATATTGAACAGAACTGGCCTTAGATTTGAGCCCTGAGGAACACTGCTAGTGACCGGTTGCCAGGCAGATGTAGCCCCATTCACTACAACTCTTTATGCTCTGCCCTTCAGCCAGTTCTTCACCTAGTGCACCACGTACCTGTTCATCTCAGAGTTGGACAACTTGTCCAAAAGGACACTATCAAAAGCCTTACTAAAATCCAGAAAAACTACATCCACCACCTTCCCTCCATCTGCAAGACAGGTGACCTTATCGTAGAAGGATATCCCATTAGTTAGACAGGACTTTCCCTTTATATATAAGCCCCCTTTAAGTATTGAAAGGCCACAATGAGGTCTCCCTAGAGCCTTCTCTTCTCCAGGTTGAACAACCCCAACTCTCCCAGCATTTTTTCATATGAGAGGCGTTCCAACCCTCTGACCATTTTCATGGTCCTCCACTGGACCTGCTTTGACAGGTCCATCTCTTTCTTGTGCTGGAGATCCCAGAGCTGGATGCAATAATCACGAGAGCGGAGTAGAATGGAATAATCACCTCCCTTGACCTGCTTGTCACACTTCTTTGTATGCAACCCAGGATACAGTTTGTTTTCTGAGCTGCAAGCACACATTGCTGGCTCATATCCAATTTTTCATCCCCCAGTATCCCCAAATCATTCTCCACAGGACTGTTCTCAATCCATTCATCTCCCAGTCTATACTGATATTGGGGATTTCTCTGTTACTTTGCATGATGGGATCTCCAGCTGCTTCAATAAAACCCAACCATAGGCCATAAGAAAATGAGAAATTATGAGAAATAGTCCAACCATAGGCCATGAGAAACGTTTCTGCAAGTTGCTCTCCTATGTAATTGTTTTTAATCAGTAAAATTTATGTTATTCAATAGAGCTAGTTAAACATTACATTAAAAAGATTGCTTAATTAATTCTAATTTAATATTCCCCTTTTAAAATGAGACTGTAAACCCATTAGGTGCATATCAGAGCATTTACTTTTTTTGAGTAATCCCATTGGAAAGAGTTACATATTTGAATAACTGTTTGCCACTAGGAATAAGAACTTCATACCTCAGAATTTCTGAGTTATAAATATTATTTTAAATTTGTTTTTAATAATGCAGGAATTAAGCCCAAGTAATGTTCATTATAAATGGGAATTTCTGAACTTTTGAGTGAAAAGATGAATAGAATAGAAAAGAAAAAAATAAGGCTTGGATTTGGCCTGTTTGTATACACATCGTGATATCTGCCATTTCAAATATACTTCAATAATGGGGGGAAAAAAACAAATAAAAAAAATCAAAATGTAACTGTACTGTGTTCAGAAAAAGAAGCTAAAAAGAGAAAATATTGCAAATAAATGAAAAAGCATTTTGATTTCAAAAGAAACTAGAAACTACACAGAGGAAAAGTAACATGTTCTTCTGAATATGTAACAGTGAAATTTTTTTTTTTTTAAATTCTTTTTTATTTTTCATCCACAAATCTTACCTTAAAATTTAAGATATTTTGGTTTGCAGGATCTATTCATTATTTTATTTCAAATTTACAAGCTTACCAGTTACTGTATGACCATCACAGACAGCTATTTTAATGTTGCAAAAGACAAGGAAAATCTCTCCCTCAAAATGGTTAAGTATCTCAGCTCAGCTCCTATCACACAAATGTACAAGGTGAGGCTTACAATATTATCAGACAGTAGAGGGAGAATAGCTAATTTCAGTTGCTATTAAAATACTGTGTTATGTAAATTGTCAAAGAACTGTGTGTTCAAGTAGTTGAAATGTGTAGCCAGCTGCTTTCAGAGATATTTTAATTATTTTATCAAGAAAAATTCATGATCATTGGTACATGTCCACAGAGCAAAGAATTGGTTAAATTATTTTACTAGATGATTTGCATTAGGTCTCTGGATTTCAAGCTTTTTATGAATATAGCCAATTTTATGGAAGAATCCCCTCAGGAAGCCCCGATGGCACTTAATTTGGCCTTCTTCAATGTCAAATATGCTATGAACAAGTTTTTTCATAGTGGAAGATGAGAAATACTTAATATGCTGTGAAATATTTGATGTGTGCACCATCCCATGAATTTTGCTATCTTTTAAAGGCAAATTCTACTCTCTTTCTTTGCTTTTAATTCCTCTGTGATTGTAGAGAGCATTTCTGAGCAAAGACAATAGTTCTTACTTTACTACCCAGTGTTTACTATGTAATCACAGCAGATAAAACTAACAGATTGTACACAGAATAAATATGAAAATAATTTCTTAGATGTTGCACAGGCTGGTCTTTATTTCTTGTTATAAATTCTTCTATGCCAAATAAAAGCGTGTGTGCAATAATATTAAAAAAAACCCATAAGTGTTATTAAAAATATGCCATGTTATTGAAGTTTCCTAGACACTATTAAAATATTGAAAGCTAAACCTATCAGATTTCCTTCCCATCAAATGTATTTCCTAAATTATTCACCACTGTAATATGTGTGCCACCCTCTTTCTTCCCTACTCTGTATCTCTCTCACTTTTTTTCCCAATAAAATAAGTTCAAAGAGAGATTTCCCTTTTCTCCCTATTTTGTCTATTATTCTATAGGTTCCTGAGGTTCTCTTTTGGTGTCTTTAAAGATTATTTATCATAAAGGAACCGGTTTGTTTTGAGTAACTGAGCTATTCAAATCTTTCTTACTAGCTCTGCAGACATAACATCTTTCATTTAAAACTGTCTAAATGGATTTGTGGCTGGTCATGATGCCATGACACAGATTTGATTTTCCACATCATAGCTTAGACCTATGCAATGCACATGCTAGAACATACGACTAGAAGCCACAGGAACTGAGTGCAGAGGGCAGAGAGGCAAACAAAATGTCCTGAATCAATCTCCTTTTCATCTCTTCTTTGGAAGTTTGATTCCTAAAGGTCACTATTCTTCCTCAGCTTCAACTTTCTCAGGAAGCATGCATCAAACTCCTGCATCAATATCACGTAAATTGTTTTTTGTTCTTACGCACCTCTCCTTGACAGCAGAATGCTCTCCTTGAGACAGAATCACTGATCCTCCTTTTCTGAAGTAACATGACCAATCCTTTGGCAGTCCAACCCTTTGACAACTTCTATCAAGGTTATCTGTTCCTCCCACTAAAGTAAAATATTTCCTTCTCAGACAGTGGGAAGTCATGTTTCTGCATTTTCACAAGTAACCTCTGAGTAATGCATTCCTTAATTTTTCAAATGCATAGTTTAAGGAAGCTATAAAGGTCTGGTTTTCAGAGAGCAGATACTCAGTCTGTCACTCTAAACTGTTTCACTTTGCCTATCTCAAATCACTAGTCACTTTTGAAAACAGAATAGAGTCTCTAGAATATCACATCAGCAAATCCAAAGATAGCTAATTATTGCCTCACTAGAAAGAGTCCACTTCAAAACAAATGTTTTCTACTACTCTGTGGTAATAAGCACACAGAAAAGTTGGAAGATCAGCTGTGACAGCCATGCACTGCTAGGAATCCTCTACCACGATGTTATTCTAGTTTAATTCTCGTATTTTTCCACATGCCACTTTAAGGAGTTCCCCTTTGCTTGTAGCTGCTGATTCCCAAAAAGATTTTAACAATCTTGTACCACAGTTTTCTACTGACTTTAACTACAGTGATTATGACCATATTCGGGTACCAGTACTTATAGTCTATAGCACAGAACAATGCACATAGAAAGCCGCAGAGCAACTCACAAAATAAGGTTGTCGATCACCTCTCTTAAGCCTACTTCAGAGTCATTACAGGAACAAATTCCTGCAGAAGTGCAATTGTTTTTGATGAATTGTAGTGTTTGAGGTTCAAAGCACTTGATAGATAGATAGATAGAAAGACAGATAAATAAATAAATAAAAGCACAGGAAGTTAAAAAAATTCCAGTCCTGGTCCTTGAAATTCCCTCTCCTCTTCAGATCGAATATGTCTTCATTCATACTGTGAATGCTGAGAAGTAATAGTCAAATGGGCAAAGATGCAAATAAATGTATACATATGTGTATATATAGGTCTATAGTTACATAATCAGCCAAGGATTTCAACAATAAATTATTCTGCGGAGTGTCAGGAACTTTAAAATTTAAACTAAAAAACAGACATGTTCTTGACTTATTCCCATCAGTCTCCTGATGGACTGGAGAAGAAATACATGTTTATCAATGCTGACAGTAATTATCCAGGAAAAGAAAGTGATAACCTTTATCATGTCAAGCTGCTTAAACTTAAAATATACATTTCTGAGGTCCTGTCAAGTACAGTTAGCTAATAAGAGTTCTGCTGGAATGCAGTGACAGTGTGCTGACAAGCTCCAAATCTGCGCAAGATCAAGACAACTTAGAACCTTGTACCAATTATCTGTCGGATATCTAACAGTCTCCTACAACTGTCATGTTTGCAGAAAGAGAAGTGAGAATGAGGACAGATACCTTAATGAGACATATGGTACCATGGTCTCTGGTGCTCTGAACTAGGCATGTGTCATAGATACTGCGGAGGATGGAGAATCACTTCTACCTTCATCCTTCACGAGGTGCCGTATATTTGACTGGCTGCATAGGTTGACTCAAGGTGTGCTAGCTCAGACCAGTTATAGAGCTGACAGAAAACAGAGTGATGTTACTTGGTGCAGAATAATCTATCACAAAACTGAGTATGAATGCAGACTGGCATGACATGAATCATTTTTTACACAACAAATAAATAACAAGAACGAAAAATGAACCCAGCATGTTTCCTAGCAGTCACCTGCTAGCATGATAGGAAAACGTTGTAAATATTTACAGTTATAGTCTTTGGCAGTGAAATCATAGTAGGTATTGCTAGCAATACTCAATTTAGCAGGTCAGCCTGTTGCAGTTATTAATCTGGAAATATAGACAAAAGTTATGAAAGAAAAAAGTTGTCTTGATAAAAAACTTGAAAAGTTCAGTATTACGTAATAGTCTGAAGTTTTTAGTCTTGGTATGGATTTTCTATTAATTTCTTTTTTCACAGAAACAGTTGAAATTCTTTAGGGTTGAAATATTAAACTTCCAAATATTTCAAAAGAAATATTAAACTTGAGTTAAAAAGTTATTTTAATCTCAAAAAACCATTTCGGAAATAAATAGTTTGACTAATGCTACAGCTAATATTTTGTATGGGCAAAGCCCTCTTGGATTAAACACACATAAGTCCCAAAACTGTTTGTATATGGAAATGGATAGATTGAGCTTTTGAATAGCTTACCTAACACAGTGAAATTGAAATAAAGAGGACATGAACTAGTTCAGGATATTACTCCTGTCCCTCAACTCCCAAAATCAAACTAACCAGAAAATGAAATGCTTTCTAATTCCAAGCAGAAATTCAAGGAGGCAAATTGTCTCCTGTTCTTTATCTATGAGTTAACACCCCGCTGCCCCCCAATTTCTTAATTGTAGTCAACTGTTGACATTTGAAAACAGTGTGTGACAATCCCAGTCTGGGAAAACTCTCATTAAAAAATATTCCCCAAATCAAAATACAATTCTTTAAGGAATGTACACTCCAAGAGCATTCCTGATATTATTTTCCCCATCGTTATTTCTTCTACCTCGTTTTCTAGGAAAGGCTCACATTTTGGAGAGAAATTATTTATTGATTGATATTTATGAATAGGCATTAGAAATACTTTTATTAGAAAATTAGAATAATTTTCACTTTCTGAGTCCACCAGGAAAATATTATACAGTAATTTGATAAGTTGTATATTACAACTTATATTGTAGTTTGGTAATAGCAATATAAACGTAGTTTTAATGTTCCATTGTCTTGAATATCTCACAGTAGTTTCCCTGCTGTTTAGTTCTAATTTTTTGTAGAAGATTTAGGATATTCCATTTAACAAATCTCCGCCCAAGCAACAACCTGAACTATAAATTGCCTGGGCACAAACAATTTTTCATTATTCTATTCTTAGAATTACCTTAAAAGATTCAAAAATTTATTCTAAAATGCTAAAAATACCTTGGAAATTTCTCTTTCACTGACCAGGCATAATAACTTGGAAAGATGAAGAATCGTGAATGCATTCAATGTGACAGAGAAAATTCTTTAATGGTGCTTTACAGGATTCAGAAACCAATCCCTGTTGAAAAGTCAGTGAAAAATTCTTCTTTCTTTCATTTTTGAACAAACCCATTCTTGGAATGTTTCCTTAAGTAGATGTCTCTTTTGTAAGCCTGGTTATTGATCAAAAATTCTTCCACTGAGTAAGAAGAAGATAGGAAGGAAGTTGAAGACACTGTAACATTGTGTTCCAGGTGCTAGCTAAAAACAAGCACAGTACATTTCTTCTGGGCAATAGCACAGCAAAGATAAACCAGTCTACTTCCCATGGGCAGGCAGGTGTTCAGCCACCTCCAGAAAAGCAGGGCTCCACCACACCTAACGGTTACTTGGGAAGATAAATGCCATCACTCTGAACGTCTCCCCCTTCCTTCTTCCCCCAGCTTTATATGCTGAGCATGATGTCATAAGGTATGGAATATCCCTTTGGTCACTTGGGATCAGCTGTCCCAGATTTGTCCACTCCCAACTTCTTGTGCACCCTCAGCCTACTCGTTGGTGGGGTGGTGTGAGAAGCAGAGAAGGCCTTGACTCTGTGTAAGCACTGCTCAGCAGTAACTAAAACATCCCTGTGTTATCAACACTCTTTCCAGCACAAAGCCAAAACATAGCCCCATACTAGCTACTGTGAAGAAAATTAACTCTATGGCAGACAAAACCAGCACATCATAGTATAGTCCCTGTTTGCATTTCATGTCATAGGTTGGCTTTACTGATAACGTGGGAGACCTGAACTTTGGATCTGACTCATCTCAACTACAAAGCAGTCAAGGCATCCTAATATTAGATGACTAAACTTAAAAAGATTATTGTAATTGAGTACATGTCTATTCCTCCTTGCCTTCTGTAGTACATGGGTGTCGCTCCTTCCAGAGGTGTCTCCATTTTACAATTTTTCAATTTCATGTGGTAAAACTGGAATTAGGCCCAAGAAAATTAATAAGCTCACTCAAGAGTGAAAATCAAAAAGATAAAATTTTTGACCTGGGCTATAATTTTTAACAGGGAATAAAGTTCATGATCTTGACATCACTGAAAGTAATATTTGACCGTAAGGGGTGGATATATGAAGCGGACTTAGGCATCACCATGCCTAACTTAAAGATGCTGTTCCAGAAGGTAGAATATAAACTCCAGTGCATGAGGAGAGATGAGTCAAAGAATAGAATTTGGGTAAGTGTTGAGGTGATCCACATCAGTGGGTGGCTAATAACCACTGGGGAATGTTAAGAGAGGAGATGGGCATACGTATCCTGACTGAAAGGATGTTTGGTGCCTAACCTTCTCACAAAAGACTGGAGGTGAAGAAGTGGTTGTGCTGATCTTACATTTTGTGTGATGCTTACACTTATCACTTCACCTTGTGTAATGGGATATAGAACAATTATCTGGGAATCTCTAGTCTGAGTAGTCTATTGCAGACCAGAAATGTAAACTGAAGTCTCCTATATCCTGAGTTGTACTGGGTTATAAAAACCAGTCGCTGTCACTGACTTTTCTTCTTGTCTGTGTCTGTGTGGAAGTAGGTGTGCTCAGAATATACTTGTTAGTTTGGATATTAGAGGTGAGTTAGGCAGAAGAGATGCCTAGTTTGTGAATGACAGACAGGATTGATGTGTGTGTCGGGTGCTGAATTTGTCAGACTTAAGAAGAGACTTCACATATCAATATTGAGAGGAGGGCTCTAGTGAAAATGTAGGTCATAGTGAAATCAGGAGCTTATAGTGTTAACATCAGCTTAATGAGGATAGGGTCATTTCTAGAGTCCATATTTTGGATGTATAAGGCAGTTGGAGATGTGAATATTTCACTAAAAATTATATTAATTCTTAGCCTATAACAAAAATAATGAAGTCTTTGAAAAAACCCCGAGTCTTAATACAGTCATTTGCATAAAAAGTTTGCAGACAAAGGCAGCTAATGAAGCTTTTGTTCTGGTAACTTTGTTATAGCTGTTATTGCTATTTGTTAAATGCGTTTTTTAAAATAAAGACTTTATCTTTTGCACAGACATGAACCTTCTGTGGAATGACTCAGTAACAAGACAAGCAAACCTATAGCTCCATTGTTGGGAAAAAAATGGAAAGACATCTTCTGTGCGTTGAGAGAAATAGTCAGCAAGAAATTATACAAATTAATTAAAAATAAAAGTGAAATCAGAAGGGGTAAAAATCAAATGGGCGAAAATCATTCCTCAGCCACCTACACGCAAATTAAAACTTTGTGGCAGTGTATTTAAAGGACACTTATGTATCTGACATCTTAATTTTAAGAAATGTAAATAATTAATTACATTTAAATAATTTTGATTTATTCTTTTTTCCAGTAGTCTTACCTCAAGTAAAGAAAAGTAAAACTAGGACTGTAGGTGCCAGGTGATATTGTTGATACAGAAGAAAACAAAAATGGGCTCTTCACACTAAAAGTTTGTTTAGCTCAGTATCATGACTCTCTGACAATGGTCCACAGTGGAGGTCTAGGGAAAAATACAAGCCCAAGTATGCAGTAATAGTTCCCTAGACTATTCCTCTAGTCTCAAACAAATTGCGGTTCAGTGACTTTCTGACTGAATGGGAATGTTTTCGTACTTAATAGCCCACCGCAGATCTTTTTCCATGATTTAAGCCAAATACTTCCTGAGCCTCTGTGGATTTTTAGCATGCAGTCTTTGGCAAGGAGCTCCACAGCTTAATTACATGAAGAACAGCTTCCTTCTCTTTCTTTTGAACCAGCACCTTGAGCTTTTTTTACCATGCCTTAGTTCTTGTACTTAATAAGACTGTGAACAATCATCAGCTATTTGCCTTCTTTATATCGTGTGGGATTTTATAGACAGAGTCCAGCAGGTGCAAATATAATCCTTACTTCAAACGACTTGGTTGTCAACCTATAGAATGATGGTGCTGGATGTCGCACAGTTCATGATAATGCAGAAAGGTACAGAGAAATTATGTATAACAGAAATAAATCAATTGGAAAAACTGATTGGTCTATCTGGCCTAAATGAATTAGCAGTTTTTAAATAACACTTTTGTAAATAACTGGTAATCTGATTTTGCAATGAAAAGTCACAAGTCATAGCCCTGCTGAAAGCAAAGAATGTTTGCTGTTGCTTTCATTGGCTAGTTACACCATGAAGTTTCAAATTTATTTCTAGTAATCAAAATGTGCTATTTCTATGGTGACACGGCAAACTAGCACTACAAGTACCTTTGCTGGCACATTGTGTAGAAAGTTTTCATACCAGTATTTTGATGTGTCTGTATTAATGGCTCTAAATGTTCATTGTGGCCACAGACTCTTGATTAATGTTACTGTATCTTTCACAAACTTACTGTGAAATTCAGGACTGGACTGATCATACAGATATTACAGTATCATGCTGAGTGTATCTCAAGGGATATTTTTACAGGCTTCAAAAATAAATTAGTATTAAACATTTTTAAGTTGCCTCACTCCTCACAAATAGAAGGAACTAGGATTCTATTGAATCTTTGAAGATTATTGGAAAGAGATCATAGAATCATAGAATCATAGAATCATACAGGTTGGAAAAGACCTCTAAGATCATCGTGTCCAACCATCAACCCAACACACCATGCCCACTACACCATGTCCCTAAGGGCCTCATCTACACGTCTTTTAAATACTTCCAGGGATGGTGACTCAACCACTTCCCTGGGCAGCCTGTTCCAAGGCCTGACCACTCTTCCAGTGAAGAAATTTCTCCTAATCTCCAATCTAAACCTCCCTTGGTGCAACTTGAGGCCATTTCCTCTTGTCCTATCGCTAGTTACTTGGGAGAAGAGACCAACACCCACCTCACTACAACCTCCTTTCAGGTAGTTGTAGAGCGCGATGAGGTCTCCCCTCAGCCTCCTCTTCTCCAGGCTAAACAACCCCAGTTCCCTCAGCTGCTCCTCATAAGACTTGTGCTCCAGGCCCTTCACCAGCTTCGTTGCCCTCCTCTGGACACGCTCCAGCACCTCCATGTCCTTCTTGTAGTGAGGGGCCCAAAACTGAACACAGTATTCGAGGTGCGGCCTCACCAGTGCCGAGTACAGGGGCACGATCACCTCCCTGCTCTTGTTTCTGATACAGGCCAGGATGCCGTTGGCCTTCTTGGCCACCTGGGCACACTGCAGGCTCATGTTCAGCCGGCTGTCAACCAGCACCCCCAGGTCCTTTTCCTCTGGGCAGCTTTCCAGCCACTCTTCCCCAAGCCTATAGCGTTGCCTGGGGTTGTTGTGGCCGAAGTGCAGGACCCGGCACTTGGCCTTGTTGAATCTCCTACAGTTGGCCTCGGCCCATCGATCCAGCCTGTCCAGGTCCCTCTGCAGAGCCTTCCTACCCTCCAGTAGATCAACACTCCCGCCCAACTTGGTGTTGCCTGCAAACTTACTGAGGGTGCACTCGATCCCCTCGTCCAGATCATTGATAAAGATATTGAACAGGACCGGCCCCAGTACTGAGCCCTGGGGAACACCGCTCGTCACCGGCCGCCAACTGGATTCAACTCCGTTCACCACAACTCTCTGGGCTCGGCCGTCCAGCCAGTTTTTTGCCCAGCGAAGAGTGTACCTGTCTAGGCCGTGAGCCGCCAGCTTCTCTAGGAGAATGCTGTGGGAGACAGTGTCAAAGGCTTTACTGAAGTCCAGGTAGACCACATCCACTGCCTTTCCCTCATCCACTAGGTGGGTCACCTGGTCATAAAAGGAGATCAGGTTGGTCAAACAGGACCTGCCTTCCATGAACCCGTGCTGGCTGGGCCTGATCCCCTGGTTGTCCCGGACATGGCTCGTGAGCGCCCTCAAAACCAACCGCTCCATGATCTTCCCCGGCACCGAGGTCAGGCTGACCGGCCTGTAGTTCCCCGGATCCTCCTTCCGGCCCTTCTTATAGATCGGCGTCACATTGGCGAGCCTCCAGATGTGGTCTTAAGACCTAACCAAATAATTTTACAAGGGAATAGAATGTATTAATGTTAATGTTACTCTAGTAAACATTTCTGACATTGACCACATTATGCCTAACAGATCAATAATTCTCAGCTACTTAATTATCTAGGTGACTGCATTTGCCAATTCAAACATTAGTAAATGTCTTACCTGATCAAATACCTTATGGAGGTTGAGAGAATTGCTTAAGAAGAATAAAGTGCTGTAGTCTTAAGAAGTTGCAATATTTCCCACTGTACTGACTACTTGACGTTTTTTTTATGTAAACTGATTTCACTTTTTAAGCATTTCTGTTTCAGAAGTGGCATTAAGGAGCAGTTAGCTGTACCATAAGAGAATCACTTGAAATGGTGTTATGCTCAGGCATATTTTCAAATTCTCTGAAAGAGAATTTAAACAGCCCGTGAAGATGTAGAAGCTGGATAAGCATAAAAGTCAGGGTTGCCTCTGAAGGTGAAAATTCTACTTTATCATTCTGAAGAAACTGGAATATGATAAATTAAAACAACTAAATAGGCAAAAAAAAACCAGCACCAAGTTTGTTTTTTCAGTAACGCAAAGAAATTTTGGCAAAGCTTTTGCTATGCTTTGTTTCCAGCTAATTAGATCAAATCACGTATACCCAAAAAGGAAGGAAACTCGCTTTAGGGATATTTAAAATCTTATTACAGGTCTAGATCTTCATTTTATAACAGATCCTATGAGAAAATAATCCCAAACTCAAGGATTTCCTAACTTTTTTGGTGTTTAAACAGAGAAAGATACTACCAAGAGTGCCATCACCATAATGTTATACAAAGCAAGACTCTCTTGGCATACAGAAGTAACTGGTTTCCATCCTAGCCTTTTAGTCTTATTACAGGAATCCTTTTAATGTACAGTAAAGCCAACCAAATCAGTACATTGTTGGTTTACAGAGGCACAGAATGCAATGGGGCTATTTGTAAGCTCCTTTCAGAAAATGAAAATCAATAAAATCTCACCAGGAGATGTTATTTTTATGCAAAATTTACAAAGACTAGAGAAATTCCCTTGATGCTGCCATATTTGTAAAATGGAATGATACTCTGTACTTCAAGCATTCCTTTCTTCTGGATTTGTGCTGAACTTAATAGAAACACCAGGCACAAAGTGCACATAGAAAGAGTAAAATTTCAAGTTTTGTGAAAATCTTCACTATAGCTTACAGGATGATACCTAACCATCACACCATAGCTCATGTTCCATTAGAAATGCTCACACTTTGCGGCACTGTCTGAAAAATGTTAAGCCATGATATGCAGGGATTCCTTTTTTTTTGTCTGTATGCTATTTCTGAGATTGTGGTCAGATTGCTCTGCCTACTTTTGGAGTCTGTTTTAAAAAGACAAAGATTGGAAAGAAGAGTTACTAGAATGATCTGTAGTCTGGTCTGGGAAACATGTTAGGAAACATCTAAGAACATTCAACTAATTGATTTATCAAAGAAGGTAGTTACATATTGAACTATCATAAGATCCAATGCCTAGAAGATGAACCACTGGACATTGAGAGCACAAAGCATTGAAGGAATGTTCAAAGAGACTGAATTTTTTTTGCTAAAGGCTGTGCCTCTCCTGACTACAAAAAGGCAAGGTAAAAGGCCTTTTGTATGATATTTAGAGCAAAGTGAAAAGCCTAAGATGAAAATATTTATTTGACTTACATCATATAAAGGTCCAAACTTCAGACTGGTATGGAGAAAAAGTATCTTAATCTTTTACTGAAAGACTTTAATAATCTTCCTAATGTGCAGAGAAACTAGGACATCATAAGAGGAAAGCAGAAGAATTTTAACACCTCCTTGCCCATTTTAAAATTAGAAAGCCCGGAATTCTAACTAAGGTCTGAAGATTTTTATTGGGATGTTGTAATACCAAACGACACTTCTGAAATCTCCCATTCTCCCTTCCTTCTCCTCCCACCTTCAGGAAAAACTAATAAATGAGTCACTGAAATGGCTTAGTTAGGCTGAATGTGAAATAGGTTTGTTTTTTTTTATTCCCTGCAAATTTCCACAGACATGACTTTTTTCCCATTCTGCAATATAACCAAACCCACAGCATTTTGAAATATCACATGACATGAATACAAAAACATTGTTTATTTCACTCAACCAGGATAGAATCAGAACATCTGTTGCAATATGTATTTTTTAAGTTGAAAAAAAAAATACATTAAAATTCATTTCAGTTCAAAAACCATTTCTATGAAAAGATAAAATGAAAAATTTAGTTTAAAATGCCTTATCTAGCTATTTCCCTGAAGGAAACTGACATATTAATTAAGATTAAATATTTGTTTGAAGGATCTGATATATTTTGTTCCAGAAATATCTATATAAGATTCTTCTGACTTGCTTAACAACCTCTCCGCTGGCTGAAGATTCATTGGCAGGGAGCTATGACAGCTGAGAATCAGTGGTTCTTTTAAAAATACATGTGTGTTTGATATTTTTTTTTGTAGGAACCCCATGGGCATTAGTATAACAACACTTCTGACACTTTTTTCTTACTCATGAAAGGTAAATCCACTTCCCAATGCCTGGCCAGCATAGCTCTGTGAATTGAATAAGGAAAAGAGAAAAATACTATGTTTCTCTTTGTGAAACTCCAGGAGTTGCAGCAGACCTTGTATCCTACATTTTTTAGTAAAGAGGACCTGTATTTTTGGATGTTATATACAGAGTTTAACCTTTTGCCTTTGTTCTCTTCGCTACATAAGGAATGTAGATCTGTTGAGCATTATATATAATCGGAATTGTAAGAGTAGCGTATTTTATTTTTTTCTGTTGTAAGAGAGGTGTCCAAAAGGATCCCTTAAAGAGCTGTAACTCTACAGATATTTTACACTTTGCTTTGCTTTGTTTGATTGGATGTACGTGGCCTCAATAGTTGTAGCACCACTAAGGATAAGGAAACTAGAATCTACTTTAAATAAAAGGATATTGTCAGTCTTTTTAAATGCAATTGCTTGTACTGTTTCACTTTTTCACTATCAGTTGACTCATTGACTTATGATCTGTTTTACTGAGAACTGTGATTCTTAACATTTGCTTGAGATGTTGCTTGCTTGCTTACTCTCTACCTATCTATTTATCTAACTATCTACCTATCTGTTCAACTATCCCATGGTACTGGATATTGCTAAGGGCTATAAGTTTTGTTTGAGGGTAACATTCAAATGCAAATGCAAATGGATTGTTTGCTAGTGTCATCATTAGTATTTAAAGCAGTCTGAATTACTGTGTTTATTAAAATGTAGCAGTAGCTACAGGTAAGTGAAAATATTAATAACTTTTGAACGTTGTGAACTGAAAGGATGTTGGATGGTCAAATATACATATGCTATAGGGGGAGTAATGCTTTATATTTTTTCCCATAGTAAGCCTTAGGCTTGCAGCACCGCCAAATATAATAGGTGAAAATAGAGTTATAATTGACATGGAAGGCTGCAGCTTAGATCATTGTGCCTCAGACAACTGAAAGGACAATCATGTTTCTCAATACAGAACTATCCACCTTTTTATTATATTAGGAGAAAGACACAGAACAAGTTGGCACATAGCTGAATAAAAGTTCTCCTGGCATAACTGCTTTGTTCCTTTCTGAATGGTGTCTTGGAGTCACTGCATAATCTTATGTTTGTGCCTGTTTCTGGAATTTCGGATACCGAAAGCTTTGCTACATAATCAATTTGTGTATCGGTGTTAAACAGTTTCAACTAAAATATATTTATTGCAAGTGAAATGAAAACAGGAGAGCAGGCATTTGAGTAGACTGTATTGTTAGGTATCGTCCAGATTTATGGGTAAATAGTCTGGAAGGAGACCCATGAGTTGCTATGGCTCTTATGCCCCTCTCAAAATGTATATCAGCAGTTCAGATTCCCTCTGTAAAGTAACATATCTATAATATGAGTGTTGTGTATCCAGTTCAACCCATTTAATTTAAAATATTTGTGGAGTCAAGGTGAAACAAGATTATTAAAATAGGTGCTGAAAATGTTCTTATACAAAGTCTAGCCTTTGAACACTCAAATGTTTGAAAATTCATACAAAGGTACACCCAAATTCCATATACATGCATGTATGCAAATTCAGCATCTTGTTCTTGGGCAAACTGAGATTGGTACATACATTTTGCAAAACTCAGTTCTGTGCTTTTTTTGTTTTTTAAAATTCAGGTCCCTACAAATGAGTGTATGTTCCTTGACAGAAAGTCAGCAAGCTGTCAGATAGAATTCACTTTATGAGAGCAATATGGTTTCATTTCGGAGGAACAGTCCTAAGAAATTTAAGGAGCTGTCAAAAGGAATTAACTTTATTACTGATTAACATTAGATTCAGAACTAAAGCCACATAAAATAATTCCAGGAAATAAATAAAAAAAACCCACAACAATACTCCTGTCTTTCATTTTGGACAGCACTGTGGGAACAAGCTGTATTGCTTCTGTTTTGCTGTGAGGGTTTAGACTCTTACAGGAGTTTGCAAATTTGTGGATACACTGATTGTAGTGCTTGAGATTCAGCATGTTCAGAAAGGGAAATATAGATGTGATAACATCAGTTCTAGATTATAAAAAAATGCATAATCATATATATTAATACTATCTGATATTTTAAGTGCATGGAATAAGCCGGTGTGATTGAAATAAATAAATCCTGAAATAAGTATAGCAGCTTAGTCACAATACTTTATTTAATGATGCATGTAAAACGAATGAACAAATAAATAAATAATTGCATTTCCTTGTTATGTGAGCATATGATATAATTTAAAAGATCTATGGAGAATATAAACTAGCTAAAAGGATGAAGCTGACTGCATTTAGATTCTGTGAAGTCAGTAAAGTCAGTATCAGACCTAAAGGAAGTATATTCTATAATGTTGATAATATTTATTAATATTATTGTAGTAACATGTACAAGTCCCAGGCAGGATTACATTTAATGATAGCTGAACTGTTATTTATATTAATAGTCTAAATAGTCTAAAATAGCCTAAATAGTCTAAAATAGTTTATTTTAAGCCTGCAGCTCTCAAACTCTCTTCAAAATGATACATGGACTTACATAGTTCTGGGATCTACCACTACCAAGAGTGGTATTTGCCACCACATATACTGCAAAAATTTTCTGAATATCTGGTCTGCAGAGAACAAGTTGAGAAAAAGATAAAATAGGAGGGAAGGACCAATTCTTAGCTTAATTTTACAGTGCATGCTAAGGATTGGGGAAGGTACCAATGCCATCAGTGTATTCTTTTATATGTGATAACATTTTTTGTCAGAATTAGATGCTTTCCAGGACATCCTGAAGTGTACATACATTGGTTTTGGTATATTTTATTCTCAATAAAGATTAAAAAAAAGCTTCAAAGAGAAAAAAAAAATAGAAATAGACAATCTCCTTTCTCTGAAGTCAGGCTCTCCTTGAACAAAAAACCATTGTATTGTTATATATGCTGCAGCAAGAAAATAGTGTCTGTTTTTGTCTTGTGTGTAATCTTTTTGCAATGAAGTATGTATTTCTAAATATTCTTATAAACTGCATCTAAGTTTTCTTATGCTTCTGATGAATAATATCCCAAGCTATACAGAAAATAATTTAATGAAACATATCTGTTTTTTTCAGAAGTCAGAGATTCAGAGTTGATACAATATCAGTGGAACAAGCTACTTCTTAGCTTTTGAAGATCTCATTTGTAAACCTGAAAATACCTACGGTGAAAGGCAGAAAAAAAGTCCCAGATTTTGGAAACTAGTGGAAAGGCCTAATTTTATTTTGAGTTTTGAGGATGCTCACGAGCCATGTCCGGGACAACCAGGGGATCAGGCCCAGCCAGCACGGGTTCATGGAAGGCAGGTCCTGCTTGACCAACCTGATCTCCTTCTATGACCAGGTGACCCACCTAGTGGATGAGGGAAAGGCAGTGGATGTGGTCTACTTGGACTTCAGTAAGGCCTTTGACACTGTCTCCCACAGCATTCTCCTAGAGAAGCTGGCGGCTCACGGCCTAGACAGGTACACTCTTCGCTGGGTAAAAAACTGGCTGGACGGCCGAGCCCAGAGAGTTGTGGTGAACGGAGTTGAATCCAGTTGGCGGCCGGTGACGAGCGGTGTTCCCCAGGGCTCAGTACTGGGGCCGGTCCTGTTCAATATCTTCATCAATGATCTGGACGAGGGGATCGAGTGCTCCCTCAGTAAGTTTGCAGACGACACCAAGTTGGGCAGGAGTGTTGATCTGCTCGAGGGTAGGAAGGCTCTGCAGAGGGACCTGGACAGGCTGGATCGATGGGCCGAGGCCAACTGTATGAGATTCAACAAGGCCAAGTGCCGGGTCCTGCACTTCGGCCACAACAACCCCAGGCAACGCTATAGGCTTGGGGAAGAGTGGCTGGAAAGCTGCCCAGAGGAAAAGGACCTGGGGGTGCTGGTTGACAGCCGGCTGAACATGAGCCGGCAGTGTGCTCAGGTGGCCAAGAAGGCCAACGGCATCCTGGCCTGTATCAGAAATAGTGTGGCCAGCAGGAGTAGGGAGGTGATCGTGCCCCTGTACTCGGCGCTGGTGAGGCCGCACCTCGAATCCTGTGTTCAGTTTTGGGCCCCTCACTACAAGAAGGACATGGAGGTGCTGGAGCGTGTCCAGAGGAGGGCAACAAAGCTGGTGAAGGGCCTGGAGCACAAGTCTTATGAGGAGCGGCTGAGGGAACTGGGGTTGTTTAGCCTGGAGAAGAGGAGGCTGAGGGGAGACCTCATCGCGCTCTACAACTACCTGAAAGGAGGTTGTAGCGAGGTGGGTGTTGGTCTCTTCTGCCAAGTAACTAGCGATAGGACAAGAGGAAATGGCCTCAAGTTGCACCAAGGGAGGTTTAGATTGGACATTAGGAAAAATTTCTTTACTGAAAGAGTGGTCAGGCCTTGGAACAGGCTGCCCAGGGAAGTGGTGGAGTCACCATCCCTGGAGGTATTTAAAAGACGTGTAGATGAGGCCCTTAGGGACATGGTGTAGTGGGCATGGTGGTGTTGGGTTGACGGTTGGACACAATGATCTTAGAGGTCTTTTCCAACCTGTATGATTCTATGATTCTATGATTCTATGATTATCCTAGGATATATTTGACTTAGTTCAGACTTCAGTGTATTAGAACTTACTGCACAATCAGCACAATAATAGTCGGGTTTGACAAAGGTAAGTGGACATTTCTCTTTACACTATGACTTGTTCAAGTAAACTGCATTGTTTATGACTTCCAAACTTATAGCACACATTTAAAAAAAGTATCTGCATAAGGAAAAGATATCAGCAACTACTGTAAGGCTCAGTTTTAGATCTGATATTAATCTGTTCATAATTTTTTTTTTTAACCCTCCTGTGCATTTATAGAAGTTTAAGTTAAATGGATTATGTAATTTCTAATAATAAGTTTATGAATAACCAATATTTATTTTCAGGGATTTTTCTTAGAAATTTGTTTATGATATATTAACAGAGACAAGGGAACTGAACAGCAAATACTAATGTGACTTTATATTTTCTATTCTATTCTATTCTATTCTAACTCTATATTTTGTAAATTCATAAAGAATTTGGAGAGCAAGTGATGTTTTTAAACAACAGAACAGAACTATATAAAATGAAAATAAAATGGAATTGAATTGGAAGTTTTTCCAAGTTCTTTCTATTAATCTTGCTATGATATGTACATGCCTGTAAATGTTGACACTAAATAGAAGCAGTAACTGTACATGCCTGTAAAAGTTAACACTAGATAGAAGCAGTAACTTCAGGATCTGTCCATCCAGCTGGCATTTAGATCTCATTATTCCTGAATCAAAGTGCTTTTCAGCCGAGATTTTTTTTTTTTTTTTTTTGACATATAGTTTGTATTAAAACCCAAACGTTATAGCATGTTGTTTTGGCTGCAAAGAAGGTAAGAAGATTAATTGGCTGCAGCATGTGATCCATGACTTCTTAATCAAACAGAGATTTCAATGAAGTCCGGAGCTCTGAATTCTCTACGAATTAAGTATTTTTTTATCTTCCCTTTAATGTGTTTGCATAGGCTAAAAATAAAAATAAGGAAATCTTCCTATGCAAAATCTGCTGAAGTATTACATCAAGAAAGGCATTTTCATATATTAAAATTTAATTATGTAAATATATATAAAAAACCCAACCAGAAAGAAGTACCTATGTGTAAAAAGAAGCAAATGGCTGATCTTATTTGAGACAGCAAGCTTTTATTTCAGCCTTAGCAAAGACAAACATATTAAGAAAAAATGCAGAAACAGTTCTGTGCATTATTCATGTCTGACTTACAGAAGTGCACATAGGCCACACTTTCACTACTATTTCAGGTATGAAGATAGGCTCACAATTTCTCATCTCGGATCCAGCCACAAACGTCTCAAGCCGTGCGCATCCCTGGTTTTCAGCACGGTGGACAGCGCCGCATATTTCCTCTGGGCAGAGCACCGACCATCTTACTGAACAGGAAACATATGTTGCCGTCACACATCAGAGGCTGTGAAAGAGGATACCCTTTTTGTTGTTGTTAGCATATCTACCTCTTTGTTTCCAGCAGGTGGAGAGGCTTCAAACGTCAAAGAACACGCCGGGCTATTTTTTCATGCCTGCTGAGGAAATGCATCTACTTTTTCTCTAGGCAATACGTAAAACCAGAAAATAACTTTTCAGTAATTAATCTTGTTTGAGTAATAATGGCTTCTGGCTTGGCCAGTTTCTAGCGTATAACGATCAGGTGGATTAAGACCCTAAGGCGTTTCCTGAATCTTTGCATTCAGCCTTGACTGCTTGTTTAAAAATGAAAAATGTAGCTAGACACGAACCTTTAAGCCAGTGGAACACTGTCCTCAGGCTGAAGCCTAATGATGAAGCTGATAATTTATTTTAATCCACTCATATGCTGGTCTTATTAACAGGAAGACAGATTTTCTGCATTGTTTATTAGTCAGAAAGTTGATCACCGACAGATGTTTCTCTAAAATAGTACTTTATTAAATGTCTTGAAGTGTACTAGTAAAAGTTCTGTTTAACACTGTGGTTTACTGTTGTCATAGCTATCAAAATATATTATGCTACAGAACAGTGATCTAGAATTAAACAATATGAAAGCAATTACATATATATTAGAAATATCTCCTTGAATTTCACTAGGAATTATGAATGGTTTAGATAATTAGAAAAGATGGAAATAAACCAAAGGGTGTATGAGAAGAGGTGTAAAAGACCGTTCTCTTTAAAATTTTATAGATCAAGAGAATCCTATGAATCTTTATTTAGTACTGTTAAATTCTACACATCTTGCCCACATGGATATTCCAGAAGACTTTTTCTGGTCTGAATATCATATTGATCCACAATGATTCACACTGTTTTATATGATCAGCCATACATGCTGGGGATAGGGGCAGAAATGAGCTCTAGTGTCAAAGCTACCTAAAGACAGTAGCATGTGTTTTAACACCAACTACTTACCTGTCCCAGATGAAGGCTATCTTGTGCTTAGTAAGGTGCTTTTCCATGCTAACATGGTAGTTCATCCTTTATGCCTAAGGCAGCTCATCTGCAGCTGGCCCTGATGATAAAACAGTGCTAAAGTCTGACAGTTCAATGGACATGACCGTGTATATTTGAGCTTGATTAATTATTAATGAACTTGAATAGCCAAATGCAAAGAATCTCTTCTGACACAGTGGCATGGAAAAACAGAAGTGTTTAGAAAAAGAAATTAACATTCATAACTAAGCTGATTTAAATTACATCTTGCCAAATGGTAAAATGATTGAGTAGATACAGCTCAAGAATGTTTAGCTATGCACTGCGCCTGAGCAAACTGCTCATTTAATGAGTAAAGCAATGTATCAAGGTTTGTGTAAAAGTGATATTAAGTAGAATCATTAAGGTTGGAAAAGACCTCTAAGATCATCATGTCCAACCGTCAACCCAACACCACCATGCCCAATACACCATGTCCCTAAGTGCCTCATCTACACGTCTTTTAAATACTTCCAGGGTTGGTGACTCAACCACTTCCCTGGGCAGCCTGTTCCAAGGCCTGACCACTCTTTCAGCAAAGAAATTTCTCCTAATGTCCAATCTAAACCTCCCTTGGTGCAACTTGAGTCCATTTCCTCTTGTCCTATTGCTAGTTACTTGGGAGAAGAGACCAACACCCACCTCGCTACAACCTCCTTTCAGGTAGTTGTAGAGCACGATGAGGTCTCCCCTCAGCCTCCTCTTCTCCAGACTAAACAACCCCAGTTCCCTCAGCCGCTCCTCATAAGACTTGTGCTCCAGGCCCTTCACCAGCTTCGTTGCCCTCCTCTGGACATGCTCCAGCACCTCAATGTCCTTCTTGTAGTGAGGGGCCCAAGTAAAAAGTGTCCTTGCCCAAAGTTGCAAAGCCTTTGGACTTTTAGCTGTGAGACGGTTGTACTGGCAATGATGATTTTGTCAGCAGTACAAGGTTGCCATGGTGCCTCTGATATGACTTCAGTCACAGTATTGATACTGGCTTGAGTTATTGATTGGAGAGATCAGGGTCCCTGAATGATGGCACATGCAAACACTGGAGAAAGAGTTGAAAGCTTACCAAGAATATTTTCCCATCACAATGTAGTGTTTTTAACTGACTATCTTTAAGGTATTCTTTGAAAAAGATTGCTCAAATTTTAGGGGTTGGAAATTCAATGATTTATTAAATGTGTGAATGATATATGCTGCTGTTTTTCATATCCACTTCTTGATTTATGGTTATCAACTAAGTGACCCCAACCAAGCAAGACTCTCCATTCTGGACTGCAATAGACATTTTGGCTTTGTGCTGGTTTTAGCTGCTGTAGAGTTAATTTTCTTCACAGTAGCTAGTATAGGGCTATGTTTTGGATTTGTGCTGGAAACAGTGTTGATAACACCGGGACATTTTAGTTACTGCTGAGCAGTGCTTACACAGAGTCAAGGCCCTTTCTGCTTCTCACTCCACCCCATCAGCGCGTAGGCTGAGGGTGCACAAGAAGTTGGGAGCGGACACAGCTGGGACAGCTGATCCCAACTGACCAAAAGGATATTCCATACCTTATGACATCATGCTCAGCATATAAAGTTGGGGAAGAAGAAGGAAGGGGGGACGTTTAGAGTGATGGCATTTGTCTTCCCAAGTAACCGTTAGGCGTGGTGGAGCCTTGCTTTCTTGGAGATGGCTGAACACTCAGTGAGTGAATTTCTTGTTTTGCTTTGCTTGCATGTGTGGCTTTTGCTTTACCTATTAAACTGTCTTTATCTCAACGCATGAGTTTTCTCACTTTTATTCTTCTGATTCTCTCCTCCATCCCTCTGGGGCAGAGTGAGCAAGTGGCTGTGTGGCACTTAGCTGCCAGATGGGGTTAAACCATGACAGGCTATTTGACCTCACTGGGAGTCCTCAGGTGCTTTCAATTATAAAGATAGTCAAATACATTTCTGGCTCAAAGTCAACATCTTTGCACTTATATTTAAATAGCTTTGAATTTAAAGAAGAAAATTACAAAATTATATAATTGCTATCATGATGCATTAAAAGAAAATGCACGTCTACAAAACTCTTGCAAGATCACCTAGTTTATAATTCATTTTTAGACCTTGAAATATTTCTGACTTGTATCCAGATAAGGAGAGATGCATTTAATAGTATTTTGGTACTATTTTCAAACTGCAATACTAGTTTTATGACAGTTTAGTGCAGTTACATATTAATACCAGAATATACTACTCAGAAAAATCATAAAAGCATGGATAAAATAGTAAAGAAGACCTTGATATTCACTAGCCTATCCAGAAACTAAAAGGTTGAATTACCTATGTGGAGATATATATCCCTTGTATATATTTAGTGTATAAAAAATATCAACATGTTTTAAAAGTATTGTGGGTATAATTAAAGAGAAAAGATATAGAGAATTCTCTATCTGAAAAACATCTAAATAAGTGCACCACTAGAAGATTTTTTTTTGGAATGCATGAGGCATCTGTATGCTACAATTGCTGTGTTGATTTGTAAATGTCATGAAATAAAAAAAATTAAAATATTTATTGTTTTCTACAAGTGACATTAATTATTTAAAGTTTATGAAGTGTTTTGGAAAGAACTCATTTGTAAATACACTAGATAAAAGTTAAGTAGAATCATAGAATCATAGAATCATTAAGGTTGGAAAAGACCTCTAAGATCATCGAGTCCAACCGTCAACCCAACACACCATGTCCACTACACCATGTCCCTAAGCGCCTCATCTACACGTCTTTTAAATACTTCCAGGGATGGTGACTCAACCACTTCCCTAGGCAGCCTGTTGCAAGGCCTGACCACTCTTTCAGTAAAGAAATTTCTCCTAATGTTCAATCTAAACCTCCCTTGGCGCAACTTGAGGCCATTTCCATTCCATAAATTTGCAATGACAAAAGAAATCTAATAATATTATTTTATTGATTTGCTAAAATGACAGCAACAAGCTGGGTTTGTTCTATTGTTTAAATGCTTTTATGTTACATTGCTGCAGAACTTGTTTTTTTAAATCATCATGCCCAGCCCAGGAAAAATTACCTCTGCGCAAATGTGGAGCTCTGTAAGTATACACCAAAACTAGGGTCTTTTATAACACATAAGGAAATAAAGAGGTGGCTGAGGAATTCTGTGGAATATTAATTGGTAACAGTTGCAACTAAATTACTCTGGAACAATCCCTGTGCAGTTTTTTTCATAGAAGGACTTTTAGACCAACATCAAGAAAACACCAAAATGAAACAATCTGGGGAAGAGGCAAGACTTCTGCCAAACCCAAATGGATCAGAGCAGGACAGCCACTGCATCTGAATGCATGACTTTTATATGGAGATAATAATAAGCAAATAATTAGAATTTTAATCCAAATTTTAATTTTTCCAGTGTTGTGCCTTGGTTAATAATTTGTGTTGTAAGGTATGTACTGAAACTGTATAGTATTTAATTTCAACTTTTATAGTCTAAAAATATCTGTAATATTCTATTCAAATTATTTTAAAAAGTCAACCAGAAAGTGAAAAACTTTTGAAAGATTTTTTTGTTTTCTTTCTGGAGTAGTCAATATTTGTCAGGATCCCTGTACACATGGATTCAATATGTACCTCTCTGTTTTTTTTAAACACTAAAGCAGTAGGTGATTTGGTGAGTAGCAAGACAGTATTAACCAGAGGAGAAAGCTTTTTCCAAGCTGTCCTAACAATGGTACAGTTTTCTTCAACTCACAATAAAATATTTACTTCTTGAATGAATGTAAATAAATTTCCTAACACAGGGTAGAGGGTTTCATAACATGTTCATTTCAGAATATATTAGCTCACTCTTTTTTATTAAAAAAATGTTTTCTGAAAGCCACATCTCTTACCTATGGCTCCTCTCACCATTCTTTCCTTACAAGGATTTAAAGGAGAAAATAGGATGGTGTTTCATCTTCTGCTAGTTAGTTTGTTGTGTACGTAGGTTCTGAATGTGGAAATAAAGCATGAAAAAGTACGTTGTGTTTCAGTCAGTCCTAGGACAACAACCACTTTTTGTGGGAACTCTGACTTGAGTAGAATATTACAAAATCTAAAGGCTAATTTTTTTCCCCAATCATTCACATAACACTGATGTAACAACGTATATCGCTGAGTAGGTCATTATACAAATAACGTAGGATTAGTGTATGCCTGAGCAGTAATTATATGACTAGGACGTTAAAGGAGTGGTTCTGATGCCAAGACACAGATGTCTAGCACTTTTTGAGGTGGCATAAAGTTTCTGTTGCTCCGGAAAAGCACAGATCTTCTGCATCTCATCTGCCAGCCCCATGTGAGTGACTGGAAATCCTAGGGCACTTACATGGTAAGTGTTGTCAATGCATGGGCAGCTGAATTGCATCCTAAACTAACCAGCACTTACCAATCTAATCCAATTTAGTCATGTAAGTTCCATTACAGACAAAAAGACTGTAAAAGAAAGAGGAGGTCAGCTACAGAGAATGATTTCTTAATCATGAAATGAGAAAATACGAGTTGTCCTTTGGAAACCCCTCTTTCTCTCCACTAGTATAAAGGAAGATGACTACTTGGGTCCATCCCCCAGGTGTCTAGGGAAATGAAGCTTACTGCAAGACATCTTTTGCAATCCTCTATTAGGAAGTACTTTATTTCAATTCAGTTTCAAGTCACAAGAATAAGCCTCTCTGTTTCTTAAAAAACCTTGTAGCCCTTTTCTTTATATCAGTGAATATTAGTGGAAAACTGTGCTTCGTATTATAGTGGAAGTAATTACATAAACAATTCCCTCACCCCAAGTCTCACCGCAAGCTTTCTTTCCTGAAGCTGTAGATATTTTATTAATTCACAATTATAATTGTACTACAATTAAAAAAAAAAAAAAGACACCGTTGCAGTTACAAAACTTGGTAATTTTGCTTTGTAGAAACAAATATATTTCTTCAGCATCTTTCTGTGCTTGCCAGGCTGACCTTAGCCCTTTCTTATTTTGTAATCAATACCAAGAATAGATTTAATATTTGGTTTCAAATTTCCTTAATATTTTTCTGCTTACATCAAGTCTGGTTGATCCAATTGTACCTTTAATTTGATACAGAGTTTATTAGCTAACACAATACCCATGGGATGCAAGAAAGCCCTAGATTTTCAATATTTTATGCAAATGTGTAACTTTTATGGTATGGACTGTTTGGAGTTAGTGTACAAAATTACTTTATTTGCTGGTAAGAGAGCAACTACTTTTGCCTGGCTGATAAATTAATTTATTTTGACACAGCACAGTGTTAAATATTAACTAAAAGGGTGATTAAAACAAGTGAAAACAGTTGATATATGAAATGTTTATTCATGTCCTGAGCCTGAAAAGTGATAAAACTATAGATTCAGAATGCAGAATGCATAATTTTATCTGTGTTTTAAAATAGGTTAAGTCATAAGGACATGGTCTCTTAGATGAATGCTGTATGCAATGAAGTGCACTGTGATATAATCTGGAATGAAATGACCTTCACTTTTCTATCAGACATTTGGTGAATATTCTAACAATTTGGTCTCAGTCTTTCTTAGCTGTAACAACTTTATTAAATAGCGTTCTTTTCTTCTTCCTCCCCTTAGAGTTGCCAGTGAACATCCCAAGTATTTCTGGAGAAGCAGGTCTTCAGGCGATGTTGAAATGTCCCAAATGATAGAATGAGGAACAACATCTGCGTAGATTTGATATGTGAAGGAATAACAGGAGAAAAGAAAAAAAAAAAAAAAAGAAAAAAGAATTAGAGGGCATTGTTACTCTCCTTTCAAACTTTGGCAAAATACATTTTTAATACAGACATGAATAAGTGGTGGTAGCTTGTAGTTCAGGACTATTGCTTGGATTCGCCTGGAACAGGTAAACATGGGATTTCATGGAAAAATGTACTGATTAGGAGAAGAAAAATAGTGGTTTGTTTCACCTGACAGGAGAAGGGGGTAGAGGAAGGGAAAATGTAAAAAAGGCATGAAATAAAGGTGTTGGGAGAGACTGCTAGTTCACAGGCATAACTGCATGAATCATAACCTCATGCAGGCTTGGGAGTGAGGGCAACAGGTTAGATTCCAAAGGAGAGTGGATGTTAGTATGGTAAAAAGATGAAAGAGAGAAAATTTGAATTTCACATACAATTGCATAGCATCTCACAGACCACAGTTCATTCAAGTAGTGTGAGGAATCGCAAGATGACACAAAATCAAACCAAGGTCATTTGAGAAATATTATTTTAGTTAGTGTGGTATATAAAAAAAATACAAGGGTGTAAGAATATGCCAAAGAGAAGGAAATGACCCATTCAAGGATTACAATGGCAAAATGCTTAACAATCATGTGCATATTTTATGATGCTTCAAAGAGCTCTTCACAGAATGATATTCATTCTTTACATGGCTGCATATCTGTTATTCTTATTACATTAAGACTCATGGAATTACAGGTGCCCAGATACAGTTGTTATGTAGAAAAGGCTCTAATTTCTTAAGTCCATGGAATGATAAATTGATTATGAATTTTTAAACAGGTGAGTCTTCAAAAAATGTAATTACAGAGCTGACTTGGGAAACGACAATACATTTTCACTCAGATATACTCTGCTTTTGTGTTAGTTGAAAAACATTCTG
The DNA here is from genome assembly GCF_964195595.1 of Calonectris borealis. Lineage (NCBI taxonomy): Eukaryota > Metazoa > Chordata > Aves > Procellariiformes > Procellariidae > Calonectris > Calonectris borealis. The sequence continues at coordinate 32,231,571 of NC_134313.1, read as the reverse complement.
TTGTTTCCAGGTTTTCACAAAATAACTGCAAAGCTAAATGATGCCACCTCTGAAGTGGCATCTGAAACACTCTTAGTCCCCATTTTTGGAGAGAGAGGGGAGGAATCTGTCTCTCTCCTGATGGAAATGTTAGGGGAGGAGTAGCGTTAGGAGTAAGTTACTGGTAGAGATACGAAAAAAAACCCCAGTGCAGAAAAGTTACTCGAAATCTTTTCCCCATATTTACATCAGTGTATAGCTTTGTATATTTATTAGTATACTGGTAGTCTCCATGGCATGCACTAGCTGGCATAAAGCCAATATCAGATGACTTTATTCTATTAAAGCAAGAATTAGTGGCTATCACCATGTGTACGCTACTTCTCCTTGTATGATTATTTAGATTGGGGTGTGTCTCTCCTGGAGAAAGAACAACTCAGCTGGGGCCATCAAGACAGGCAGATGGAGCATTTACTTTCCACTTAACATTATTACTTTAATATTTCTGGAAGTTCAGACTATAACATTAATAATTGTGTCATCATAAATAAATAAATAGGTCCATTTTCATAGGAGAAGTATTTCTGAAATTCTGATACACTGCCGTTATTTTAGAAGCAGGAATGGCAATTACATGATTATAATACATATGCCTTAACTCAGTACTGTTGTATCTCCGTACAAGAATGATCTCATTCTTAGTTTGCAAGATAGTTAGTTCATTTTTCAAAAGAATATGTATAATTAGGAAGGCAAATAACCAAAGTAAAAAAGACTATTTATAAGCTGAAAAGAAGAAAAGCTGTAACACAATGAGCTTGCTAAACAATCAGAAAACAGAGAAGGTAGTCAGAGGGAAGATGGGCATTTCAGAGAAGCTACTCTGTTCTTTGTACAATGGGCAGAAGGTAACCTTGATTCTGTTCTCATTTCTGTCTTTCTTAATTTCTGTTAATTACATTGATATAATTGTTGTTAGTAATGACTTAAAGACACTGAAAAGAAGAAGAAAAGGTGAAAAATGGGTTTCATTGTGGAGAACTCAGAAAGATCACCAGTTTGCAGCCAAAAGAGAAAATTTGATATTTTTTTTCTGGTATTCAGCAATTGTTTCTAGATTTGATTCTGACAGAATCTTGCAAATTCCACTCCTAACAAATGGAGCATGGAACATCTTTTTAAACAAAAGAATGAAGTATAATGTAGAGGTACCCTGTGTATCTGGTGTAGTAGCACAGAGCAATTTAACAGAGATAGTATGGGAAGTGGAAAATGAAAATTCGACGCTGCTTTTACAGCTAGACTGTCGTGTGTTGGTTCTCTCTTCTCACAAAACGTGGGAAACCTTTGGACCACAGCAACCAGAAATGGCATTTTAACTTATGTTTCTACAGGACTGAAGAAGAAGAAAAGAAGCAGTTTTTCTTGAAACTGCATTTTGTATGACATTAAGAATAATTAGATCTGAGTGCTAGGTGAAATGAACATGTGTCTAGGCATGGGTTTGAAGCAGCTCCTATCTCCTGTGATACAAGATGTATTATGCATTGGGGAGTGCTAAAGGTAGAAAGAAAAGAAGGGGATGCAGTACTTGCCATCTTCCCGCAGACCTATCCATGAACACAGAAATACCAAGTTTGTAAATCCCACTAGGGTTTTTAAGATGTAAGTGGGATCTGAGGTTCTAATTTCTGGGTTGCTTAAAGTAGCAGTTAGGTTCTGCAGTGTGACAGATGATGCTGGGCTTAAAAAACAGTTATAAACTCCTCTAAAACAGAGTGGAAAGGGCAGAATTGAAATAGACTAAAAAAACCTGGCCAGGCTGCCTTTACTGTGAGAATACAACACTGTTTTTTAAGCTGTGAGATAGAGTGAATGATGTTATTAAAATCAGTGAAAGAATAAAGTGCAGAGTAAATTGTAAATATTTAAATGTAAATTTTTAAATGGAAATTTATGGTTTGACAAGGGGAATTTTATAGTTTCATTATCCTGGAAGCACCCTTGAGCCTAGGCAACTCCTAGGTGTACTGTGATTGTGGCAGAAGCAGCTGTACCCTCTTTAAAACTGTCCACTTCTCAATAACAATACGTGTATTCTTACTGCCCTTCTGCACAAAGGTTGCTTCTCAGCGTGGCATAAAAGCTACATACATTCTTACCTAATGTGCATTTTCTAAAGCTCAGGGCATTTCTGGATTTTGCTCCTAGAATCTCTTCAGGTTGTCAAAAAACCCCACTCAGATGACACTGAGTGTTCCTCCGGAAACTGGTTTGACACCCTGATTTTAATGACGTGGCTGCAGCAAGGATGAAATGTGATGTTTTAGATGGACTAGTGTCAAATAGAAAGTCAAGCCTACTGCAAATTGATGAAACCCTCCAAACAGCAAGTGTATAGTCTTCTGGAGTGTCCTTTGAAGTGCAGGAACTTACAGGGTTACCCTTCCACAGTGCTAGAAGGATTGCCCCAGACCTGCCCATGCAAGAACTAAAGCTCGTAAATAATCTAGACATATGGTAAATTTGATTTCAAGCCTTGCCTCAAGACTGTTCTACAGCCATGTAGATCCAACCAGATAGAGCTGGAATTACAGCTACATGACTCCAGGATTCTGGTGCTACAATTATATTCTGAATATCAGAAAACAAAGATCATTTTCCCATATGTTCTTAGTTGTAACACTGATTTTGAGGACAAAATACTTCTGTTGAGGGTAATACAGATGAGATTGGATGGTATTTTGTGAACTTAATGTTTTATACAATGGTATTTACAAGGTTTGATTTGAAAGCTAAAGCTGATTTGACTTGAGTGAATGTTCCTTAAAATTTTATCTGATGTATAGTAGCACTTCTAGAATGGAGTGTCAGGGGATAGCGGTATAATCATCTTTCAGGTAATCTGGCTTGTATTCTTGGATCTGTTCCTGATTATTGTTCACAAAATGGTGGAGGACGAGTCCCAATTATTGCACTGTGCCTCAGTTACCCATTTATAAAATGAAGGCAATGATGTTGCTCTAGATTTTCAGATTGATAATGGTATATCAGAGTGAAGCTTTAAAAAAATAAATCTCAATACACCAGTTTACACTAGATGAGAATCTCTCCTTGACTGACTGAAAATATTCAAATGACAAATGGAAGGAATAAAAGTGAAGATAGTTTTCAAATTAATTCTCACCCTTTCTCGGACAACTTTCAGTAGGAAATAATAGGAAAAAAAGTTATGATTTGCCATCCCAGCTTGGATTAATATGATGATATTCGTTTTCCTTTTTTATACAAATAGTTTGAAAAGGACTATCATTTTGAGTAATTTTCCAGTGTAAATGAAAGAAAAGGGTCATGGTTCATAGATACATATTAATTTTGTTAACAGAAAGCAATTTACTTTTCCTTAATTAAACTTAACCACTGCAGTCTTTGTTTTAAATTGATAAAGGGATTACAAAATTATCTTTTCAGGTTTGTATAGCAGTTAGTGTTTGAATAAAAATGGCTTCTGCCTGAACTCAAGTTACGTTAAAGAATTATAAAGAGAAATGCTCTTCAAAAAATTAAAGTCATCTTTATGTTTCTTCATTAAATGGTAGAGTTCCCTTTCAGTCCTAAATTATAAGGTTTGTGTGTTTACTGGAAAACTAAGTTGAAATGCGTAGGTAGAGCCTGTCACTCAAATTACAAAGTCCATTAATTAAATACATGGCTACTTTTTGTGACTATGTATTCACCAATATTAAAAAAAATCTCTATCCTAAGAGCCAGACACTCTGACTTTGTGGTGAGACTAAATCTCACAAACTTCAGGGAAGAAATTTTAGTAAGACCAGAAATGTCCATTTGGAGATACCTCTCTCTATCCATTGACTACGGAATAATATGAGCAGGCTATAATGTGCTGAGATTTTTTCTGACCCTACATACGGTATGTGTCCTTCAGTACAGGATAATGGTATTCAGTGACTCTGAAAATAAAACTCTGTCCCAAACAAAATACCAAACATATCACACACACATGACATATAAGTTGAAAGCTGAAGCTTATTGTAGCTGACTTTTGCTATGATTTATCTGTTTGGAACATCATAGCTGCATGCAAGTGTTACATGATAATGAGCAGGAGTGCTTAGTTTGAAAGCATAAGGCAAATGAGCAAGGAATGGCTTGAAATTGAGATGGATGGATAACCACCTAAAATAGAATTAAGAGGATGCTGAGAGCTAAAAAGTACAAAAAAAAAAAAAAAAGGAAAAAAAAAGAAAAGAAGAAAAAAAAAGGCTTGATCAGAAAGAGAAACACATTTAGAAGACAGGATAATGAGAACAAGATTAAAGTGAGACCTGACAAAAGCTGTGCTCAACCACATAAGGCTATTTATCATAGAATCATAATATCATAGAATGGTTTGCGTTGGAAAGGACCTTAAAGATCATCTAGTTCCAACCCCCCTGCCATGGTCAGGGACACCTTCCACTAGACCAGGTTGCTCAAAACCCCATCCAACCCGGCCTTGAACACTTCCAGGAATGGGGCATCCACAACTTCTCTGGGCAATGTGTTCCAGTGCCTCACCACCCTCATAGTGAAGAACTTCTTCCTTATATCTAATGTAAATCTACCCTCTTTCAGTTTAAAGCCATTATCCCTTGTCCTATCGAAACAAGTCTTATTTAAAACAAGTCCTATTTAAAACAAGTATTAAGTATGTCTTTTAGCTATAAAATGATATAAGGACAGAACATAGGCAAGGATGAGTGAGGCGTCAGTTCAATAAGGATGAAATTTTATTTAACTGTCATGTACAGAGGGGTGCCAAAAAGGAATGTTTTGCCTTAAGTTTTCAACAAGGACAGGTATGCTGAGCAAAGTGAGTAAGCCAGAATGGCTTGAGGTGATGGCTGTATAAGGATACTACCAGCAGAACATGGGGAACCAGCAAAACCAAAATTTGGAAGGACCAGGTAATTCCTACCTTAGTCTTTGGAAAGAAGTTGTCATGGTTTAATCCTAGCCACCAGCTAAACACCACGCAGTTGCTCGCTCACCCCGCGCTGTCGGTAGGATGGGGGAGAGAATCGGGAGGGCACAAGTAGGAAAACTCATGGGTTGAGATAAAAACTGCTTAATAACTGAAATAAAACAAAGTAGAACAATGATAGTAACAACAATACTAAAATATACAAAGCAGGCAATGCACAATGCAACTGCTCACCACGTGCCGACTGGTACCCCAGCCCATCCCGAGATGCGAGAGTCCCCTCTACCCCTAGTTTTTATACTGAGCATGATGTCACATGGTATGGAATACCCCATTGGCTAGCTGGGTCAACTGCCCCGGCTGTGCTCCCCCCTCAGCTTCCGGTGAACCTGGCAGAGCATGGGAGGCCGAAAAGTCCCCGGTGCAAGCACCACTCACCAACAACCAAAACATCAATGGGCCATCAACGTTGCTCTCATACCAAACACAAAACACAGCAGCCCCCAGCCACCAGAAAGAAAGTTAACTCTATCCCAGCTGAAACCAGGACAGAAGTGGTTAAAGAAATTGCATTTTCAGTAGCCAGATTTTTAAAAATGAAATCTAGAATAATACATAGTAAGAATAGGAAAAAGAATTCTCAAACTTGGCAAAGAAAGAGTGATTGATTTTATTACTTATTCATTAATCTCATCTTAAGTAAAAAGAAAAAAAAAGGCAGAAGATACGGAAGATATGTGAGCACAAAGAAAATGAAATAATCGTTGTGTGATTTCCTTAATAACATAACTTTTTTTGGCAAAACAACAGCAGTAGCTTTGATTTCTCTCTTCTTCCTTAAAAGATTTAGTAAATTGTCACTAATGAAATTTTTACCTACATTGTCAAAGAAAGGAAATTAATAAAAGTTATGTAAAATGATATGGAACTGAATAAAGGGTAAAACTAGACTGAATTTTGCTGCAATGGTGTTAAGGTGTCGTGGGGGCTGGTGGCTCTCTGGGGCCTGGGGGCCAGGAGTGGTAGGGGCTCCCCCTGGGCAGGCTGAAATGGAGTCCTAGGCTGTGGGCAGGGCAGGGGGAGCCCCGGAAGGGCAGGTACAGTCCAGTCTGGTGGTGCCCAGGTCTGGTAGGCTTTGAGAAATTGAAAATACCTGTCTAGAGGGTGATTATTAGAATTTCTCCAAGGCAGAGTTTCAGTATGAAATTCAAAGAGCTTAACTGGCTTTGCCTTTCAAAATGATGACTATGATTGCCGTTTATAAACACATCATGGATATAAACAGAAAATACACCTGACCTGGTTTTGGCATAGACTTTTAATATTCAGAAATACATGTAGGTGGAAAACAAAAGATTGTAAATTGGTAGATTCTGGAGCAGCCTCCAAATACTGCTCCAGTAGAAGTACCAAGAGAAGAAATCCAGCCAATGTCAAGATGCACTAAATGAACTTCTGAACTAGGTCGGTGATAAAGGAGGTTGGAAACCATGTTTGCAACCTGCGAAGTATGGAATAGGTGTTGAAGAGATCTTTTTGTGGTGCTCTGAGTATATTAAAAACCTACATTTAGAAAATGATAGTAAATAGAGAGGCATTAAACAAAAGGTTTTAAGTGTTGTAGCTTTAGCACCTAACTCTGGGAGAGAAGTGGACAGCCTCAGGAGTGTAATTCACAAGCCTGACCTTAGATGTCTTAAGTTTCTTTTGGACTAAATGGAAACTAGATGGTTTCTGGTGCTGGAGTGACAATAACATGGTAAGGTTTGGGATATCTATGACAGGGGGCTGGAAATATCAGAGAGAAGGATATGTTTGAAATTCTTTGGCCCAAGGGAACTTAGAGCTGCACTTGGGATGTGTCTATCTCTTTGTCATCAGTAGCATGGCAGAAAACTTCTCTGGGAAGTAGGAAGAGACCTTCTAAGTGCTTCTCAACCTGGGATTTTGAACTGGCAGCTTTTCCATATCATGAGATGTTTTGCCACCTGTCCGTCACTGCTGTGTTCTGCAATTAAACTTGATTTGATATGAGTGATTTAGTTTGCATGTTCTCAGGAAATGAAGCTCTTTTGCTGACATGTCTGGTGTGTCTCTTTTATCTCAGGTCTGTAGGTGAGAATTAAGCTCCTTAATAACTAGGATAGTAAATATATCAGCAAAGTTATTGGTCATACATAACAGCATTTCTCAAACCATTCAAGGAGGTCTCTTTAGAATTAGGCTCCTGATTACATCTTAAATGAGATGTACTACCTGAAAATTTTGCTGTCTGTCTGTCTGTTGGGGCATTTGACAGTTCAGTGCAACTTTGCTGGTTTACCTAGAATCCATGCTCCATTCATTGATTTAATCTTTAATACTTTTACTTAAAGATTCTAAAGGGAGTGAGAAAAAACATGTGTTTCTATTAAATGAAAATCCATCCATGCAACAAAAGCACACTTGCACTATTTCATGTTGGTGAGCATTTGTTTGTTTATTTATTTATACAAACTGGGATTAGCTCATTAAGGATGGTATGATTTGCAGTTTTGGTTTAATAATGTAGTTTAATGGGTGTGGCAGCTAACAGCTTGAAGTAAACTCTAGATCAAGAAGTAAAAGCTGATTCTGCTGGAGTAAATGGGTCTGCGCTCTGCAACTGCAGAGGTAGAAAAACTCATATTGTTTTTGACTGTGCAAGAGAGGGCCTAGTGCACACCCTTCCTTTAAGCTGCAATAGCTTGCCTTGCTTTCCTCCATCTGTTACGTTCAATTCCAACTCTCCTTTTGTATCATACTAGGAATAAAAATATAAACCATTTTCTAAATTATATTTCAACAACATATATGGACTGTCTTTCATTTAATGATCAAAGCAAAGAAAGAGAACTTTGATTTTGGTTAGATGAAAAATGTTTAGGTTTTTTTTCTGCTCGAGAAAATCTTTGAAGCCTTTTCTGAAAGCCATATGCTTATTTGCATTAAGGCTGTCATCATTCAGTAGGAAAAAAAAAATCATATTTATTGTCCAGGTCTTTTGTATGTGCTGCTCTTATTCATATATGCTTCACTATTTTACTGGTGACTTTTACTGTCAGCTAGGAAAATTACTTGTATGCTACTCACTTACACAACCTTCTTTAGGAAATGTATGTATCTTATCTCTTTAAAGGCTAGAGCAAAGTTCTGAAATAGCTGATAGACTCATTACAGTAACGTACTCTAAAGAACTAGCTATGAAATGCAAGATTAGAAATATTAGTTACATCATTATAACTTTTCTCTATTTCTATAGGTCAACCTTGTACTCCATCCTTTTATACTATCTGCAACAGTGAGGAAACCATGTTAGAATACTATAGTATGGGTAAACTGGGTTTACACCAAAAAAATCATTTGATCCTCCTGTTACTGTCATAATTTTAAAAATATTTCCTCTTTTTGGTAGCAGGCTAAGTGACTTAATGAGGATTCAGAAGAAAGATGATCTCAGATAGAGAAATATTTTCTACAAACAGTGTCCCAAAATTTTATGTTATTTAAAAAGTACAACTAACTCAGTCCACATATATTTTTGTGTTATTAAGAGAGATACATGGAAAATTTTGGAGGTGAAAGCCCAATGAGTAAATGGCAAAACCTTTGAACACCACCACTAGTTTACTAGAGCTTAAAAGCAGGTGGTAAAAAAAAGTCAGAAAAGGGGGTCTTTTTACATTTCCATTATCATTAAAAAAAAAACAGTTTAAAGAGTACCTGCAGGCTTGTTGTATATGTAGTTGCCATAAGCATGCCTTAAAGTCAGGACAAGTAGTTAAATACTTGTAAATCTCCCCAAAACTGATAATGCATTTCACTGAATAAGTATTTTGATTTATCCCTGAGTTTTACCAGTGGACAAAAGTGTCCTGAGATTTGTGTGGACCAGTGAGATTGAAAGGACTAAAGTTTGTGGAGTCATTTCAGCATTTATGAGTTGGAGGAACCAGCTTGTTAATAACGTTTATGAGAGATACTGAAGCAGGGAAGTGGTGAGTACCAATTATGACAGAGAGTATGTTACAATAAGTTCTGAAATTAGAAATATAGGGAGGGACTCAGGGAAGAATGATAAATGTGGCCAGTTGCGAAGGGAGTTAACTGGAGAAAATTGAACAGAAAACAGAAATATATTTTAGACACAGTTTTAAATCCTTAAATAGTGTAAATTGTTATACATACACTGATGTTGATTTACCAAGTTACCTTAAGTCACAGTGTTTTAGTGTCCGCTGAAGTATATATTACTGATGAGTTTCTGGTGTTAACATTTATTGACAATGGTTATGATATTCTGTGCACTTATATTCTGAACTTATAAAACCAGAACAAATCATTGAATAAAAAGAAAACTGTTGAAAAGAGTTACTTTTGCTGTAATTAAGATAAGCTTTTAAAGAGTTACTGGACAGAAAGCAATGGTGAGTATGGTAGAATTTGTTGGGAAAAAATAATTTTATTATATGGCCAAAGACAGAGGTAGGGGTTTTTGGCTTGACATTCACAAAACTTACTGCATCACATACTTTCTAAACAGCTTGGCTTTTCTTATACTAAAAATGGTTCATATTTCATCTACTACTCAAACCAGAAATGAGGGATAAGGGAATTAAATTCCTGAGGTGATTTTAAGTGTCTTTGTACTACATATTCTTGTTTCTTTGGAAACAGGTAACTCAAGTAGCCAGCTTGATGGTGTTGTATGTGTTCCTTTTGAGTAGTACTGTTCTAATTCAGGATCATTATCACAAAGAAATATGCCCAACAAGAATTGCAAGAGGAAATTTTTTCCCACCTGTGCTCCAAGAACAAAAGGCAATGTTTCTTTAGACCTCTTCTTACAGTTAATTACAACATAGAAATAAAAAGAAAAAGGCTGTCTAACCCAAAATTCTGTCTCAGACAGTACGGATAAGAGATGTGATTTAGGAGAGCACATGGGTCTGGTTTATCTTTGTGGTTCCTTCTATTCCAGCTCCTCCAGCATCCATAATTGTTGTATTACGGATGACAGTGGGCACATCCCTTCCCAGCCTTTTAGTTTTTCCTTATGGACCATTTCTCATTAATTTCTCTATTTTGCTTTTGAAACTGCTGAGACTCTCTGGACTGTCAGATTTCACTATGCATTGTGGCAATAAGGTGGAGAAATTTCATACTCTCTGTGCAGCCTCCCCACTCCAAATCTAAAGCCTATTTTATTTTCTTGGTTTTAAACTGATCTCATACTAGTTTCCTTGGTTGTCCCTCATCTTAGTATTGTTAAAGGATGTTGGGAGCCGTGGCTGCCTCCAGCAACTCCTAGCCACTGGAGTGGGGGTCCTCAAGACAGGGTCCTGAAGACCCATGGTCTTTGTCCAGGCTGAGGGATGCAGATGCTGCTTTCCCATTTGCAGGTTCAATGAGTAGTGAGCTGAGCATCTACCCCAAAGACACATACACGTGCAGAGAGGACACTGGCATGGCCACTCACACAGACTGCCACAGACAAGGTGCTGCCTCCAACAGCACCTATATATAGGACCAACATAAGACATAAGCACAGACAGCCAAGTCCCTGTCCTCCATGCTGGGGGAGATAGCAGGTCACTAGCGCAGGCACACACACAACACTCTCTAGATTCCCAAGCACATGCACATTCTTGGATACCCTCAGTACCAGCACAGTCCCTCCGTCTGCCTGGTACCCCTGCCCGGATCCCAGGCCCTATGGGCCTCCTGTTCACTGGCTGGTCCATCTTGGTGCTCTCTAGCAAACACACAGTGCACACACACTCATCCCACAGGCATCCCATGCTCGTGGGTCCCTTCAAATACCCTCCACCCATTTGATATCCCTGCCTAGACCCAAGACCTCCTTCTTGCTGCCTAGTCCAGCTTGAGGTTTGCTAGCAAAGGACACATACACCCCTCCCCCTTCGCCCCTCTCCCAGTTTGGGGAAGATATAGACACTCACCCCTGCAGCAGCCTGCACCAGACACACAGGTTGTGACCTGCGGTCCTGGTCCAGCACTTCCCTCATGCCAGTCCCTCCTAGTAGCTGTTTTTTGGGACACATACTGTTCCTGCCCCAGTGGTTGGGGCCAAAACCCCTACCTGCTCCGGTAGCTGGCACTGGTGTACAACAGACCTGCTTACACTGCTGGTCTTACCCCAATAGCTGCATATAGTCCACTCCACCAGTAGCTGGCACTTAGTCTTTGCAGCGCACGTACACATGGGATAGAGTGAGATAACTCAGAGAGATATTTTAGAAAGGATTTAATAAGAAGGCAGGACAGACAGCAGTGGTCAGGCACAGGGCTCAGTCAGACAAGCATACCAACCGGCCACATTTTACAGGCAACTGTACCTTTTTCTTTCTATTCCCCTTTTGTTCCTCCCAGTTTCCTTCCCCTGCACGTTCCTTCATCAGTTTGCATAGTTCCACCGACCCACCTCCAACAACCCTCAGGTTTACATCCTTATCAGTTACAAAGCCCTGGTTTGCCTGCAGTTTCTTGATAACCCACCAAAATTAGTGTGACTGACAAGGTTTGTTACTTGTCTTTGTCTCCATTAATTTTGGCTATAATGTTTGTGTGTCTGTGTATTTTGTCCCTTTTCCTTAGTATCCCATCTGACAAGGTCCTTGATCGGATAATCTTACTGAAATAAACATTCCCACATTTCACATACCCTTATCAATTAGTGTGACTGACGGGGTTTGGTTCTTACTACTGCCTCTCTTATCATTTGCCAGCCAGGTCTGTGTCTTTGTTTGTTCTTGTTTATGGCTTCCTCTTTTTCTTGTTATCTGCTTTTGCATTGAACTGGCCCTTGATCAGATACCTTGAAAGAGCAGACACGTTCTCCTTCCACATACCCTTACAAGCATGACAAGATTTGGAGAACAACTATTTCTCATTCCATTTATTCATTATCTTCCTGAGTTTGTAAACCGTGATCACATGCCCTCTCTGCATCCTCCTCTCAAATTACCAAACAGCCTTTTGGTCTCTGATTGCAAAGCAGTTGCCCTATCCCTTTGCTCATTTTTTTGCTTTTCTCTATATCTTTTCTCTAAACCTGATGATAACTTAGGAGTGGAAATCTAAACCTGTGTCATTTCTGGTCACTCTTTGTCTCTTCTTGTCACTTTCCATTAGGGATGGGAGGAGAAGGGAGGAGAAGTAAGCATACTATAGTTACTAACCCAATATTTTTGTCCATAGGACTTGACAAGAGTTTCATATGTCTTCTGTTCTCTTGCAGAACTATGAAGTACAAATTAGTCTAAGGCAATGCTTCCAGTTTTATTGCAGCTTAGTCAAACCAGATTTCTGCAACCTTCTAGCTGTCTTCCCAAATTTCTGTTTCGTCTCTTTTTTCTCTCCTAGGGCTGTTGTTGATTCTTCCTTAGTCCTCCTTAGTACTGCTGTTTCCTTGCTCTACCTGCAGAGCTATAAATTCTGTGCCACTGCCTCTTTTTACCTGTGCTTCTTACACTCTTCCTCTCCTTGACTGCTCTCCTTGATAACCCAAGCTAAGAATCCCAGCAAAGTTTACTGGGTGAACCCCAAACATGTTAACTGTAGATTGAAAAAGCCTTAATTTGCTCTAGTATTCTTGAAAATGCTGGCATGAAACACCATGTGCCTGATACCTTCTGTCAGTAATCTAACCTTAGCAAATAATTGAGAAAAAAATGTTTCACTCAAAAAAAAAAAAAAAAAAGCTACTGGAAGAATTAAGATTTAGCAGGGACAACAAACAGAAAAAGGAGTTAATTTGGTACAGATTCTGGTAGGATTAAGAATGGAAAAACATTTTTGTTTTCTACTACTGTAAGTGGATTATTTATGGAGCAGATTTTTGTAAGACTGAATACACATAAAACATAAAGGCTGCCAGTAGAAACTTAAAGCAGACCTTTAAGCTGAAATATCTGTCAGTCATGCCTCTAAAGAAACAGACAAATAAGCTAAAATATGTCCCAGTTCACAAGAGGAGCTCAAAAAACCAGGACGTTTTCTCACTTCTGTAAACAAACCTGCTCAGCTGATACTTGATTTTATGAAAAAGTATATGCTATGAGTGCCTGGGATTTGGTCACAGAAGATGGAAAGGAAAATATAGCAAAGAAAAATAGCTACATGCTACCTGGGAACGAGACGAATACTTTAATATATATGAAAAAACCAGAAAGTATGGAAATTTAGAACAGTTGTCAGAGAAAAAAGAATGGCCTACTGAGGAAAATGTCTGCATAGAAGAGAATGACTTACATTCATTAGCACCAGGAATTCAAACAGTCCTGAAATTGTGATTGAAGCAGGTTAAAGAGAAGGACGTGGTTTTGGAACTGATCCAGGTACATCAGATTCCTTGCTGCTATAAATATTTTGGAAAAGATTTAAGAATGTATACTTCAAGATGTAAACATTTTCTGAAGTCAAATGGTGCCCTTATGATTGTAAAGCTAATTAATAGTACCAATAATCAGTACAACTCAAAGAGCAGCCTTGTTGGGTATTAAGACATCTTTATCAGACCTCTCATTGAGAAGTTGCCTTCATGTCTTTCAGAAAAACTGGCAGAATTTTGCTAAGATATATACAAAATGTCAATTTGAAAAACTCCTTTCCAAAGACCAGAAACATGGGTAAGACTGTGCATATGTAGATTATATTGAATATGATATTTTTCAAAACATGGTCTCAAACTACAAGATAAAATAGAAGACCTGAGAAAGATGGTTTATTAAGTTGTTATGGAGAAAGCAGGACTTGAATGGATCAGCAAGAATGGAAGGGATCTTGATATTCTGCTAAGATAAAAAAACATTATAAATGTCACTGTGCATGTAACACAAGTTCTTTATTAAAGATATCCCTGAATAACTAATAGACTTAGAAAAATTCACCAAAGTAGGATGGATTCTGTCACTATATGAACCCCTTAGATTTTAATGACATTTTCTTCTGCATTGTGTAAATTACCACCAACCTATGTACAGTTATTGATAAATAAAATGCTGTATTCTTTTTCTGGAAAAAATGTATATATGTAAATGAAAATGTATATAAATATACAAAAGGAATAATCTTTCAGAATAAAGTAATTTATCCAGGCAGTTTTCAAGTGATGACACCAAAAAGGAAAAGGTAGATTTAACACCAATATAACATTTTTGGCTATGAGATATATTAAGGAAAGGAATACTCTAACTGGGGTATTGGTGATGGTTTATCATTTGATGATTTTCAGTATTTTTTGCAGAGAACAAAATATGAAGAAGTAACCCTATACCAGCCAGGAGTCGCACCTACAGGACCAATCTTCCTGAATATCTAATTATAATATTCACTGACACCAAAGGCATGATGATGCTCTCCAAATCCTAATATTTGAACAGCCACATGAAAGCATGGCATTGTCAAATATTTGGGCAACTTTTCAAGAGAAATATAGTCCTCTGGTGAAAATGTAGGATGTCATAAGTACACTAGGATGTCTATAATTGGTATTACCTGAAAAATTTCTAATGTATTTTAAGACTTTACTTTTGAATCCCCTCCATGAAGTCTAATTAACATACCTTATTCTCAAATTACATTTTTAATTCTCAAAGCTAAGAAAATAAAGAGATAGTTTACAAATGAATAATTTTATATCTATAAACTTATAAGCAATTGATTTTGAAACACGCAGTAATCAACAATATTTCCTATTAAATTCTTGCAATCTAAGTTTTTCATCAAGATGAATATTCACTGTTTAAGTTTTGTAATTATGTAACTGTAATTCTGTTTTAAATAGACAAAAAAATGTACAAGTAAGAAGAATATAAAAAGTTTAGTTGCTTTTGATAGTATTTTGAAAATACTTTGCTACAGTTCACAAAATGTCAATAAGTCGTTGGTTTGAACTAGATTTTCTTCCTTCTATCAGAGGTTATAACCTGAAAAATTTTTCATGGACAGATAAAAAATCGATCTTAAAGGTAATTTTACCTGCATAGTGACTTTAAGGTTATTAATCTACTGTTATATTTAAAATAAACACATTTAAAATAGTTAAGCAGCTTTGCTTTGCTAGCTTCCAATCAAGTGAAAAAAGCATAAAGCTAAGAGCAACATAAGATTTTGTGACATAGTGTATTGACTTCAAAATTATGAATATCTGTTTTAAAATATAAAAATTCTTATGAATTAATCATTTGAGAATCATTCTGGAAGCAATAACAATTTTAGGGTTGTTACCAGTTCTTCTATGAGGGATTACCAAGTAAAAGTAAACTAATTTTTGTAATTTTGCTATAAAGATTTTCAACACAGTTTTAGACATGTTACAAAGTAATATTTTCCTTCTCATTCAAAAAAATAGTTAGCTTTGAAATGTACTACATTCTTTTGAAATAAAATAAAATAAAGAAAAATTGCTAGTGACTTTCATGATATTTTTACAATGTTCACAAAATAGAAGATAAATTGTAATATGGTATATCAATTGATGGACTCAACAGCTGCTATGTGAACTATATACTTAATACCTTGTAAAAATTGCAAGCCTACAAACTGTAAACCCTAAGAAACCCAAATTATAATAGAAAAAAATCCTATATCTCACATAGTTTAAACAATGTAATCAACGGAAACACTTTATTGTGATTGAAACATGAGAGAGTATGATTCAAAGAATGTAGTACTTTAGAGGGTAATTGATGATTTATTCCAAAGATATCTTTTATATGATAGTTATATGCCAGTTGGTAGGAGTTAAAATGAATGATGTAACCATATCTTACTGTTATAATTTTGAAGAAATTATTGTAAATTTAAATATAAATCATAATACAAAAGTTTTAAAGGCTCATAACTTGATCAGATTTACTTGAGTTGATGAATACAGAGATAATTAAACCCATGATTCAAAGTATGGAGGAGTTGTAGTTTCTTACAAGAAAAAAACTACTAAGTAAAAATATAAAAAAAATGCAGCCACCCAAAACCGTAGAATAAGACGACTCCATCTATTTATATGGAAATGAGGGAATCTGTTTCCCTAATCGCATTCTTCTAAACATCTGACTACCAACATGGCTACTACTGCCCAATATTACCAGCCTGGAACATAATCGCATTTTAGCCAGAACATTTTTTTACTGTCTAGTTAATATTTCCTTGCATTTCACCTTAACTTGTAACTTAAGATTGTGTGTGATCATCTCCGTTACCTGTAATATTCAGAGGTATTTTTAAAAATTACTTCATTTTGATACAATTTTAACAGCTCAACAGAAAACATAGAATTAATGCAAATAGAAATACACAAAAATCAACATGGAACTAAATAAATTTGTGAGATGCATATCAATAAATGATCAAAGGAGAAAAGGATGCAATAAGAAAATTTTCACAGCGTCTGAAATAGATCACTTTATCCACAATTTTGCAGTCACATAATTAAAAGAAGAGTAAATTATTGCAATCAAGATGATGAATATTTTTTTCTGATCACTAATTATGTGTAGTTGAACAAGAGCAAGAATCAATGCAGTATAACTCAGCTGAAATTGTGTCTGATTGTAAGTTATTTATGTTGTTGGATAAGTTTCAACATCAAAGTAATATTTTTTTTTGCTGTGGAGGATTTTTATATGGTAAATCTAATGTTACTCTAACCTCTAGAAGGTGCACAGCCATAGGATGAAAAGAAACAGACACAAATTAGTACACCAGAAATTCTGATTGGATATAAAGATTTTTTTATAGAAGCATCCACAACTTCTCTGGGCAACTTGTTCCAGTGTCTCACTACCCTCATCGTAAAAAATTTCTTCCTCATGTCCAATCTAAATCTACCTTCTTTCAGTTTAAAACTGTTGCCCCTTGTCCTGTCACAACAGGCCCTGCTAAAAAGTCTGCCCCCATCTTTCTTATAAGCCTCCTTTAAGTATTGGAAGGCCACAATAAGGTCTCCCCAGAGCCTTCTCTTCTCCAGATTGAACATACCCAACTCTTTCAGTCTTTCCTCATAGAAGAGGTATTCCAACTCTCTGATCATTTTTGTGTCCTTCTTCTGGATCCACTGCAACAGGTCCATGTTCTTCTTGTGCTGAGGGCTCCAGAGCTGGACGCAGTACTCCAGATGGGGTCTCACCAGAGCAGAGTAGAGGGGCAGAATCACCTCCCTCAACCTGCTGGCCACGCTTCTTTGGATGCAGCCCAGGATACGGCTGGCTTTCTGGGCTGCAAGTGCACATTGTTGGTTCATGTCTAGCTTTTCATCCCCCAGTATCTCCAAGTCCTTCTCCGCAGGGCTGCTCCCAATCCCTTCATCCCTCAGCCTGTATTGATACCAGGGATTGCCCCAACCCAGATGCAGGACCTTGCACTTGGCCTTGTTGAACTTTATGAGGTTTGCATGGGCCCACTCCTCAAGCCTGTCAAGGTCCCTCTGGATGGCATCCCTTCCCTCAAGTGTATCAACTGCACCACTTAGCTTGGTGTCATCCACAGACTTGCTGAGGGTGCACTGAATCCCACTGTAGATGTCCTTAACAAAGAATGGTACCGATCCCAATACTGACCCCCAAGGGACACAATATAATCAATTATTTCTGTCAAACCAGCAACTGGCTCTCCAAAACCAGCAACTAGTTCTCCAAGGAGTCATTACATGGGAAAACGGTAACCAATAAATAGTAAATGAACAAATAAAATAATTTTACTTTTTCTTCTACTTCCAGGTTATTTCAAGAAAGAATTATCTGATTCAATTGACTTTAAAGTCAATAACAAGATTCTGACTAAGTAAATACGGGATCATGTTGTTAGATCACATACAACTGTGAAAAGGAACTACGTCCATATTTCCTTTAGTTTTTAAGTGTCTCTGTGTGCTTTAAATTTAAAACTTTGTATAGATTCTGAGGTCCAGGGAAAATGCAGCTATATGAGGATTCTAATGGCAGTCACAAAGAGATCTGTTTTTACAAACTAAATGTTTCAATCTGCAATACCCATTACGGTGTCCTTTGTTCTTCAGTTTCCAGCTGCATGCCAAGCTCTAGGTGTGTGTGAACTAAGCTGTTTGCTGAATGCACAAAAGCTGTCTTCAACTTGAGTAGGGGCTGCCAGCCTTAGAGAACAAACAACAAACCATCCTTTCTGTCTGTTGAACTTTTCCAATAGCTGTTGTATTTCTGTTATCTGTTACCCCAGGCAAATGATGTGTCTTGTCCCCAGGCTTGGGGAGCTTTCATCATGATTTAATGCTAGCTAACACAATGGACACAGCCATTCTTTAAGCAGAATAAAAATGTGTTTAATTCCGTGGATGCCACTACATCAAGACATCGACAGAAGGCTGAGAGTGCAGCTCCCAGTTTTCTTGTAAAATTGTTCAGCTATTTTACCTGCCTTTGGAGCACACATAACAACAATTTCATATTTTAAGAGAATCTCCTGAGTAAAGTTAGTGATAGAATTTGGATTTAAGGTCTGATTTCTCCTCCACCTTGAGATATATTCTTGTTCTGCATTTTGGTAGAGAATACATGAATATTTCACAAATTTTCTTCTCTTCACTTACATCACTGGAAGCAAGGAATCATATTGAACAGTGGATCACAATGAGTGGTAGATTCAAGACATAAATCATACAGGGCCTAAATGCTCTTTCATTGCAATATTAGAACGACCACAGCTGTCAGCAGTAGGAAAGACTCTTGGTATCCGCTCCTGCAATGGCATTAAGCAAAATGTTGAAACACTTGCTGGAAAGTTGAGGGGAATAACTTTAAAAAGAAAGAATACTAACCCATGCCTACTTTTACAGAAATCACTAGTCACAAGAAGAATAAATTCCCCTGTGGGTAAATAACATCAGTGAGGAACAATAGGACAAAGTAAAAGGGGGAAAGAAGCACTATACAATGTTGACCTGTTACTTTTAATGGGACAGACTGTGCTGCCACTTTTATTTAGGAGGAAACACTGTTAAAAGTGAGATGTTTTTCTGAGTGGTTACAATAGTGCTGAGATTTTCCTTCCCTTTTTTCCTTTCCAGTAGTAAACAGGCAAGGTTATTTTTTCTTGGATAGTGTTGATTTTCACCAATGCATCACCACCATCTGATAGACAGATCAGCTGCCAATGAAGTTGTCATTTGGCAGACAGTCGTCATAATTTAATTTTAGTTAAGTTGTGAAATCTGTAATTAAAAATCTCTAATGTTAATTTACATGATCAAATATATATTTACAGATAGAAATGGACCAATATAAAAAATAGCCTTATAGCATTGCAAGAATAATCTGGGGATATTACCACATGAAGAATTATGTTAAGCAGGAAGTACTTCCTGGAGGAACTCAAAAGGGACAAGCAGCATATGACTTCAATTTTATTTGTAAGTA
Organism: Calonectris borealis; assembly: GCF_964195595.1. Lineage (NCBI taxonomy): Eukaryota > Metazoa > Chordata > Aves > Procellariiformes > Procellariidae > Calonectris > Calonectris borealis. The sequence continues at coordinate 32,212,179 of NC_134313.1, read as the reverse complement.
CAATAAAGATGCTGAGGAAATAGCAAAAAATGTGCGGTTTTTAATATGAGTTATAGGATGGAACAGCTGCTACTGTGGGAAATAACAGCCACCTCCCTTGATACAATCATTTTCCATCAGAACACAGAAGGTGTATTTATTTTCTTCTGAGAAGTCTGCATGTATGGCATGGAGAAGTATTCCCTACAGAAAAAAAAGTTTTATTTGATATAAAGTATATGAAAATAATATATTCCAGTGAAAAGAATACACGTTAAAAAATGCAAGAAAACAGCTCCTGCCTGCTTCTTAGGCAGGATAATTCCATAAATTATCTTAAGTTAAATGAGAGTGTGACACAACTGCTAGGAAATGGCAGAAGGATTGTACCAGGTAATGCAAACAAGAAGAATTAATAAGTTCTCATGAGATGCTATTAGTCTGGTAACTGAAACACCTTTTTTCAGGCAAAAAGGGATTTTGGGATATTCCGGGAATAAGAGCTGAGTATGGATGTTAATGATGGAGATATCCTTGAACCTAACAACAGAAGACTGGAAGGGAAAGGCACATTGTATCCTAGCACTGCAGTGATAGTACCAGGGGAAGAAACTGATCACACAAAACACTTGATATAGAAATTAAAGTTGAAAATACGCAGTCCTCAGTGATCAAGAAATGAGATGATATGCACTTTTCTTTTGAAGGAATTCAAGCCTCCTATGAAAAGAAATTATATTATATGTTAATGACATATTTGGGATGCACAGTTGTAAGTATCACAAAGCAAGAAAATATGAGTCTGAGAGTTTCAGTAACTATCATAAATCCACCACAAGCACAGCTGCTGTTTTACAACATATTTATGTGTAAAGATTTATCTGGTTTCTAGTATCTAATCCAGTATATTAAACTTCTTTATTAAATGAGGTTAATCTCGTAAAATGAGGTTAATCTTGTAACAGGCATGAATAGTATGGTGGTTTTGAGATGTGAGAACTCTCATAAAAGATGAGAATTCATCAGAAGTGTTATTTTTTGGTAATCCAAAAGAAGTCAAGTAAGTGGGTGGCCTCTCTATTGTTATTATAGTATTTGAGGCAAAAGATTTGAGCTCAGGGATTTCAGACGGCTTTCAAATTTGATGACTTCTTAGTCTCCCACATTTTTGTGAAGCTTGATTGGGGGAGCATAGGCTCTTTCCACTTATGAGCTGACCTGGAACAATGACAGTAGAATTGTGTTCATGTTTTGTCATTGTTATGTGGTTTTCAAAAAAGCCAACATTTCTTAACCTACAACTAGCCTTTGGCCATCTCATACTGTGACATAAGCAACAGTGAATTTGTGTTAACAAGACCTGAGTTTCAAAAGACATTTGATAAAGACTAACAAATTGGCAATGAGGAATCCTGTCACTTTTTAAATTACTTTCTTACATACTAAACTACCTCTCTACATAGAGAAAAAGTGATACAAAACCAAACATTTCGACAGTAACTTGTCTGTTTCAGAGTCACAGCTTTGTGACTTCCCCTTTAGGGAAGGAACAGAAGTGATTAAAAAAAAACCCCTCTGTTAAGATATAGAAGCGTGTTCTACATATTCTCCAATTATATATGCTGACAGCACAATTCAGGCCAACAAAGTGCTAAAAAAAATTAGAAGTCCTTCCTCCTTCTCCAAACAGATGTTATCAATTATTATATAATTTTTTTTTTTAATGCACACAAATCTATACACATACACATCACTTCAAATAGTCAAACAAAAAAATTCATTCAGGAATCCAGATATTTAAGTACCTGTCATCTTAAATCAAAGCAAAAATAACAGGGAAAATGAAATATTACAATTCTAATTCCAATTCTGAAGTATATAAATGTAGCTTTGAAAATTAAATAAACCTGTTACAGTCAACTATGACTCAGCTTGAGCCCTTTTTCTGTAAGTACCCAAAGCAGACTCATCATAAACTAATCTTCAAGTATTCTGTGTATTTCAACAAGAAACTTGGTATACAAAGCCTTTTAAAGCAAAATGGAAGAAAAAAAAAATGTTCTTTTTTAATGGAACAGATGACTGATATTTTCACTCAATTATTCCTCAGACTGAGTTACAATACTACCGTCTTAGATGTGGACCTTCTTGTACATAGACGAGCTACACAAGAAGAGGGGATAACAGTTTGGATTACTTTGATTCCTTTCTGCTCCTCAAAACCTAAGACCAAAGAAAATACAAAGATGTTATGAATTTAAAAAAAATATTTAATAGAAATAAACTGTATTATATAGAATAAGGTATTATAAGAACTCATGTAATATAATTTTAAGAGACAAGATAATAAAAAGAATAGCAATCTAACAAATATTGTCATTGCCAAAAATGTACATTCGATTTAGCTTTAGTCATACAGATCGACATAGTTATGCTAACAGAAAATAAAATAACTGGAAAACATTGGGAGTTGATTCAGGAAGTGGAGGTCACAGAGTCAGTTTAGTTATAAAACAATTAATATATTTTGTATACATCATAGTATCAGCAGCAGATAAATTTATTCAACGTATATAGGTAAAGAATATTTATGCTATTCATAATGCCTGGTTATTTTATATTTTTCCTGTTAGTAATAATAAAAGGAGGTGTTTGTGTTCCTGTGATGTTCAGACTTACCTTATTTTGTAGTTTCTCAAAGCCTTCTTGTTCTCCATATTTATTTTAGTTTGTGAAGATTTTCCTCATGAAAAGCTTTGTCACTGCTTGGTGTTCTTTGAATTACACTTTTCTTTTTAAATCTTAATATGTACTCTTCTTTTTCTTCTGTCAACAGCTGTGAATTAAAGTTTGGGAGTCTCATGTCAGCCATTCAGGAGGCCTCACAATGCTTCCCCAGATACAACAGAAGAGAAATTTTGTGCGTAAGCTTAGTTTTTCTGTTGCTCTGCTCTCTGCCCAGTATGTTTTCTAGAAAAAGAAATTGTGTCAGTTCAAGTAATATGAATAAGGCAAACACAAGGATCTCCGAGAACACTGGCCTACTAGATGGCAGAATAATTTCTTTGGTGAGAGAATACTTGACCCACATATATAGATACAATAGCTAATGATGTTCTGCCCCATGTATTGAATCAATGTCCAATCTGCTACAGCAGTCTTGTCTCCCCCTGCCCCTTCATATACATGTTCTGCTTTGTATTGAAATATCAGCTTCTGTCACCAGCCATTATATTTTCCGTGGGAAGCAATTGCTGTCACAATGATAAGTCATAATTCTTGGAAATTCTTAGAAATTCCTGGAAATTCCTGGAAAAATCCTGTGCATGGGTGCTCTATTTTGAAACATGGCTAAAGTAAGGCCACATTTAGTGTCAGTAAGGTCAAAGTCTTAGGGTCAGTAAGAGAGAAGTATGTCCCTAAACATAAGGTATTACATTGTTTTTCCCATTTGTTGTGTTTCATGGGGCGTGTTTATCAATGCTAGGTATGCGTTAAGTGTATTAACTATGTATTGTGAATATGAAGATTTGCAAGTCATATTTGGGTACGTAATTACAATTCATTTATGTAGAGCTACAAGCTATAGAAAATTTCATTAAACTGAACCAGAGTTTTCAAAGGTGTTTCTGTTTTTTTTTTTCTAATCCCACTGAAAAGTAATGAGACGCAATCTGTTGTAAACTCCAAATTTGTTTTCAACTCCAGCAATGGACAACATTACTTGCTAGCTATAATGAATATTATATGGCAGAAAGAGCTTGCTCTTTTCTTTGTGTCACAGTAGGCCATCCTCCAGATTGTGCTGCAGACCAGCCACTTACTTATTTTTAAATGCTTTCTGCAGACACAAAGAATCAGAGGAGATTCATACTTGGCGGAGTATCTAGATTTTTCCCTTCTCTTGCTTTTGGTCTGTTCCTATTTTCAAGCACCACTTCCATCCTAGTAGAAGTTCAGGGAACATTTTTGTATCCCATGTTCACAAATCTTCTCCAAAGATTCTTACTTATATCCTACAAAATAATCAGGATTTTTGCAGTCGGGCTGATTTTGTGCTACATTATTAGAATAAACAAGATCAAATATTCTTGCCCCACTCCCACCCCTTTACCTTCTTTTCACATATCATCGTAGTTTTATTCACTTTGCAAAGGAAACACCCAAAGCTTTAAGACAATCTATGTATGTTCTACATACATCCCTAGGCAAGGGATTGAATGTATTTTCACATTGTCCACAGAAATATAAATCTGGATAGAATGTCCTGGTTTAGTTAAAATAGTCTGTTATTGTTTTCTTAGCATATTTGAAATGCAAGAAAAGATTTTTCCTTGTCACTTGCATTTTTTTCTTTGAGTAGGGTCATCATGTCATAAATATTCCACAAAGGAATTGCAGTGAAAATACTACTCTTCTTTCTTAGCTCCTTAATGCTGTTTAAAGTGTTTTTTATGCCTTACTGCTTTTATTGGCACTGAGTGTCATTATGCTATACTTCATCTTTCATCTAAGTAGTTTGACCTTGGAGACAAAGGTATATTCTCAATTAGATTTTTCTCACTTTCAGTCTCACAGAGATGATCAAAACCGTGTATGTTTATCTCTGCCTTCCTAACAGCCCATGAAATCTGGTTGCATTAAAGCTCTGGCTACTTGCTGAATTTTGGTAGTTTAGCAGTTTACCACACGGCAACTAACTGCAGTGATTGGTTGTGTATACTTGCTGCGTTTGGGCAAATATAAAAGCAACAGCACTTCTGCTAACTTTCCCAGTTGCCAGAAGTCTGAACGTAACAGTATACACAACGACAGTTATCACAGCTAAATTAAGGTGCAGCAACTTCTTAAACTGCGGTAATTTAATTATAAATTTGAGCTGTTGTTCTAAATCCAGGAGAGGCTTAGTGTCTACTCTTTGAGTCTAATTCTTGAGGAGAAAAAACAAAACAAAATATATAACTCCGAGGACACGTAACATGACAGGCTTTCTTTTTCTTTCTTTTTAGCTTGTAAATCAGGATAACTTAGGTGCTTCTACCTACAAATAGGCAAATCTAATGGAGGGAATAATTTACGTTGGGTCATTTGATTAAAAATACCATCTTGGTCTGGAAAGAATCTTTTGGGCCAACCCAGCCTTACTCATTTGAACTAAATAAAGCAGAATAGATTTCTAGTTTTTTAATTTTTTTTTTTTACAAAAAAGATTCAGTAGCTAATAAAATTTTCTAAGAAAAATCAGTATTCATTATCCAAAGTAGATTAATTTATTTCTATAGATAAGCACAACAAAGAACAATAAAGAATACAAAATCAAAGCTACATGTGTATATGGAAAAAAACAGGCAATAATTTATGGAAAAAACCCAAACTTTATCTCGGAGACTGACAATAAATTTACATACTAGGCTTAAAGGTGACCAAATATTTTTCTGTCCTCCTAGCTGGTAAATTGGTGTTACCTAGATGACTGCTGTCAGTTTTATTTTGATTGCCTAGCAAAGTTTAAAAAGTATAGTAAAAACTATAAACACATTACAATGACCTGTGTTTTCTATAGCTTCTGTTTTTATCAGCAGACATTTTCACTCCTTGGGGTATTTCTATTCAATAATGACTGTAGATGCATATTCATGTTGACTTTCTTTCATGCCAAAATGAATTCAGGAGAGGAATGGTCTGAATATGAGAGTGAGAGTCATCTTAAACATATGACTAAAATAGATTTGGTTTGTGTTTTTCTGACACAAAAGTAATTCCTCCAAAGTAATGCATATTTACATTACTAGAACATTTTGAGTTGCTGGTGTAGTTTTATTCAGTATATTTGTATCTTAAAGCAGAAGAATGATGTAGTTTCTGAACTTCATAATAAAAGGAAGCAATACTATAAGAGTGTGAAAACAACATCGAAATCACATGGTACCCTAACACCAGAATTTTCATAAAACAAAACCCAGTTACTTATTAAAGTTAAAATTAAAGAGTCATAGCTGGAATGATATGTTTGGATAGGGATATAAAAATACTAAAATTAACAGTATTACTCAGAACAAAAAATGTGGCGTACTATACCTTCTTACATTGCAGCTTTCAAGTTTCCATAGTAGGTTTTGGTTTCAGAAGCTTACTCTGTGCAGGGGTGGAAGGGCCATGTGAGGACTCAATTAGTTTGCCTAAATAAAGGCATCTAATGGCATTTGTTGTTTCCTAGAGCATCCAGCTTCTATGCTGTTCCAAAGGTCTTTTGTATGTTCTAGTTTGCATTTGCTGGCCCCGTGCAGAGTCTCAGAGTACCACAGAGTGTCTCAAGTAGCACTAGGTGCCTATGCTTAGGCAACTGAAGTAAGCCTGTATTATAGAAATCACACTGAGGATTGCAGCTAGTGTGAAAAGTTGTTAATTCTTGCATAAAATGGTGTAATTGAGCAGATATATTTTCTTGATTTACATTAATTTGACTTAAACTACTTTTCATCTGTGACTTCATGTGGATAGAAGGGGACATGATAAAAGTAGTTAGCAAAACAGTTCAGTTAAATCCAATTTGCAGATACATTTCTCTGAAAAAGCAAGTTATTCATAACACAGACTGTTGTAAAGAGTCCTTTAGCAGAAACTGCATGATTTAAATGATGCTTTGTATTTTGGAAAGTTATGTTTTAGAATTTTCATGATCTTATAGTATGGAACCCATTGCTACCACAATGATCCTAATTTATAAGAGGTTTTCCTTATGTGCCTATGAAGAAAGTACAACATTGTAGAAGCTCAATTAGCAAGACAACTCCTAAGAAAAACTGTCAAAGAAATGTGCTTATGTTTTCAACTATTTAATTCAGAAAGATATTGCTAATAAGAAAAATTGATGTAGAGAGGGTCTCTTTTCTGTCATTAGAGAAAGGGGTACATAAGAGGATTTGATGTTTGAAAGGAATGAGAATTAGAATACGTGCCAGCTTCTGGGCGTTGGCAAGGGGATTTACACCCTTTCGTGTGCAAAACACTTCAAACTCAATTAATGGGTGAAAGTGTGTCTTATATTAAGTATATAATGAGCTATTAATTATTAATTATATAATTCAGATCCCATTATAATACAGTTATAATAATAATGCATAATTTACCATTTATAATATAGACTTATAGCATGGATGTATACTAAGAATGATAGTAAAGAATGAGTTTGGCCGTCTATTCCATTAATGTAGGACAACTAAGGTCAGCCTGAGGTTTAAAAGAGAGTGTAGAGTAGGAATCTGGTCTCTGGATAATCAACTAATGTTAAGTAAAATGTATATACTAACCAAATAACAAATTTGTGATGAGTGCTCTCTCAACTTGTCCAGCTACACTACCTGGAACATTGCCTTCTATTTCCATGGTGGTGATCGTACCTCATCTTCAATGTGCTGCATTTGTAACAAACGACATTTGCTAACAGAGTGGCATGAACTGGAGGTGGGCCTTCACATGATTTCTAACTGTCTTCTCGTTGACTGTTGTTCTAAATCCAGGAGAGGCTTAGTGTCTACTCTTTGAGTCTAATTCTTGAGGAGAAGCTGGCGTATCATATCACATACTTACTTATATTCAGAGATGGAAAGGTCAGAAGGAGAATTATGACCACCCAATCCCTCTTTCTAAGAGCACAACAACAAGGTAAATAAGCCCTAGAAGTGTGAGGTTAAATTTTGATCTGGATTTTCACTGAAAGGGTGTACCTGAGTCACCCAGATGTAAAGGGCTACCTGAGCATGTTGTCAGGGAAGCCAGACTTGTGTTTTTAATCTGTTGGTGGCTATGGAAATTGGTGTGCCTTAATCCTCTACCTAATAGGCAATGCAGACTTGGCAAAATATGCAGTAGAATTTTTGGAAATCTAACCTTGCATGTTCCTCCATTCCAATAGCTATCCTTTATGAAAAAGAAAGTGTACTTATTTCAAGTTTGTATTTTTAATATATTTTATCTCCTTTTGGTAACTTACTCCACATTCTTATAACATTTTTAGCCATTGTCAGACATTCTTTTCCAAAGTCCTCTGATCCGAAGGACAGATCGGAGCCAATAACTCTGAAAAGCCCTCCTGCTTGGAGCTTCTACTATCATTTTATTGGGAAGCATAAATAAGGAAGCAATAATTATATGGCTTATAATTAAATTAACATAATTATATTAATTATATCCTTATAATAATAAGGATGCCTTCAGGTGTCAGAAATTTCACAAATGTATTGATCTGCTTAAGCTAACCAAGCTTAATATTTTCCATTCATGTTCTTGGTGAATGCTATGCCTTCAGCAGACCTACCTCTTTTTTCTAACGCCATGGTCCTTGGAATGACAAGTTGCTGATACTGCAATTAAAACTTTGCAGAAGAGAGATTGCAATGAAGGCCAAAATTCTAGAAACAATTTGGATTTACTTACTTTTTTGAGAAACTACTTTCTGACAGCTCTCTTTCAGTTATATATAACATGCTGTCATTCTGTTATGTTCAATATTAGTTCATCTAGGCCAATATGTGTTAAATCAATGTTAACCTGACGTGTCAGCTCACTTCATTTTAAAGTTCTCAGGCTACTTCAATCACTTACAGCAGCATGGTTCAAGGAGACTTGACTGATGTTTTAAAACACTGAGTTGTTCAGGTTTGCATTTAAATATACCCCTTTCTCCTTTTTGGCTTGACTGCTTAAAATGCTGTTTATAACTTGTAGAGCACTCCACTGTGTATATTACTTGTGAAAAAGACAGCAACTGTTTAGATTTCATCAGCTGTCACCTTAACCTGTCTGTTTAAGATTAAATTTATATTATTGAAAGAGTGCTCCTGGGCTTCATCATCGTTAAAATACAGCCTCATCCTCCTGATGAACAGAAGCAAACTGGCATAAAGTGTGGACTATGACACAGTCACCTCGTATTATCAAGGCAATTCAAATTTGTTTGTATTAAAGCACATATGTCAGCTGGTGTTCAAAGGGAGTTTCTTCTGAATTTTTTGCTCATAAATGTATAAGCAACAGGCAATCACACAAGCATTGACCTTGACCAAACTTGTAGTGTTCATAAATTAAGAGATGTACTGTTCTGTCATCAATTACCAATTAAATCCTCTTCTCTTTTCACAATTGCTAGTATTACAACTTTTTATTCCCTTTGTGATGGCACCTGACCATGGCAGTCAGGATGGCACTAGAAAACACAGAGCTTTATTCCAGCTTATGTGACAGTCCATGCACACTCACACTGAAAATGGCAGAGAATAGTGAAAAGCAGACCCACATTAAGGACTTGGGAAAAGACAGTCTTAGTACTGTAAGAGATTTTTGTCCAATCACCTGCGGTCAGCAGAAGGTCTCTGAGAGAAATCATATAATACTAATTTTAGTCTTAAGACTAAAACCAGCTTTGTTTCCTGGCCCCACTGCTGTAGTAGTTAGCAGGAGTTAGATGTAGTTAGCAAAGCTGTTGGCATGAACTGATGAACTTTAACTGACTTTTTGCTGTAACAGAAGTAGACGAAATATGATTCAAACCTGTTGCAAAAAACAGAGTAGTTTCAGTGTGCTTAAGGAAAGATATAGCCAAACTACACAGCCTGTTGGACATCAACATGTCCAAAAGTAACCTGAACAGGAAGATTGGGAGCACTGACAATGGCAACAGCAAATCAGAAAACAACAGTGCAATTTGAGAATACTAATCCTCGGCGTGTTATTCTGTACCCAAACCTATAACTAAGAACACTTAAGGATACTGGAGGTAACCACAATACAAGAAAGACGTTGGTGAGGAGCCCCATGATGCTCCCCAGGATCCAGGACCATCTCTCTAACCACCAGGAAACACAGAGGAGCGTGGGGGACCCCACCGCCCTGGGCCGTGCACTGTAGCACTGACACCACTGCACTGATCCACCTGACCTTCCTCCTGGCTGCATTGCCTCTCCCATGGGCTGAGGAAGTCATGCAATTAGTAAAATTGCATGTCTGTGATGAAAGTGTTTTGGTATCCAAACCCATTTAGCCACACTATCATCTGGTCTTAAACCTGCTTCAACAGGAAGACAGTTCTCTCTTTTTGTTAGGAAGAAACCATTTTCTAGGACCAGCTGAACCATATTTACAACCAGCAGACACCTCTTTATTCTTGTGTAAGCATTGTCCTCTAACTGAAATTGTTCTTCTCCTTAAGAAGAGATAATCTCATCCTTTCTGAATCTTGATGAGAAAACCATATTCTCTGCTAGCACTTACTTTGCAGGGCCCAATTGTTTTCCTCTCCTTGTATAAGACAGGCACTTCATCTCACTCCTAGGAAGATTCCGGATAATGCTTGCCTGATGGTCTTCCAATTTGAATTAATCTCTGTGGACATTAGCAACAAAACCAGAGTTCTGTATTCCAGTATCCTGTATAATGGTTTTCACCTTTTTTCTGTTTGAAATACTTGCCCTGATACAGCCCCATTTTTTTCATGATTACATGACATAGGCAGATCTTCTTATGTTCAGTGTTGAGCTCCAGGTTTATAACACACATTCTTGTTGACCTTTACAGAGACATAGCTTTTATTTTGCACTATTAAATGTCATCTCATTCCCAGTTTTTAATGTCACCTAGTGCTTGCTCATAGTCTGACCCTTATATGTTTAGACAATACTTTCAATCTCTGAGCCATTAACCAATTTTGTTAGCTGGCAGTTTTTATGTCAGGGTCACTAATGAAAATGATCTTAAAGACAAACACCAAGATATGAAAATGATCTTACATCAATTATCTTTCCTTTCGACCACGTTTCACAATCTTGGCCTTAGCTTGGAATATGAAAGTAACAGAAATGTGGTTGTCATGGCAAATCATGAAAACTGGAATCGCAATGTTTTGATATAGTTCTGCATATACTTTTGTCTAAATGGCTGGATATTACATTATCCGAGCATTTCTTGAAAAAAAACTAGAAGAAACAGTGCTGAAATTCCTGAACACAACACTTCAGAAAAGGTTTTCTTGTCTGTATGTTGATATTCAGTCAAATAGCAAATCAAAGGAATATACAAACACACAGAATTTTTATACAACTTTATGAATATATATATAAAAAAATCTTTTGGAAAAGATGAAGAAATCTTCAGATCAGTCAGACTCAAAATTCGGGATTTTTTTGTATTTTATGTGAGCAGTTTTACATCTCTGTTGTAACTAACTGGGTATTTTGGTTTTATTTTGCTTTTATTTTAAACTAGATCAGTTTCAATACGTGAAGCCATTTTAGATGAGCAGAGCTGAAATTCTGCTACCATTTTATAGGGTTTTTTTATAGTAGCAAGCTCTAGGGGAAAAAAGAGAAAAAAGAATAACCATCTAAAATTGAAAGCTGTTATTAAAGTGGATCATTGTATTGTGAAAACAAAATCGTTTTGTGAGTGCAGCAATTTTTTTTCTGTGCAAAATGGCAACAGTAATTCTCCATTTGTTTTAAGTGTCACTATAAGTCCATGGAGACAATGTCATGTCAAACTGATAGAAAAATTATTTCAGTGCAACTGTGCTATGAGACATTACTATGTCAAGGCAATGGTAAAAGGATGTCAGTAAAAAACCTATGGAAATCCAATAGTATGTCAACCTAATGGTTTTCAATGTAGGGATTTGGAGATTATGTTACATTGCCAAGGTAATAGCATGATATCAATGCAAATTACACTACTATTTAAAAGCAGAAAATTAAATCAACATCATATTAAGAAACATCACGTAAAAGCTCAATAAAATTAAAGTTGTATTCACCATCCCTTAAGCAACCTACTCTCTATTGGCCAGATCCATGGTTGATTTCAGCTGGCACAGCTCCACTAACTTACCCTAGCTGAAGATAAGTTCTTATGTTATCACCCTCTATTAGACATCCTCTGAACACTAGGAGGTGGAGAAGGGTTCATTTGTATGAGCTAAGTAGATAATTAAGCACAAGTATTTCATTAGATGTAAACCAAGCAAAGTATTTGGATCCTGCTGAGGGTTAAGCTAGCATTTGTATTTCAGGTCAAACCCAGTTTCTGTAGTAATATCTCCCATGAGCTGTCCTGGCAAGATACTGGCTTTGTCTAAATGGAACCTGGAAAGAAACATATTCTGTTGAATCCAACCCAGAAGGAAATTATTATGACAGTATTAAAAACTAGTCCCATAAATAATGTGTAATCTGGGATGCTTTTGGCCCATTTCCTTTTAATGCACATCTAAAATTCTATGTCAGCTTTCTAGAAAAATAAGGAAAAATATCAAACTTTTTTATTTTTTTGGAAAGACTCATTCCTCTCCATGCTCTGCAGGGAGGCCCCTGCACGACGAGCTCTTCCTATGTTAGCACGCCGTCTGCTTACATCTGATGTCAAACAATACATGCTACAACATGTTTTCTGCTGTACTGGTCATGACAGTCCCTCTGACAGACGTTATAAATTCAGTTTGCTTGAATACAGCTGGTAGGAGAGTTTCTTTCTTTCTCATCCCTGATCATATTTCTGCTTCCCTTCCCCCCTTTCTTTTTAATTGCTTTCTACAGAACTTGACTTTTTACATCAGATTGTGTTGAAATATGATGCCATGGCTTCCAGTTTAACCTTGCTCCCCTTAACGTCTGGATAAATATACAATTACTATCTCCCTGTAATTCAAGCCAAATGTTGCCTTCATTAACTTTTATAAACATTTTTATTAAAGGAACCGGAGAAAACTCTGCTGCACTTGTGAAATTACAGCTAAAAGAATGAAATCCACAGTATTACTAAATCTTCGTATTTGAAAACCTCACACTTTAAGGTCTTCAAATCCAGGACAGAACTGAGTTTTGTGAGCTTTGTTTCATATTTTTCTGGTATTAATTTTTGTGCATTCAGAAAGAGCATAGGCCAATGAGTTGCTGAGCATATTGAACTTCTTTGAAAATCAGTGTTCTACTAATTGAGTTAGTTCTTATTTAAGAGTGAACTGAAAACAAGAGCAAGACAATGTGTCTATCTTGTGCCCTTTTGCTAAAAATGAAGTATGATTATAAAATTATTTATACCTCTTCCTTCAAAGTAATAAGTTTATCATAACATGTAAAAGCTGAAAATAAAAACTTTTCTGAGCCTTCTTGGAAATGGATCAATAATTTTAAAGGCTAACATTCAAGTGTGTGTGTAGCAATAAAACCCAAAATATGGGCAAAGTTTCAAAATCAATATGACTATTGGAAAACAGCTGAAACAGCTACAAGACATACAATTGAGGAAATCACACAGAACCAATTACTCCTACCAGGCTAAACTGTACAACATAGGGAAAATATAGTTCCTGAGGGTCAGAGGCTGTTTGTGAGACATATCTGTTTAATATTTTTCTCCCTATTTTTAGTATTTTTTTTTTTACTTAATAATTCCAACAAACCAAAGCAAAGTAGAGAAAAGAAAGGTGGCATTGCTGCAGTCTAATAATTTTAATAACAGGTATCCAAAAGTTATCTATAATTTGTGTGTAATCAAACATTCTAGTTTGGAACTGCTGTTTTGAAGCAAAGGATCAAGATTTTCCTTAGCAACATAGTGTCTGTTAGAACAAAAGAAGCAGTGGAAATTTTAGAAAAACAATTATTATGAATCCGTTACTCTTCATTTTGAAGCACAGTCCAACTCCACCATTACCTGAAATCTATTTCTTCTAACTTAATGTGAAGACCAAGGAGGAATCTGAAAAAGGTGTTCTGATGTCTTTTGTGTCAGATATTAGTCTCAGGAGTGGGAAAGGAATGAGACATGCATGGCATGTTCGGAATTTTCTCCACAGGAATATGATCCCGACTTAGTCTTGTGGGGTACTAGAGCTGGGCAAGGATGTCTGAAAGTGATATGTTGCATTAGCACTTGCTATTATGGGAATGGATTGTGGTTTCTTCTTCTAGTTGCTGGCACCATTCCCCTTAGATTTGAGTTTCCTTGTATTTATTACATCAGTGCATTGCTTTCATATTCAATAATTAACCTTGCTAGCTAATATCTGTTATAAAGTTTTCAGCATTTGTTTAAAATAATTAATGTTAATTGCTGCATGAACTTTGGGTGATCCACCAGGAACCAGTTTATTCCAAAAAGAACATTTTCCATCTGATCACCCAGTCATTAAAATACATTAATCTACTAATCCTTATACCTTTATGTTATTTCCCTTTTTTTCTGCCAGGAAAACAACAAAAACAGAATTATCCCAGAATAACCATTGATTTTGATTTTATAGGGAAGAATTAAAGAGAATACATTTTAAAACTTGGGGGCTGGAATTTCCCTAAGGGTAATGGTTAAATAAGGTCCGTATTTGTGAAAACTAACAAAACCCAATGTTTTGTTCTTGTAAACATGAACTGCTGTGTTAATAATTAGCTGAAAAAAACATGTGCTCAATACTTCATTTACCACAGTTTAAATACTATGTATTTCAGGATACGTCCCAAAACTTAACTTCCTAGTGGAAACAACAGGAAAGGACTGAGAAGCATCAAAATCACGGTTAAGTAGTATAGCTGGAAGTCAGAAACAGCATGTGCTGCGTTACTGCATGGTGGGATTGGTAAAGCTACCAAGCTGACACCAACAAATACAAAGTCAAGTGCCTTCAGGCTGAAACAGACTTGTGTGTCTTGCCTACAACCGTTCTTGTGAAGGGTTATGTTCCGGTCTCAACCATCAGCTCTCTAGATGTTGATAGAGGATCAAGCCTCAGCCTCTATGAAGCTCTCACTCAGCTTCTCTGCTGGGCCATGACCTCAGAAGCACGGTGGGGAGAGCCTAGCCATGAAGCGTGCTCAGAGGAAAGCACAGCACATGTTCTCTTGCAGTGATGGAGGAGCGCTTGGAGTCCTCTCTGTATTTTGGTAGCTGGGGAGCAGCTGTCGTCTGGAGTGCAATACCAGACTGAGTGCATTACCAGTTCTGCATGCAGGACACAGGACAGAGAGCTAATGGTAAAACTATATCCTCTTCGCCCTTCCAGCTACCTAACTATGTGTCAGAATTGTTTCCAAGCTGCATAGAAGGATTTTGTATTTCTTATTTCCTTTTAATGCTTGTCTATAGATTACATTGCCAAGTAATGTGTGTAAGGTTTTGATTACCATAAGTCTAAAGCTCAGGAAAAGAACAACAAATTGCTAGATTAACTTGTAAGTGTTTTGGTTTTTAGCAGGCCCTTTCTGAAATTTTATGATAAACCCTGCAGTTAGACACCCACTGCAGCCACAATGAAATCAGCTGGGAGTAAATGACAGCAGTGTTTATCCATAGCTCTTTTCAGACTTCCAGCTTTTCCTTGACTTGTCAAAGGAAACAACCTTTCTCCAAACCTGCAATTGGCAATTTGCACTCCACTTCTGTGTTGCCCTGGTGCGACCTTTATAAGCCTAGGGGTTTCAGGAAGAGAATGAAACATCTGCACAGAAGATTACTGAGCAATTTCTAAATATACCTGCTGGATTTGACCGTAACAATTTCTGGAAATGATTGGTAGCTCAGTCTGGAGGCTAAACTGATCATTAAGTCCAGGCACTGCTACCAAATTCCTTTTTTTGATAACAATTTCCATGCAAATGACCATTTCTGAATGTACCGTATCTTAAAGCTAAATTAGATTTTTCATGAAACCAATAGGAAAATGAAGAAAGATTTTAATGGTCTTGGGTTCACAGAATAATTATAGCCAGATAATATGGCACATACTCTAAGTTAGAAGTTTACAAGGACATAATTTTATATAAAATAAACAAAAATCTTAAAAAAATAGTTCTAGTTCATAAAGAATAAGGATTTTTGTTTATTTTTGTGCTGTATCAATGTATTTCCTTCAATTCAGATATCAATTAAACTATGACACCTCAAAACAAAAGTTATCTCAAACACTGGAGTTTCAGGTAATTTGGGTACAATATCATAAACCAGGTCAATGGCATATTTTGGAAAAAGCCTGAAGTAAATTGCAATTATGTAGTCAATCAAAATCAAGGATCTTCAAGGTTTCCTTAAGCCACCAAATATAATGAAGCCACCAAATTCCATGTGCCCTGGCAACAAAATTTGGTCCATACAGCATTCCATAGGAGCAAGACACCATAGTCAAAAATGAGGTGTTTTTTGAAGAATGTTTGGAGGTGTCAAGATCTGGTTTGAATTCATTGAGAAGACCAAGAGAAGAGAATCATCTGCAGCCTGATAAAATGAGAGAGAAGTGTGCAGGGCAACTCCACAAGAGGACTGGGTTTTCAGTAAGATACAGAAAAGAGGCTGGGGATATCTTTTATTCTTTTTCTCAACTAGAGTATTATTTCAGATTTATAAGTCAATCTTAAGGAGAAAAAATAAATATCAAGCACATGTGTAGCGGTTTTTCTTCCCAAACACAGAACTGAACCAAAGCAATGGCAGTGTCTGATGTTGAATGTGAAATGTATTACAGTGTGAGCTGTTTATAAGTCACCTGTCTTTGGAAGCTGTGACTCCAGAACAAGAATTCAGTACAATTTCTATTAAGGTGAAAGGAACCTCTGACCTGGAAGAAAGACTGAATGGGCGCTTATTTTACAGCTTCTATGGAAACACAAGTAAGTGACTTGTCTAGCTCTGTAGAAGCGGTTTCTGTCCTGAAATCCTTTGGTTCACCTATATCCTTTGGTTCACCTATATCCTTTGGTTCACCTATAACATATAGTTATACTGAGGTCTAGTGAGTTTGGGAAAGATTCCTGAACATCACTGTTTTTCTGGTGAGAAATTTGGCAACAATGATCACTAAACTTTTAACAACTTGCTAGGGTGGGCTGGCACTGCTCTTCCACATGTTGGGTTTGCAGCCAAAAATAAGAGGAAGAAGGTGAAGGGGCACTGCATGGTGTGTTAGGGATGGCATGTCTAGGATCAGTCTGAGACGCTAGTATGAACTCACCCAAATTAAAGCGCTTTTAACTTAAGCAGTACAAGACCAGTGTAAGACCTCAATCAACCATCTCCCAGTTCTACAGAAAACACATCACTGAACAGGGTGCTCTCAGTGGCTTTCCCTTATCTGGGACACTCTTCCTGCCTTTTATCATTGACTCACACCATGGATGGGAGATAACATCTCTCCTCGATGTCTTCCATTGAGAGAGGAAAAAGAAAGGATCAAAACATAGCAAAACTTGTATAGAATTTATGCTTGGGTGTGTCAATAAATATTTGACTTAGGTCATACTACATAATCCATTACTGGGGCTGGAGGCTGTGTGTAAAGGAGCTCCTGGGCAGACGGTGTGGATAGGGGTCCCAGTGAGGCTCCTCAGGGTATTTAGGCCCAATTAGGGCCCTCAGGGCCCTGACAGTCTGTGATTCTCTTAGATGAATTTCTAAAGACCTTCAAGTGGTTCAGATTGTATTCCCACACAGAGGACTTGAATCTTTGTACAGGTTATATGGAACGTGTGCAAGGAGGAGCAAATGAACAAAGTGAACCTGAGTAAATATCAGAACTGTCATATACAGGGGTTGTATTTATTACTGATGCAGGCAGTGAGTTGCTCTTTTTTCCATCTTCTTTGCAAGGGAAAGCAAAGTTGTACAGCTGTAAGCTTGTCTACACAAAAAGTTGCTCTATTTCAATGAAAACTGTATGTTAAATCAAATTAGGATATGGTCAAAAGATCATAAGAAATCAGCGTAAAATAATCTGAAAAGCTATAGTCATTACCTTAGGATTGATCATACTGCTTCTTAGGCTATTAACTTAAAATTACTTGGTTGGTTGCTTGCTATTCTCTCAGTTGTACCCACAGGAATGACTCACACACATTGAAGCAAACAGTTGTGACAATCAAAGAAATTACTTCCTCAAGCAGCATGTTCTGGCGGTCTGAAACAAGTGCAATAGAAGTGAATTTAAACCCCCACTTCAGCCACTGTATCTGAAATATAAGCATTGGCCCACTTGCACCTGTGGTTTGAGGGAGGATGTAATAACCACATTGATAAGAATCAAATGAACATTTGCCCTGTGCTTACCAGGGTTTCTGCAGATTGTGTTGGCCTTACATGTGTCCCTGGCCAATCTCAACACTCCCTTCCTTTTTTTCTCCACTGAGTCCTTTCTGTCTGCCTACCACATGCACATCTAATTGATCCCAAGAAATTACATATTTCAGGAGTATAATGTTGTATCTTTCCACAGTAAATTAAAAAAAAGAAAAAAAAAAACCCAAATCCTAGAGTCCCATACTGAGGCTTTTATTTTCTTTTCCATTACAATGCAGATGAATTGTATACCATCAGTTCACTCTCAAGGACACTTTTGCCAAAGTTTTAAAGGTTTTTTTCACTGAACTTCTTTAAACTTGACACATCCTCATGAGGAACTATTTTGCTTTCATTTATTTTTGATAACTACTGTTAAGTATTGGTAAAAGCCTTTTACAACTTCTCTTCCAAATTTGATGAAAATATTTTCATTTTCATCATTTAATCATTAACAAAAAATAGAAAAGCATTTCTCTGCAGCCTTTTTTATTTATATGAAAAAGTTTGTATTTAATTAAAATCGTAATTGAAACAATTTAATATGGAAAATGTCTAAAAATGTTCAGGAAAGCATACTTTGATATTTTAATTAATATTTTCTTTGATTTGTGTTTATTTTTGTTGTCTGTATTTGTTTTGATAAATCTCTTTGTCACTAGTCAATGCATAGATGTTCCCATCCAAATATACATTCTTCCAAACTGAATTCCAAATGAAATATGATATAATTGATTCTACTTTCCTGTTTTGGCCATTTTTTTCTCCTTTTGAACTCATTCTATGCTATTAAACAGTCAAAAGAGAACCTATGGGTATCATTTATTTTACTCTCAGTAGTGCACATTGAACCTGGAGGCATTTTAGTGTCATATAAATTGTACACAATACAATAGAATGGCAGTAGGTCACTATCCTCTTAAAAGAAACTCCAAAGAAAATGAGGTGATCATAACATCAAGTGGGCAATCAGTAAATCTTACAGTGATGCTACCAATATTAAAGCTAAAATGTTACAGTGAGGGCTTGTCTACCCTAGAGGAGACAAAGAGGTTATAACCACTGGGTGAAGTACTCTGAAATACTGGTAAATTACTTTGTGATCACATACAAATGTGCTTGTTCTGTTTGGCTTGTTTTGCTAGAACTGTGTGTACTGGTTATGACTTGGTTTCTTCCTCAGAATATAGACTGGTAAAAAGTGCGGGAACTGCTGGCTTTGAAAATTTCCCTGCTAAAAAACTCCACTAAGAAAAGGATGACTTATCTATTTATTTTTATTAAGTGGCCTATTTTAATTAATTCATTAAAAAAAGTCCTAGGCTGTCATGAAATGTTTCAAAATTGTGAAAACATATATTTTGATTCAAAATCAATGTTTTGATTCAAATCCAAAATATTTCTTGGATTTTTAATGTTGAGAAGAAATTGATTTGGACTTTTTTCATTCTACACAAGTTCATGATGTTGCTGTTCTGAGGCTTTGGATTCATCAAGGAACTTTAGTCACTGGAAGGACTGGATAGCAAGACAGGTGAGGAAGAACTGGAAAGAAATTTTCAGAAGAGCATCCTGAATTACCAAGTAAGGCCAATAAAACCATGACTCACACATTGGAATGTTACTTCTCCCAAAAATGAAGGCCAAAAGTGAGTAGATGGTTTCATTGCTCTGAGAACTATAGAGCAATTAGATGAACCATCACAATGAATATACTCTCTTGTTGCTGTCGAATAAAAAAATCCAAACATTCAACTATGCGTAAAGTACTGAGTGAATAAATATGTGAGAATGACTAACACTACCTACAAAGAGAAAAATTATCAGGGGTATGAGTGATCATCTCAATTATTTTTCTATATTTTCATTCCTTTTTTTAATAGGTTTCTGGCAGAGATTCTCAATAAAACAAAGCCCGTGACCGCTCTTATTCAGTTTCCTTTTTAGGATGCACTCTTTCTGCAGCTAGTCTTATGGATCTTATTAACACCTGACTTGTTTGGTATGAAAAAACCACAATTTTTGGTGCTTTGTGACATAGTAAAATCTATACAGCTAACATTTGACATTAAAGCAGGAAGAACAGAAAGCCATAATGAAAAACTCAGATGATCTTTAAAATGAAAGGCATAGCTGTACGGCTGTGATAAAATAGAAATATTCAAGATATTTATGGAGATGACATAGCTTGGAAAGGCCAAGATGCCACAGCTGACAGAGGATCAGATGATCAGCATACACCAGGCCTAAATCTTACATTAGTCAATGTTGGTGTGATTCACTCTTTCTTGAATAATTAATGAACAAATCAGTTTTTACTACAAAAGGTCTTGTCTTGTGTATTTCTTATGTCTTCTTACAAAAACATCTGGAAACTACAGTTTTTGTAGTTCACTGTCCCTGTTACCCATTCACAGAACCCACATGTTAAAAGTCATACAATTAAAAAATAAAGTAGGAAATAATGATATTAATAATATGACTCAGAAATATGTTGGAAAGAACAATTTGCTTATCATTAATAAACTATGAATTGTATACTTTGAAAAAGCAAGGGAAAGATATGCAAATATGTCATCGTTTTTTGCAGTCATCACAATATTTTTAAAATTCATGGCAAACATGTCTAGCCAATAAGAGTATCATTTTTATATTTTACATAATTTAATGTATGAGTTCTTTTTATTATTGTTTTAATGATGACATGATTTAATATATATGGGTCCTTCTTTGTAATGCATTTGCTTGTCTATTTCCTTTTTAATATAATTTGATCACATTATGTAGAAGATATTATAGCCATTATGTCAAAGCATTAATGTCATGGGCAGAATAATGTCAGTTTTTATTAAAATGTTATTAATACACATTTATTTTAATGTCTTTACAGAAAGAACTCTGGAATATTAATAGCTCTACCTTATCTTTACATTACATGCTGTGTATTGTAAAGTGTTTCAGATACGAATCAGAGAAGTCATTCATCTTAATTTTAAAAACATCTTGTGACTCAAAAAAAAAAAGTTTAAACTTCCAGATTTGTTCTATGTTAATTCATAGAATCATAGAATCATAGAATCATTAAGGTTGGAAAAGACCTGTAAGATTGGTAGCAACAGTTCAGGGAAATTGAAATGATACAAATTAGGCTGGTAACCACAAAATGGAGTGGAATGAGTGAATTTTCCATTCCTTGCATGGAAGATGTCTAATTCTTTGTGCAGACAGGTTGGTCCCAGCAACATTCATCATGCTTGATGTTGATAAATTTATCTCATGTATGGAAAGATTATGCATAATTGACAAAATGGACAAGGCTTGTATGATAACTAGCACTGAGTGAGTAACTGATAAAGAATACTATATTTAGCAGAATTAAAGTATTCCTGAACTTTATTTTTTTTTCCTTTTCCAACTGTGGACACTCTGTTCAGTGAACAATATTTAGTATACTGGTTATTTGGACAGGATGGACTGACAAACAAGCTGCATCCAGTGCTGGAGATAAGACCAAAGCATGTGGTGGCAGGATCTAAGCTTTGGGCTAGGAGCTGGGATTTTCATCACTCCCCTCCCCCAGGAAGGGAGAAGGAAGGAGTTCTGGTCCAGCCTGGAGCAGGTAGGAGAAGGAGAAAGAGCCAGCTTTGGAACTACCCTGGGTGGTGTAGTTCTAAGGAGAGGACTATCGGTGGCAAGGAATTAATTTTGTAGAGAACGCAGAAGTGCTTGCTCTACCAAACTGCCTGGTGTATACTTTGCTTTGAGAATTATTCATTTACAAATACTTACCACAGAAAAAAATTAGTGTCTCTTAATTAGAAAGCTATGTGATGTTGTTCCTTTTCTTCAGAGTAACCAACACAACTAACTGAAAGGGATTCCTATTTTAAAGTCAGAGAGTTCTGTGTGAAAGGTTCAATTGATATTATTGTCTGCTAATAACACTTTCTGAAATTCACAATTCATATGTGCATTTTGCAAATATTTGGCTGTGCAATGAAAACATAAAGTAAGCACAATTGAAGATAAAGTATTTTAAAATTTACATGAACATTCATGAAATGTGTATTTTTTTCTCCTATTTAGATTTTAGCATATGTCACATCTTATTTGAATATCATCCATGTACATGAATGCACTAACCATGGATTATTTGAGAGGTGACTATTAAACATGTCTGTATATTTTTAGAAAAGTGCAAAATGAAAAAATATAATGTCATGATTTATTTGTACACTAAACAGTCCCCAAGGCTGGTTTCAGAATATTGTTCTGTTTAATTATATTATTGACTGTTAGAACTTTAAAATTAATGCCTCATTTTACCTGCATATTCTGAATAGATCAGATTTTTTAAACATTTTCACTGAAATAACTAGATGGAAATTTCTAACCAGATGGAAGTTATTTGAAATGAAAAAATTACAACAGATTCATCATCTATGTCTTGCAATTTGAATTTGAGGACAGAGATATTAGTCAATATGTTGCTACATACTTTCTGGAAAATCAGATATCCCTGTATCTTATTTGAATGTAGTGTATTATTGTTTGTATTTACTTTTAGAATTCTCAACATATAAAGTTATAAGAAACCAGTTTAAGTAATTTAATCTAGTATTACTTGGTGAAGGACAGAAAATTCCTTTTTGCTGTAATAGAAAATGAAATATTTGAACATTTGATATAAATAAAAATATGGGAAATTAAAATATTGAGCTTAAGAAAAATTGGTTGTTTTATCTTTCTTTTACTTTCATCTGTTATGAAGCCTGTAAAAAGGCTATTCAGCGATATTTATTAATAATGCTCCCAGGCAATATTTTTAGACCGATTTTTTTCCAGAATAGAATATAATGAATTATAAGTAGTCAACTACTATTATCTTTATGACTGACAGTGTAATAGCAAAAATTAATAGTTTCCTCTCACTGAAGGCAGCTGCCAAATCCTAGAGATGGGAAGCTGACTGTATTCCTATTTTATCCCTCCTTTGTATCACTTTTGAACCGATGATTGAGATGGAACAATCATTTCCCAGATGGACGCTTAACTTTAATGTTTTGATTTTTCATTTCTCTGTTTCCATGCATATCCTATGTCTTCTCAGTGGTATTTTCATTTTAATTAATTAAAAAAAAAGTACACTAGGTTATGACAGACTATGTAACACATATGCTTAATATTCTGTACAATATATTCTGTGGATAAACCCTCCCAAAAGGAAGCCCCTGTTGGGTTAATAGTAACCTATGCACATTTATTAATCTTCAAAAAAGTACAGCCTCTCAGTCTTTTCATGGGCATTTCTTAGAAATCAAAGACAGAAAAAGGGAATCACAGAAGTTGTCTAAACAATTATGTCCAAAACTGTCATGTGTCAATGTAGCCTAAGACAATACAGCAAAGGGACATACCCACTTTTCAAGATTGTATCCTTTTATATTGAAGACCATATTGGTCTTCAGCTGCTCCTCACAGCTCTCTACTTATAACTCTCTCCCAAAAGAAGGAAATGGAGAGAGATTCCTCAATTATTTCAAAGCAAAGTCAAGTGGGCTAGTTGAAGTTGATGACGATAATCTGAGTACCGCAGCTGACTCTGTCCTCAAACCAAATGAAACAAAGTCCTCACAGGATCTCATTGGGAAAACTGGCATCTACCTGGTGGGTAACAAAAACCAGTTGTGAGTTTCAGTTTCCTTAAACATGAAAGGTGGGTATAAACACTTAGCTATCACACAGGTAATAAGAAAAATAAGCTCAAGAAATCTGAGAGAAGTCTGAAAATGCAGGCTTTATAGCATTGCAGCTGAATGTTTAACTGCAGCTTAGGATTTTACAGCACCTCACATTGTTGACATGGCTGTTTCCAGCTGGTGAGCTATGATGAATCTCAGTAACTGGGAAGGATTTCAGAAATATGACATTTTAGGTGCTAATTTTAATGCAGATTTTTGAGTACCTTTGATTGCCCGTGGACATGAGAAATCAGATCTATGTACTTTATTGACAAGATTTGTGTGGGTACAGAATTTTTATAAAGGTAGAAGATAACACTAAATTCTGTAATGGATAAACATTTCATTTTATTTTTTTTTTTGTGTAGATTTCACCTTTGGATATTTCCCATTTTCGGATTATTCCCTCTCCTTATACCATTTAGCACAAGAATACCCTTTCTTCTAGATCTGGTTTTTGTTTGTTTAATAATTTCTCCTATGCTATCTGCAAGAGTTTATTTACCATAGTTTGTTGCACAAAAGGCAGCCTTTCCCTTTACATCTTCCTGTAATTCCACTGATTATGCTGTATTTTATTAGTGACTCTGCATACATTTGACTATGCTTTCTATTCAGATCTGACCTGTTGTTTGCCCAGTCTGTTCTTGCACACAGAAAAACGGATGTGTTCAAAGCTTATTTGTTTTGAAGTACTAGATATTTAGTATAATATTCAAGTTTACATTTTTTTTCCTGAAAACTATAGTTATTGTAAATGTTGAATGCTGCTTTTCCTGCAACATGTGGAAAGATTGATGCCTTCACTTTCACTTTTCTGCATCAACTGCCATTAAAATATATTTCAAAATGCTGTCTGAGTATTTTCCAGTTCTCTGTAATGTTATTACCAGACTGGCTGAGGTGCTATTTTTCCCTTTTGGGTTTTCTTCAACTCAGAAACTGAGAGATAGATTTAAGGAATCTGCAGTTAGGTACTGCGAGCAGAGCCCAGATTTTATCTAGTATTTATTACTTCGTGACTTTCTGCCTCTTTTTTCAGCTCTTATGCAAAGATGGTTTATAGTTCTACACAGTACTGCCTAGAAGCCCCATTCAGCAATAGGCCAAGAGAGGTATACACATACACTAAGATTAGATGAGTTTGTGATTCAGATTAAATATCTCTTGATTACAATTGTCATGCAAAATTAGCCAGGACAATGATTTTGTGGATTTATGTGGTTTTGTTGTTGTTGTTGTTTTGTTTTGTTTTGGGCATTTTTATTATTTTTTTTTACTGCTACTTTGAAGTCCTAAACCAGGAGTTTGCTAAGTGAACCTTTATCAGAGAAGAACAGTTACACAGTATAAACAGGTTCTTACAGCACAAAGCATCTTTACTCTTTTTTTTTAAGTCAGTTAGAACAGAACAATTAATCAACATAATGCCATGGCAAAGGTAAATGCATTTCTGAAGTAATCTGATTTTGGAAAGAGCTTTCTGAAACAGGAGTGTTCTGTCTACCAATTCAGCTCAATTGAATGAGGACTCCTGGGTTAAAGAGAAGCAGCCTCAAAACTGAGAAGTGGTTTACAGCAACCAAAATGCTCAAGCCTTCTCCATGTGAGAAAGAAGATCCATCTACATTGCTCTGGTCAACACAACAGGCACCTTCATGTGCGCAGGAATATGATTGAACATGACCTCTCTTGTGGCTAAGAGTAAGAATTATTACGGGACTCTGGGAGGATTTTGTTCTTGCAAGTTACCACATACAGGCAAGGTAATCAAAACAGGATAAGTAAACTCCTATTAGACAATGTTAAAAGAGAATAATAAAATAATGTTGCCCATCTGGAGAAGACTAAAAAGAAAAGAAGTCTTAAGGACTAGATTGTACCTGGTGGAAATGTTTAGGGTCTTAGAGAGGTCCAAGTGGAGAGCTGGATAGCTCTAAGCAAAGCTTCTACTTCAAAGCAAAATTTCCTTCTGTCTTGTTTTTTTTTTTCTTCCCCCCCCCCCAATAAAGCAGTGGAGTAGGGAGGACCCTTTTGGTTATGTATACCATTTCCATCAAGTACTGTAAGATGGTCTACAGAATCAAGAGCTCTCTTCCTCGCTTAACTTCTAGAACAAATAAGTACACTGCTTCAGCAGGGATGGGGAGTATTTCCATTCCTTCAGCTCCATAGCATATGGCTATGTCATTTTACAGAAGAATATAGCCTCAGTCTCTCCTTCCTGGAGAACAAACTTGACTGCCCTTGAATATTTTCATGCTAAAGACATCATCTAGTCTTTAATTTCTTGAATAACTGCTCTAACTACAAAAAATATGTTGAGCTATCTGTATATTTTTAAAGTAGACAACAGATGATGTTGCCTGTGCTAATCAGTGGTGCTTGTGTTAACACTGCAAGGTCCATTTGCATTAGTACTGCTTTCTAGGCATTGAGATTCCTCTCCACATGCTACTAGAAGCCTGGTGGAGTTCAGATGTGAAGTGCACCACAAGTTCTTAGCTTAATGTTTCTGTTCATGCCTTGTCAGAGATTGGTTATCTCAGCAAAGCATTACTATACATTGTATAAATTTGTACTAGACCTTCTCTGTCATGATTGCTTGGCTTTACCCCTCTTCTGTTTCTTAGAATCATAGAATCATAGAATCATTAAGGTTGGAAAAGATCTCTAAGATCATTGAGTCCAACCATCAACCCAACACCACCATACCCACTACACCATGTCCCTAAGTTCCTCATCTGCACGTCTTTTAAATACTTCAAGGGATGGGGACTCAACCACTTCCCTGGGCAGCCTGTTCCAAGGCCTGACCATTCTTTCAGTAAAGAAATTTCTCCTAATGTCCAATCTAAACCTCCCTTGGCGCAACTTGAGGCCATTTCCTCTCGTCGTATCGCTAGTTACTTGGGAGAAGAGACCAACACCCACCTCGCTACAACCTCCTTTCAGGTAGTTGTAAAGCACAATGAGGTCTCCCCTCAGCCTCCTCTTCTCCAGACTAAACAACCCCAGTTCCCTCAGCCGCTCCTCATAAGACTTGTGCTCCAGACCCTTCACCAGCTTTGTTGCCCTCCTCTGGACACGCTCCAGCACCTCCATGTCTTTCTTGTAGTGAGGGGCCCAAAACTGAACACAGGATTCGAGGTGCGGCCTCACCAGTGCCGAGTACAGGGGCACGATCACCTCCTTACTCCTGCTGGCCACACTATTTCTGATACAGGCCAGGATACCATTGGCCTTCTTGGCCACCTGGGCACACTGCCAGCTGATGTTCAGCCGGCTGTCAATCAGCACCCCCAGGTCCTTTTCCTCTGGGCAGCTTTCCAGCCACTCTTGCCCAAGCCTGTGGTGTTGCCTGGGGTTGTTGTGGCCAAAGTGCAGGACCCGGCACTTGGCCTTGTTGAATCTCATAGAGTTGGCCTCAGCCCATTGATCCAGCCTGTCCACGTCCAAGTTACTTAAGAATAATTTTAGCTTCACTACCATTTTGCATCCTCTGCTCCAACCATTGTGACTTTTCTTCAAGTATCCTCTCTTACACTATTTACTTCTGACTAAATAAACTCTACCATTTCCAAAACCACAACAGACATAATTTGAAAACATATTGAATGAATACACATAATGCTTATTTTGTCTATAATGCTTCTGTCTTTTCTATTTTCTCTGTAACTCTACTGCCTGGTGGTTGTACATCACACAATGGGCCTGGCTGGCTCTTGTCTCTCTTTCTATCACTAGAATAATAGTAATATTTTTTTCACTAACTATATTTCTGTTACACTAATTTCTGTGCCCGCTTATACTTGCTGTTTTACATTTTTATCCTTTAGCCCACTCAGGTTCCCATTATAGTTTGTTCTGTCTACACTGACAAGTGAGACTATCTGATCAGTAGTGAGATGAGAAAAAGAGAGCCTCATTAAAAAAGAAGAGGAGAATAGCCCAAGAGTCATAAAATTGAAGAAGAAAGTCTCTGATTTATCTGGGGCTTGCAATCTGGCATAACTTTCAGCAGTTCTAACAGTTGGATAAGAAGTAGTTACCAGCACTTAGGTCTTTTATGATTGCCCTAAATTGTTGTGGATACAAATATTTGTCTTTTACTAAGGAACAGAGGAACTATAACAGGCCTTGCTTTCCAAAATATATTTTTTCTGTGGCAATTTTTTTTTTCTGAAAGTTACACTATGGTAGAGCTTACTCCTGTCTGTATTTTCTCAAAGGTTCCCTAAGATTCAATTTCTGCATTTATTTCTGGTTGATAGGCTAGGATGAAATCATTCCAATACATTATTTGTTTTCTCCTGAGTGAGCTCCAGTGAATACTTGGCTCAAGCAATGCGATGACAGTAAGGCCCCAGTTAATTCTCCCTTTACGCCTTGTTGGCGGTCACCATAAGCTACTGTAAGTTCAATTTAATGAAAACCCATTGCGGCGTCAAGTTCCATTCCTGTCCAAACAGAACTGAAACCCCTTTGGTTCAAAGGAACAGAATAAGAAATGGTAATAATAAGAATATAATGCTGTCTGGGGGCAGAAAGGATCCATACTTGCTGTACCTTTTTTTTGCCCAGGGTGTCATAGTGGTTCCTTTGAAATTGCTTTCCTTTGGCATAACCTTTCACTCTCACTCTTGAAAAATTTAAATTGTTCATTTCCTGAGCTGCAGAGAATGGTTCACTAGAGATTTAGGCATGATCAGACAAGCCCCTTAGAATTTTTCAGGCTCACTATTGTTTGCTTGCAAGACTTACAATAAGGGAAAAAGTTATGTCTAGGACTGAAAAGCAGAGAGGAAATCACAGCTACACCAATATAAAGATCCACTATATTAAAGTTTCCTGCCTTATCAAAGTCCCAGTTGGCCTAATGAAGTGAGTTCTGGCTACTGTGAATTGGCATGTAGTAGCTTTTATCATCTTTCTGTGAAAGCAGAGACCAAGTACTGACTTTGAGTAGTACATGGCTTTTGCCATCTGATTTGGGCCCAAAGAGTGAGTACATTGGGTAAGCAGCATAAATAACCGTATCATAGAAGATTAGTTAAAATGACATTTATTATACGGCTGGAATTAGCAAGGCAGAAGGATGCTTCATTTCAACAAAAAAAGTGCTGATGCTGCTAAAGGTTGTAATTCTTGCTGATATGTTAACTACCTACTGTATCCTTGTATAAAGAAATAAATCATAGTTATATACATTTTAGAATATGTGGAAATTAATCTATATAAAACTAATTCTAAACACTGGCTTTCTTATGCTCTGTTATTCTGCCTTGGTCTGTCTTGATTCCAGTGGAGTTCATTGCAGAAATTATTTGCCAACATTAATCTGTGTAAATATTTAAGGCTGGAGGAAGAAAGGCTGAAAGGGAGTATGATTTCTAGGAATCAGTTTTTCCTCTCTGTCCTGGTTTTGGCTGGAATAGAGTTAAATTTCCTACAGTGTTTTGGATTTGGTATGAGAAGAATGTTGATAACATGCTGATGTTTTTAGTTGTTGCTAAGTAGTCTACAGTAGTCAAGGACTTTTCAGCTTCCCATGCTCTGCCAGGTGCACAAGAAGCTGGGAGGGAGCACAGCCAGGACAGCTAGCCCAACTGGCCAACGGGATCTTCCATACCATATGATGTCATGCTTATTATGTAAATAGGGGGCATGATTCAGGAAGTAGCAATTGTTTTTTTGTGTATTGGTCATCGGGTGGCGAGCAATTGCATTGTGCATCACTCATTTTGTATATTCTATCATTATTATTATAATTATTATTATTATTATTTTCCCCTTCCTTTTCTGTTCTATTAAACTGTCTATCTCAATCCACAAATATTACTTTTATTTTTTCTGATTCTCTCCCCCATCCCACTGTGTGTGGGGAGGTGTGGGTGGGATAGTGAGGGAGCGGCTGCGTGGTGTTTGGCTGCCTGCCGGGTTGAAACACAACACTCTCTTATTCTGACAAGAACTGGAGCTATAAAAAGGAAGGAACTCATATTGTTTCATTCATGCTTTTCCACCTTTTCTATAGAAATTTTCTTCACTTGACTCATCTTTAGGTAGATATACAGTTTTAAGGATCTTAATAGCAGTTCCCTAGTCAAGGGGAGACCTGACAGTGGTCTCCTTGGCCGATCAGCAATACTTTTTCAATGGAAAGTTGAAACTGTTAGTATATCTTGGAAGCTTGGATAAGTTCCATACAGTCATCCAGAACTAATATAGCAATTCTAGGATTATCCCTAGATATTTCTTTGTCCATTAAAAGTGAGCAAACAAATGTAATCATAGTCCCAAAGTTATGATTTGGCACTTAAATACAAAGGCCCTACAGTACATTTCCATGAAATCCAATGTGAAATTTCAAAGGAATAGAATTAGTAATATTTTGTGAAAAAAATCTGGACAAGTTAAAAGATTTTGAAATACATTCTCATCCTGGTGTTCAAGAAAATTTAGCTGTGCAAATGCTGTGGATGTTAAAAATGCAGATTGCTGTCCTAATAAAGGATAACAGCTCATTCCAAATAGTCACCATCCATCATGGAAATTCATATTTATGGACTTCTTTCCTGCAATCTATGGCTCTGGCATATCCTTTAGTAAGCAGATTTTAGACAAAATAGACAGTTACAGTATATTTATAACCTTCGTAGGTCACTGATCATTGATATGATGTGCTGTTATGGCTCTCAGATGTTTCTGCTATTGGATGACTAGTCTCCTAAGAGATTTTTTCAGTGTCTAACATTCACAGTGAAATCACCCGTTAAGTAACCCTGTGAGAATTCTGCTGCAACCTACTGTGTGCACAAACCTGGTAATCTTTTCAAAGTAATCTGTTTGCATTTATATTCTTTAATTTATTCATTTAGGACTGAAGCACTCAAATTCTTAATAGAAAAATAAATGAAATAAACATTGAAACCAAGATCCACTAAAAAGAAAGTGTTTGCTGTGCCTTTTTATCCTGCTAGAATTTCAAATGAAGAGGCAAAGGTAAGAAAATATATAAAAATGTGCCAGCTGTGTGGAGAGTGCATCTGCATTAGCAATTTAATTTGGATCAGCAAAGAGCTTTGGAAATGAAACTTCCAATTCTTTCCACTTACCCCACTTCATTTGCATCGCAGAGTGTTCTTGAGGCATGGATTCCTTTTGGATGAAACTTCACCAAAGGAGCTGCATCAAGCTGTTACTGGAAGTCTGTCTTTAAAAATGGTCCAGAGCTACTCCAGCATAACTGCTACACACGAGGGGTAATGAAACTTGTGTGGTGTGGATGTCAGGCCCTCAGCCCTGAGTCTTCGGTTCTACTGGCCCGCTTCTATCACACCACAGTAGTTGCTAATATAGAAGTATCCTGACGTTTTCAATGCTAACTTTTATCTAACAGAGAAGTGTTGTGTACTATCAATCTTTGCCTTGATGAGTCATACAAGACTGGATCAGTCTCAAACCTGTAATATCTTATTATTGAAGTTTGAACCTTAATAAAAAAATCAGCTAAATATTAATCATCGGGCATCTATGTAGAGGTTGCTTAAACTCATCTAATTCTCTTTGGCCAGAAATAGCTTGAGGTCAAAGCTAACAGGAATATTGAAGTTTCTATTACTTCTAAATTCCAGCTGGAATAAGAAAACCCACAATTCAAACTTTTCCTGCAGTGTTCCTGCATATATGCTTTCAGTAAGGATGTTGTAGTCTGCAGATTGCCTTATCCACCTTTGTTAAAAACAGCAATTTATATTGATGTTTGATGTGAGGCAGTCTTTGGGAAATAGATTTCGGAAAGTTCATGTGCAGTAGAGTTTACTAAATTCAAATAGATTTTCATTTGTATTTCATATTTGGACAAATTTGTGAAGAAAGGATGAGAGAAGGAAAAAAAGAATGGACATAGACCATTATTCCTTCTCTAACCCGTTACATCTTGTTTGTTTTCAAGTATGTCTATAATAGTGTATGAGGAAGAGGTATGGGAAGATGATATTTGTTTTTGCTTTTTTTTTCTTTGAAGCACAAAATGGGCAAAAAAAGGAAAAATATTATATTTGTGAAACATCATAGGATTTGCTTCTGAAGTATATATGAGAAATTACTTCTTTTCATGATTAATATAAAAAAATAAGATGCAAACATGGCTTCTCTATTGAGTATTTCCTCAATTTTTTCCTCTTCAACCTTGAAGCATATTTTGTCAGTAAAACTAATTTGTGTTCTAAAAAATGAAACCTGTGTTTTTGCAATAATTGCTTTATGGAATCAGAGAGACATAAATGTTCAACTGCGTATATCAGAAGACACAGAGGCTTGCACAGTGTTTCTTTTACATCTTTGTCCATGTGGCTAGATTATGTAGTTACTATCCACAATAATTTAATATTATTATATAAAGAAAGACCAAGTCAGCCAAAAACATTGGTGTCAGCAGCTGTTATAACACTGAGTTATAACAGTGAATCTGATAAGAGTCTGCTGACAGATTAGCATAATGTAGGATCATACTGAACCAGTCTCACATATTAATCAAAACAGATCCCCCGACAGGAGAAAATGGTTCAAGAGGTCACAGACAATGAAATGCATCTAAAATGATATGAAATAAAAGAAGCAAAATTAGGTAAATAGGTGTATATGTGTACATGTGACAGAGAAAACAATGTGGGGAACAAATATCTGGCTGCTTTGTGACTGGTTCCTTCATCCTCTGTATAGAAACTGTTGTTCTGTGGTTATTTCAGATAGTCAGGTAGCAGAATTCACTATTAAACTAAAAGCCTTTGACAACACAAAATAAAGCAGGCAGGTTTCTTGGGTAAATTTTTAGCTGGCATAGAAACTAGAAAGCTATCTCAATGTCCCGCTTCTTCAGAAGATCAGATACTTTGCAATGTGAAAGCCAGAGATGAACGATGCAGCCAAAATGTACCATAACGTTCATGCTACTTTAAGCTATGTCTGGAACAAAAGAGTGCTTGCTCTTTTATAGGTGCTTTTGACTGTCTTGGGTTCACTAATTTCTGTGAGCATTTTGAGACCACAGAAGGGATATGCCTTTGCAAAATGCTGTGTTTAGGTAAGCTTGTTTTAAATTTACTGTGAAAGTGCATCTCTCTTATTGAGAGAGTGAAGTTTTTAGGTGCAAGGTGAATCAGGTGTTCAGCTGTTTAATGGAGGACCTATTAAATAGAGAATTTAAACTCAATAAAAATAATTTCTTCTCACACTTCCTCTACCACTCTTCTACTCTACTACTTTTTTACATTCCCTGAATATTTTTTGCTGCAGTCTTATGCTAAAAATATAAATAGTATTTTAAAAGTCCTTAGTCCTCCATATTGCAGTCACAGAAATGCATATATGACTGCCATCAAACAGAAAACGTGTAATTGGATAGTCCATTAAGAAACCTTTCATGTGTCACTCAGACCTCTACTATCTGGACCAGGCAAACCTGAGAAGTTCCTTTGAACTGCAGAGGTGCTGCTCAAAATAGAGTAGACATCCAGGTAAATCTCTGAAGACTGTGACTCAGGGAGTTTTGAGGTAGAGAAATACCTCAAGGGTCAAGTCCAAAAACTGAGGGAAAGAAGACAACATTGTTTCAAGAACTGAGGAGGAGAATTCAACACTTGTCCTTTGAGCAATTTAGATTTCTAAAAGAACTAGGAGAAACAAACAATCCAGCAGCTGCTTTGTAAAATAGGATGACAATGCTTCCCTTACTGTTACTTGGAAAGAGAGTTATTGGTGTCAAGCCGGCTCATGGAACTATATGTCTGCTGTTGTCTATGTCTGCTGTTGTGTAAGGATGAGCTCTGTAAATAAGTACATCAAAGAAAGAAAATACCTGACTCAGGTTTCTGCTTAAAATTGCAAAATGACCTAAGGCTACCAAAGTGCAGTATATCTTGCAAAAAGAAAAATTTGTCTTGTATTACCCAGTGTCGTGGTTTAACCTGGCAGGCAGCCAAATACCACGCAGCCGCTCACTCACTCCTCCTACCCCGCAGTGAGACGGGGAGAGAATCGGAAGGGTAAGAGTGAGAAAAACTCGTGGGTTGAGATAAAGACAGTTTAATAGAACAGAAAAAGGGAAAATAATAATGATAATGATAAAATATACAAAATGAGTGATGTACAATGCAATTGCTCACCACCCGTGCTGACCGATAACCAAGTAGCGATCGGTACTTCCTGGATCACGCCTACCCTTCATATACTGAGCATGACGTCACATGGTATGGAATACCCCATTAGCTAGCTGGGCTGGCTGTCCTGATTATGTTCCCTCCCATCTTGTGTACCTAGCTCAGTCAGTAAGCATGGGAGCTGTCCTTGGACTAGGAGGGTACTTAGCAACAACTGAAAACATCAGTGTGTTATCAACATTCTCCTCATACTAAATCCAAAACACAGCACTAGGAAGAAATTTAACCCTATCCCAGCCGAAACCAGGACACCCAGATACTGGAACCTAATATCTATGCAATGGAACATATATTTCAGAATTTAACACTATTTAATCAGTTTAAGCTTTACAAATGTTGGTAAAAAAATTATATTTAATACACAAAATAAAGAAAATTGGGCTAATGAGGATATTGACTTCTTGTACAGTTTTCATTAAAAGTCAGATTCTTGTTGCAGAAGTAGCTTGATATCAAATGGGCAAAACATGAAAATTATACATTCAGCACACCTCATCAGAACACAAAAAAGTTTTGATCCCGTTTCCTCAGGAAATTCAAAATTATATCGTTTCCATCCAAAATATAAGTTGTTGTTACATGTATTTATATGCACATAAAAGTGCGGTTTAATACCTTTGAATGTATTCCCCCTGGAAGACAGTCTAAACAGACAGCAGCTAGGAGAAAACAGGGTAGAGTGAAGTAAAGAAGCAAAATTATGCAGAATTCTTACTGAATCTGATATTTTTGCAGTGTATTATATTAATTTTTACTACTTATCTGTACATACAATTACCTCCCCATTTTAACAATAAAAGTAATCTGGATTCCAGTTTTAAAAAAAAATTAGAACATTTTTGGTCTGTTCACTTAGCCCAGTTTGGTATAAGACAGATCAAAACTGCAGGAGCTGGAGCTCTTCCAGGTCCAAACAGAGTCTCTGCTTGCATCCTGATAAATTTTAGAACAAGACCTGATCAAATGTCATCTTCCTAATTCTGCATCTCTGTGTGTGGGGCAGAAAGCTCCAGCCAAGTATCCAGTCACTGACTACCTCTGACTTAGTCATAGATGTGTCAAGACATTAAGACATAGCTCTAAATTCACTGTCTAAACATAGCCTGAATCCCACAATGGCCAGCACTAGAAGAATCAGTAAGTATTTAGATTTCCTCAGATTAAGATAAGAATATTGTTGGATCCCACTGTAGTTCTTGACATTGGTCCAAACTGGAGTTACTTGGTTTTTAATGAAATTGCAAGTGGAAAATGCAGAAAGCTAAGGAATCTACAGACTTCTACAATATATTTCTAGCAATACAGATAACTTTAGATTTATAATTAAACATGGATAATAGAAAATAGGGCTGAAGATGTCTCTAAAAACCACTTAGTTGGTCTCTGGCTCAAAAGGTTGTCAACTACACAGCTGATTGCTGATCAGCTGTCAAATATAACCAAACATTTCCTGATGTGTAAGAGACCTGTTCTTAAAAATGTTCAATGATGAAGATTCTGCTACTTCCTTATGTAATATATTTTAGTATTTGAATACCATTAAACTGTTGTTTCCAATATCAAAGCTAAATCTCCCCTGCTGCAATTTATCTAATTACTCTTTGCACTATCCCAAAAAACCACAGGGAAGCAGTTTACTACTTTCCTCTTTACAGTAACTTTTTACATATTTGAAGGTTGTTAACAAATGTTCTTTCAGTCTTCTCTTCTCTAGAGTATAGGAACCCTACTGTTTCAGAATCTTTAATAGGTTATATTTTATAGACCCTCCAATGAACCATATTTTCTGAAATAATATCTTGAGGACATGGTAAGCCTATTTTTTTAATTGGAAACTCAGAAGACAGTGGGATTAGTTCAGTCATCCACTCAAAGGTAATTACCTGATATTAGATGTACATTTTCTACTGTTTGCAGATATAAGCAGGAGTAATCCCCAGCAGACTCCACCTAAGTTATTTTCTCCTTTTCACGTGAAGCAACCAGTTACACTACGATGATAGTAATTCCATAACATATTCTCCTCTGGCATGTATTTTGTTCTGTTGTTGTTTTAAGAATAGAAAAATGAGAGTGGAAGGTTACAGATATTATAAGAAGTTATACTACAATAACAACAACCACAAAGGGAAACACTTGAAACAGAAGAAAGTTTATTTCACCTCACTAACATTTGACATATCTGTCTTGGCACTGGAAGTAATTGCATGAGTCAAAGGTGTCACTTTCATGTTTAAAAACTCTAAAACAATAATCTTTGACTCATTTCTCATTTTCTCTGGTTTTGTGTTTTTTTTGTTTTTTTTTTTTTTTTTTGGTTTCTTCTTTTTTTTTTTATTTTTAAATGGGAAGAGAATTTGGTAATGACTTATTTTGCAACACATACCTGCAAATATTACTGTTTTAGCCCAGTGAGTCATGCAACTCGACTTTTGCTGATTCTGTTCTAGACTAAACCAAGATTTATTCTGACATATGGCAGCCCTCCGCAAGCTGGAGAGGGTTCATCTTAGGAGCTGTGTATATTTTGAGGGCTGGCAGAAGGTGAAGCCTTGGAGCAGCTTCACACTGTCCTAGTAAGGAGGACAGTAGCTGATGGGGCTGTCATGATGCTTGCTAATGCTCTCATCCTAGCCCGGGAACTGAATCTGCAGGATATTCTGCATAACTACAGCCGCTGACCCAACTGCCGGATAGGTGGGACAATAGAAACAAGGTCAGTGCTACCTTTAGTTTTATATCTGCCCCAGCCAGCAGACAGTTAGCAGAGGGATCTGCATGGAGAGTCCCACTGGTTCCACCTCCTATGGCCATGCACAAGCCTGGAATACTTCCAGTCTGGTAAATTTTTTTTACTCCCTATTCTCCTTCTCTCTCCTTCCCTTCATCTCAGGGAGCAGAATGTGTGATATGCTCCCTGAAAGCCTCGGTCTGACCTTGTCACTCCTGGGATGGAAAGGCAGAAAAGTAGTAGCTAGAGTGGTACACTCATCATAGAATCATTGAATCATTAAGGTTGGAAAAGATCTCTAAGGTCATCGAGTCCAACCATCAACCCAACACCACCATGCCCACTAAACCACGTCCCTAAGGGCCTCATCTACACATCTTTTAAATACCTCCAGGGATGGTGACTCAACCACTTCCCTGGGCAGCCTGTTCCAAGGCCTGACCACTCTTCCAGTAAAGAAATTTTTCCTAATGTCCAATCTAAACCTCTCATGGCGCAACTTGAGGCCATTTCCTCTCGTCCTATCGCTAGTTACTTGGGAGAAGAGACCAACACCCACCTCACTACAACCTCCTTTCAGGTAGTTGTAGAGCGCGATGAGTTCTCCCCTCAGCCTCCTCTTCTCCAGGCTAAACAACCCCAGTTCCCTCAGCCGCTCCTCATAAGACTTGTTCTCGAGACCCTTCACCAGCTTCGTTGCCCTCCTCTGGACATGTTCCAGCACCTCAATGTCCTTCTTGTAGTGAGGGGCCCAAAACTGAACACAAGATTCGAGGTGCAGCCTCACCAGTGCCGAGTACAGGGGCACGATTACTTCCCTGCTCCTGCTGGCCACACTATTTCTAATACAGGCCAGGATGCCATTGGCCTTCTTGGCCACCTGGGCACACTGCCAGCTGATGTTCAGCCGGCTGTCAACCAGCACCCCCAGGTCCTTTTCCTCTGGGCAGCTTTCCAGCCACTCTTCCCCAAGCCTGTAGCAATGCATGGGGTTGTTGTGACCCAAGTGCAGGACCTGGCCCTTGGCCTTGTTGAACCTCATAGAGTTGGCCTCAGCCCATCGATCCAGCCTGTCCAGGTCCCTCTGCAGAGCCTTCCTACCCTCGAGCAGATCAACACTCCCACCCAGCTTGGTGTCGTCTGCAAACTTACTGAGGGAGCACTCAATTCCCTCATCCAGATTGTTGATAAAGATATTGAGCAATACCAACCCCAAAACTGAGCCCTGGGGAACACCGCTCGTCACCGGCTGCCAACTGGATTTAACTCTGTTGACCACAACTCTCTGGGCTCGGCCATCCAGCCAGTTTTTTACCCAGCGAAGAGTGTACCTGTCTAGGCCGTGAGCCGCCAGCTTCTCTAGGAGAATGCTGTGGGAGACAGTGTCAAAGGCTTTCCTGAAATCCAGGTAGACCACATCTACAGCCTTTCCCTCATCCACTAGGCGGGTCACCTGGTCATAGAAGGAGATCAGGTTGGTCAAGCAGGACCTGCCTTCCATGAACCCGTGCTGGCTGGGCCTGATCCCCTGGTTGTCCTGAACATGCCTTGTGAGCGCCCTCAAGATGAACAACTCCATAATCTTCCTCGGCACTGAGGTCAGGCTGACCAGCCTGTAGTTCCCCGGATCCTCCTTCCGGTCCTTCTTGTAGATGGGCGTCACATTGGCAAGCCTCCAGTCATCGGGGACCTCCCCTGTTAACCAGGACTGCTGGTAAATGATGGAGAGCGTCTTGGCAAGATTCTCTGCCAGTTCCCTCATTACCCTTGGGTGGATCCCATCCGTCCCCATAGACCTGTAAGTGTCCAGGTGACATAGCAGGTCATTAACTGCTTCCTTTTGTATTATGGGGGGTTTATCCTGCTCGCTGTCCCTGTCTTCCAGCTCAGGGGGCTGAATACCCTGAGGATAACTGGTCTGACTATTAAAGACTGAGGCAAAGAAGGCATTAAGTACCTCAGCCTTTTCCTCGTCCCCTGTTCACCCCCGCATCCAATAAAGGATGGAGATTCTCTTTGGTTCTCCTTTTGTCATTAATATACTTGTAAAAACATTTTTTGTTGCCTCTTACAACAGTGGCCAGATTGCGTTCTAGCTGGGCTTTTGCCTTTCTAATTTCCTCTCTGCACGACCTAACGAGATCCCTGTATTCTTCTTGAGTTGCCTGCCCCTTCTTCCACAAGTGATAAACTCTCCTTTTTTTTCTGAGTCCCAGCCAGAGCTCCCTGTTTAGCCAGGCCGGTCGTCTTCCCCGTCCGTTCTTCTTATGGCACATGGGGACAGCCCGCTCCTGTGCCTTTAAGATTTCCTTCTTGAAGAACGTCCAGCCTTCCTGGACCCCTTTGCCCTTCAGGACTGTCTCCCAAGGAACTCTCTCAACCAGTGTCCTGAGCAGGCCAAAGTCCGCCCGCCGGAAGTCCATGGTAGCGGTTTTGCTGGCCCCCCTCTTTACTTCACCAAGAATCGAGAATTCTGTCATTTCATGGTCACTAAGCCCAAGCCGGCCTCTGACCACCACATCTCCCACCAGTCCTTCTCTGTTTGTGAGCAGCAAGTCAAGCGAGGCACCTCCCCTGGCAGGCTCACTTACCAGCTGTGCCAGGAAGTTATCTTCCACCCACTCCAGGAACCTCCTCGACCGTTTCCTCTCTGCTGTGTTGTATTTCCAGCAGACATCCAGTAAGTTGAAGTCCCCCATGAGAACAAGGTCTAGCGATTGTGAGACTTCTGCCAGCGTCTTGTGGAATACTTCATCTGCCTCCTCATCCTGGTTAGGGTGGTCTATAACAGACTCCCAGCAGGATATCTGCCTTGTTGGCCTTCCCCCTCATCCTTACCCACAAGCACTTGACCTTATCACCACTATCATTGAGCTCTAGACAATCGAAGCACTCCCTAACATATAGGGCTACCCCATGGCCTCTCCTTCCTTGCCTGTCCCTTCTGAAGAGCTTATAACCATCCATTGCAGCACTCCAATCGTGGGAGTCATCCCACCGTGTTTCTGTGATGGCGACTAAGTCATAGCTACCCCGCTGCACAATGGCTTCCAGCTCCTCCTGATTGCCGCCCATGCTGTGTGCATTGGTGTAGATGCACTTGAGCTGGGCTATTGATTTCTCCCCAACATTGGTGTGCCACCCCTAGGCTCTTCTCTAGTGAGCACCTGGTAGAGCATGGGAAGCTGAAAAGTCCTTTACTAGTGTAAACACTACTTAGCAACAACTAAAACATTAGTGTGTTATCAACATTCTTCTCATGCTAAATCCAAAACACAGCACTATACCAGCTACTAGGGAGAAAATTAACTCTATCCCAGGTGAAACTAGGACAACTCATTAGTTCCAGCTCCTGAAAGGGTCGACAGTTTGAGCCGTGCAGATTCTTGTGGCTTTCCAAGGCAGGAGGCAAAATGGCTGAGGACATTCCATTTTCCCATTTATTTCCTTTCCTTCCTTCTGAGATGAAGGACAGGGAATTACAAGGACACCTTACCTCTCTTCCTTTTTTCTTTCTTTTTTGTCTTCTTTTTCAGTGCCTCCTCTCTCTGAGAGGACTTACTATAACTTCAGCAGCTTGCAAAAACAAAGGATAATTGTTTTGCTTGACTAAATTTTGATATTTCTACACTGACTTCTGTGATCTTGCTGGGAGCTGACAGGCAACATAAAACAAATGAAGCTTGTGTAATAAGTCAATCATAACTGAAATCGGTACTATGCTGTCCTGGGATAGAGTTAAATTTCTTCCTAGTGCTGTGTTTTGGATTTAGTATGAGGAGAATGGTGATAACACACTGATGTTTTCAGTTGTTGCTAAGTGCCCTCCTAGTCCAAGGACAGCTCCCATGCCCGACCGACCGAGCTAGGTGCACAAGATGGGAGGGAACAGAATCAGGACAGCCAGCCCAGCTGGCTAATGGGGTATTCCATACCATGTGACGTCATGCTCAGTATATGAAGGGTAGGCGTGATCCAGGAAGTACTGATTGCTACTTGGTTATCGGTCAGCGTGGGTGGTGAGCAATTGCATTGTGCATCACTCACTTTGTATACTCTATCATTATTATTATTATTTTCCCTTTTTCTGTTCTATTAAACTGTCTTTATCTCAACCCATGAGTTTTTCTCACTCTTACCCTTCCGATTCTCTCCCGGTCCCACTGCGGGGTAGGAGGAGTGAGTGAGCGGCTGCGTGGTATTTGGCTGCCTGACAGGTTAAACCACGACATATGCATATGAAGTATGTTTTATTTGCAAAATTTTCCATTTAATGTCCTATAATTTAAAAATTGCTAGATAATTTTCTAGCCTCTGTTCAAATCTGGACGGAGTACTTTACAAGTGTAATTGGGTGTCTGCAACCAATTTGGGGGTCAAAGTTCAGAGGCAACAGCTTAGAAAAGAGTCTATATGTTCAGAAACTCAATTTTTTAGCAAACACCAGATATCCTTGAGGAATTAGATATTTGAGAGTAGAGGTATTGTTGTACTGGATTATTTGGAAAAAGTTAGGATCTCTCTCAGACTGCTTGAGATTAAACTGTCTTTAGTAATGGTATATTCCCTATATAGCCTCCTTTTTGGGCTTTGAGCATAAGATATCTTTCGTTTAGCTAGTTCTTACCATACATTCCATCTTCCTTAATATTTTTTTTTGTGTACTTGCAATATACATAATTTTTTGAATTCTAATATCATAAACATATTACACCTAGAAGAAAACAACTTACCACAATATATTCTGCATAATGGCCTTGCCATGAGGAGGCTTTATCAGGAAAGGTCATATATTTTTAATATTTTCATTAGGGGTTTACTATCACTATCTTTTTTGTAAATATTTTAAAATGTTGATACAACTTTTTTGACACAACCTCTGTTGTCTTTTAAAGAACATCCATTGCTTTGTAAAAAAAATGAAACATCTTTGTGTCTTGTAAGTTTTCCTTGAATGTTCTGTGGGTTAGAGAAATCTGATCACAGAAACTTCTTTGTTCTTAAAAGTATTTTGTTTCTAACTGAAAAGCAGAAAAAAGTTTGTTGTCAGTAGTGACTGAAAAGCCTTGCACTAGAAGGAGTCGACAATACAATTTTATCTTCCAAGTTTATGTTGGTGAGGTTGGGTAATATCAGACAATTGATACTTGGTTCTTAGTTCAGGCAGTGGCAAACACTAGTCATTGCAATCATCAAAAGTTGATTTTCTGTTGTACAGATAGCTTTCTTCTTATTATTTACTATTCTAAGCAACTTTGAAAATATGCATTTTTATTTTGTTCACACAACATGGAGTACAATGGTGAAAGACTGGAGAAATATAAAATAAATACTAAATGTAACAGTGAATGGAAACATGTACTTGACTTTTTGATTCATATAATCATTGACTTCTCTATAGCATATCCAAGAATGTGGTGGAATGAAGTAAAGGCCAACAACTAAGCTGTTAATTTTACAGGAAAATAATAACTTTCATGCTTTTCTTGCATGATCCTTTCATATCATCCTTTACCCCTGCCTGATAAAACTCAAGACAAATTATAAAGGCCAATATTGATTCCAGAGCT
Organism: Calonectris borealis; assembly: GCF_964195595.1. Lineage (NCBI taxonomy): Eukaryota > Metazoa > Chordata > Aves > Procellariiformes > Procellariidae > Calonectris > Calonectris borealis. Next base: position 32,169,851 of record NC_134313.1, on the reverse strand, counting down.
GTTGCCTGTATTTCCCTACTCATGACTGGCACAAAATGAATTTAGTGCAAAAAGGTACTGGAAATGAATAAAAATAATGTCTTATATTATTATTTATTTTGTCACTTATTATGCCTGTATATAGCCCCAAAGATTTGCAAAGATTCTTTTCATAGAAAAAGCTAGCAAAATACCACAGTTGTTCTATTCATGCAAAAAGACAGAAGAAAGGGAAGGGCTCTCAAGAGAGAGAAGGAGAAGCATCCTGACAGCCAAAGGGAAAGGGACAATGCAGATACATGAGCATCACTCAAGAGAAGATGACTCTGCACCCTGAGCTAGTCAGGAAAGCAAGAGCCAGAATTGGCTGCTGACAAACCTTTTACTCAACCAATGGTCACCAAAAGCTGAGTGATATGCAGTCAAAAACAAAGAGAGAACCTTCAAGCAGATGTGGCCGTACTTGTTTGACAAAGACAATCTAAATGTTTTCCAAACTGAAAATTGTATATAGTTTTAATAAAAGACCTGGACTCAGGAACTCCTACATTTCAACATATTTAGAGATAAGTTGCATTCTCTAACAATAGAAGAAAGTCATGCATACTACCATTCAAAAACAAGAAGGCTTTTAAGACATCACTTTTCATGCTAGATAAAGGATATTGAAAGACCATAATGGGATTACATTATAATCCACAGGTAAGAGCAGGATTCATGTCAAAGGATTCTAGCTATAGTTTTATTAAGCTTTGTCTTACTTTCAGAGATTAACTAGTAGGACAATATCTGACAACTAATACAGCAACAGAAAGGATTTCTGTGGTTTTCATTTTATATATTTGACAGTAACACTAATGGAAGAGCTGTGAGCTGAGCAGTTTTGAAAGGTTTACTCTCTGCAGTTTATGAGTTTGTTTAGAATGTGCTTTCAGAAGAAAGCGCATAGTAAGAGCACATTCTTAAACTACCTGATTTAAATAGATTCAGGACTCACGAGCAATTTAGGAAACTTAATGGCCTTGATCTAAAAAGGAATTAGCTATGGTTGATACGAAAGCAGCATTGTAGATATGTCTGAGATAAAGAACTTCTACTAAATAAGCCTCCTGAAAGTTTTTTATTGCAAGCTTGAGAAAATAAGAGAGATTTCAGTATTTTCCTGTGCCATTAAGCCATCAGAACAACACCATGTATGAACTGAATGTCTCTATATATGAAAGTGAAATAATCAAAATACTAAATTTCATCAGGATAGAATAAGTTTTGTGCAGAGCTAGAATATACATAGATTGTAAAAAAAATTGAATTGGTAATGAATCATGGTATGATCTTTACCACGCAATTGTCATTTCACATAAGTGACATGAAAACAAAATGATTTCCTGATCTGAAAGGTCCTATTTCACCTCATTTCTAATTCTTTTTTTTTTTTTTTTTAATTTTCAAAATCTAAGATGTGGTTCTGCCCTCAATACAAAGAAGTGAGTGCTGCTGATTTCATTATTCTTAGTGTGTGTGTGTGTGTCACTTCCAAAACAACTTGTAGTGTTATTAGTTGCCTCCTCTTGCTTGTCTTGTATTACTAAAATAGATGGTATAGACAAGTACTTATAATTCAAATTGTATTTTCACTGCTGTTTTATACTAAATCTTCCTACTGGAAGGTAAGAGAGGTACCCATCTGAGACTCCACTGGATATACTCCAGGTATATCTAGAGCAAGCCTATCCCAAAGGTCTATGCTGTGAATACAATGTTATTTGAAGTTTCAATTTATTTTTTAATTAGACATTCTGATAACATACGGGTGAAACTACATGAGTCTTTATTACCCTTGTTTCTGGATTCTCGGTGATGACACGTAAAACAAAGTAATGTGACTTTCTTTTGTACTAATAGAGGTGGAAGGAACCTGAACAGCTGCAATGAGGCTTCACACAAGAAAAAAAGCTGTAGCACACACTTAATAAAGAATCATAAAGTAATAATATCGGGGATCATTTGTTAGATGCCTAAAATGAATAGGGAGAAGAATACACAGAAAAGACTACTTGTTTTTATTCCATTTGAATGATATTTTAAAGAAAAAAAGAAGCATATTAATGTTGTTGTAAACAGATCAGCAATTAGAATGTATAATAATAATAAAATTTGTATTTAAATATAAATATCACCTTCAACTTTTACCCTTTGTTTGTTGCAATGAATTATAATAGAATTTTATGTTTTCCAAGATAGATAAACATTTGTGCTTCATAGATTGAAGACCTTTAGTACCTGCCAATGGAAGAGATTTAAAGTTTGACAGACACTGACTAAATTAATTCTTATTTTTCCAGAGTATTTTGTAGATTTCTTACATCTTAAAGGCCAATAGAAGCCACCATAACTGTTTTGACTGACTTCTTACTGTAGAATTTCAAACTAGTCATTACAATAGCAAACCTATAACATTTTTTCCAAGCTACAGAACATATTTAAAGAAGCTATCTAAATTTGATATACAGACTCCAAGTGATATAAAATTAACCTCATTCCCATATAAATCATTCCAGTTATTAAACTCATAAAATATGTACATCCTATGTCCATTCTTACTTTAAGTTCTATAATATTTTCTTAAGTTTTGCTCTGCTAAAATAGTTCGGTTTCACTACAGAATCTCTTCTCTAATGTAAAATTAACCCTAGTTATATTTTGTTGTTCTTCCCCCATCACCATCACGTATTCTCGGCATTGCCCTTGTCTTGCTAAATAAATACTTTATAGCAGCTCATCAAGTTTGGTGTTTGAAAGGAACGTTCCAAAATACAAGTATCTAATGCGAATCGAGCAAGGATACAATGCTGAGTGGTGACAACACAGTATACAGAAAGCCAACCAAATGAATGAACATCAGTTGAAGGATTATCCTTTTTTTTGGTGAGGAATCACTTTCAAATAAATGCTGGTCCTGAAATGCTTCATTCAACTATAGAGAATACCTATGCAGGAAACCAAGAGCCAGGAATCTGATGTTGCAGCTTAATACGACACTATAGAACAAATTCCTTTATTTGTTAAAACATTTGTTCAGTTCTTTTGGACCAGGTCTATGGCATGTTTGAAATTTAAAACGTGCCTAAGCATTATGCAGGTATGATAAAGACCAACAGCGTACTAAAGAAGTTATGCAATCTCAACAGAAATGACTATACATTTTGTGCTTTTGGATAAACAGTCTGTGGCTTGCATCCCTAAATATGGAAAAAAGAGTTTTATATAAGACATGTAAACTACAGTATTGACAGTCTTAGACTTGCTTTATATTCGATTGGATTCGGTGACATACCTTGGGTTTTTGGTATGTTAAAATAAACAAATTGATTTATTGCTCTGTTCATGCTTCACATTAAGCATTTGAGTAGTCTCATTGACATTAAGGGATTAAAGCTAAGCATGTGCAATAGATCTGCATGACTCAAGCTTTTACGATGAGATTATAATAATTACTTTTAACAGTTATAACTCTCTCCATTTCTGTTTTTTATTAATAAATTAGCATTCCAAAGGCTAGAGCTTGATTTATACTACCCAAGATCAACACACAGATGTTTCAGTGCTTCACACAGCTCTTGATACCTGCTTCATGAGGTGTTTGACTACTCAGTAACTCTGAAATTAAAATGCTTACCCATAAAAAATGATGGGAACATCCATAATTAACTCAAATATGAACAAGACACAGACAACACCAAATTGGGCGGGATTGTTTATCTGCTCGAGGGTAGGAAGGCTCTGCAGAGGGACCTGGACAGGCTGGATCGATGGGCTGAGGCCAACTCTGTGAGATTCAACAAGGCCAAGTGCTGGGTCCTGCACTTTGGCCACAACAACCCCATGCGACGCTACAGACTTGGGGAAGAATGGCTGGAAAGCTGCCCAGAGGAAAAGGACCTGGGGGTGCTGGTTGACAGCCGGCTGAACATGAGCCGGCAGTGTGCCCAGGTGGCCAAGAAGGCCAATGGCATCCTGGTCTGTATCAGAAACAGTGTGGCCAGCAGGAGTAAGGAAGTGATCGTGCCCCTGTACTCGGCACTGGTGAGGCCGCACCTTGAATCCTGTGTTCAGTTTTGGGCCCCTCACTACAAGAAAGACATGGAGGTGCTGGAGCGTGTCCAGAGGAGGGCAACGAAGCTGGTGAAGGGCCTGGAGCACAAGTCTTATGAGGAGCAGCTGAGGGAACTGAGGTTGTTTAGTCTGGAGAAAAGGAGGCTGAGGGGAGACCTCATTGCGCTCTACAACTACCTGAAAGGAGGTTGTAGCGAGGTGGGTGTTGGTCTCTTCTGCCAAGTAACTAGCGATAGGACGAGAGGGGAGGTTTAGATTGGAGATTAGGAAAAATTTCTTTACTGAAAGAGTGGTCAGGCCTTGGAACAGGCTGCCCAGGGAAGTGGTTGTGTCACCATCCCTGGAAGTATTTAAAAGACGTGTAGATGAGGCGCTTAGGGACGTGGTTTAGTGGGCATGGTGGTGTTGAGTTGATGGTTGGACTCAATGATCTTAGAGATCTTTTCCAACCTTAGTGATTCTATGATTCTATAATTTTTAAAAAAGTTACTGTTTGAATGCTGAAGTTTTCTTAGTCATCATATGTCTATTATTTCTTCTATCCAAGTATCTAATATTAATAATAAAAAAATCTTCTGTGTGTAATTAGCCTCTGAAATCTTGTCACATCTTCCTCCTTCACATACAAACACAATTTCCTACATGCTTCTACTGCAGATGAAGGGAGCTATTTGACAGCCTTCCTGATTTTTGTGCAAGATAAAACAGGTGATGTACAAGTTGTCATACTTCTCTTCTCTGTCACAGTTCTGTTCTCAAAGGATTGCCACAAGGGGAAAGAAAGTAATTTGCTTTCTGGCTTCATTCAACTGTTGACAATGATACTGAGGCTGTGTAAAAGAGAGGGCCTGCTGATATTTCTTTATTAAGAAATGAACGAGAAGACGATAATTTCTGCAAGGTATGTAATAAAGTGTTACTCTAACATGTATCAGTGAAGGGTTGCTTTGGACCTGTAACCTGGCATAAAATGTCATTGTCTGTTATTGCTGTTTTACTAAGTCACTCAGTTATCCTTCAGAATCTGCTTAAATGAAGAACACTGTATGAAATATTATTTACTTACCCTAAAGCTATTGTGTACCTTCCATGTTAGCTCAAATAAAATGTGGTAAGCCAATCATTAGAGTTTGTTTTGTGTGTGTGCCTTCACATGTCCATCTCGTCAAGGTTCACCCAGTGAACTGTGAGGCAAGCAATTCTGCCTGTCAGCTTTCCTTATACATCCAGGAAAAATGAGCACAACAGAAACCAACTTCAAGCAATATTCACTTCTGATTTGTTACTTTTCATCCCAGACTTGGGCTATGCCCCATTACTTCCTATACACTGTTTCAGTGCTTGAATCTGTCAGAAAAAAAATAGTGAAAAGGAGAAATTTTCTAGCAGAGCACTGCAGACAGGGAACACATTAAATTTGTTTTAATTCCTTACCCAAAGAACTATTAGTTTCCAAAGTGTTTGGAAAAGATTATAAGTACCAATAAGGATAAAAAACATTTTCCTATAAAAGAAAAAAAAATCTAGAAATTAAATGTGAAGTTTGTAGATATCTGAAGTTTAGAAATCTCAGTAATTTGCAAGGAGTTTTAACACCAGTGTATTAAAAAGTTTCAGACGGAAATGTTGATCCAAACAGCTGGGAAAATAACAGTAAATTATCACTAGTTCATGCTCATGAGGCTGTAATAAGATGTACTGTACAGATTTGATAGACCATAAAGCGAATATTATAAATCCAGTATCTTACTACGATAGTTTAGCCTTCCTCAGACTACTCCTGCCTGCAGGAGTAATTTCTAACAGTTGTTCAGTCCCTTTAATGGGAGAAGGAGTTTTGTGGGCACCCCATCCAGGCTGCATTCAAGGTGGCAGCCTTAACTTGTGCACTCAGCGGTAGGTAGCAGCAGTACCTTTCTTAACTAGTGGTTAAACCCATCAACTTTTATGGTAAATTTAAAGTAGTCTAGAGGAATCTTTTTCCTGTTTGCATATATGTCATTAGAAGGCTCTGTAGCTTCCTACTACTTAAGGTAGAATTTCTCCCAGGATCCTAGTGTATTGTATATGTCTTCTCAGTTTTATATGTTTATATCTTATTAATGACATGATATGCATGTCAGCTTGCTTACTCCTTTCACTAGTTGTGGAAGAAGAATCTTCATTGTCTCAATTTTTTCCACTTTGATCCAGTAACACTACACACATATTTGCAAGGAAATAGAGTTCAAGTTCTTTTGCATCATGTGACATTTTCAGTCTTTCTCCTTTTATTTATGAGTTTTCACTTTATCTCATTTGGCCATCCTACTGGAGCTGACCCACAAAGCCACGTCACTCTGACAGCAAGCAGCAGCAAACCAAATGATTTACTCACTATCCTCTGCACTCTTTGTGCTTTCACCACATTCAGAGCACCTTATTCAGTTCCATAGGCATAGCTTTCTGCCGCAGGAGTAAGAAGCAGGATAAACACCTTCTCTGCTCCAAGGACTGGAGAAATTAAGGGCTGGCTGTTGGAAGATGAATGTGAAAACAAAGATGAGAACAAGTGTTTACTGGGAAAGCTAGAAAAAATTGACACCAATGGGTAGAGCAGGAATGATAAAAATTCTTGAAGCACCAGGATTACCTTGGTAAACTGAGTGAAGGAAGTGCAAGGAGGGATACTTATACCAGTGAAGAAAAAAAGGCGAGACACACAACAGAGGCCATGTAGTGTGGTGGGGATAGATTCTGAAACAAAATTTGTGGATAGATGCGAAGAATAACAGAGACAATGGCAGACTTCACAGGAATTAGGAAATTGAAGAACCTTTGTCATTGTAAAAATCTCATTTATTCCAGGTTAAACCTCTCGTTCTTCAGCAATTTTTAAAAGCCAACTGAAAATTTCTGTCAACTTCTTTGTCCTGCAAATTCTGTCTCCGGTACAGGAGGGCTGATGGAGAACAACTTTACCTTTACCAGATATAAATCCAGACACATCCACAAAAATATGCACATTAAATACTGTCGTGATGGCTCTTGACTTACAAAAATTCAGCAGCACAGAAATCTGCGGTCTGTGTTTTAAATGAAAAGACAGCAACCATGTGAAAGGACACAGGAGTTCAAAAACTAACAGGGAATCTCATTAAAATGACCCATACTGCAAACATTTTGAGTTGAAGGGAAAAAAAGACAACACCAAAAATAGAGATGTCCAAGACTACTACTTTTTATAAAAGCTCTCTCTATGATGTGGATTTACAACAAAACCCAGATCAGTTAGCCCTTCCTCTAATATCTAACGTGTTGAGGCATATTAAAACAGTTTCAGTCCGCTCTTACATAAAAGGAAGTTTCCTTTAACAAAATCTCCCCACGTATATTTATTCTTTAAATAAAGTTCAAGCAATCTGCTGAATTTTCAGTTAAGGTTTCAGGCATACTAATAAACTCTTAAAAATAAAATCATAATACTTCAATTACACAGCAGTACCAAGAGACTTAAGATGGTACAACTGAGCCATTTCAGTATGAATTTAATAATCCTATTATAGTCCTAATGTTTCATCACTTCATGCTTACAAGAAAGGGACTGAGCTTTTAGAACAGTGATTTTTGCAGTCTGTGGCCCATGTACTCTGAGTCAGTCCATGGACCTAATGTGTTCACGGATCTAAAAGATCAATGTTCAGCCGGTAAGGAAATCAGAATCATTGTAGTTCAGTATTCAAAGGGCCAGTTCTTTACCAGGATAATAGCTGAAAACTGTCAAAACATAAAAAGCTTGGAGACTATTGCTTAAGAGTATTTGATACACATCAGAAATGATTGAGGAGATAGCAGATAGGAACATGAAAACTACTTGCTAATTATTAAAACATTAAAGCTAAAATCAATTAAACCTTACAGAATTGCTTATTAGTTCCAATTTCTTCTTTTATATTTGTAACTTTGAGTTTACCAGATCTAAAAAGAAGGTGCCAAGCCACAACAGGGGATCCAAGCTGTTTTCTTGTACAGTTAGCTGAGACAGACAGCCATTTACTGCTCTAAAATCTGCATAAAGAATACCAAAATGTTGAGTGGAAAGTACCTATGGCAGGAAAAGGGCAAAAAACTCCTACCCATGGCAGCTGTTCAGACTTCCTTTCTGAAGTTTTGACAACTAACTCAAGGGTATACATTAAATACCTTCATCCTCCTCAGGACCCAGAGCTTGGAGTCCTGAGGAAAGAGCTTTAAAGAGCCTCTTGTTTAAATCACTCAGATGATATTACCTTTTTTTTTGCAGAAAAGCTGCATTGACCATTTTCGCACTACAGGAAAAACCTGGGTTCCAGACTGCTGCAGCCTGAGGGAAATTAAACACAGGCTTTAATGTTCCTATTCACCAGGCATCAGGGTTATCTTGCTGAAGCTGGCCTGTATGTAACAGATGATGCAATATTTATGGGGACAGAAGTAGGGTGAATGAAAAACAACAACAGTTATCAGGCTAGTAACCAGAATGCCCAGCTGAGAGTGTGGTGGTCTGCTTTCCACTCATGACTCCTTGGAATACATCTTTTTGTTCCAGCTATTGAATAATGTAAAATACATAATAGGGAACAGTCCAAGTGCAGCCACTGCCAAGCTAAGGACAACCTGAAAGAGATCTTCCGCCTCAGAGAGTTTCCCTTTCATCACACACCACTCGTGGTCCAGGTGTGGAAAGGTTGATAAGTAACCTGTTCTCAGCTATAGTTTGTTTTTACAGAAATACCATGTGATTGTACAGAACCACAGGAAGACTTGACGATTTTAAGTGAATTATGTCTTTTAGGGATCAGTATTATCTCTGAGGCTTCTCTTTACTTTACTGAATAACATTTTCCACATTCAGATTCAATTTTTTTCCTACTCAAAAGCAATTTATTTCTATAGAAAGCTATTCTTAATTGAATAGTTCTGGAAGAATTATGTGATCAAACTCTGACTTTCATCTTTTGAAACAGGTAAGCATTTAAAGTTATCATGTTTTCATACAGATGTACAGGTCTGTCTGGAATCACTCAACTAAGAGAGCTAAGTTTTAGTATCCCCACATTTTACATAAACAAATCAAGACAAAATGAAACTCCATTGCTGGTCTGAGATGATAGAGGGAACTGAGTGGGCAGAATTGGGAATATTGTTTTAATTCCTAGATCAATGCTGTTTCCAGAATACGTAGAAGTGGTCTATGTATTAAAATACCACATCTGCTGGAAACTTGCCTAGAAGTCAAAGGCACATCACAGCATTAAAAGCAGGAGTTTCTCACTGAAAAGAAAAGTCTGCACTGAAAATTGCAGGGTAGCTGTGTATCTAGGCTACAGAATTAGGAGAAATGGATCATAGAGCCTTACTTAAGATTTTCACTTTACACTAGACATGATTTTTACCTTGTCTATTTTCCCATTTTTTTGCTTCTGATGATGGATAATTTCTCCCTTCAAGAAGTATGCAGAGTCTTTGGTTAATCAATTTTCATAGAATGCTCTGAATAGCTTCAGTGGAAGATGTACTCTGATTTACAAGGCTTTATTCAAATGTTTCTGTACATTGGGAAAAAAAATAATTTGGACTTGAAAGCTAGTGGCTTGGACTGTTTTCTGGTAACTCTTTTGGCTTTGATATGTCTTGGACAAATTCAGCAGCTGAAAATGGGGCCCAGAGATAAGTATAACTTCTGACATCAGCTCAGACTCTTTCTTCATTATTCACAGAGAGTAGTTACTGTTGATTGCTACAAATAATCTTAACTGACTCAATTATGTGAGCAGTGAAATCTATAACCAGTGCTTCCTTCCATATTTACAGGTGACATCAAGTAGCAGAAAAGCTTTCTAATGATCAATAAAGCTCATTTAAACTCACTGATTACATTTATACACTTTCCCATCAAAGAGGTTTATATCTTAACTCAAGTTTCTAAATCCATTCAAAATACTTCTGCCTGCTCAAGAACTTATTAGAAGTCCTGTTATTGTAATGGTTTGATACATTACTGGATTCATGGCCAGTGAATAAATAAAGTATTGAAGAGGGTGTAGATCAGAGCAGTGGACATGTCACTTAATATGGATTTGAAAAGGCTGTGCATGTGTTCACTTTTTTCCCAAAGGTGATTGTTGATGGGTAAATACAGATCCATAGTGTAAAAAATCTATGCGTATCCAGCAGCTTTTTAATGCTTTACTATATTTATAACCTTAACCTTAACCTCAGCATACAGCTGAGCATACTGATGATAATCTCACTCTTACAGCTAATCATATTAAAATCTCTTCATATTGTCCGGTTTCTCAGCATCAAGTACATCAATGCATTTCCAACACATTTCACCACATTTTTTCAGATGTTACTGTGATGAATCAACAATTAGAACAGCTCAGGCAGTAGATGGCCAACAACTGGCATAATTTACAGAGGCCTGGGACTGACTACAAGTTTTCTCAATCTATCCATGAGGTCCTGCATAATCCACCAGGACTGCAGTATTGCTGAAAGAGACCCTGCTATTTTGCTGCACACTTTACTTCGATTCTGCAACGTACGTGGAAATAAAATGGGATTTGTAAAAACATCCTCAAAGATAGCCTTTCAGCTGTTTCTGCAACATCTGTGCTGGAAAGACCTTTTTATGGGAGGAGATGAGGCTGTCAGAAGTTTTGGACTGGGGATACAGATATAACCATTTAGGCACAAAGTCCTACTGTTGGGTTAAAGTATCCACAAGTCCTTGTATATTTTTAAATACTGCTTACAGGTGGTTAGTACTGTGTATTCTCTCAAGTGAGACCACATGTTCTGTCCTTTTTGAATATACAGTGGCAAAAAGGAATGGAAGAGGGATAGGATACTTTTTCCCTCTGAAGCGATGCAGCTGATGTAACTCAAAAGAGTAAGAAAAGTATTCTTCTTTAACCACCGAAAGAAAATTACCAAATGGAATCTTTGTTACTACATTCTGTCCTAGAAATAAAAGGAAATATATTCCTTTAATTGGGAAACTGTCAAGGGCAAATGCAAGATATTGTTCTTGTTGCTAAACTGATGCATATGGTGGCCAGTATCAGCTGGTTTTCCAAACAGCTCCTTATTGCAGCTGGCCATGTTTCAGCAGGCCCACACACTAAACATAACTAAAACATCATATAATTCATGCAAACTAATGCTGTATCTTTATTGTGCTCCCCTTTTTTCTGTTCCACTTCTCCACCGAAGGAGAGCTAGACTGGATGCATTCTGGCAATACCTTCTTTACTTTCCTAGAGATCAATGAGACACTTTCTCTTTACATTACTACTTATTTTCCATTTCTTTAGAATCAGGAATATTGCTTATTTTGCAAACACAGAGCCCTTCAAATCAAGCCTAAGTTGTTTCTGTCACACTGCAGTGACAGTAAACTACAGGTCCACCATCTCACATCACAGTAATCTCTTTTACATTTAGAAGAGACATTTTCTGTAGCTGTGTGTTATATAAGGAGCTAATAAATGCGCTAAGCTAAATAATCTCAAACACATGTATTTGTTTGCAGTGTTTTATTTTTGTTGATTATTTCAGACAAGCCTACAATTAGCAACTTTACAGGGCGGTTATACTTGTTCTCAGAATTCTAAAGTGAAATTGATCAATTTCAACTCCGTCCTTTTCCCCTCTTAGAATATCCCTACCAGACAGCTGCTCAGCATGGAATTCAGACAACTACAGGCCTCTCGGCTTCTGTTCTTCATAGTCATCCATGCTCTCTCCTTATGATTGAAAAGACAGAGACAAAACCAAGGAAGAGAGAGACTAGGCAAACTGTAGATGTGCATAGCAAAAGAATAATTTCTTAATGAGAAGAAAGAAAAGAAGGTGCTCGCTTCATTCACTACATAGGCTTTTTACGGAAATAAGTCACTCCTAACAGTAGAGAAGAACACATGACCAAGCTATAATCAGACAGAGAGAAAGGAAAGACCGAGAGTTAAGAAAGGAACTAGAGTTCTTGGAGATTGTAGCCCACATTTCCTGCTTGACCTTTCACAAACAAGTAATTTACCACAGTTGATGTAACTTTTGGTTGCTGAAGATGTCCAAGATGAAACAGAGAAAGCTGGTTTCAGACTTCCTATAGGTAAAATTCAAGCTCTCATAAACAGTATCCTGATTTTGTTTTCTCATTCTTTAGATTTTTGCCTTGTAGATTCAAGAGATAAACCTACTAAGAGACCATGTAGCACCATTTGTTGCTATCAAGCAGTTACTTTTTCCAACAAAGAAGTGGCTGCATTTCCGCAATAAGAATACTCTTTTACGGTCTATATATGAGCATCTCAGGGAACATTTCAAGGCAGCACACTGGAAATCAATTATATAAGAAGAATTGGGTTGACTCATGTTGCTTGAGGCCGAGCACAAATGAAGACAAGCTTTTAATTGCTCAAATGCTTTAGAATTCTCTTACCCGTGACTTTTCAAACCTATTACAACTAAAGAAATAAGAAGATGGAATACAGTCTGGTAGGTAATTCAGGGACACATGAGTAAGTTCTGAGCTGTTGGTGACAGTATTAATCTGTGTCAGAAAATGAGATATTTTATCTCTTGTCATATAGGCTACAAAGTAATATTCAACCTTTGTTGTGCTATCATCTATAGATTTTGGAATTCTTTACAATACTGAATATATATCACCATCACATGCAGGAAAGCTGAAGCATAAAAAAGTAATGGCCTGATCCAATGCCTGTTCAAGTCAGTGAGACTCCCTCAGGTGACTCAACTAGGCAGTGATTTAAACAAAAAATATTTACTCAAGGTCATTCAACTATATTCAATGGCAGATGAAGATACTAGCATTTTTAATTACAAATTTCATGTTCTGTTTGTGGGATAATGCTGTCTGTTGCGTATTGAGGAAAAATTGAGTTAGAAACAGAGACTTAGTGTGAAAAATATTTAAAAAAAAGGAAAGACCTCTATGTTTACTTGTGCAACACCCTTTTGGCACTGGAATGTATTCTGACTTTAATAATTATTCTGGCAGCTCAAGCGTTAGAGCCTCTGCTGCACATTCAAATCACTAATGGCTAAGAAGGCAAAGAAATATTTGCTCTTCAGCTTCACCACTATCCATTCTGAACTACATTTCTGCCATTGTTTTTCTTACAAATCATAATTCTGAGATTGACAAGTACCATTTTTCAATTGTCAGAGATCTCCACAGAGATTCTTAAAGGGATTCTTATTATGCGGCAATTCCTTCATGTGAAACAAATGAACATTGCAGAGAAAAGGGTTACGCTTAACAGAGGTATGCAGAGTATAGTGTACAGAAATGTATAGCTTTATTCTGAGAGCACTTTAAATGGAGAAACCTGTTTCATTTTCTTTTCTTTTTCTATTCAACTTGAATATAAGCATGAGAAACATTTTGGAGAAGCTTAGGTTATTGAACGTGTTCATTTTTTATTGTATTTTTTTTTTTAATGTAGAGATGTATCTGTTCCTTCTGCTCAAAAAAAAAAAGCATTACAGAGCTTACAAAATAGATCAACCTTTCAAGACATCTTTGGAAAAAATGTAATTTATTTAAATTAAATTCTGAAAACAAAATGCTACTTTGCCTATTTGTATAAGTGACCTGTCATCTCCAATTTTCAAGTTCACTTGTCACAACTCAGCCAAACACCGTAGAATTTGAATCCCTATAGCAGACACTGCATAGTTTGCTAACCTGGACAAGTAGTTTTGTGATCTGGTTCCTGACAAGCAAGGCAGGTGCATAGAATTATTGTGAAAATCAGTTTGTTTACTTGAATCAATGTCCTTAAAAAGAGAACCAATACCTACTGCAAAACAAGATTATTCATTCTCTCTCTGTCTTTTAGAAACCCTTGCCGGACAGTGTGCCCCACCAACTGCAAATAGGTGCACAATATTAACAGAATATGCAATTGAGACTGAATAATCAAAATGTTTTTCTTTAGGATTTTCTATTCTCTGGACATAGTTTGAAGTATTTGTACTTATGAAGGCCAAGACTTTCAGCTTCCATGGCATGACAGCATGTCACTTTCTGAGTTTGTTGAATTAACTGAATATTATGTGCCACAGTTGGGCTATATGTCACATGGGAGTATATTCATAATGGGATAACATGGTGTTTCAGGTTGCACTCTGCAGCAGAGACAGAGGAATGAAGGAAGAGGAGAACGAGGAACATTTTATCAGAACAAAGAAACAATGGATCAGAGTAGCTCTGAAGATAGCACTCTTGCCTACATCCTGGGGCAGAAAGCTTTCTAACCGTAAATAACAATGGGACAATGTTGTTCCAATTACTGGGTCAACATATTCCAGTGGAAAAGAACTTGGGCACAGGTGTCCTATCTATAAGTCATGGGAGTAAGTCAGAAGTCAAAAGGTATCTGTAAGTTGTGGGAAAAGTTCTCAGAAATGCCTTTGTTGTATGCATTAATCTACACTACTCAGCATTCAAAGTTACCTTTAAAACGTTTCAGGGTATCCATATTTTGGCAAGATGGTGGACAATGTGGAACCTTTCACATTACCTATTTATATTGTTATACATCTATTTTATGTTTTCTACAGTATTTTCCGTTGGAGACTACCTGAAATATTTCAGTGACTATTCTGACCTTGTTTTTGACATTGATTCAGATGTTGACTGACTACCTACAATTATGGAGGAAGTACAGTACAAGAAGTGATTCAGCTCCTGAGGTAGGACTGACTTTTGTCCTCTCAAATGAATTCTAAATTAATCTCTTGTCACACACCAAGAAATAATTTCAAACAACAGGCCTTTCAAATATAGCTATTGAATTGCTGTCAAAACCTATTAAACCATCTACTCAAAGATCTCACTACAGAAATTTTAGGGAATTTATTTCTTGGGCAAGAGAAGAAATTGAAAATTCCAGGGAGGAAGTGTCCACTCTGGTTATAGACTTTCTGTCAGGGCAAATTAATTCAATATGCAATTAAAATGTATGGTTAAAATTTAGCATGTTTTTCTCCTCTTCTTGGACTTGAAAACCAGTATGTTATTTTAGTATGGGAGGCTAATGCAGATTTATGTCTTTATTTTCTCTTTAATATTTACATAAAGGAGAAATTATTTCTTAAAAATGTGCTAGTACTGTGTAGGTAGTGTGGCAGGTGCACCTGCCCTGACGAAAGACCAGGGGCATCAGGACCGCAGCGTCCTTACTTTTCACACCCTTACTTTCATGCCTTTAAGGTGGCGAGTGCCGACTATCGTGTACACACTTTGGGTCACGTATACACCTCGGGCGAGGAGTAAGAAAGTTACGGCCTTCAGCCAATTAGAGTTGACCACAGATGAGATTAGACTAGGGTATAAATGGAGCCCTGCCAGAAGGCAAGTTGAGTCAGTCCTCCTCGGAGCAGCGGGTCTGCAGATGAGGACTCTCCCCTTGAGTCGGGACACTGCCCAAGGAAACTCCTCAAGGCTGAGAGCCCTCATCTTATAGGTGAGTGATTGTGCACATTTTGGATCCTCATTTCTAAAGCTGGCCATGTAGTATTACTTCCTTGTACACCGTCCTGAACCTGTGGTTTACTGACGTTGTCGGAGTGTTGAACGATTTTGATGAGCCTCATGTCTAGTTAGTTTTCTGCTAAACAATTTTGGTTTAAGTAAAGTTTATTTTTTCTATCACCTACCTAATTTGATTTTGTGACCCTCTGCAACAAGTAGCACCAGAGTTTTAGAAAGAATAGGTCCTAGTTTTAAAACAGTATTAATGCTAGTGAGTTAAAAGAATATGGACCAGGCTTTTTGCTAGAAATTATTTGTGGAAGTTTAGCACCTTGCCTGTTGTCCTGGTTTCGGCTGGGATAGAGTTAACTTTCTTTCTAATAGCTGGGGGGTGCTGTGTTTTGGGTTTGGTATGAGAGGAATGTCGATGGCCCATTGATGTTTTGGTTGTTGCCAAGTGGTGCTTGCACAGGGGGACTTTTCGGCCTCCCATGCTCTGCCAGGTGCATGGGAAGCTGGGGGTGGGGAGCACAGCCAGGGCAGTTGACCCAGCTGGCCAATGGGGTATTCCATACCATGTGACGTCATGCTCCGTATATAAACAAGGAGGGGTGGTCCGGGAAGGAGGGGGTCTTGTGGCTCGGGACAGGCTGGGCGTCGGTTGGTGAGTGGTGAGCAGTGGCATTGTGCATCGCCTGCTTTGTATATTCTATTATTGTTGTTGTTATAATTATTATTATTACTGTTCTACTTCGTTTTATTTCAATTATTAAACCGTTTTTATCTCAACCTGTGAGCTTTCCTACTTGTGCCCTCCCAATTCTCTCCCCCATCCTACTGGAGGTGGGGGGTGAGCGAGCGGCTGCGTGGTGTTTAGTTGCTGGCTGGAATTAAACCATGACACCTGTCCCCCAGATTTTTGATGCTTTTAATAATTATATAAGACACTTTTTTTTTTTTATAAGAAAGCAAACTTTAAAGCTTCTACATTTTCAACATAGCAAGAACTATCATGATGGTTGTATTTTAAGAACTTCATAAGAATAAGAATAAGAATGTATACATAGCAATGAATAAAATTATGGGAAAAAAAGAAAATTAAAAAAATAATACATATCATATTTTTGTAAGAAATTGGGATTCTCAGCAGAGAACTACAAAACATCTTAATAGAGAAGGTGAAGGCATCTCGAGTCTGTACTTCTTGATTTTGTTGAATGCTTGCTTCATAGATCTCTCTATATAGGTACACACAGAAATATTGGTGTGTGTGTATACTTACATATGCGAAACAGAAAACTAAGACAGAAGTAACTAGTTTACTAAAATAACAGAATGATTTGAACCTCTAAGAACCTCTCTAAATTGTGCAAAGTTAGCTTATTATACAGTTAATCCCTCTATGATTTCTCTGGAAGTATTTATAATCAGTTCAACAGTATTACTCTAAAAATAGCGGGGCATCAGAGATGTGGTTTTTGACCTTACTGGCTGTCAGCTGGTTATCTGGTTTCCCATGCCTAATACAGGTTATAGTTAATCTTTTCTTTTTTCCCCATACTGACTCACAGTTTTTTAATTTGGTGAAAATAGTGTTGTCCATGATTATTTCCTCATTATTCTTTGTAAGGTTTTGGTTTTTTTTTTTTTTTGTTGAGCATGTCATGGTTTTCCTTTCAGCAGAAATAGGCCAGAAGTATCTGATAACTTTGCCTAATAGCAGCAGGTTGATCTGGTTTATAGGGTATTTGGCTAAGGAAAGGAATTTTTGATCTACTCTGAACTCTGCCACCGCATGTCAGTACTCCATCTAGTTTGTCTCCTGTGAAGTGGATTGTATAGTTTTAATACTTTTATTAGGTTTTATTCTTACTTTCCCAGTACTTTTCAAAGATGTTATTTAAAAAAAAAAAAAAATTGTCTTGTAGAATTGCATAGCTCAGGTCAGCAAGACCTAATGGACTCAGGAGAATACATCGTACTGAAAGTCGATGGGATTTAGACTACATCTATATTTCAGACTGCAAGGACAGGGAAAAGAAAAGGTACTATAATGTGTATTTGTGATTTTACTGTAAAGTGTTAGTCAAGGTTAATAGGTAACAATTGAACTTAATTCCATCTTTCTCCCTGTTGGACTTCTAGACTTGGAAATGAACAGAGTCAGCCTTATTTTGTTCAGCTGCTGAAGTCCAGCTTTGATTTGAAGTCCAAATTTGATTTGATTGCTTAATCAGTCCCTGTAGAGACACACTGAAATCAACAAATGCAAGGAGACCTATACTTAAAATAGTTACTAGATTTGGAATATCAGGTGGCTGATCTTTTACTAATAAAGGTGTTTTTGAATCCATCCTTCCTTGCATGGAACATGGCATGTTTTCTCTTATCCATAATTTTCTGTTTACTGTATCTGATTCTAGAGAAGTAAGATAGAACTTAAAAAGTGGAACAGAGACACTGTGAATTAAACTTCATCAAAAGAAGGAATGATGCTGTTAGCCATTATTAATGCATTTGCCTGTTTTCTCCTACCAGAATCATGCTTTCAAACTGAGAAGAGGGAAAACAAAACTGACATATTTATATTTCTCTTTGGAGCAGTCGTTTTCAATGATCAAACCAAACTGCAACTGGAGGAGTTGATGGTTTTATTTAATTAATAATCTTGGACAGAATCTCTTTGACATCCCACACTAAGCCGTTACTTTTAGATATGGAGTAATGCTGAATGAAAGAAAAAAAAAAAAGAAAAGAAAAATACCAAAGCAAAAAACAGTTCGGTAAGAGGAAGGAAAGAATTTGTGTTAAAATAAACAGAAGAAACTCAAGTAGGCAAGAAACAGAGGCATTCACCAACCTGGGAAATGTTAGTGGTAGCAGACCTTGTGTGTCTCAACAAACTTAGGATGGGTGCCAACTAGTTGACTATGGAGGCAGTATCAAACCTAAAAGAAAAGGCAGTGTATCTTTTCCCTCTGTATAAGTCTCTCACAGGTGTCTATATACCAGAATTTTCCCATACAAAATGGAATTACCTCATCTCAGAGGGATATAGGTGTTAGATAAAAATAAAAAATATTATTGTGAGAAAGGTACAAAGTATAAAAATGTTGAGATTGGGGGTTATATAGGAGCTCATCTGCAACCTGACCTTACCTAGAGTGATCAACTAATCAAAATATGGAAGACTTCAGATAAAGACAGAGTTCTGTTTGCACCCCTGCCTTCTGCAACTGCAGAAAATGTCTGTAGCTGTATAAATGCACATCTAAATATAGATAGTGAAATACATGCTCAGTAGTTTATAAAAATTTACAAGCTCTGCTTCTCTATCTTTAAGATTGAAGAGCCTGTAAATTCCATAAAGTGCATAAAGAATTTACATGTCAGGAGATTAAATACTTCAGAAGCTGGAAGAAGTTGTAAGCTCCATAAACTGAAGAGACATAAAAGGAGAGAGGGAAAGAGTGAGAGAAGGAAGGAAGGAGGAGGGGAAGCAAGGAAAGATGGCTGGGAGGACAGAGGGAAAGTGGCAGGGGAGGAAGGAGGGAAGGAAATAACACCGAGCTTTTGTTTTGCAGAACTGAAATTACACATACTTTAAGAGACCACGTCTATGCCTCTTCTGCCTCATTGTTTTCCTTGCCCTTAATTGTAATACTGAAGGAAGAAGATGAGGATTGTCTCCCATGGCTTCCTCATTGCCACTAGTTAAATATTTTCTCTGAACATGATCAATGTCTTTGTCCTTTTAAATAAGCTTCTCCTGCATGTAATCCTGACACATACTACTACAGAGAGCAGAATAAACCTCCCACATCCAAGAGGAAGCAGTTAACAACCTGCTACACCACCTGGACACTCACATTTGTCTATGGGGCCAGATGGGATCCACTGGAGAGTACTAAGGGAGCTGGCGGAGGAGCTTGCCAAGCCACTCAGGATAGGGTACTGCAAGGATCCAAAAGGGTACTGGTGGACCTTTGATGTCGCCAGTGTGGATGTAGAAAAGGTTGAACTGCTGTCTACCTTGTCCAGCCTCTTGGAGGATACTTCTGTTGTGGGGTTGATACATTTTGAAGAACAGCAGGTACCAATTGCTACAATGACAGAGGTGGCAATATTGCACCTACCAAGACTTCCTGGTTCCCATCCATGAGCTGATTTGTCAGCTGGAGAGCCAAGGAGTGGTCAGCAAGACTTCATCACTCTTTAATAGTCCCATCTGGTTAGTGCAAAATCTGGTAGAGGGTGAAGTCTAACAGTGGACTATCATGGCGTGAATGAAGCCATGCAGCCATTGAGTGCTGCCATATTGAACATGCTAGAACTCTAGTGTGAAATGGAGTCAAAGGCAGCTAAGTGGTATGCCCTAATTGATATGACCAGTGCATTTTTCTTAGTTCCTTTAGCAGCAGAATGCGGCCACAGTTTGCTTTCACATGGAGAGGTGTCCAATACAGCTGGAACTGGCTGCCCCATGGCTAGAAGCACAGCCCTACCATTTGTCATGGACTGATCCAGACTGTTCTGGAACAGGGTGAAGGCCCAGATGACCTGCAGTACATTGATGACATTGTGTGGGGCAGCGCAGTGGCAGAAGTGTTTGAGAAAAGGAAAAGAATAATCCAAATTCTGCTGAAAGCAGATTTAGCCACAAAACAAATCAGGGTCAAAGGACTTGTACAAAACATCCAGTTTTTGGGCATGAAATGGCAAGACAGGTGTCTTCACATGCCAAAAGGTGTGATCAATAAGAGAACCACCATGTTCCCATCAGCTAACAAAAAAGAAACACAGGCTTTCCTAAGCTTTGTGGGTTTCTGTAGAATGCATATTCCACATTACAGTCAGCTTGTGAGACCTCTCTGTCTAGTGACCCAAAAGAAGAACTAATTTGAGTGGGATCCTAAGCAGAAACAGGCTTTGAACAGGTCAAACAAGAGTGAGTTTGTGCAGTAGCCCTTGGGCAAGTCCATACAGGATCAGCCATGAGAAACATGCTCTACACCATGGCTGGGGAGCACGGCCTCACCTGGAGACTCTGGCAGAAAACACCCAGACAGACCCGTGATTGACTTCTGGGGTTTTCAAGCTGGGGAAATAAAGGATCCAAGGCCAACTACATCCTGAATGCAAAAGAGATACTAGCAGCATGTGAGAGAGTTGAAGTTGCTTCAGGAATAGTAAGCACAGATCCTCTTGGCATTGTGATTGTTTTTGCTATGCTGGATGTTCAAAGGAAGAGTCCCTTCTACACATCATACAACAAACACTATAGAGTAAGCAGGTAGCACTGATCACACTGTAGGCTCAATGGGAACTCCAACTACCCAAGAAACCTGGAAGAGATCATGGACTGGCCAGAAGGCAGAGATTTTGGAACATCACCTGAGGAGGTGATCCATGTCCTAGAGGCCCTGCCATATCGTAAATTACCAGAAAATTAAAAGCAATATGCTCTGTTTACTGATGCATCCTGTTGTATTCTGCAAAACCATCAGAAGTGTAAAACTGCTGTGTGGAATCAAACATGAGGAGTCGCAGAACCTCCTGAAGGAAAAGGTGAACTTAGTCAGTCTGCAAAAATGAAAACCAGCCAGCTGAACAAGAAAAGCGATCAGTTCTCTGTCTCTGAACTGACTCGTGGATGGCGGCAAAAGTCCTGTGGGGGTGGTTACAGCAATGGAAATGTACCAACTAAGTGTGCATTGATAAACACATCTGGACTGCTGCATTGTGTTTTGACATGCTGTCCAGGTAGAGAACCTTCTGTAAAGGTACATCATATAGATGCTCACATGCCCAAGAGTTGTGCTACCAAAGAACATTGAAACAACAAGCAAGTAGGCCAGACTGCTAAAATTGAAGTGGCTCAGGTGGGCCTGGAATGGAAATGTGAGGCTGAGCTATTCATAGCTCAGTGGGCCCATGTAACATGGGAACATGTAGGAAGAGATGCAACGTAGAGAAGGGCTCGTGATTGAGTAGCAGACCTGACCATTGAAGCCAGGGTACCCATGAAACATGCACCTTAATCAAGTGAGCCAAATGCGTAAAGTCTCCCTGGAACAGAAAATGGTAACTGGGTTATCAGTACGGGGAGGCCCTGGCAGATTGGTTACATTGAACCACTGCTGCAAATGTGCCAAGGCAAGTGTCACGTGCTTACCATGGTGGAGGCCACTAATGGGTGGCTAGAAACGTACCCTGTAACCTATGCCACTGCCCCCAAAAATATTCTAGATCTTGAAAAGCAAGTCCTGTAACAAAATGGCACCCCAGGAAGAAATGAGTCAAACAATGGGACTAATATCTGAAACAACCTCATAGATACCTGGGCCAAGGCACCCAGCATTGGTTGAGTGTATCGCATCCCCTATCATCCACCAGCAATACAATGGACTGTTAAAGACTATGCTGAGAATGATGGGTGCTGATGGGACATGGAAGCACTGGGATGCAAATTTAGCAGAAGCCGCTTGGCTGGTTAACATCAGAGAGTCTTTTGACTGACCTGCCCCTGCCCAAACAAAGCCCCTACCTACTGTGGAAAGAGATAAATTCCCCGTAGGGTGCAAGCTGACTGGGAAAGACAGCATGGGTTTCTCCTCCTTTGAGAAAAGGTAAACCCAATTGTGAGACTGCTTTTTGTCAATGACCTGGGTGCACTTGGTAGATAATGTGGGAAGATGGGGAAATCCAGTGTGTACCTCAAGAAGATTTAAGCTTGGGGGAAAATCTAACCCGTGGTTGGAGCTGTGTGTTATATGAATTACTACAGTAGAAACCACCTGAAACAAATAGAGGACGAATGCCACAAGAAACTGGGCCAGTGCAGCAATGAGCCAAACCAAGCTGGCTTTGGTGCCTAATAACCCAACACAACATATTGCATCTCCTGTCCTAAGCAACCACCATAACAGATGAAGCCCAAGTCATGGACTAAATGAACTGAACAGACTGTTATGGAGTAAGCATTTCAATGGACTTTTTTAAATGAACATTTGTTGGACATTTGATGGGGATAGGCTGTTAACTAAAGGAACGATATCTGTGTATAACTCAAAGGATGGGAAGGGGAGTAGTGACTGATGAGGATGTATTTGATAGTGTAAGACTGGAACGTGATGGAAAAGATATGGTAATGCAGGGTGGAGATAGTACTGGGTCTGACTGGGATGGAGTTAACTTTCTTCATAGCAACCTATATGGTGCTGTGTTTTGGATTTGTGGCTAAAATAGTTAATACACAAATGTTTTGGTTATTGCTGAGCAGTGCTTGCACTGAATTAAGGTTTTCTCTGTTTCCTGGCCTGCTCCCACCCTCCTGCAGTGAACAGGCTGCAGATGCACAAGAAACTGGGAGGGGACACAGCTGGGAAAGCTGAACTGAATAGGCCAAAGGATTATTCTATGCCATGCTCAGGAATAAAAACTGGGGTAGAAGAAAAAGGAGGTGGGATTTTTCTGGCTTCCAGGGGGGTCTTTGCTTGTAGACTATCTGGGCATTGGTCTGTTTATGGAACGTGGTGAGTGATTGCCTTTCCATCACTTTTTTTTTTCCTCTTTCCTTCACCTATTAAACGGTCTTTATCACCTATTAAAGTGCCTTTAAACAAGTTTTCTCACTTTTTCTCTTCCTATTCTCTCTGCTAATTGAGGGGGGGATGGGAGGGAGGGAGTGGCTGTGTAGGTGCCTAGCTGATGTCCAGAGTCAATCCACATCACAAGTCACATAGGCCTTTGTAAAGAATAATAACTTCCATGTTGTGCTCCATCTAGAAAGTGGAAAGATGGAAGAAGATGGAGCCATCTTTTGTCCCTTCTAAAGATGTGTGGGTGGATCCAGAGCTGCAGTTCTTAGTGGTACCATTCTAGCCTTGACTTTAGTGCCCCAGTTTTTGAGAAAGAAGAAAAGATATCTTGGTGTTTCTAGCTTGTGACTTAGAATATCATTTCTTTAGATCACTGCCTCACTCCCCGTGGTTCTGGAAGAAGGAGTGTAGATGCTTCACACAGGTTTAGATTCCTAGGTGGAAGTTAGATGTTACAGATTCTCTTGACTGACCAGCAGTTCCTGTTTAAATCAACATAAAGACTTCACAGGGAGTTAGACAATACTGCAAAACAGAAACAAATTTTGTAATCATGTGAGGATTCCTCAATCAGGATCAAAGTATCAAAGAAGAAACAAAATTAACCAAACATAAATGCTTAGCTGCAGAAGTTATCACAAGGACATGAATTAAAGATTCATTTTAAGACATGGAAAAATTTGGTTCAGGACTAACTTCTGCAATAGAAGTGCAATCGGTTTTAAGCAAAACATTGTTTACCGTGATGGAAGTGAGTTGAAAACAAAGTCTCAGCATACTATAGGCTGCAATGCATAATCTTCTATCAATGTATTCACAACGTGTTAATCTTAGGAAACCTAAAAGAACAGGGAAAAAATAAATAATCTATTTTGACAGATGGTAGTCAAAAGATTGAAGTTCCTTTATGTCTTAGTATCTATTTTCCTCTTTCTTCTACATTTTAAGTTGTCAAAGAACTCCTCAGCCTGCGGCTTTGGAAAAAAAAAAAAACAGAAAAAATTTCTGCAAAATTATTTCTTTTGGAATGGGGGAATTAAAGGATAATATAGCAAAATACCGATCTCGGGCATTATGATCTTCAAGACTGGTGTGACAAAACTTACTAGTGAAAACAGCAACACACATACATTGCTACTTCTGACAGATATAGCTTGTAAAGAGTTTTTCAAAAGACATGTTTAACTTTCTTTTGAGAATTACTGCAGGTTATGGATCTTGAATAGATTTTCTGATTTACTAATTGAGATTTGTCTCAATGTTGGACTTTAATTTGAAGTTAATTGGCAGTCCAGAATAGAGTTTATTTCACACTGCTGTTTGAATGAATACAACAGAATCTGTTTTATCTAATTTTAATTATAAAGTCTTCTCTGCTAAAATTACTTGAGTCCCTGAATTATATTCCATAAGCATTGTACACATCTTTACTTGAAACTTTTCCCTTCCCTCAGAATCCTTTCCTTGGATGAATAAAAACCCAAGAACAAAAATTATTTGTTCAATAAGTATCTGTTTATAAGTGGGTTCAACAGCTTTCTTCCTATCCCCATGCCTAAGAGAATTGTTCTTTTCAGCCTGGCAGTTTTGTACTTTAGTCAGGAATTGGTTCGGGGACTGTTTGTGAGTGCGTCACCACACCTTTAAGGAAGACTGCCTGAGTCTAGGGGTTAACACACAGCCATGGGCAATACCAAGCTGCAGCTGTCTGAAACTGTTCTGGAGTTTAAATGAATACTGCGATAAAAAAGAAATGAATATTTAAAAATTATTTTTAAAAGAAACTGCTGAAATCAGAAGCAATTAAGGAAAGCAAAAGATGCTTGGAATAGTAGGAACAGCAAAGAAATGCACTGTAAACAAAAATACCAATTAGAAGAGATTTCTTTTGATACTTGACACTGTGCTGTTGCAGCCATATACAGCTGAACTTTTCCTGACCTGAAGGCAAAGTTTTGGGCCTGTGACCAGTACATTTTTGCCACAGGAAGATAAAAGAGAAAGGAACGGGAAACTGTGGGACGGAAGGATCTCTCCCCATCTCTGATAGAAGGGTCAGCTGGCTCTCCTGGGCCCTGGCATGGATGAAGCAAGCAGGGAAAGCCATGGCCCTTTTGTCACCCACCCTTGGCAAGCTGCTGTGCTAAGCAACAGATGACTTTGCCTGAAGCTGGCCCTTTTGATTGGATGTTTGCACCTTTTGAGTGTATTCTGCTGCATAATGTTCAAGGCAAGAGAATCAGACCAAGTTGTAGTGACATATCAATAGAATTTGCAAAAAACTCTTCAGTATTGACCTAACTCTTATTTCATTGACATCAGTGTAAGCTTTACAGATAATTTCAGTTGAAGAAGAGCCAAGCCATTGCTGAGCACTTTTGAGAATCCCACTTTAATGTTATGGGTCTTAATTAATAAGGTAAAAATTGTAAAAAATTTTCTTACAATCTGAGGACTTTGGCCAAACTATGAACTGAGGTTCATGGAGAGCTTTTGGGGAAGTTTTGGTTGAATGAGGTCATGAATCAAATGACATTCATTCAGTCTGTTACTGTAGTGATGAATCATATACAGATTGCTCTGTGTGGCTTTTTTAAATGGAAACCAAACCGAATTGGCTAGTGAAAGCTAACTTTTACTGTATTCTTATAGTTTATTTAAAAAAAAAGTCAAAGTAAAATTACCAGGAGTGTACTCATATGAGGGAAAATTGGGAAGCTTGTTTGCAGGAGCCTTCATAAACTAATTTCTTCACAGTTTTAATATTAAGTAATTATTAAAAACTGAAAACCAAACAAATAGTATACTTGAACTGAAGCAGAATTTTAACCGATTTCGTGAAGTAAGGAGAATTCGAGGGCAAAGGGCAAATAAGAAAATTACCTGTTGTATTCCCTTTGTATTTTACTTAGCTGGTCTCAATTTTAGCCTCAGAAATATGAACAATAGCATATCATTCGTTGAGACTTACACATTCCATATACAGTCAAGGTGTACAACTATACCCTGAAATCAACTTTTGCACCGGAGAGAACAGTTATATAACCAAGATCAGCTGAAACTGGGAGAAAAAATTACAGTACAAATCCAGGCAGACAGGACTGACACAGCCTAGAAAGAATAGTACAACCCTGGCTAATTACAACTATGCATCTCCAGTACTGCTTGAAACAATCTGGGTAAGCTGTGTTACTTGTCTAGCTCAAGTGTGCATCTTGACACTTGGCACATACTACGTGGACTAACTTCAAGTTTTAGTAGGTGCTGTGCTTATTTTCCAGCTATGTTTCAGAGATTCCTTTATGCCTGTTCTGGGTTTCTCTGACACCCTTATTTTTTCTTTTCTTTAAATAGCAATACCACTTCAAGTATGAGCCTAAAGAATATTCTGTATCCCAGTGTTTCTGAATTCTGTGGTCCATCACAGTCCATTGGCCCATCCTACAGCCTCTTTGGTCAAGGTTTTCAGATTTGAATGTTGCTACAGACTATTCCTGATTCTTCTCCCAGGATTAGAGAATTTCTGAAAGTTTCCTCCTTCCACTTCACTGATTTTTGCTTCCTAGGATTTGGCTTTTACTTTTCATTATTCTTCCAATTTCTTTGTTAAAAATGTCTATCTTGCATAGGTGTCTATCTGTTTAGTCCTGTCCTTTTGTCAAATGGAAAAGCAAAAATCAGAAAAATTAAAACTTATAACTGTCCTTGCTTTGAAAGATGGGGTCAGTCTTAGATTCACAGAGGCTGGCATAAACATTTTTTTATCCCAGACAATTACTCTGTACGTTGACATCTATTTCTACTGCAATTGTAGTTCTTCATTCCAAAACTAATAGCAATCTTCTCCTACAGACTTGTTTTCTCTGTCCCTGCACTACTTGATTGTCCTCACAATAACCAGTTAATTCTTTTCCCGTCAATACTTCAGAGCCAGACTTTTGCTCTAAAGAATGATCCCAGATGTACCTGCTACAAGCCATTCCCTCCTGTAAATTATTCTTCCTTCACTGCCAAGGTCCCAAAACTCCATTCATTCTTTGGAATATAGCTGGTGGCTAAAATAAACCTATAAATGAATACATTAAACACAAATGTGTTAACCACATAAAAGAATGCATTTCTGTATCAAAAAAAGTTGTAGTTTTTTCTTAAAATGTAAGGAAAAAGAAAAAAAGGAGTTTACTGATGTACCATAAGTAAAGTAGCCCTGTTCAGGGAATCCATTAAGGATATGCTTATGTTCCGCTTAATTGTTCCTCAAAGTAGTGTTCTGTCACTCTTTGTCATGTAACAACAGAATAGAGTTTATTGAAAATAGATGATGTCACCCAGGTCAGAGCTGCAGAGCTGTGTGTAGCAGCCAAGAGTGTGTCTGCATTATTTCTTTTCTCCCCATGCAGCCCACTGAGGAGTAGGACTGAAGGGGAGCTGCCCCTCCTGCTTTCGCCCTCCATCACACCTGTGCCTGTACCTAAATTCAGGGTCACCACCACTATCAGGTTAGTTTATCTCTGCAGTGCTCTCTCCCTGGACTTTAAACAAAGACAACTGTGCAGCCTTTAAAGACATAACTGTGCCATTCCTTCCTGCTCCCACAGAGTCACCTCAGATTCCTTCTGTCCTTTCCTAATTTCCTCAGGGCATTTCTGCCCTGACTATTACCATATTTTACATAGGATACACTGCCCTGCCTTGCCCTCTCTTCCCCAAGCTGTTCCTATTTCCTGGTTGTGAGTGAAATAGGATTCATTGCTGTTGCTCTTGCTTCACAGCCTCCTTTGGGTGATCTAGAACAACTCATTGCTGGTCGTGGTCAACCTAGGAAGTCCCATCTTTACAACTGACATTGAAAAAGGATATTTAAGTGTTTACAGATGGTGGTAAATTTCAAAGACACAGAGGAACATTTGCCTATCATTAGAGTTAACATGTAGTGAGATGTTTAAAAACTCAATATTTATATGCATCCGTAGGTGCTCATACCTTTAAATACCCTGTGCTATGCAATAGACAAAACTACGCCATCCAAACTCCAGTTTCATGTGAATCTCCGTAATACAGAAAGTGAATGGTCAGAATGGATTTAGGAGAGAAGACATAAAGCTATAATGTTTCAGAGTTACTGAGTGTAACAAGTGAGCCGTTATTTTCAATATGTCATAAACACAGATTTCTGCAATGCAACAGAAGAAAAGTAGCTCTCACAAACTGTTATTCTTATACTTTTCACAAACTAGAAGCAGTTTTATATTTTAATGCTATCAGGTGCTACATTAGTTTCAGCATCTATTAATGAAATTGAAATAATCAGGAAGCGTTTTCATCTTTTTCATTCACAGCATTCATTTTTAATAATGATTACTTTTGGAAGAAAAATAAAAGCATATGTTAATTGCTAATAAATCTCAGATGTTTAAACCATGCTGCATTACACAACTATGTTAAGCTGATTGACAGAATACACACTTAAAAACATTAGGTGTGCCATAACTACATCTGTAATTTATGATATGATAATTATATCACTGTTAGAAATTGACATTACAATGCAAAGAGGTCCCAATTTTACCTGAAGTCTTCACTCATTTATAAGTTTGAACAGAAGTGCCCTTCTAGAGGTAGAAATTTTTCATGCTTGATTTCTGTTGAAGATCTGGAAGTGAGAAAGCAGGCAGTGCAGGTACTTATCAAAGGATGCTTTGCATTCTATACCACTTAGTAAGTGAACAGCATCATCCTTTACTAGTTCTAACTCCTAAAATTAACATGAGCAATTCACTTCTATATTAAGCAAGCCTAAAATTGGTATTTAGCAGTGAGGTTAATGCTTCAAATTCAGTGAGAAGTTACAGTATTTTGAGGTAGCCGAGTCTGTCTCCCTGATATCCCTGTATAATAGGGTAATCATAGAATCGTAGAATCACAGAATTGTTTAGGTTAGAAAAGACTTTTAAGATCAACGAGTCCAATCGTTAACCTAACACTGCTAAGTCCACCACTAAACCATGTCCCTAAGCACCATGTCTACACATCTTTTAATACCTCCAGGGATGGTGACTCCACCGCTTCCCTGGGGAGCCTGTTCCAATGCTTGACAACCCTTTCGGTGAAGAAATTTTTCCTAATGTCCAATCTAAACCTCCCCTGGCACAACTTGAGGTCATTTCCTCTCGTCCTATCACTTGGTACTTGGGAGAAGAGACCAACACCCACCTCACTACAACCTCCTTTCAGGAGTTATAAGGTCTCCCCCGAGCCTCCTCTTCTCCAGACTAAACAGTCCCAGGTCCCTCAGCTGCTCCTCATAAGACTTGTTCTCCAGACCCTTCACCAGCTCTGTTGCCCTTCTTTGGACATGCTCCAGCACCTCAATGTCTTTCTTTAGCGAGGGGCCCAAATCTCATTATTTGACCCAGTAGAGGCTGCAGTCAAGAGGAATGACGGGGCTTATCCTCACCATTCACATGACAGCTGCCTCTGAAACCAAGTCCTGGATCATCCATCCTCCAGGGACAGACTTTTGCAAGCCTTTAAGGAAGGGGATGTCTCAGAAGACGAGGCAAGGGGCAGAGGACAGCATTTGGCATTAATGATGTTCAGGCTGCCCTATCAGGAAGATCTGTAGAAGAGTTGAACTTATCTGGAAGTGCCAGTACAGCCCCAGCACGATACCTTCTGCTGGGAGCCTTAGCTATAGTCCTTAACAACTTCGTCTGAAGTACGACCCTCAGTTTTACAAGCGTTGATCATCAGCTAGCTGTTGGAAAAAAAACACATTAAAACACATTCTGGGGATAAAACACACTCTCAGAGATACAAAAGATATATCTGAATAAGAAAAACCTAAAAGGCATGCCACTGCAAAAGATGATATAGAACCAGAGATAATAGAGGTTCCCAATGGACACAATTACAAGGAGATAATAGTTCCTCTCCATCAGCTGGAAGAGATTTGATGAAGCCCTATAACTGATGTAGTGCTGTCATTCTGTTGGTTACAGAGGAGCCCATATTGGTACCTCTTCTCAGGACATACTGACTTGAGCACAGCATTGTCCCAATGTGGCTGTATGGCTTGCTGACAAGAATTTCTTTAGAGAAGGCCAGACTGGAAAACAGGCAGAACAGGCATATATTTGCAGGTACTTGGCAATATAAGGACACCCCTGCATTCCCTCCTTATGAACCATCTCTCCCTGAGCTTCACTTTACTCATTTTCATAATTTAAGCCCATCTAAGTGTAATTAAGAAGTCCAAATTAATGAGTAGTAACAAACAATGAGCAATTTTTCTTTTACTGAGCAGCATTACGGTACTGTACATACTAAACAGAAGGGGCAGGCAGTGAAATATGATGCTAGACTAAAAAGAAATCAGAGAGTTCACTGCAGTAATGTGTCATTGGTAGTAATTGTGCCATAAAATGAAAGTGTTTATTTTCAGTCTAATTCTTTTATTAAAATAAATCCTGTTGAGGGAATTTACCTACAAAAGTTATTTTTCTATGTAAGCAGCAAATCTTTCTAATTATCCAGTTACTTCTGGGAAAACTAGCTAC
Organism: Calonectris borealis; assembly: GCF_964195595.1. Taxonomy (NCBI): domain Eukaryota; kingdom Metazoa; phylum Chordata; class Aves; order Procellariiformes; family Procellariidae; genus Calonectris; species Calonectris borealis. The sequence goes on along the minus strand of NC_134313.1, from coordinate 32,139,066 downwards.
CAGTGAAATGCAATGATATGTTTGTAAAAACAAAGATTTATGTTCTTTTTCTAAAAGATAAGTCATTACTGACATTTTAATTATGTAATTCCTCCTTAGACTTCTAATTTCAATGTTGTTTCTATATTTCACAAGGAAATTGTTATGATACTTCTGAAAACAACTTGATAATATATGTACTCAGGGATCACACCAAACAGGTCTGCAAATTCTGAGCAGAGTGCTAATAAATGAACCTCTGCGTAAAATAGATATGTAAATAATATGAAAATTGCACACCTGGATAACACTGACAAAATACAAATTTTGACTATGGATAAATTGTTCCCCACAGGGGAGGTCAGGAATAGTTTTTTCATTTAGAAACTGAAAGAAGGTACCTAGTGCTGTGCAGGTGGTTTTGCTAAAAGCCTTAAAATAGACAATGAGGTCTTCAAGCTCTGGGTGCCAGAGTTTTTTCTATGAAAAGGGCAAACTGTTTCCCGGCTGGAAAACATAAAAGGAGACTCTGTGAGAGCAATCTTCTCTCCAGGGACAATAATAGGGCACTTCTGAGCCTGGGTAGTAATTAACAAGCCTTACTGTCTGCTTCTGCAATGTGAAGTTTCTTTGCTTACGCATTACTGAACTATCTGGATCAGCAAATCACACTGAAGCTGGGACCTCCAAAATATCTTTAATACAGTCTTGCAAAACATTGAAACAATTGATTTCTTTTTCCATGAAGTAATGGCAAGTAGAAACCAGCATTTTATTTTTATATTTCAAGCAAAAACAAAAAAAGGAAAATCTCTGAACCTTTGAAATCTACATGACAGGCAGAAAAAAAAAAGAGAAAAGAACAAGCTGGAAAAGACTACCTTCATGTCCCCTTACTCACCTACTCATAACAAACAAATTGCTACTCTGAAGCATCAAATTGCTGTTTTCAGAGCATTTTCTCTTGCTTTTTGTTTCCCACATAGATGTATTCCTTTATTCTGGATAGTAAACATCTCATTTTTATTCAAGAACACAGCATGTTGCCACCTTCTTTATATTCTGTAGCACCCCTCTTCTTTCCTGTTTTCTTGGACTCATTCAATTACTGCAGAAGAGTTTATATATGTTTTCAAAAACATATATAAACCTTAAAAGTTTTAAGGTACTTATATATGTACCTTAAAAGTTTTGACTTACTTGACTGCTCAGATATATGCAGGACAAGACAGCAGCTGTTCAGTGTCTCCCAAAGTATGCTCTTTCCTTCTAAGCTTCACATCCTTTTCCAGCATCTTCTAAACAAAAACAACTTAAGGGATGAGCAGCAGGGCAATCAGAAACAAGGAGGAGACACAGGCCAAGGCAGATAACAGTGGAAGTCATGCAGCATGTGGGGTGATGAGGACAAACTTCTACTACAGGTGCTGGCAAAAGTCTCCACAAGTCTAAAGCTGACTCAGTCCTCAAACGTTCATTGCCTATATTAGACACTGTTCAGGCCAGAGCTTTGTATAACACTTTTCCCAGTTTTGCATACCGTTATGAATAAACACATCCTGATCTTCTTTTGCTGAGCTACTTGTGTATACTCAGCTGGAGTTTGATTCATGCTTCTGTGCACTTTCTATTAATCATAACTGAATTAAAAACTGAAATTAATGTATATGATATATCACCATTGGCATTCAAATGTTTTCATATTGCATTGACTTGTAAAGAGTGACGTTTATAGCTGTGCCTTTTATTCACTTAACACTTAAAATCATGTTGTAAAGATGTGAGCCAAACTCTTAGCAAAGTCAGAGGCTTCACATGTGAGATTGTCTTCCTCTCTATCGTCCTTCTCATTTCTCCAAAGTTCAGTCTGGAGAAAAAGAATCTGATTAAATCAGGCCAAGTAGGAATCAAAGGGAAGGTTTTCTGAATAATCTTACTGGTTGGTGAAAATTAGCGGCTTAAATATTCTCAAAAATCATTCTCTGGGTCAAAGAAAATATTTAAAGATCTGGGCATTGCATAGTCAGGATTTGTCTTTCACCATGCTGGAAGTGGTCCACTGCATGTGGAAGGTAAGGTCAGGAAGGAAGGTTAAACAGATCTTCACTTCTAAAAATACATAATGCAGAATTCACAGTCCACCTTCTATAACTATTCAAGATGTTGCTTAGGAAATTAGTGATGCCTCACTCCAACATCATCAAATCTGAGTCCAATTTGAAAATACAAGCAATAGTAGCAGGGTACATAATTTTCAGCATTTCCACAGACCACAACATAATCTCTCATATTTTTCGGACAAACTGTTACTATTTCTGTGTGTGTAATTAGTGAACTGTGAACTTTGACATTATGTTAAAAAGCACATAACTATCCATCCATATTCTGCACTAAACTACATTGCTATAAATGTGGGCTACACTGAGGAAGATCTTCTTGTTTAACATCAGTATAACTGACAGCAGGCTATGAGCTCTGGAATTAGAAAACTATAGTTCTTGTTACACTTTTTTGGAAGACTGGTTTAGTTTCAGATTGGAACACTTCAGCTCATTCAACTTCTACTTAACAGAAACTGACTTCAATGAACATATGGAATAAGAAAACAACGTTTCTCAGACTAAGACTCACTTACCAGTTTGTTCAATCCAAAATAAGAATACTTTTTTTTGCAATAAATTTAACATTTTACTGGACCTACTGAAGGAAAATCATCTCCATTTCTTTTTTTCATGATTTCCAAGTTCGAAATTGCAGTGGGCAGGTAATCTCATTGTACAATCTATAATACTGCGATTTAAGGATTTAATTCCTGATATGTTGTAATAATTTTATGTCCAGAGAATATTACCATCAAATGGCCAGAAGTAGTTCTGAAGACTTGTAAAATTAAACTTGATATGTTACCTTGTTTCTGTAATTGTTTCTGTGAGCTTTGGTTGTTAACATTTTAACTCCTGCTGTGTGCAGTCGACAGCTTCATACCAAACTATGGGATACCGGGATGACATCATCTAGTCTTCTGGAATGGGAGTCACTCCACTAAAGCCCTGTCCTCAGTGACAGCCATTCTTTGTGTGCAGAAAAACCCTCTTGGTTTCTGTGGCTTCTTCATCTGTCGTCTTCTTGTCATTGGTGAATGGAGGGTGAGGTGTCTGAAGCATTGTCAGTGCTGAGAAGGCTGAGGTCCCCAGTGTCTATCTGTGGGCATTCTTTAGTGCAGATGCACGGGCCTTCTGTGGGGAGCTAATGGCTGAAGGCTGACTTTAAACAACGTAATCAGAAAATTTCTCTTTTATAAATAAACTTGTGATTCAAGGACTCACAAAAAACCTGGTTCAATAGTTTATCTAGGCTGATCTGGTCCAAACCAGCTTGTAGGGGCTGTCCATGCATCAGTATATGCTGGTGGCCGCCCACCTGGAAAGCAGCTTGACGGAAAAGGCCCTGGGGTTCCTGGTGGACACCAGGTTGAACATGAGCCAGCAATGTGGCCTTGCAGCAAAGAAGGTTAATGGTATCCTGGGCTGCATTAAATAAAGTATTGCCAACAGATTGAGGGAGTGATCCTTTCCCTCTACTCATCCCTGGTGAGGCCATACCTGGAGTACTGTGTCCAATTCTGGGCTCCCTGGCACAAGAGAGATATGAACATACTGGAGAGAGTTCAGTGAAGGGCCATAAAGATGATGAAGGGACTGGAGCATCTCTGCTATGAGGAGAAGCTGAGAGAGCTGGGACTGTTCAGCCTGCAGAAGAGGTGGCTCGGAGGGGATCTCATCAATGTGTATACATACCTGAAAGGAGGGTGCAAAGAAGGGTGACAAGACCAAAGGCAATGGGCACAAAATGAAATACAGGAGGTTCCTCCTGAACATCAGGAAACATTTCGTTACTGAGAGGATGACCCAGCACTGGTACAGATTGCCCAGAGAGGTTGTGGAGTCTCCATTCCTGGAGATATCCAAAAGCCATCTGCATAAGGTCCTGGGCAACCCGCTCTAGGTGGCCCTGCTTGAGCAGGGGAGTGGGACCAGACCACATCCAGAGGTCCCTTCCAACCTCAACCATCCTATGATTTCTGTGATTCTGTACAGCGAAGAGTGTTGTCAGAGAAAGAGACCTCTGGGCAGTGCCCTGAATCCCCATCCTCACGGCCCTACCTTGCCATCCTGGGCCCATGTCTGACCATGGTTCCCTTCACCAGGACTGATCCTGACCCTCACCCATAGGCTGACATCCCAGTCCAGCCTCAGCCCCAGGCAGGTGCCTGAAGTCCAGGGCTGGGGCTGCCCCCAGTGGCCTCCAGCTGCCCTGCTCCTGCCTGGGGTGGTGGGACAGGTCCTGGCTGCCAGGCCCAGCCCTGTCTGATGGATGGTCCCCTGTGAGTTAGCAGTTCACCACAGAGAATCAGAAACTGTATCTCAAAATTTGTGATCCTCTGTTATATAAATAATAGATTTATTCTTAGAAAGCATGCTGTAAGCATGTCAGTAAGCCGTTCCCTCCCCTTCGACGTGCAAACATGGATAGGGCAGAATTTATATTTTGACAAGCTAACATGTCCTAGCAGACTTATAAAAAGCTAAGAGAGGCCTCAAACTTTTATTCGGCTCAGATTGCATCTGTACTTTTGTGTTCTGAGTGATAAATCTGCTTGTTTCTAAATTTAAGTGTACTAAATCACTTTGACTGTCCTGCACTTCCTAACGCTTGCTCATCCACCAGAAGAAAAAATACCGTGATTAATATTCCCTACCTCTGAAACAGATTTTTCTGTTCAGCTGTGAGATAGTTACGGAAAAGAGAAAGCAGATGAATCACAGTACATGTAGTTGGTGTTTGAGAATTTGAAAGTCTCTCTGAAACCATATGACAGCAGGCAAATTCCTTGGAGATGATAACTATTTTCTCAGCTAAAGTGTATGGCTGAATTCAAATAAGATATGATGATGCTGACTGAATTACTCATTTTATCCAAATGTCATTATGCCTTTTTGCATTTTAATGAAACAGTAAACTCTATATTTGCTACAAATTTGTACAGTTCATACCACAATGTATGGTACATACCGCAGATGAAGGCCCTAGATGCTAGAGCAAAGACAATAAAATAAAATATATATTTGCTCTAAAACTAGAGTAAGCAGAACCTGGATTTAAGTTTGCTTCTTCAACATTTTTTATTCTTTCATGACAGTACAATTCAGACATTCCTGAAGACAAGACAAATAATCTGAAACATGATATTAGGCAACATTAATACTAATTTTATATATTATCACAGCTAATGACTATTAATATATAAATTAATGCAAATGTTATGTTTTAACATTGATGAACATACTGCACTAAATTCTGCGGCTAGAGGAGTTCCCTTTGGGGAGATGGGAATGAGATTTGAACTAAAGTACTAAAATTTCAATTAAATGACTTCATGTGTGTTGGGAAAATGGTATTCCTGTCCTTCATGCAGATTGAAATTTTGTCAGCCAAGTCAGACAAAAGAGAGAACTATCCTGTTCATACTGCAGCATTTCCTTCATAGCAGTATTAACTTGAACCTTACTCCAGCCCCTGGTGTTCACCAAATCTGTAGAAGTTAAAAACTTTGAAGCATTTAAAGTTTCATTAAAATTGGACAGTAGGTTCAAGCATTATGAAGATGGACGGATGGACATCCAGCAGTGAGATTACATAGGCCATATTTTTGTAGGAAATAAAAATGAAACCAGTAAATTCAGTCTCATATGAATGAGACACCAAGCATCCTTTGAAGGTAGAATATCTGCTTAATAACATACTTCAGTGTTTCTGTCATAGTACTGAGGAGTCATATCTACAGGCATTATTCTAGATGTAGTCTCACTGATGTCAGAAACAGAGGGTCTATCATTTTCCTGGTCTATAATGATGCCTTTGATTATGAATGTATTTTCCCAAATTGCATAGTTTTTGGTGGAGCTGTATCACATTGCAAACGTATCTCTGGTTTTATATCTATTAATGCCATACAGATTGCATCAATATTTCTGCCTCTCACCTTTTTGTTTTTTTTTTCCCCTTACTCTATAGCTGAATTTAACATAATAATTTTCCAAAGCATATTAAGGCATGTTTTTTTCAGACTGAATCTCATTTTAGTGTTGCTTACAATGCCAATCACTGAAAACACCTCTGATTCTTTAACATATGAAGTAGAATGAACATGGATTAAAATGTTAGCTATAACTGGACATAACACATGTTGTTTTATATAAAACCAAAGTAATTTTTCAAGTAAGATTCTGTGAAGCTGTGATCATACCAGTTTTATTAAAGTGCAGTTATATAACATTTGTTTCATTTCTTTAATCCAATATTACTCAACTTTATCTCTGTCTTGGGTTCAGGAGTGTTTATAGAATACACTGAAATGGCTGTGTTACCCTTGTGGAAAAAGTGACATTAATATGTAAAGACTCATAGCAGACAACAAGTAAGTAAATTATGAGGTAAGTTACTGTATTGTTTGGATGAGAAAGAATGTTAGATGCAATCTCCCAAGTGGAGAAACTTTCTAAACACATCATTTGTTGTAGAAATGAAAATAAGTTTCAATCTCTCCAATGTTCTTTATTAATCATAAGGAATATGCAAACAGAGAGAGGAGCTCACTGTACCTCTCCAGTGCCTTTTGAGTGTACCACTTGCTTTTGGATAATTGGCACCTGTAGCTGCCTCTAAGCGTCTACATACATGTTGATATATTTTTCATGGGAAGCCTGGGAATTAAGGATTCTCTCCTCCTCCACTCCCGCTATGTCACATTTATGTTTGAGATATTTTTCATATTGTCTTATCAGATTAAAGTCTGCTAAAAGGTTGACTTTTCTTGAAGACAGGTTTTATTGTGCAATCAAATTTCCACATTAATATAAATGCCACATGTAATCCAAGGATACTCTTTTTTTTTTTTTTTTTTGGTCCCGTGTGTCTACGGTTCATCACAGCAGAATTTTCCAAAGGGGAAGGAGAAACTTGAGTCTCACCCTTTAAACTCTGTGACTTCCCTTGTTCTTACAGAAAAAAGCAATATTATTTGAAAGGTATGCTACATTGAAAAAGTACAGAACTAAAGAATGACATAGAAAATAATTTATCCTAAGTGTGTCCTTGAAACTGTTTGCCACAAAAACAAAGCAATGTTTTATGTTCATACCAACTGCATTAAGACATCTCATAGGAGCACTGAGGAAAGAAAATTTACTATATGTGAAATGAACTCTCACATAAAAGTGTTGAAAGCCATATGAAGTGATTCTGAATGTTTTATTTTTTAAGAGAAAACTTGTCCTCTTGTACCTGGCTTTCAACACCCTCCCCTCACTTTGACCTCCTAACAGGATGAATTCACTAAATGAAGCAATAATCAGTGTTCACACAGCTACTATAGCAGAAAAAAAAGTTGTGATTCCCCCAATTTTGCATGGTTTATCATGTATTTTTATGAGATTTTGTTTTTTAACCAGTCATGCATTATTCATTATTTCTCATCTACTATTCATTATTATCTTATTAAAATTTTCAGTCATTATATTAGGGAGCAGAAACAATAAATAAAAAATGCCTGTGGGAATCAGAATTCATGCCTGACTGATTAATGAATAATGAAGGAAGGAGGCATTCTAAAAATCACCAATGCCAGTTAAAGAACATTCATAAAATTATTGCCTTTCTTCTCTGAAAATCTCCCTTTCATCAAACCAAAATTAGGATTTAACTAATCTGATAACCAGAAGGGATGGATATCTGTAATAGATACTTTAAACAACTCCACGTTGTATAGAATATAAATAATGTAATACTACATTACATTATTCATAAAACCACATAAAAAGTTCTGAAATTATTCTGGGAATTATATCACTTGTTCTTAGTGTGGCCTGTCCCTTCTGAACCTTCACATCAGCCTACCTCAGACCCCTGCAAGGGCAATATCAGTCATTCATATAGCCTGTTATTTGTACATTCCTCAGATTTAATTGTTTATTAATCATACTGTTTGGTGAGGGCAAAAGGAAATGTAATTAGCTCAATACCTCATGCTGTATATGCCAATACTTTCTGCAACTATATAATAAAATAAAATCACTGGAAAAATGTTCCTAACCTATTCCTAGAATTTAAACTGCTTACCAACTAGTCAATTAAATACCATGTCACTACACTGAGAAAATATAAAGAATAAAATACTCCTAGCTGAAAGCTCTTCCACTGAAAACTTTAACCATTTTTTCTGTTTTTAAAAATTAAATACAAGACCAGCACTTGAAGTCAGATGTACAACAGACAACTACCAACTAAAGATAAAACTTTGTCTCACATAAGTAGCCTCATGAACTGAATATCTGCAGCATCGGTCAAGAAACTGATTTCCTGACTGAGTTTGTTTGGAATGTATTAGAATATTTCTTTGCAATATTTAAATCTATGGAGTGGTTACAAAGATTTGAAAGTCAAGATCATGCTTGTTAGAGTTGCTCAGACAATTCACCTGGGCACGCAGATGACCTCTGTGCATGCAAGCTTAACTGTCTATTTACATGAAGCAAGTTGAAACCAAGGCTCTGGTTTGCTTCTGTTATTTCGACAGACATATCCGTAGACTGGTCCAGCATCTGTATTGGCAGATAGTAAAACAACGGTTTGTGACCCAAATATTTCCAGGAGAGAAAGTAAAAACTTTCCTGGAAATAGGGTTGCAAGCATCTAGAAACAAACTAGCTTAAAAATTTGCCAATGTATCCAAGGGTAACATGTCAGTTGAAAAGGTAGTATTGGCTGCATGGGTTTGGAGATCTGCTCTGATAAGAGCGAACCTACCTCTTATTCACCATAAAGAATTTACTACCACAGTGAATTACTGTGACTTTTTTGATTCCAGCAATTGTTGCAGTCAAAAGATAGGGCTTCCAACTGGATGGAAGTGACTTGTAAGCACAGATATCCAGACCAGAAAAGCCTCTGTTTTAGGCTCTCCACCCCAAACACAGTGTGGTGATGATATCACTGAACCTTTTTCACTGGCATTAAAAGAGGATTATGGCAGGATTATGGCAGGATTATGAAAATGCTGACATGTAGCTAAACAGAACTTCAATCTGTTAATGTTAAGGGACAACACAGAAAGTAATTTGGAGAGACTATGATGTTTCTGTAGAAGATGATGTGTAATATTCCTTGGTAATTCATTTTAACATTACCAATTTAGATCTGCTCACAGCCATTTGATGGCTACAGCTCTACGCAAACTCCTTTTCTTTGTTGATATTTTCATTGTGAGCAAAACGTGGATGGGGTATTTGCATAGGAGCTGAACAAAGGATATACATTTAAGAATCAGTTAGCTTCCTATGCAAAAGATTAGTTGGTCAATTAAATTGATGAATACTTTTTCCTGTCTGATATAGTATAATCATTTTCCTAGTCAGAAATTTTCAGTAAAATCCTGTATATCGTTATGATACTGTTAAATCAAATGGGATAACAACAGTAAAACAACTATTTATTTACATTATGAATATAATAATAAAGAAAATAGCTCTACCACAAACAAGTTTGAAAGATTTTGGGCATGTTTAAAAGTTTTATTTGGATGAATTATTTTATAGAAGGTTTATTATAGAAGGTTTCTAAAAAAATGCACTTAGTTTAATTAAAATTACACCTTCTTACTACTTATTGAGAATTAGAGAAATTATGAAACCTCTTTACTACATTACTTTGTAATGCCTGCCATAAATTATTTTTCATTAAAATGTTGAAAATTAGCACCTGGAATATTCATGTGTAACCCTACTCAGCTTATTGAACCAGACCTCAAATCTCTCATTGTGTTACAAAATTCTCTTAGCATAAAATTTTGCATTTTGATTACTCTTCATTTTAATTATAGCTATATTTCAGAAAAAATGAAGTAAAACCATGTAGCAGACTATGAATAAAAAAAAGCTAACAAATTATCACAGAGGATTATACCTCAAGTTGTTACGAAGTCACCTTTGCAAGTTGTTACGAAGTCACCTTCACAACTTCTCATTCTAGTAAATTAAGCAGAGTATTTTTTGTAAGAATAATGAGTTTTAAGGTTACATATTGTTTTTCTTGTAAACATCCTATTTATCACCCATTCACAACTTTAGAAAAAAAATCACAGTGATATAAAGATAACAAGAAATACCAATACCAATTATAACACCTGGGAAAATAAATGTATGGGAAAATGGATTGGAACAAAATAGAAGGTATAGCTAAAGTTTTTTTCCAAATTCTGAGCAAGAAGATCATGTCCTATATATGGCACCTAGGAAGCACCACCTAGGTGGTCTAACCATTGTCACAAATCCAGTCATCTGAACACTTTCATATTTTCTTTTCCCTGTTCTTTGATAGCAGCACTTGTTTGAAGATCACAGCTAAAGCTCTAAAGAGGAATTCTCTTGTAATCTGGAATTGGTATGCAATTTAGCATACCCTAAAAAGAACTGAACTTCAGAGAGTTATAGATTAGAGAGTGGAGGTGTTGTAACATAGCACAGATTCATTTGGACCCCAGAAAAAATAGTTCCAAAAGATCTTAATTTCAATGTTTATTAAAAGAGAAATGTAAATATAGTTGTCCACCTCTCCAGCATCTATCCTTATTCATCCTTCAGTGATTCAGCTTCACTTTTCTAAGCTCTGCTGATGCTTTTGGGAGTGATATACCTGGTTTGACATCTACTGATGACTATTTTATCCTTTTACTATTTTTTACTATTTTATATTGATTCAATATAAAAGCAAAAAATGTAAAATATTTTATGTACCTTTAGGATATTCCATGATGAATTCACATCATCTCCAGTGTTTTTCTCTTGCATTACCATAGTAGAAACATGTACGTGGAGGGTGATCAGGGAAACTGGGGAAATTTGCCATTGTCACAGACTTCCCAGAATCCTTTCTGAAGGCTATCATACTCTCTGAGCAACTGTTCATTACTAGTGATTTTGAATATGTGATGCTCAAAACATAGCAGTGAAGGAGGGGGAGAGGAGGAAGAAACTGTAATATGCCAGTAAGGTATCTAACTTAGGTGTGATTCAGAGTGCTGAAAACTTACAGATAACATGGTTACTGTGCCATGTGTACCTTCTACCGTGGTACACAGCAATCACATTTCCTCTGTCATCTCATATTTCTGTACTTCCCCTAATCCAGTGCCATGTACTCTGCTGTGGTTCAGCATAATCCAAGATTCAGTAAACTTCAAGTCTCTATACCTGCTTAATGTGAGGTTGAGACCATAAATGTGTTGGACAGTAATTATATTTATAAGTAAAGTTTGTTGATAGTAATTATGGTGTTCAACACAAGATAATAGCAAAAAAAAAAAATATTCATATCCTCAAGTATTTTCCAAATATTTTCCATATTGCTTGCAGGAAGTCTTTAAAAAGCTTTAAAACATAGTTTTGTTAATTCAGGATATAATTTTCAGCAAAAGATGTTGTCTTTTCCTGTAGGCTATTCAGGTTATGGACAATACAATAATTCTTAGCTACCACATAGCCTTTTTTTAATCTTAGATAGTTAGATACTCCTGATTTATTTTTACAGATCATTAAAATATGTAACATTCTGACATTCATTTATCACCAAGAAACAAGATCAGGAAAAATGCAACATGATTAACGAGCTAGATTTAGTTAGAAAATATTCCTAAGGCAGAGGAAGAGGAAACCTTAATAAAGAGTTTTCTTTCCCATCTTTCCTTTTCTAGAGAGAGGAATCGGCTGCTTCAAAAGGAGGAAAGAGGAGAATAGTTCACAGTACTTCATTGTGGTATTTCGCCTTTCCTCTGATACTGTTCATTAAGTGATGATAAGCTTAAAATGTTGAGTGGACTTTTGTAAATCCTTAGAGGTGGCACTTAGAAATATCATGGCATTGAGGTAAATGTATTTATGTATTTTTCAAACCATACACAGTCCTTTACAGGGTCCCAGGTTTACAGAGTATCAATATGTCCCATGTAAAATGATGCCAGCCAGTGTCAGATCCTCTCTGTGTATGTAAGCAGAAAGGAGGCATGAAACCTGGAGCATAAGGTCATGTGTGACCTGCATGGGAATCTGCAACAGAGCCTGTTTTTTTCAGGCACAAAGCATCGGCCCCTCATGCCTCGGCTTCCTCCTTGAGGTCAAGTCAGGACTGCAATTTTTTTGGAAGCATTGCAACCTACACCTTAATCTTTCTCTCTGTTGGTTAGTGAGAGGGAATGTAAGCCATATACTAACAGAACCAGTATATTTTCACAGTATGGGCATGACTCAGTCACGGACATTTCAAAGTCATGTAGGGCATGACTTTGCAAATGGCTTGGCACTTTTTGCAGTTTTGTTCATACAATTCTACCAACTCCAGATATAAACATTGATCTACTTATTACATTTATTTTGGAAAAGCTGAAGTAAAATCCAGGATCAGAAGCAGAATCAAATCCACCTACTTAAAATACAGTTCGACGGTATTTCCTCAGAAAAAGTGATTTGTATTTGTATATGACGATGATTGTCAGCAGCTGCCCACTGATGAATTATTGTTATTTTGTCTAGTCCTTCAAAGTATATATGGGAGAATTTGACAATACTTTCACTAGGAAAAAAAAGATGTGGTGGAAGATCTGACAGAGATTTTGAAAACAGGAGCTATTGTTCTCTGAGGAATGGCAGGATTAGGAAGCTCTGCAGGTGTGTCCTAGTTTTGGATGGGATAGAGTTAATTTTCTTCCTAATGCTGTGTTTTGGATTTAGTGTGAGAATAATGTTGGTAACACACTGATGTTTTAGTTATTGCTAAGTAGTGCTTACATAGTCGAGGATTTTTCAGCTTCCCATGCTCTGCCAGGTGCACAAGAAGCTGGGAGGGAGCATAGTCAGGACAGCTGACCCAAACTGGCCATATGGTATTCCATACCATATGACATCATGCTCAGTATATAAAGCTGGGAGAAGAAGAAGGAAGAGGGGGACGTTTGGAGTGATGGCGTTTGTCATGCCAAGTAACCATTACGTGTGATGGAGCCCTGCTTTCCTGGAGATGGCTGAACACCTGCCTGCCAATGGGAAGCAGTGAATGAATTCCTTGTTTTGCTTTGCTTGCATGCATGGCTTTTGCTTTACTTATTAAACTGTCTTTATCTCAACCCACGAGTCTTCTCACTTTTACTCTTCTGATTCTCTCCCCCATCCTACCGGGGGAGAGTGAGCGAGCGGCTGTGTGGTGCTTAGTTGCTGGCTGGGTTAAACCACAAGGTGTCAATACAGTTTCAATTACATACGACAGTCATCCCAGTATTTCCACAGGAGCATCTCTTAACATTGCTAGTGTAGTAACATTACAGAGTAAGTGTGGTTAGAAATAGTTACACAGGGTTAGATTCTTACACCTGGCCCATACAATGGTGTGTATTTAGAGGAGAAACAAAAGAAAATTTGCTCTTTGTTTTAGGTAGTGTGATCTAGGTTCCCCGCTCAGCTATGTTCGCAGCTGAATCCAGATACAAGAGAAGGAAAGCTCCTGAAAGGGTGAAAGTGAAGAGTTTTATGCCAGAGCCCTTTCTGCAGAGTCACTCAGAGAGAGAAAAAGGAGAGCTGAAGACTTTACATACATTATAGAAGCATCTTTAGCTTGTGACCTCATAGGAAAATTTAATCGGAAGATGTATTCCTGACCCAAATGCCAGCTGGTGTCTGAACACAGGGGGAAATAGCCTTTTCCCTCCCACTGTGTCTTCTGTGACACAACTGGTCATAGTGAGCTGTGTGGGATGACATCTGCTCCTGGGGTCTCTCAGTGACAGCCAGACTGAGACAGAGATAGCAGGGACCCATAGTCATTTTTCCCTCTTCAGCAGCCTGTTGTCTTTTGCTAGAATCAACTCTGGAATTATATATTTAAGTGGTGTCAAGCCTGGTCTACAATACCAGAATAATAAAACATTTTTAATTTAGAAAGCAAACAGCTGGGGTGCTTCAAAGTCACATTAGCCTAAGAACTTCTTTTACTACAATAGAAAGTTAAACTTACGTTGTAGGAAGCAGCTGCTTATCCTGTACTATATTAAACAACTTTCTCTTGTGCTCGCATGTCTGATTAAAGCATCCGCTGTTTTCAAGATTGAGTAAACACCATTTTACTTCGGTAACACAACATCCTTTTCGGAATAATAAATGTATATCTGAAGTGAATCTGTTCACTGCTATTGTGATACAGGTATTTACCTAGCTGAATTTAGAATTTAGGCTATAATTCCACCTCCTAAAGGGCTTTCCTTAGAGCAAACAAGACTATCATAGTGTAGACAGATGTAGACTGTACCTGAAGGAAAGTATTTGAGAGACAGGAGTAACTTTTTCATTATAGCTAACTTCTCTCTTCTATAGAACATATCTTTATCACAAAAGTTGCAGATGAGAACACATTAATTTTAATACTTCTCAAAAGTGAAAAATAACCATATCAAAATATTATGGATATCGACTTTATTAAATATATTAAACAAAGGGGAATCCAGGCGACTACGGTCAGCCTAACCTCAGTGTCTGGGAAGATTATGGAGCATATTCTCTTACAAGCTTGTTCTACACACCTGAGGGACAAGAAGGTGATATGGAACAGCCAACATGGGTTTACTGAGGGCAAATCAAGTCTGACTCACCTAACGGGGTGGCTGGCTCTGTGGACAAGGGACAAGCAGTGGATATTGCATACCTTGGCTTTAGCAGTCATCTTCAGCTTGCTTATCACCAAATTAGTGAGACAATGGCTGGATAAGTGGACAATAAAGGCGTTTTTGACTGCTGGGCTTGATCACTTGTTATCTCTGCTGCAAAGTCCAGTCAGCAGCCAGCAAATAGTAGCATCCCTCAGGGATCAGTACTGAGACCAATACTGTTTAATGTCTTCATTAAAGACATAGATGATGGGATGATGAGCATTCTCAGCAAGTTTGCAGATGACACCAAATTAGGGGAGGAGCAGTCAGCATGCTGAGGACAGGGCTGGTGCTCAGAGGGACCAGGACAGGTTGAAGAAATAGGCTGACATAAACCTCATGGAGTCCAACAAAAACAAATGGAAAGGCTTGCAAGTCTTGCAAGTCTTGCATCCTGGGCTGTGTTAATAAGGATGAAGCCAGCAGGTCTAGAAGAGTGATCTTTCACCCCTATTTGGCACCTGTAAGTGCCACTCACCTGGAGTGTTGTGCCCAGTCTGGGCAACTCCAGCACAAGAAAGAGAGAATCCAAAGGAGGCCTGCGAAATTGTTAGGGGGCTGGACCCCAGGACATGTGAGGAGAGGCTGGGAGGGCTGGTGTAGCTGACCAGGGGATACAGAGAAGATGGAGACAGACCATGAGGGTGGTTAAATATTGGAACATGTTGCCCAAAGACGCTGTGGAATCTCCATCCTTGGAGGTGTTTGGGACTTGACTGCACCCGAGAGGTTACTCTGAGCAGTAATTAATAAGGCAGTAAGATGCATTTGCACTGGTTTCAGCATTCAGAGTCGTGTAAAGATAGTGACAATTCTGACTGTTTGAACTTGTATAAATTATACTGCAGTTTGCATGTTTGCAATGAAAAATGACAGACCTTTTAAGTGAAAGTCCCCCATTTAGAAGGGGGACAGAATAGATGCTAAACATATCTGCCTCCTCTATAAATGCGGTCTGACATGCTGATTCCCTTAAACACATGTATGTAAATATGCTTACTAAGTTTATGCAAAGTGGCTGTGAAACTCATGTTTTCCATGTTAAAAATACAGCTATTAATAACTGCTTATGAAAAATGTATTTAGGATAGAATAATAAAAATATTATCAAAGCTGCTGGGAAACCCTAGTGCAAGGAAAAGGTACAGATAACAAATGCTGTCAGTGTTGGCAGATGGAGCTTTATTATATGCAGCAATAGGTTTATCTTGTGTATTTCATCACATGGCATTTCAATAATTTGATACCAGGAGAAAGCTTTACTATGCATCTCTTCTCCCAGACATGTTCATAATACCCAGAGCAGTAAGTATTCAGCCTACTGACTCTCTCTTGTTTCAGCTGATATTTTGGAACATGGGTTTTTAGACATCCCCAAACGGGAAGGAGCGGGACAACAAAAGATGGTATTTCCATACTTATCTTTTTTCCTTGCTTGATCACAGCACATTACAAAACCATTAATACAAATACAAAAAAGTACTTTCAACCTGAGAGGTTTGCCATTGATACAACTCAGCTCGTAGTTTAGAGTTGCACAGCCAAAGACACTTTCAACAATAGTGATGCAAATATTCCAGATATGCAGCAAAAAGGAAGAAATAATAGCACAGAATAATAAAGCACTGATACTGAAGAAATCTTTGTTTGTATTAATTTAGTTATCACTTCTTCTGATAGTGTAATGAAATCCTACTGACTATAGTATTAATGCTGCATATGTATCTGAAAAAGAAAAGTCCTTATTCATTTTTTAATATAGTTCACCCAGGTATGGGCAAAATGAGAGAGACCTAGAATAAACTGCACAATACAAAATAACAGAGGTAGAGTACAGTGATATTGGACCATAATTTTTCTCTGAACGAAATTCTCATTATAGTGAACCTCATCATTCACTAAGTGCTGCCTTTTAAAAGGAACTCATCCATCCTTCTGAAGTTGAACTGGTTTTTTAGTTGTGCAGGGCAAAATGTCTCATAACTATATGCTAATTATGTTCTTAGGTGCTTACTTGATATATATTTATAAACACAATGTAAACAACACCTGAAATGGGCAGATAATAGTCCATAAAATTGCTTTTAAGTGTTAACTCCACATGCCAATGAATTTAATAACAAAAAGTGAAACATCTGCGTGTGAGATGAGTCTAATACTGAATAACCTTTTTACATCAAAGGTCAGTTAATATCTTCCCTATTATAAACAAATGGAAATCAACAGAAAATCCATAAAAGATAGGACTGATAAATCTTATATAGATCAATTGAAACATGCAGAATAGTACACAATATCAATGCATGGGAAGGTAGTGAGGAACTGAGCCTTGTCTTGTTATTTGTTAGGGGAGCACTACAGAAGCTAGGTTTCCAATCTACTTTACCCACATTTCAGCACTTAACATTAATATTTCTCTAGGATCAAATTGTTCCTGTTTTATGCTTGCTTATTTCTAAGATCCTCAGCAATATAAGAAAAATTGAATTTTGCTTTCCAAAGAATAGAGACTTGATCTGGGCTCTTCCCACTGAGGAATGGAAAGAAAAGGGAAGGGGTAGAATGAGGCTGGAGAAGAATCTCAGGGAAAATCCTGAAGAGTCAGATTTACGAGTGTTGCTGATGGCAGGGGACCCTACACCTGTGCCTTGCTGGAACAGCAGCATTATGCCTATTTTTTTGAGACACATAGCATAAATAAAACAGGGTAGAAGAGGCTGTTCTGACACTTGTGGAAGTCTGTGTATGTAACTGCCTACAATGTCGATGTTTATAACTAGACTAGTATACAAAGTATCTCTTTCACCAGGATAATCAGCCAGATAGGGTCATAAAAATCTTAAAATAATCTTTCAGTGGAGAAATTTCAATTTAACATCTCCTACATCAGTAGGGAGCACAGAGCTGGGAAACAGTGTGCATGAATGTTTTTTTTATGTCCTATGTTGCGTTATGTCTTGAGTTACTGGACACAGCATTCTGTGGCAACCTCAGGTAGGAAAAGGTGTGTCTTGCTTTTGAGTCTCTAGGGTTCTCATTTAACTCACAGGACTTCTTTTTTCTTAATTTTGTCAACAACAGAAACTCTTATATCTGGCATACTAAATTCATCTGTTATTGGTGCATCACATTGCACAAATGTAGTTCATACACAGCGATTCATAATTAACCCAATTTTTGCCTCTGCTTTGTTCTTGCAGAATCTTTTTGTGCTTTAATGCTCTTAAGATGTGTATTCATTTATTAAGTACTTGTAGAAATAATAATTAATAGTTTATATGCTGTATAAAACCCAAGACAACCCTGTGCATAAGTTAATAAGCTTATCTTTGCTATGACCAGGTAAGCATAAAGCCGGGATATTCATTAAGTTATTATGACATTTTGCATATTTCAGATGAGTCCTACTTTTAAAGTATTATAGAAATCTACATTTTACCAGCAAAATGTACTGTCAGCTCTATAATTTTTCAAATTTTTATTATAAAGAAATACCAGCAAATTTGTTTTCTAGACTTTTTTTTTTAACTTTTCAACTTGTCATATTGGAAATGTTTCACAAAGTTGATTTTGAGAGAATTATTAAGGAACCCAGGCCTCCTCAAAGCTCTGTTTTCCAGGTACTGTAAACATGATGTACCTAATGTAAAACTATTGTTTCATCTTAAAACTTTTCCATACCTGCCAGTCATCTTAATCATGCCTCTTTGTATCTCTTCCACTTTCATTTAATTTTTCTTGAACATATGTAACTGATATTAAACAATCAGTTTCTTATGAGATCTAACCTTTTCCATGTACAAGGGTACGAATACTTTTCTATCTCTGCAAGAAAAGCTTCTGTTGGTACATTTCTTGCCTTTTTTAGAGTTATAAAAAATATCACAGTGGGCTGTTGCCCAGCAAGGTGCAACATCCCAAAGTGACCAGGCCCAGTTTGTAGAGAAATAGTTTGGGTTTGATTCCCAAAAGTATGAACTTGCACTTTGTAAAACTGAATTTCATACCACTTTTATTGCACAAAGTCCAACACTAAACATTCATCTCTGTGTAATATTCAGAGCCATCTTTCCTTTGAATGTTTCATAACTTCATGATAGTAAATTTCATTAATATCCTAATATTTTGGATAAAGAAGCTGATTAAAACTTTGACAAAGATACCAAGATTCCAAGTCCAGTCTTTAGGTTATCCACTAAAGTAGAATAGAATAGCATCCCTACATGGTAATGCCTCAATTTTTAAAGCTCTCCATTGTCAAATTCCCCTTTGTATGACCTTGTAATTTTACCTAACTCCATCTTCTCCAACCTTAATATATACATTTCTTTCACTGGTATAACAAACACTTGACTGGAGTTCAGAGAGATGAGATTTGTGAATGTCTTCTGTTTAGAAAACTGTCACTGAAAAAAAAAGCTATTAGGTTAGTTTAGCACATTCTATATTTGCTAAGCTCGTATTGTATTATATTACATGCCATTTTGCTTTACAGATGATTACAGACATTCCCTCATTACTGATATGCAGAAATAATTGATACTTACTCCATCCCCTTCTTATATGTTAACATTACTTTGCTATTCTTCAGTCTGATTGCACTGTCCTTCTCCAAAAAGAATTATTAAAAATAGTTATTATTAAAATATTAAAAATTGACAAGTTCAAAAGTCTTTTTTCAGAATTCTAACATAAACATTATCTGCTCTCCTCAGTCCTCAGGGGCTCATGCTTTTCCCTTAGTTGTGATTATTTCCATTTTTATATCCTTCTTGCTGCTGTCACTCTTGCTTTTGTGTCACAGTGCATAATTCTGAGGTGAAGAATTTGCTTAATTGGAGGCAGTGCTAAGACTGTCCTTAATTTTATTCTTTCCTCATAGCAAGTGTTTTTTTCCTCCTTTGTTCTGTTTTTATATACCTTTAACTGAAAAATCTCGAATGATGTTTGTAAATGCCTGCTTCTAGTCTAACTCAACTGAACTTCAGGTATTCTCATTCTGTCTCAACACTTACTGACATTTAAGGCATAATTTTCTTTGTAATCAGCAAAGACTTTCACGGTCCTTGAAATCGGCTGCTATCACCATTTTCCCATTTCTTAAACTGGAATAAGGAAGATCTACATTGATTTTTCTTTACATGTCACATTTAAAAAACTATATACATAAGAGGAAAAAAAAGTCAAACACGTTTTAGTCCACAGAACAGTGATCTGTCTGAACATATTTGGCATCTAGGCAAATTTGGCATTTCAGAAAAATGCATTAATACTGTTGGTATAAAGAATCACAAACATTTACTGTCGTGGTTTAACCCCAGCCAGCAAAAAACAAACTCCACACAGCCGCTCGATCACCCCCGCCCCCGGTGGGATGGGGGAGAGAATCGGGAGAGCACAAGTAGGAAAGCTCCCAGGTTGAGATAAAAACAGTTTAATAACTGAAATAAAACTAAGTAGAACAGCAATAATAACAATGAGAACAACAACAATAACAGAATACACAAAACACGCAATGCACAACGCAACCGTTCACCGACCGCGTGTCACGAACGGGGGGCGAGCCCCCCCCACACCTGGTTTTTATACTGAGCATGATGTCACGTGGTATAGAATACCCCATTGGCCAGCTGGGTCCACCACCCCGGCTGTGCTCCCCCCTCCCGGTGCAAGCATCACCCAGCAACAGCCAAAGCATCAATGGGCCATCAACGCTCCTTTCACACCGAAACCAAAACACAGCACACCCCCCAAGCTACTGGGAAGAAAGTTAACCCTGTCCCAGCTGGAACCAGGACAATATCCACCCCTTATTCTATACCATCTACATCATGCCCAGGTCTCACATTTTCCAATACATTCCAATTAGTCACCGCTCCTTTTCCCTGCCTTTTGAATTTATACACACACAGAGATATCATTCCCTTAGTCCATGGGCCATCCCTCTAAAACGTCCGTTGAGTTCATTTAGTCCATGACTTCGGGTTCCACCTGTCATAACAGTCTTGCAGGGCAGGAGAGATGGTGTGTGGTGTCGGGCTCTTGCATGCGGAGGCCAGTTCTGGGCGCTTGTCCGGTTCTATCATTGTTGCACCTTGCTCAGTTTCATCGGAGTTCATCCTACATTAATCTGGGTGATTCTTACTGTAATACTGTTAATATGGCATATGGTAACCATAAAAGTGATGACATACAGTACTATGTAATAACTAACATCGTACAATTCAGTTCATTGGTTATTTTCACCCAAAATTAAATCCCCCTGAGGTACACACCGGACTTCCCCATCCTTTCTCATCACCCACCAAGTGCACCCAGGTCCCTGAGCAAAAGCAACACCACGGATGGGTTTTCCCTTGCCAGAGGCAGGAGCAACCCAGACCGTCTTCCCCAGCATATTTCTCATATGCACGACAGGGACTTTATCCCCCTCTACAGCACGTAAGGGTTTGGATTGGGCAGGGCCAGCTCGAGTGACAGATCCCCTAGTGTTGACTAACCAGGTGGTTTTTGCTAAATGTGTGTCCCAATGCTTGAATGTCCCACCACCCATTGCCCTCAGTGTTGTCTTTAACAGCCCGTTGTATCGTTCAATTTTTCCAGAGGCTGGTGCATGGTAGGGGATGTGATAGACCCACTCAATGCCGTGCTCTTTGGCCCAGGTGTCTATGAGGGCGTTTCGGAAGTGAGTCCCGTTGTCTGACTCAATTCTTTCTGGGGTGCCATGTCGCCATAGGACTTGCTTTTCAAGGCCCAGGATGGTGTTCCGGGCGGTGGCATGGGGCACAGGATATGTTTCCAGCCATCCTGTGTTTACTTCCACCATGGTGAGCACGTAGCGCTTACCCTGTTGGGTTCGCGGGAGCGTGATATAATCAATCTGCCAAGCCTCCCCATATTTATACTTCAACCATCGTCCTCCATACCAAAGAGGCTTTACTCGCTTGGCTTGCTTGATTGCAGCGCACGTTTCACATTCGTGGATAACTTGTGCAATAGTGTCCATGGTCAAGTCCACCCCTTGATCACGAGCCCATCTATATGTTGCATCTCTCCCTTGGTGGCCTGAAGTGTCATGGGCCCACCGAGCTATAAATAATTCACCTTTATGTTGCCAGTCCAGATCTACCTGAGCTACTTCGATCCTGGCAGCCTGATCCTCCTGCTGGTTATTTTGATGTTCCTCAGTGGCCCGACTCTTGGGTACGTGAGCATCTACGTGACGTACTTTTACAGTCAGGTTCTCTACCCGGGCAGCAATATCTTGCCACAATGCGGCAGCCCAGATGGGTTTACCTCTGCGCTGCCAGTTGTTCTGCTTCCACTGCTGCAACCACCCCCACAGGGCAGTTGCCACCATCCATGAGTCAGTATAGAGATAAAGTACTGGCCATTTTTCTCGTTCAGCAATGTCCAGGGCCAGCTGGATGGCTTTCACCTCTGCAAACTGGCTCGATTCACCTTCTCCTTCAGCAGTTTCTGCAACTTGGCTTATAGGACTCCATACAGCAGCCTTCCATCTCCGATGTTTTCCCACAAGGCGACAGGACCCATCAGTGAACAGGGCATATTGCTTCTCGCTTTCTGGTAGTTTGTTATATGGTGGGGCCTCTTCAGCACGTGTCACTTCCTCCTCTGGGGTTATTCCAAAATCTTTGCCTTCTGGCCAGTTCGTGATCACCTCCAAGATTCCTGGGCGACCCATTGTGTGATCAGCGTGACCCACTTACTCCACGTAGCATCAGTTGCATGATGTGTAGAGGGGACGCTCCCTTTGAACATCCAGCCCAGCACCGGCAGTCGGGGTGCCAGGAGGAGCTGTGCTTCAGTACCAACCACTTCCGAAGCAGCTTGAACCCCTTCATATGCTGCCAATATCTCCTTCTCAGTTGGAGTGTAGCGGGCCTCCAATCCTCTGTATCCCCGACTCCAGAACCCTAAGGGTCGACCTCGAGTCTCCCCTGGTGCTTTCTGCCAGAGGCTCCAGGTAGGGCCATTCTCCCCGGCTGCGGTGTAGAGCACATTCTTTACATCTTGTCCTGCCCGGACTGGCCCAAGGGCTACTGCATGAACTATCTCCTGTTTAATTTGTTCAAATGCTTGTCGTTGCTCAGGGCCCCATCTGAAGTCGTTCTTCTTCCGAGTCACCTGATAGAGGGAGCTTACGATCTGACTGTAATTTGGAATATGCATTCTCCGAAAACCCACAACGCCTAAGAAAGCTTGCGTTTCCTTTTTGTTAGTTGGTGGAGACATGGCTGTTATTTTATTGATCACATCCGTTGGGATCTGACGACTTCCATCTTGCCATTTTATTCCTAAAAACTGGATCTCCTGTGCAGGTCCCTTGACCTTACTTTGTTTTATTGCAAAGCCGGCCTTCAGAAGGATTTGGACTATTCTCTCCCTTTTCTTGAAAACTTCCTCTGCTGTGTTGCCCCACACGATGATGTCATCAATGTATTGCAGGTGTTCTGGAGCCTCACCCTGTTCCAGTGCGGTGTGGATCAGTCCATGGCAAATGGTAGGGCTGTGTTTCCACCCCTGGGGCAGTCGGTTCCAGGTGTACTGGACACCCCTCCAAGTAAAAGCAAACTGTGGCCTGCACTCTGCCGCCAAAGGGATGGAGAAGAATGCATTAGCGATATCAATGGTGGCGTACCACTTGGCTGCCTTTGACTCCAGTTCGTATTGAAGTTCCAGCATGTCCGGCACGGCAGCACTCAGTGGTGGCGTGACTTCATTCAGGCCACGGTAGTCTACTGTTAGTCTCCACTCTTCATTGGACTTTCGCACTGGCCATATGGGACTGTTGAAGGGTGAACGAGTCTTACTGATCACTCCTTGGCTCTCCAGTCGACGAATCAGCTCATGGATGGGGATCAGGGAGTCTCGGTTGGTGCAGTATTGTCGCCGGTGCACTGTTGTGGTAGCGATCGGCACCTGTTGTTCTTGGACCTTTAACAACCCCACAACAGAAGGATCCTCCGAGAGACCGGGCAAGGTGGACAGCTGTTTAATTTCCTCCGTCTCCAAGGCAGCTATACCAAAAGCTCACCGATACCCTTTTGGGTCCTTAAAATACCCTCTCCTGAGGTAGTCTATGCCAAGGAGCACAGAGCCTCTGGGCCAATCACAATAGGGTGCTTCTGCCACTCATTCCCGGTTAGGCTCACTTCGGCCTCCAAAACAGTTAACCCTTGGGATCCCCCTGTCACTCCAGAAATACAAATGGGTTCCGCCCCTTTATAGCCTGATGGCATCAGGGTACACTGCGCACCGGTGTCTACGAGAGCCTTATACTCCTGTGGCTCTGATGTGCCAGGCCATCGAATCCACACAGTCCAGTAAACCCGGTTGTCCCTTTCCTCCACCTGGCTGGAGGCAGGGCCCCTCTAATCCTGGTCATCATATTCGCTATCCACTTCTTGTAAGTATGAATCAGAAGTCCCTTTGTTAAGGTCGGAAGTGGAATCAGCCCTTCTACTCTGTCTGGGGAACTCGCTGGAGACTGGAGCAGCAGTTTTCCTGGAAGAACCCCCTTTTGTGGTTGTTTTCCCTTGCAACTCATGTACCCGTGCCTGTAGGACTGAGGTAGGTTTTCCATCCCACTTCCTCATGTCCTCTCCGTGGTCACGCAGGTAAAACCACAGGGTGCCCCGGGGCGTGTACCCACGATGTCTCCTCTCTTGAGCAGAGGGACGCTTGCTCCTAATGGCTGAGACACTGACCCGTGCAGGTGGGGAGCAGGACATATCCTCTTTGAGTTGCTGGACCTCCTGAGACAGTTTCTCCACAGCAGAGACACAGGCCCGTAGGGAGGAAGAGAGACTTTCTTCATATTGCCGGAGTTGGCCAGCCAGTTCATCCACTGTTTGTTCCTCTCCATCTCTCCAGGTCATTATTGCCAATGAGTTTGCATGTGACACTGGTGCGCTCCGTACAAACTTCCGCCACATGGGTCGGGTGCATTTGACTTCATCTGGGTCTTTGGATAACTGCTCGTTGTTCAGGTCATCATAAATCACTTCCAGCACGGCTAATTCTCTCAGGTACTGGATGCCTCTCTCCATGGTGGTCCACTTGCCTGGGTGGCATATAATATCTTCCTTGAAGGGATACCTTTCCTTCACACCTGACAGGAGTCGCCTCCAGAGGCTGAGGACTTGTGCCCCTTGTCCAATTGCTTTGTCAATGCCCCCTTCCCTAGAAAGGGATCCCAGCTGCTTGGCTTCCCTACCCTCTAATTCCAGGCTACTGGCCCCGTTATCCCAGCATCGGAGCAGCCAGGTGACAATGTGCTCCCCTGGACGACGGCTGAAGTCTTTTCGCATATCTCGCAGCTCACCCAGAGATAGGGATCGGGTGGTCACCATCTCATTTACGGGTTCTGCCTCCTCCTCCTCCTGTTCTCGTGATGGCCCTGGTTCATCTTCATCCCTTACTAGATGAGCTGATTTTCTTGTGCATTTTCTTTTTTGTATAGGGGCGACTGATACCGGCATGGGTTGGTTCACTGTCGCAGGGGGCGGAGTAGCTGCCGTGCCTGCCGTGGGGGGTGTGGGGGGTGAGGGAGCTGCTGTGCTTGCCGTGGGGGGTGGGGTAGCCACAGGGCCTGTTGCTTTGTCATCAGCTGCAGAGACGTTTCCTTCCCCTTGGGGGTTCTGAGTGGTGTTAAACAGGGCTCGGTAGGCGTGGGCCAGGCCCCAGCACATTGTAGTGATTTGCGTCTCCCTAGAATGGCCAGGGTGACAGCATACTTCTTCCAAATATTCTATTAATTTTTCAGGGTTCTGCACTTGTTCAGGGGTAAAGTTCCAGAACACTGGGGGTGCCCATCGTCCTAGGCATTTGCCCATGCTATCCCACTCGCCCTGCCACTCATAACTATCCAGCCTTGGGGCAGATCTCTGGATGACATTCTTAAATTGCTTACTAACCTTGGATAAAACCGCAACAACATTCCCAAGGAGTACCAAGAGATGTATCTTAACTACCCAGGGATGTTCAAGGTACTGGCAAGTTATTTTAACAAAGGAGATGAAGGTAGCGAGGGTGCCATTCTCTATTTCCTCCATAAAAAATCTCTCGGAGGAAAAGGTATAATTGCTAATGGTCTCCATGAGGTGGTACCCGAAATGCAGAAACGGCTTCATTACGAATCCCAAATACCAAATAACCCCCAATGCCAGCGTTTTAGTAACAAATCTCCCAGGCAAAACATCATTAATCACGGCAGAGCACAACAGACTACAAAACCCAACTCCAATTTTTAACAGGTACAGTAAAAACAAGAGCATGGTGCAGAACAAATTAATATGTTACCAGATATAAATTCCTTAATATGCTCTAAATAATCTGTCGTTATCTCAACCCTTCGTGCCCCACGTTGGGCGCCAAAAAGGACTGTCATGGTTTAACCCCAGCCAGCAAAAATAAACGCCACGCAGCCGCTCGATCACCCCCGCCCCCGGTGGGATGGGGGAGAGAATCGGGAGAGCACAAGTAGGAAAGCTCCCAGGTTGAGATAAAAACAGTTTAATAATTGAAATAAAACGAAGTAGAACAGTAATAATAACAATGAGAACAACAACAATAACAGAATACACAAAACACGCAATGCACAACGCAACCGCTCACCGACCGCGTGTCACGAACGGGGGGCGAGCCCCCCCCACACCTGGTTTTTATACTGAGCATGATGTCACGTGGTATAGAATACCCCATTGGCCAGCTGGGTCCACCACCCCGGCTGTGCCCCCCCCTCCCGGTGCAAGCATCACCCAGCAACAGCCAAAGCATCAATGGGCCATCAACGCTCCTTTCACACCGAATCCAAAACACAGCACACCCACCAGGCTACTGGGAAGAAAGTTAACCCTGTCCCAGCTGGAACCAGGACATTTACTTAGGTACAGCAATTTTCAGACCATCATGATGCTTCTGACATAAACAATCAAATAGTTTAAGAGATTGTTTTTGCTATGCAAATTTTTTTGATTGTTTACCAACTTCTTCTCTATATGTTTCCTTATAGGTTTTCATTCCATAAGAATGAGCTGGCTTTCAGTCCTTTTTCACACCACACACACAGAGCTAAGATCTATTTTGGAGAAGAATAAACATGTGGAGCTTCTTTTGCAGACCAAGAAAATGGTTCTGTTCAGGGCCACCTGTGGCTCTCTGTTTGGGCTGCAGTTTATAAGGCAGTGGTCAGGAAATCAGCATCACAGAGTCAAGCTAGCTGGATAAATAAAATATCAATTGTACTTTGCAAACAATTTCTAACAACATAAATGGGAAAGTAATGAAAGATAGCGGGATCAAACCTTTTTTGATCAGCACACCACTGTTTAGCTTCCTTCTTTCAGCCCTGTAGTAACACTGCTGAGTAACTGATGAAATTAGTGGCCTACTATGTGTACCTAAAAGAAATTACCTATAAAACTCCCAGAAAAGTGGAACATTATTTAGTGTCTGAGAAGTGGCTCTGGTTATGTAAGTCTTTGTCCTATCATATTTACTGCAAGGCTTTGCTTGTTTTTAAATTTACTATAGATTTTTTTTTGTAATCTGTTCACATCTGTTAGCTCCAGTTTCTAATTTCACATTTAATTTTTCTCAATATAAATGTTAATGTTAAGATTATCATTATCTTCATTTACATCATGTTGCTAATGTGGAGTTATGGATTGAAAAAAACCCACCAGTAACAAGTGAGGAAACTGGGAGCCAGCAAGCCACTCAAAACATAGACATCATCTTCCATTAAAGAAAGGTCTAATTAAAGCTGATGGCTCATCAGGGGTCTCTTTGTTTTTCTTTTTCTTTCATTTTTAAAAGCAAAAGAAAACTGCTGTCTGGCATAAAAGGGTAAGAAAACTGCTGTCTGGCATATGTCCAACACAGACACAGTTCATTTGCAACAGTCCTTAAAAGTGTAAGTCAGGGCTTAGCCTAAAATGAAGAACAAAGGATGTGCAAAAAAGAGTACAAATGCTGAATTGGCTTCTTGAAAACCTAACTCCTGTATATGCAAAATA
This sequence comes from Calonectris borealis, assembly GCF_964195595.1. Taxonomy (NCBI): domain Eukaryota; kingdom Metazoa; phylum Chordata; class Aves; order Procellariiformes; family Procellariidae; genus Calonectris; species Calonectris borealis. The sequence continues at coordinate 32,111,241 of NC_134313.1, read as the reverse complement.
ATGAGATATGAGGTACGATGTATTAACTATAATTAAACATGTAACACTCTTCATCTGCTTTATTATAAAATAAAAGGTAATGAAGGGAAAGAGGAAGCCTGATGTCTGTTTTAGTGTCTGTTGGGCTCAGTTCAGAAGCTATCTTGCTCAGCTCACCCTCTGCTGCTCACCACTGCTTTCCACATGGACATTATTATGCACCTTGGATCTGCATGCTGAAAAGCAGTCTGGGTTTATTCCTTGTCACCCATCAATAACAGGTATTTGGAGTATAGTGGACAGTTCTGAGGAAGTAAATTTCTTGCTTGCTTATCCTGTAAGCATATGTAGCAAACCTCCCAGCCAGCAGCACTGCAATCTGTTCCAAAGCAATTGTGTTCAGCTAATGGGTAGTTAGGAAGATAATGTCAATTTTGTAACTCTATTTCGAAGAATCCTGAGGCAATTAAGAAAGTTTATGCAGTATAGCTCTTATTCACCCCCATTACAACCAGTCACAAGAGGAAGCTTAGAATGACTTGGCTCTATATGGTATGCATTTTATAATCATTCTCTGAATATTAATGTGATTCTAAGTTAAGAAAACTATGGAATACATTGTAGAACATCCTTACCAGTCCAAACTAAAAGTCTTGGAATTATTTGGAAATTTTCATGTTGTAGATTCGTTTCTCTAAATGATGGGTTAATATTAGGAATAGGAATAATATGATTGCTATTCCCAATTAAGTCCTAAGTCTTATGTCCAGTTTGGACCAAGATAAGATGTTTCTAAGAAAAGTACAAGAACCATCACTGTGAGTGAGCCTGGGATGATCTGCTCCCTTGAAGGAGAGCTCTAACTCTAAAGACCTGAAACATAAGAATTTTTTTTACATATTAACTCTTAAACTTGGGGACTATTAACTGGTATTTTCTAGGGGAATAGGAAAACTTTTGCAAGAATCTTCACATAAAAGAGCTTACTTTATACATGTCTCTTAACTAGATAGCCTAAATCCTACAGAGAACAGAGTGGAAAAAATAAAATGAATGAGAAGTTTTCTTTAGCTACTGTATAGGAACTTTTGTTTGCTGGAAGCAGGATGAAGAAGCAAGAGCATTGGAGTACAGATGTGCCCTTGTGGAAGATCTCAGATCCTGGAACAGGCATGAATGGCATGACATGCTGAACTCATGAAAGCTTAAACAGGTTTCTTTGAAGAAATACAGAAATTTTCTTAAAGGACAGGAAACAAATTACCTCATCTATAAAATCCTCTTTGGTGAGCCAAGGGAATTAGTACAGGCATTCTGAGTTTATCGTTTATCCATCCCCCAACTGACTACTTTTGGGGCTCTCTCTGGAGATCTGCATGTCATCAACATCTCTGTTCATCGGTGTGCGAGTGAGCACAGTGAGTGCCAAATGTGCTACACGTGCTCTGTGTGCACAGGAGGACCTTGCTGAGCATCAGCCTTCCCCTGATGCTGGAAGAAAGCAACTGTCCCTCCTGACAGAGAATTCAGGTGTTACCAACTTCCCCTGCTTGCTAACTGTCTTCCACAGGGCCATAGCACAAAGGTAGGTACTGTGGAGGCTGTAAGAAAAGTAGGCAAAGGATTGATATTTCTAAACTATGGGTAGTATTGTTTTTATGTTTATTTTTTTCTGGGTTTTATGTGAAAAGCAGAAGCTAAGAAACTATTGAGAGGTTGGAACAGAAATGTATTCAGGCTTGGTTCAGGTCCATTTAAACATAAAAGTTGCGCTGAACTGGAAAACTAGGAATTTTCTTTTTAAAATGTGAAAATAAGAAAAAAATCTTGCTGTGGTAACTTAACTGATTGGATCAGAAGATGCAATAACATAAACTTCATTATTAAAACTGTTTTTTATTAATATAATTTAGTCATTAGTAGAAGTATTTTTAAAAATATCAGTTTAAAGAGAGGATTGAAATAATCTTCAAACTTTTCAACAACAAATGAAAAACGTTTTTTTTAAGGAATACAATTTGTACATGCTCCGTGGAACACAATGTTTTCCACAAATCAAGGGAAAAGCATTTAGTCAAAAAAGTTTTCCAGCAAGCCTAGTTATATGAAGAAGGGGACAAAAGATCTCTGTTAGGTTTCACTGTAACAGGTTGTATTTTATGGGTTAGTATACAGTCTTTTATTTATTTCTGCTGCTAGCTAAAGAGGATCAGTATACTTGACATTTTATTGCTTGAAGTTTTCTATGGTCCAATATATTTCCAAGTTCTTTTTTCCCCAAGATACTTTATATTAAGATCCTGGGACACCCCCCACCCCCCAACCCCCCCAATGTATTTATGCAGACATAGATTTATAATGGTTCCTGGTTTATTCTTCACTTTTTAGGTTTCTTTTAATTTCTTAAATATAAAGTATTTTAGAAGTATCAGTGAATGAAGGAATCAGTGAACAACATCCCTTTGAAGTGAAGTGAGTAAATAACATCTTTATTTTAGATATACTAAGAGAGAGAAGGATAGATAATAGTTTTATAAACTTTCTAGATTCACACAAGTATTATTGTAAAAAAGCAGATGCCAGGTGTCCATGAGCCATCTCTATGATGGTGTCCAACAGAAGTCACTCTACTTTGAAAATTCACCTATTTCCATATACCAGGCAGGCTTGTCCATATCTAAAACATCTACCTGTAGTCTGTAGTTGCACTTGCCTATGATCCATCTACAGAAATACTAAATTGAAGATAGATTCTGCAATCATGTTTGAAACCTGCAAGGTTGACAGCAGTCATGCTCCCTCCTTAACTTGTAGATATCCTACACAGTGCAGGAAAATATAGTTGTAGTCCAGAGAAGAATAAACGATTGCTCTGTCCAGTACAGACCCTCTCCTCAGAAAAAGATCTAAATTAAGCCACAGTCAATATTTGGTATTCTTTATATCTTTTCTAGTCTTCCTGGGAGTTTCTGCTGCTTATAAGCATCTTCCAAACTTGTCTCACTCTGCCACTCAAGCTCTCATAAAAACCAAGCTTCTGCAGCAGAGATAATACCATTTAGAACTGACTTTCTATTCTCTGAATTGAATTGATAGGTTTTTTCCTACTCTTTAATCCTTTAAAAGAATACATTTTGAGGGGCTAATCCAATACATAATCTCAAAAAGCAACTGGAACGAGCAGCTAAACAATGTCTCTTTGGTTATCCCCAGGCTAAATTCACTATCTTAGAACACTGCAATAGAAAAGGATATTTCATACACCATCTGTTGGTTAATGCAGCTCTAGCTTGTCTCTTCAATAAGGTTATAATATGAAGTATTTGAAAGTTTAAAATTTGAAACATCTGAAATATCCTCTCAATAGCAAGGAACTGTTGTCACTCTGCTAAATCTTAAACTGTATTTTCAACTGCAACAGAAAAACAACCTGTCAGAATAGCGCCTGAGGCAGTAAAGGACAACATATCAGATATCTGCTTATCATGTGTTCCAATGACTCCTGGAATAACAGACTCAGCCTGTATAATAGGTGGGAAGAAAACAAACAACCAAGTTTGTCTTGACCTCTCTTCATTAGCAAATGGCAGTTCTGTTCCTTGGTCTGTCCTCTTCTAATGCCCTTCAGAGAGAAGTTTTTGCTGGATCACTTGCCTTGTACAGCATAAGAAAATTCAGTAAAAAATACTGACAAGGGATATTGCTTCAATATAGATTGTACTGAAAAGGAAAACTGTTAGATAAATAGAAGATGGGAGAAAGAATACTTATTAGTAATATCCCTAGTCAGTGTAGACAGGGATTAATTGTACCATATGACCACTTCGTAAATCACCTCATTAATCCATGTATATCTGCACAGGGCATAACACACTTCCTTTACTATCAGAAAATGAATATGAGGCTTTCCTTGCTAGGAGAGTAAGAGAACTTTGAAAACTTATGAAGTAACTGCTCTCAATGTGTAGTTTGTATAAGGACACCTTGGCTATATCATACTGGTGAATAAAACAGTACTAGGCAGTAAGACAGCATTGGGCAACTGATTATCCACACTGCTTTATACCCTACTAATTAAAACAGAAACAACCAATGGCTCCTGAGGCCAAGAGACAGATTATGTTCAGACTGCATTGCACTTGGCTTTCTTGGCTACATATGATGCTCCTGGAACTGTAGTATATAAATATTATTTTCTGTGTGCTGTTTCCATTTCAGGATTTGTAGGATAGAGGGACCAAAGGTGATTGACATTTGTTCATATTGTGCACTGGAAATGATTCAAGGTACCTGATATTCTCGTCTGGTGCCTGGGCATTGTCTCAAGAATGCTTTTTGGCAAAAGTAATGGAAGGAAACATGCCAGCAGTTATGTGGTAGGACTGATGCAGGTGAGCAATTAAGTCAATGTCCTGGTTCTGTTCAGTTTAATGGTATAGTCTATTGGTTCAAGTCAGTGTGCTGAAGGTTAAACAAGCCTACTATGCTTTAAATGTGAAGGACAGCACATTTTACTGTATGAGATTTTCCAGAACAAAATGTGGGACCCTGATGTGCACTTTTCCATTGTATGTTTTTTCTCTTATGCCTCCCAACAGGGCAACCTCCTGTCTCTGTTGGAGACAGAGCAGCAACCACCCTTCTCTAGGAAGTCTCCAGCCTTTTCTCCCTAAATATACAGTCTTTTTATCTGGAATTAATTCATTAATAATCTAAAAATACATGTGATTATTAACTTACAATAATTAAAAACTAGATTTGCTGACACCTATGTCAGAATTGAACAATTTCAACTGGAGTTTTCTATGCCACATGTTTTCCCACTGGTGACCCTGTCAATTTCTGGAAAAGATTTTCTGGAATTTAACAATATTTTCCCCATTTGAAAATTTTCTGGTGGTAGTAAGTTTCAGAAGCAACACTGTCCTACTAACCCTAGGATTTAAAATTCATGAGCCTTCTTCAGTATGAGATGAAACTAGCCATATAAGCTATTTAAATATCATTAAAGTTACTTAGTATTTGAGGGGTAAAAGAACTGTGATGAGTTATTGTTTAATAATTACATATAAAAACCCCCCTAAACTATGATATATCCTGGAGTCAATGTTAAAATAAAGCTGTGCATATTAGGTATGTACATATATACATACAGTAATTTAAAGTAATATGCACCTCGTAATTATGCTCAATCTATTATTGAAACTATGGGGAACCTAGAGTTACTGTTAATCTAAAAAAATCCAAACAGATGGATGTTTGAATAGATGTAGATGGATGTAAGAATATGCAAGCAACATGGAACTTGGACACAGTGATAAAATGGAGTAAGTGCAGCAAAAGCAAATTAACTGCATTTCAAAATATTTTTTTCTAATGTGGATCTGCAAATGCAAAAATGTCTTAATCATGATAATAGCATTATCTTCAGTATGTCTTTCAGATCTTCTCTCAAACTGTTTGATGCCTAACTATGTATTTATGTAGTGCAATGTATTTGGGTTTCTTCTAAATTCAACTTTATTTCTGAATTTGTTATTTCTGAATTTGTTAATTTGGGTTTGTTATATTATATCCAGGGATATATGCAGCATTGTCATTGTCTCTTTTACCTTAAGTGTAATCTCCACAGTAATTCAATCCTAACAGAGGTTTATCTCTTAATTTGAAAATATTTTTCATTCAATTTCAGACTCTGCAAAAAATTATATTTTTCAAGACTTGCAATACAACAAATAATTTACAAATCAAAGAACTGTCACCGTAAGCAAATCTTTAAGATGGTTAAAGATAACCACTTGTAATAAAAAGGATATTACTGCATATATGGCAGAGCAAAGAGCTGCTTTATCTGCATAATACAGAGATCGAAATGGTTGGGAAATTGAAATAGATGGGAAATTTTATGTAAAAGTATACTACCTACTTAAGATAATTCTTTTTTTGTTTGTTTGTTTTTTCCTTAGAAGTAAACAAGATTTCTGCTTGCAAATTTCTAATATAGAAAGCAGATCATTAATATCATTACAATTTAAGCTATACTTAGAATGTATAAGAAGTAATAGGGGAAAAAAAACCCAACACAAAACAATCCCCACAAAAAGAACAGAGAATGATGTTGAAACTGTAATCTACACCATTATGAAAGATTAATGAAAGTAAAGCAAAATTGTCACCATGTTCTTTGTTAGGACTTATGGCTTGATTTTAAGAAATAGTTTTTGTAGTGGACAAAAGAAACATTTGACAACCTGTAAGCAAAAACTGTATTTGAAAATGATTTGGCTAACTAGCTCACTGTTTTGAGAGCAGTAGACTAAACACATTTAGACTCTCCAGTGAAAGTTTTACTGATCACACTATACATCCAGTAAGCAAACAGCTTCTTAGGACATTTTATGGAAGTGAGAGATCCAGCGATCTTACAAAAAATATGCATAAGGTTTTGAAATTATTGGTGTGAAAAAGAACCTAGGAATTGTTCTTAGAACTGCTAGAAATTTGAAAATTAAAATCTGAATCTTTCATGGATTATTTTACTGGCTTTTTATGTCTATCAAGTACTGCTGTGTCAAAATTACAAAGAGAGAAAATATGATCTGGTATGGGCAGGATATATTGATATGTATACAAATATATACTGATAAAGAGTGCAATTAACCACTAAAACTAATGAACTTTATTACTAATAAAGTCACAAACACTTATTACTAATAAGTGATAATACAATATTTTAAAATTATTTCGATTACTGACTTTATTTCTTTTTAATATGTTAAACACCAACTATTTAGTAAACCTTTTTTTAATCCAACATTTTTTATACCACAGTTACCCCTGAAGCACGAAGCTCAGGCACCTATCTCTCATGGATATCAAAGGTGTTAACTACCCTGGATAATTTGGGACTATGCTATTTTGTTGTCCCAGGTGCCTCTAGCATGTTTTCTACTCTGTTATATTTCAGACATATCCACAGCTTTAACAAAGTTATAAATGTTTGGATTAACCTTAACCTTAACCTGGCTAAATCTGTCACTAATAGAAGTTCAACTACCACAGGGTGAGGTTTGGTTGTGTCCAGAAAGTCCGTGAGGGAAGGTGCACAGCAGGAGTGCTTGGGTACGCCTAGGCACAGTGTCACAGTGACACTGCGTTTTCAGGATGATGCTGTAGCCTTCCAGACCCACAGAGTCTTCAGCAAAGGTTTACCTCTAGAACATGCAAATAACTCTTGGTTGTGGCAATAAACATTGTTAGACTGCGCCTGCTAGCCAGAAGGTGAAGTAGAAAAAGAAAACTAGAAAAGAAAATTAGAAAAGTGTTAATTTCAGTGAAAAGGATGAAGGAACGGCTGTGGAGGAACTCCAGTAGCTCCTGATACGTAGACATAAGTAAAATAAATAGCAAATACAAGATGACTGGTGATCCATCTCATAGCATTCTGTTTACTTAATACACTTAAAAATAAAGAATAAGGGACCATGAAGTTTTAAAATGAGACACAGTCAGCTACAAAGTAGCTGTTAAATGTGCCACACAGTAGAAGAGTTATAAACTCCTCTCCTGAATTAAAAATAAATGATAACACCAGGACATTAAACTATATGTTTTCACTTTTTTTTTAATTTAAATAATATATTTTCCTGTTTCTATTAGACTCTTGAGCCAAATATATGTCTGGCATAAGTAAGTCTGAATTCATTAAAGTCAATGGAGTTGCACCTGCTAACATTCATGTGAATTTGTCCCTTGATCTTCTAAATTGGCCATTTCCTTTAATGAGCATCTCTGAACTGAAGATGAAAACTCAAATCTAGTCCACTTTGTCTCTGAACCCAGGAGAGGTTCTAAAGGTTAGGGAAACTCCCTCTAAATGTAAGAATGTGTGTGTGGGATTTTTCTTTTCAGCCTGAATCCTGAGCTTGAGCTGCTTGGGTTTGATGAGGAGAGCAGATATGAAAATTCAGAACTGAAGACAAATTATGCTTTTTAGCTAGGACCATGGAATCACAGAATCATAGAATCATTTATGTTGGAAAAGACCTTTAAGATCAATGAGTCCAACCATTAACCTAGCACTGCCAAGTCCACCACTAGACCATGTCCCTAAGCACCGCATCTACACGTCTTTTAAATACTTCCAGGGATGGTGACTTAACCACTTCCCTGGGCAGCCTGTTCCAAGGCTTGACAACCCTTTCAGTGAAGAAATTTTTCCTAATCTCCAATCGAAACTGGTGCAACTTGAGGCCATTTCCTCTTATCCTATTGCTAGTTACTTGGGAGAAGAGACCAACACCCACCTCACTACAACCTCCTTTCAGGTAGTTGTAGAGGGTGACAAGGTCTCCCGTCAGCCTCCTCCAGGCTAAACAGTCCCAGTTGCCTCAGCCGCTCCTCATAAGACTTGTTCTCGAGACCCTTCACCAGCTTCGTTGCCCTTCTCTGGACACACTCCAGCACCTCCATGTCCTTCTTGTAGTGAGGGGCCCAAAACTGAACACAAGATTCGAAGTGCGGCCTCACCAGTGCCGAGTACAGGGGCACGATCACCTCCCTAGTCCTGCTGGCCACACTGTTTCTGATACAGGCCAGGATGCCATTGGCCTTCTTGGCCACCTGGGCACACTGCCGGCTCATGTTCAGCCAGCTGTCAACCAGCACCCCCAGGTCCTTTTCTTCTGAGAAACTTTCCAGCCACTCTTCCCCAAGCCTTTACCGTTGCATGGGGTTGTTGTGACCCAAGTGCAGGACCTCGCACTTGACCTTGTTGAAACTCATAGAGTTGGCCTCAGCCCATCGATCCAGCCTGTCCAGGTCCCTCTGCAGAGCCTTCCTACCCTCGAGCAGATCAACACTCCTGCCCAGCTTGGTGTCGTCTGCAAACTTACTGAGGGAGCACTCAATGCCCTCATCCAAGTCATTGATAAAGATATTAAAATAGAACTGGGCCCTCGGGAACACCACTTGTGACTGGCCGCCAGCTGGATTTAACCCCATTCACCACAACTCTTTGAGCCCGGCCATCCAGCCAGTTTTTTACCCAGCAAAGAGTATGCCCATCCAAGCCATGAGCAGCCAGTTTCTTCAGGAGAATTCTGTGGGAAATGGTGTCAAGGGCTTTAGTAAAGTCTAGGTAGATAACATCCACAGCCTTTCCCTCATCCACTAAGCAGGTCACCTTGTCATAGGAGGACATCAGGTTAGTCAAGCAAGAATTTTTTTCTGCTTATGTCAGAGTGAAGATATGCAGGTCTTTAAGAACTTTGTTAAAGTGAAAACATGATTATAGGTTTGGTTTTTTTTTTCATTTACATCAAACTAAATGAACAAACATGAAGAAAATTAGTGTCAGATTTGGTACTGTGAAGTGATAGGCACTTTTTGTGAAGTACTTTTGAACTATAAATGTTAATGTCCTTAGGCTCTTCTGCGGTCAATAGAGAGAAGAGGTTCTTCTCAGAGCACCCGAATTAAGGTTTCCCAGAATCACACTCCCTCTCAAAAAAACCCACAAACCCCAGAATGCTCCCAATGACTGTAAAGTATATCTGGCAAAATAGCTATACCTGACTACAGCCATTGTAAAAATGCCTCATAGGTTCTTTCATTTTTTTACTGCAATCACTAGGAGTGAAAGGCACACAATAACTTTCTGGATAATTGGACTACATAGGGAGTTGGGATCTTTTCCCTACTTCAGAAAAGGAGGTTGTAACTAGAGGAAAACTCATGGTATCAACTGCATGCATGAGCATCTTGTAAGGTAAAGCTTGAAAGACAGTGTTTTCTTAAAAGTAGAAGTATGCATTACCTGAGTTATCAATTTCTGTCAGTGAATAGTCAGGAAGGAGAGCTATGAAGTATATGAAGCATTTGACTGAAAACGTAAAACTAGGTTCCAGAATTTTTCCTCAAATTGTGGGTCTTGCTAACGAGGCATAATTATATTTGATACTGTGTTAAAAGTCTATTGAGAATAATTTTTTTCCATGAAAATTTAATTTTGAAAGAGACCTATGGAAACTTGCTTGAAGTTTTGGCAGACTGCAGCATGGAAGTCCAAGTACGGAAATAAATTCCTGTCAAAATGATACTGTCTCAATTTTTTTTTTAAACAGTCCTCATTTTCCTTTAAAAAAATTAATAAGATTAAAATATTTTGTACTGGTATATGTCAACATTTTTTATATTAGAGAAGTCTGTATGTTTTCAAGGCTATGTCCATATTCTCTTAATAGTGACATTGAAATTCATTTTGGTTTTACTTTTGTACAAAAAAAAATGTCCACATTATATAGAATTTAAGCATTTCTTTGGTTCTAAAATACATGTTTGGATGGTTCTAAAATCAAATATTGGCATTCCTGGGAAATGAAATTCTGATTCTTGTCCAGTTCTTGTAGTTTGTGAATTGTAAGAATTTTCTATATCTCCTGTTAAAACTAGAGATTTTGCTTAAATAATGGTTACCTTTCAAGATTATTTAAATTGTCACAGTCAACCAACAGTGAAGATTCCTTTGGAGAGGAAAGTTGAACAGAAACCATGTGATGACAGACTGGAAGAGAGGCAAAACCATTTGATTATTTTCTGTTGTGTTTTCTAAATAAAAGATTGCTTCTGAACCCTGTAATGCTGAGTGTAAAGCCGGTTTATGGTAAAAGCAAAAGAAGGAACCTGACCGCAAAGAGGACTCACAATGGTGAAGGCCAGGTTTGTATACCTTTACTTAGGTCTCATTTTAGGCATTCTTCACCACTTCTTTAACCCCTGATGGAAAAGGTGACCCAACACTTACTGTGCTGTTTTGAGAAGAGAAAATGAATACATTGTTTGCCTGGATTCCTTTATAAAACATGGAGAGTGTTTTAAGCCATGTCAACCATTCAACTACCAATAAAATACTCCCAAGCATTCCTTTATCCCTTCTCATAAATCGATGCCGCAAGAACATGAGATTCTAATTCCTCTCTAATATGTATCTATAGGCTTTTCTTTCTCCTTTTCCATCAAAGTGCATATTCTGATTTAAAAAAAAAAAAAAGCTCATGCTGGCAGTAGATATAATTTATACCAATTTTCACATTTATAAATGAGTACAGAATATTCAGATCTAGGGAACCGCAGCTTTATGGAAAAATGTGCACATATATTTAATTTCCATTTAGGAAAAACCTCCAGACAAACTGAAATACTGAAATTGTCCTCTTTGGTACTTTTTGCTTCAATATGAATGAAGTTTCCAGGAGGATTGTATATTTGAGTACACATCAGTGTTTGGTGGGTCTTGGACTGAAAAATGTTCTTTGCAATTTGCAGATATTGTTTATACTGTTGTTGAGCAGGTTTCCATGAAATATATCTATGCTCACATTTGGAAGATAATCAGATCGAGAACATTAGTGATGAAATAATGTAATAAAATATTTCCCTGAGCACACAGATAGCCTTTAGATGAATGTGGATAATACCTGCTGTAAAGTTGGTTTTCCAACAAAAATCCACAACAGGAAATGCTGTAGCTGATGTTATTTAACATCATCCATATAGTTACTTGTGTAACTGTGAATTTTGAAAATCTGAAATTAAGTTGGTGGTGTAGGACACATCAGGGTCAAATTGCATGATAGAATAGTGTAATATACTGCTACTTCAACTGCACTTTTTTCTCTTGCACTTTATTTTTGGAAATCAAATAATATTACTTCCTTGTTTCTGACAGGGCATTTTAAAATACAACCTGTTTTGCATAATGAGTAGCTATAATTGATTTCTTAGTTGAATATGAGAGACAGGACTGTGCTTGCCTTCTATGAAGCTACTTCCCAGAAAACCTTGGCTGGTGAAGGAAAGGAATAGATTTTATTAGATTGTTTGATAGCACACCTATCACTCTTCTTGACCGAAAGTCATTTTCATTTGCAATGAGCAATTTCAGTTACATGGTACAATTATAGTTGAGTTCCTTTGCTAGTCCAGTGTGCTGCAGCAGTCAATGCTCTTTAGAGATATATGCTGTAGTGAAAGAGGCAGATTTACTAAGACAAGACATTTTTCCTCTGTGGGCTTTGTGATACATAAAAGTCTTGTCAGTCTGACATTTGCTACCTTTGCTTTATGATTTTTCCCTATTTTCCTCTTCTGTACCTATGCTATCATTATCATCCTAGTTGAACGGTTCTTACTGCAAAGTAAGGTCAGAGGGGAGAGCTGTGTGTTGCTGTACTGCTCTGCTTTTTACCAGATGACAGGAGAAAAATCAGCAGGGGAGGGAGTATTTTTATTGTGTTTGGTTATTACAATACAGTTAAGACGTATTAGCCATTTTCTGTATAATCTTACTTCCAGTCACTGATTGCTCAATGTACATTTCTAAATGTCAAACATTTATTAACTTGTTATAAATCCTTTTACAATTCAAGAAAAAAGATTTTTTTTTAGCATCAAACGCTCAGTTATCAGGAGTTGGAGGAGCCTTTAGCAATCTCAAACTCTCTGTACCCAAAGGAAACTATTTAACCTGTCAGTACGATCAAGGAAAAAACCCATCCCTATCACTAAGGTTCTGAGATCAGCTGTTGGCTAGATATACTTGTTATTTATCATATAGCTTGACTGCAGCCATGAAATAAACTTCATAAGCAAATTCAATGTAATTAAAGAATTTGTCTCAATCCAGCAACAATTTCCAATGTTGTTGTTGTAAATTCAATTTTGCAAGAAATGTTATTTTCTTAATCACGGAAATTTGCAGCAAAACAGTTATTATTTTTGCTCATTATAAATAGTCAGTTACGGAGACGTTTCATACTGAAATGTCCAAGAACATTATTTACATAACATGTAGTCAAAGAGATCAGTTTTCAAAAAGCCATCCGGGGTAAAACTATAGGCAAAGGCAGCCAGTGATTATTCATCCTCATATATGAAAGTTGTTTTGACTTTGTCGTTAGATTATTTAATCAACACATTTTACATTTTTGTAATGCCTAGTGCAAGTCAGTCACAACCAAAACATGTCACTGGAGTGTAATCTAAAAGAGAAAACTGTATGTATATCAAACTGCTTTCCACTTAAAGACTTTGATGTCGACAAATTTGAACTGAGTCCCCACTTAGCTCTTGGGACATATGATTTTACAATTTTGCTGCCTGTTAAGCTCACAGGATTGGAAACAAACACAGAGAAATAATGTGGAAAGGATGACAGAACGTCAAGTGTAAATATAAACACACTCAAGTCTCCCAAAGGCACTAGGAGATAGGAACTTACTGTCTGAGTTAATCAAATGCTAAATTTAAGGAGCAGAACGGAAGTGAATACATTTTTCACCTCCATTTAACTAAAATGGTTACACAATTTTAATGAGACATCCATGTGAATAGCTGACAAAACCATGTGATGTTGTATAGTAATATACCAATACCTATGAAATGCTGCAGCCCATTGTGAACTGAAATACATTTTAAAAGACTATAACACATAAAAACTGTAGATGTAGTTTAAAGTCACTACCCATAGGTTGAAAAATACTCACCAGGGGCCTATAAAAAAGGACAATCTATCCCATTCTCTTTTTCAGTAGTTTTCTTCTATGCACTTCAGCCCTATTCAAATAAACATTGGATATTGGAGTAACCCTCAAGAGTTATTGCTTGGTCTTTATTTTATACAAGCTCCTTTCGGTGGGAGCTTTTTCAATGCAAGGATTGGAAGACACATTCCATTTTGTATACATTTACATATTTCATTCTGTTATTATTATTCTTTCTCATTAAATCTTATCTGTGTAAGCAATGAGAGATAAAAGCATTTATTTCGATTGTTAAGTATGCACTGAAAAAAACTACTCATTATATATAACACTACCTTGCACACTACTTAAGGAACATTACCTGTGTGTGATACCACTTGTTTATCTCACAGGTCTGCATTTACAAATAGTGAAAGACTAAATGTCTTGCCCAAGGCTGGGCAGAACTACAGACAGTCAAAATTATTTTTCAGCATTTATTGTCACTATTGCAATTTATCTTCCTGCAGGGCTCCAGAGTGGAAGGTTTGTCTAACTCACCATAAAAAAAGTTGTATTAAACTGTTCTTCTGTTATGTACTAAAACTTCTGGTTTGCCTTTCATTGCTTCAAATGAGTAGATACCAAAGTCCTGGTAATTTTTTATTCAAGTTCAAAGCTACTGCAAATAATTTCTTTTACCATTCAAAGCGCTGAAAAAAATTGACCTATACTAGCTTGACTTCGGTACCCCTGTGTTTAACTCCTGTATGTTTGGGGTGTTTGGACCAAGACATTTCTGATTCATATTGCTAAACCTCAGCCTGCTTTTTCTCAGTGAAGAGTCTTTATATAGAACCAGAAACTGATAAAATCAGTCCTAGTTCATCGTGTGGACTTATCTATGGGCACAGGTCAGCCTTCAACCTGAACCGAATTCACTCACTTCTTCAGTCCCCTATTGCCACTGTGTCCTGGAATTATTCACTCCCGAGGCGTCTGGACCATCTCTTCTCTCATTTTTTAAGTATAAAGGCGGTTATGAAGACTGTGAATGGAGGCTAGTACCCCTCCTTCTGTAACTGTTCCAAACAGTTCTTATATAATGTCCCTTCTGTGATGATGTTCAATTTCATAGTGAAATCTACTATTTAGAAATACTCAGGGGTAATTATTGAAAATTAAATCTCTACAGACATGACTGTATAGCAGCTTTTGAGATTTCAACATTTGTTTAATTTTTCACTGGAATGAAAAAAACAAATTCCAGGGCAAACCTCTTGTGTTGTAGGAACTTCTACTCTTCTTACTAGTGGTCAAAGTTATGTACCAAAAAGACCACCCTGATGAAAACTTGAAGGAAATGAATAAATTTCACCAAAAATATCTGCCCCTGAGAAAATAATTTTTGTCAAGAAAATTCTGAATAGCCTTACTCAGAATAGTCCACTTAATGTAGAAATGTACTTCCGTCAATCTGCTGCTTTGTTTTTCCCAGTTAAACTATTGTTCTAAAGTGATGGTCCTTATCTTGGCATATCCCATGAAACATTATTTATTAATGCAATCAACAGGTATTTTTGCATCTCAGAGAGCTGTTATCTGTTCAGAATTACTATTTTCCCCCTTCCTTATAGATTCCCCCAGCTGAAACACACACACCATTTTGTATATTTGTAAACTGGGGAGCCTAAAACTTACAGAGATTTTGAAACAAAAGCAGAATTTTAATGGGAAAAATTTTTGCAATCTTCTTGCCTGTACTGATAATGGATCAATACCAAACTCAATATATGATTTCATTTGTTCTGCAGACAAATTATACTTGTCAGTTTTAGTAAGTGAAGAAAGAAAAGTGAAAGCTCATGACTTGAGAAATGCAATTTAAAAATAACTTCTTAAGTTGAATCTTATACTGAATTGATATTTGTGCCAATAAAAGAAGATGTAAATTGAAAAGTGAAGGGTTGACAATGTGTCTTTAAATACACTAATTCTCTTTTAGTATCAGATCAATGAAATGTGTATTAAGGATGCATGCCTATTGTGCAAAAGAAGCCCTACATCAACTGTGCATGGATGTCATCTAGTTTGTGCACAAGTCAAAGGCATTGGATCTTAGAAAAAGAAATGAATCTCATAAATATTGCATAATTGCAAATATGCTATAACGTATTCTGAAGTTAAAAGGTGTCACAAACAAAATCACTATGTTCACCATCACACTGATATTTTTTGCTTCTTATTCTAAAACTTTATGTCACATTTCTAATTGCATTTTCATCAATTATTTCCTTTGTCTCTCCCACCAAATTCATTCAATGCCAGTGTTATTATGCCACAGTAAACACTGTGAACTTAAGTTATTGCATTTATTCACACTTATACTCCCTAGAAATTGCTGAAGTAGTACATTTAAAAACATAAATGTCTTTTTTCAACAATTTGGGCTTTTTGTTCTCATTATAAATTGTGAGAAGAAAACACAGCATTCCTTATTTAGCTGAGTCATGAAGAATAGAGTCTCCACAAATTATTTGTTGCATATTCTTTCATAGAAAGCTGTATCTAACAAGCAGATGGTGTTTCCCCTGATTCAGAAGGTCTAATAAATATTATTTGTATAGGTTCCTGATATTTTCTACTCATGTGCAAATATCCTTTTCCTAGTGAAGTTCCTGTGCATTTGAGTAAGAAATAAATGTTCTTTAATGTGAATAACACCTGTCTAACCACAAGATGAGGGAGACTGATATTATAGAAAGATCTGTCCAACAGTAATTTTCAATTTTAGTCAAGAAAAGTATTTAAAAACTATGTGTCATGAAAGAAAAGAAAAGAAAAGAAAAGAAAACAAAAAACCAAAACAAGTGTTCTGTAAGGAAATAATATTAGCAGTGGTAGCTGTAGATATTTTCCTGAAAAGGGAAATAAAATTGCTCTGGGTAGTATTGTCACGTTTTCTGTTTTGATTGAAGTAGACATAACACATATTAATTAGCCAAATGGGAAATCTCAAAATTGAAGCTTAGAAGAGAAAAGGAACTCTTTCTCATGGCTCATTTCAATAGTTTGAAATGTTTTATGATGAAGTATCACCCACCAAAATGTCTTCTGAATATAAAAGCCATGGATTACCCATATTTAGAATGGTTTACTAGGCTGCTTACTTCCAAGCTGAAGACCTGGACAGATCAGCAAAGAGCTAAAACACCAGGACGATTTGGGCAGACCAGTTTTAAAACAGGGGTGTTTTTGTGGGGAAATCATAGAATCATAGAATAGTTTGGGTTGGAAGAGACATTTAAAGGTCATCTAGTCCAACCCCCCTGCCATGGGCCGGTGTTTCACCACCCTCATTGTAAAATATTTCTTCCTTATATCTAGTCTAAATATACACTTTTTTAATTTAAAATCATCC
The DNA here is from genome assembly GCF_964195595.1 of Calonectris borealis. NCBI lineage: Eukaryota > Metazoa > Chordata > Aves > Procellariiformes > Procellariidae > Calonectris > Calonectris borealis. The sequence continues at coordinate 32,094,321 of NC_134313.1, read as the reverse complement.
CCCCTTGTCCTGTCGCAACAGGCCCTGCTAAAAAGTTTGTCCCCATCTTTCTTGTAAGCCCCCTTTAAGTACTGAAGGGCTGCAATAAGGTCTCCCCGAAGCCTTCTCTTCTCCAGGCTGAATAACCCCAACTCTCTCAGCCTTTCTTCCTAGGAGAGGTGTTCCATCCCTCTGATCATTTTTGTGGCTCTCCTCTGGACCCACTCCAACAGGTCCATGTCTTTCTTGTGTTGAGGGCTCCAGAGCTGGATGCAGTGCTCCAGAGCTGGATGCACTACTCCAGGTGAGGTCTCACCAGAGCAGAGGAGAGGGGCAGAATCACCTCCCTGGACCTGCTTGCTACGCTTCTTTGGATGCAACCCAGGATACAGTTGGCTTTCTGGGCTGCGAGCGCACATTGCTGGCTCATGTTCAGCTTTTCATCCACCAGTACCCGCAAGTCCTTCTCGGCAGGGCTGCTCTCAATCCCTTCATCCCCCAGTCTATCTTGATACCAGGGTTTGCCCCAACCCAGGTGCAGGACCTTGCACTTGGCCTTGTTGAAGCTCGTGAGGATCACATGGGCCCACTTCTCAAGCTTGTGCAGGTCCCTCTGGATGGCATCCTGTCCCTCAGGCGTGTCAACTGCACCACTCAGCTTGGTGTCATCTGCAAACTTGCTGAGGGTGCACTCGATCCCACTGTCTATGTCATTGATGAAGATATTAAACAGTACTGGTCCCAATACAGACCCCTGCGGGACACCACTTGTCACCGATCTCCATCTGGACATTGAGCTGTTGACTGCTACCCTCTGGATATGACCATCCAACCAATTCCCCATCCACCAAACAGTCCACCCACCAAATCTGTATCTCTCCAGTTCAGAGAGAAGGATGTTGTGGGGGACTGTGTCAAAGGCCTTACAGAGGTCCAGATGGACGACATCTATAGCCCCTCCCATGTCCACTGATGTAGTCACTCCATCATAGAAGGCCACTAGGTTGGTCAGGCAGGACTTGTCCTTGGTAAAGCCATGCTGTCTGTCTCGACTCACCTCCCTGTCCTCCATGTGCCTTAGCATAGCTTCCAGGAGGATCTGTTCCATGATCTTCCCAGGTACAGAAGTGAGACTGACTGGCCTTTCTTTTTTCCCTTTTTAAAAATGAGGGTTATGTTACCCCTTTTTCAGTCAGCAGGAACTTCACTGGACTGCCACGACTTCTCAAATATGATGGATAGCGGCTTAGCAACTTCATCCGCCAGTTCCTTCAGGACCTGCGGATGGATCTCATTGGGTCCCATGCACTTGTGCACCTTCAGGTTCCTTGGATGGTCTCAAACCGGATTTTATCCTACAGTGGGTGGCTCTTCATTCTCCCAGTCTCTGCCTTTGCCTCCTGTGGCTTGGGCGGTGAGGCTTGAGCACTTGCCGGTGAAGACTGAGGCAAAAAAGTCATTGAGTACCTCTGCTTCTCCGAATCCTGGGTAACCAGGTCTCCCGTTTCATTCCGGAGAGGACCTACATTTTCCCTAGTCTTCCTTTTATCCCCGACATATCTATAGAAGCTTTTCTTGTTGCCCTTGATGTCCCTGGCCAGATTGAATTCTATCAGGGCTTTTACTTTCCTAACCTGATCCCTGACCTCTCGGACAATTTCTCTGTATTCCTCCCAGGCTACCTGTCCTTGCTTCCACCCTCTGTAGGCTTCCATTTTGTGTTTGAATTTGTTCATCCATGTAGGCCTCCTGGCGTTTTTGCCTGACTTCCTCTTTGTTGGGATGCATCGCTCCTGAGCTTGGAGGAGGTGACCCTTGAATATTAACCAGCTTTCTTGGGTCCCTCTTCCCTCCAGGGTTTTATCCCATGGTACTCTTCCAAGGAGATCTCTGAAGAGGCCAAAATCTGCTCTCCTGAAGTCCAGGGTAGTGAGCTTGCTGTGTGCCCTCCTCGGTGCCCTAAGGATCTTGAACTCCACCATTTCATGGTCACTGCAGCCAAGGCTTCCCTTGACCTTCACATTCCCCACCAGCCCCTCTTTGTTGGTGAGAACAAGGTCCAGCATAGCACCTCTCTTCGTTGGCTCCTCTCTCACTTGGAGAAGGAAGTTATCATCGATGCATTCCAGGAACCTCTCAGATTGCCTATGCCCTTCCATGTTGTCCCTCCAACAGATATTGGGGTGGTTGAAGTCCCCCATGAGGACCAGGGCTCATGAATGTGAGGCTGCTGTGGTGGTGCGTCCCCCCTCCTGGCTTCTCCTGGGCCGCTCGTTGATCTCAGAAATTCCCACGAAACCTCGGCCTTGGTGTACTGCGTCTGACGTTTGAACGCTCCTTGACCATATCAGAAATTCTGCATGGCTAAGGCTGGGAGTGTACTCCCACTGCCTGTCCCAGGCACCATCTTATCTGAGTTGTAGCTTAGTTGTAACAACACCGAAACCTTCAGAATTTTAGTCACTACCGCCTTGGACTGTGGCCAGGATGGAAATTTACAGATGACTAAAGTCAATCATCTTGCACACCTATAAATGGTGGTCCTAAGTGAGACCCTTTGAGCAATCCTGGACCGCAGCGGGTTGCACTGAGCATCTCCCTCTGAGTGAAACGCTTCTAAGAGTTTGCAAACTCTCGAGTTTGTGATATTCGGAGGACCGCTGCCGACTGGCACGGGACCTGGGCCGCAATGCTCCTCGAGGATCAACCCTTTGCCTGTTGAGAAATGCCAAGACATTTAAAGTGAGTATTTTGTTGAACTCGAGGGGGATTTTTAACAGGTATATCTTTGTATATTTATCCATCTTCGCATCCGTGCGCGTGTGTGTGTGTATTGATAGAAGTACCTGCTAGCAAGTATAGTCTGCTAAAATCTTATGATCTATCTTAAGATTGTGAATGATCCTTAGACTGCTGCTAAACACATAATCTTTAGACACATACCGTTGACCAAGTCTGGGACTAGGGGTAGGCCTAGCTGGCTCTGCTCTGAACCTCCTGACTCAACGGGAGGCTGTCCTTATCCTTTTTGTCACAGACATAAACCGTTGCCCAAGTCTGAGACTAAGATTGGATCCAGCCGGGTCTTCTCTGAACCTTGTGACTCAATGGGAGGATCTCCCTTAACCTTTTCATTCTCGGCCTCTGTATAGATCATCCCAACTCAGTTCTAACACAATACCCTGGCTTCGGCTGGGATAGAGGTAATTTTCTTGCTAGTAGCTGGTATAGTGCTGTGTTTTGGATTTAGTATGAGAATAATGTTGATAACACGCTCATGTTTTAGTTGTTGCTAAGTAGTGTTTACATTAGCCAAGGACTTCTCAGTTTCCCATGCTCTTTTCCTTTGTATGCTTCATCTGTGTGGTAAGTGATAGAGTGAACCTTGCCATCGAACTCTGCTAAGTCGCGCTTTTATAAATTTCTATAAAATTCACTTTCTGCTAATACCGTCAACAGTGATTCTTTGAGCGGCCTCTAAACCACTCATTCGCAACAGCTGCTCCTATCTGTCTATAGAGGGCCTCATCCGCTCGGTCTTCCTTTTTGGGTGGCCTGTAGCAGACCCCCACTATAATGTCACCTGTCCCTGCCCTCCCTTTAATCCTGACTGTCCTGGTTTCAGCTGGGATAGAGTGAATTTTCTTCCTAGTGCTGTGTTTTGGATTTAGTTTGAGAAGAATGTTGATAACATGCTGATGTTTTCAGTTGTTGCTAAGTGCCCTCCTAGTCCAAGGACATTCAGCTTAAGAAAAAAAAACCAAAGCAAAACAAGCGTTGGGAGGGAGCACAGCCAGGACAGCCAGCCCAGCTGGCCAACGGGGTATTCCATACCATGTGACGTCATGCTCAGTATATGAATGGTAGGTGTGTTCCAGGAAGTAGCGATCGCTACTTGGTTATCGGTCAGCGCGGGTGGTGAGCAATTGCATTGTGCATCACTCACTTTGTATACTCTATCATTATTATTATTATTTTCCCTTTTCTGTTCTATTAAACTGTCTTTATCTCAACCCACGAGTTTTTCTCACTCTTACCCTGCTGATTCTCTCCCCGTCCTATTCCGGGGGCAGGAGGAGTGAGCGAGCGGCTGCGTGGTATTTGGCTGCCTGACAGGTTAAACCACAACACTGACCCATAAACTCTCGGTCGGCTCCTGTCGTGATTTAACCTGGCAGGCAGCCAAATACCACGCAGCCGCTCACTCACTCCCCCCACCCCCAGCGGGACGGGGAGAGAATCAGAAGGGTAAGAGTGAGAAAAACTGGTGGGTTGAGATAAAGACAGTTTAATAGAACAGGGAAAAAAAAGGGAAAATAATAATGATAATGATAAAATATACAAAATGAGTGATGTACAATGCAATTGCTCACCACCCGCACTGACCGATAACCAAGTAGCGATCGCTACTTCCTGGATCACGCCTACCCTTCATATACTGAGCATGACGTCACATGGTATGGAATACCCCATTGGCCAGCTGGGCTGGCTGTCCTGATTATGTTCCCTCCCACCTTGTGTACCTAGCTCAGTCAGTAGGCATGGGAGCTGTCCTTGGACTAGGAGGGCACTTAGCAACAACTGAAAACATCAGTGTGTTATCAACATTCTCCTCATACTAAATCCAAAACACAGCACTAGGAAGAAATTTAACCCTATCCCAGCCGAAACCAGGACAGCTCCTCATCCATCCCCAGGCAGAGCTCCATGCACTCCAGCTGGTCATTGACATAGAGGGGGGACACCCCCTCCTTGTCTTCCCTGACTGTCCTTCCTAAAGATCCTGTATCCTTCCTTTCCAACAATCCAATTGTAGGACCCATCGCACCATGTCTCCATGATGCCAGTAAGATTGTAGCCCTGCAGGTGCATGCATGTCTCTAACTCCTCTTGTTTATTCCCCATGCTACGTGCATTTGCATAGAGGCATTTAAGTTGGGCCCCCGATGAAGCTGTCTTACTGGCTTTGTGCTGCCAGTTCCTTTGTGCTGCTCTTCAGGTGCTCTCCTGCTGACCTTCTGCAGGCTCTGGGCATCTATTGCTGGCCCTGGCATCAAACTGGTAGGAGTGGGATGGATTGAGGTTCCCCTCCCCCAGCAACTTTATTTTAAAGCCATCTTCACCAGCTTGGCAAGACTATGCCCAAAGATGCTCTTCCCCTTCTTTGACAGATGGACCCCATCAGCCCCCAGCAGACCAGGTTTCTCAAAGAGAGTCCCATGGTCTAAGTAGCTGAACCCCTGGCTGTGGCACCGGTCCTGTAACCATTCGTTGACTCGCCAGATTCGACTGGCCCTTTCAAACCCCTTCCTTTTGACTCAGAAGATTGATGAAAATACTACCTGCACTCCAGAGTCCCTTACTGCTGTTCCCAGGGCTCTGTAATCCTTCTTGATAGTCCTCAGACTGCTCCTGGCTGTATCACTGGTGCCCACATGAAACAACAGTAGCGCATGATAGCCAGTGGACTGTACAAGGCTTGATAGTCTCTCAGTGACATCCCTGATATGAGCCCCCGGTGAGCAGCATACCTCTCTAGAGAGTGTGTTAGATCAGCAAATGTGTGTCTCCATACCTCTCAGAAGAGTTTTCTACTACTATCACCCATCGCCTTTTCTTACTTGCGCTGGTTGTTATATGGGGGGCAGATCGGGCTGCCTTCCTCAGCTCCAGCATCTCTCCTGATGCGGTGGATCTTTCCTCTTCAGTCTGCAGAGAGGTGAAACAGTTCTGCAAGGACATGTCAGGCTTCGGGGGAAGTCTCTTCCTCCTGCTGGTCCTTGCCATTGCAGCCAACTTCTGCTTTATTGCCACACCTCCCTTTTGCATGTGCTGGTGGGGGAGTTTTTGGCTGGTTAGCCATGGACTGTGGGCCCACTGCAGACTGCACTTGGAACCAGCTCTCTAACTCCCTCTCCACCTCCCTGATGTTATGCAGCCTTCTCACCGTCTCCTGCAGCTCAGCCACCTGCTGCAGGAGTCCTCCCCCTGGGCACGCTTTGTGTAGGCAGGTCTGCCTCCTGTCCCTGCCCCAGGAGAGAGGTCCAGGCACTTCCTGCAGTTTGAGGTCTGCACTGCAGCCTCAGCCTTCAGCAGCTCCGTCTGGGTGGAGGCATTGGCCACTGCTGGGGTAGATGGTGCAGACCCCAAGGCCGGAGCTCAGCCTTTGCTCTCAGATGAGTGCCCCATTCTGCCTCGAGAGTCAGGGAGGATGAGTGCCCTTCACCCGTGCATATGGTCACAGAATGGTGCCCGCTTGCTGGGTTATGTGTACGCCATGTCTCCCACTCAGCCCACTTTTGCTCCCACTCCTCTTCGAAGAGGCACCCTCCCTGCGCGCCCTCCCGCGCGAACTGCCGCGCAAACTGATGCGCCACGCCCTAGCTGACGTGCCATGCCCTGCTTGCCCATTCTCTCGGCAGCGCTCCTGGTTGCTAGTGCTCCCCGGGGCTGCCTTTTGTGGGAGCGGGGGGGTGGCTGCCCCCTGGCAGCCCCATACTCCTGGCCCCACCCAGGCCTCGTCAGCCGCCCTCGTGAAAGCTGCCGGCTCCCGGAGGATCTCTGTGCTCCTCTGGGGTTTCCCCGGCTAAGGAAACCCCCCTGTACACCATGATCTGCGGGACGCACCTGCACCAGAGCTGATTGCATTTCAGTTTTTCAGATTCCCATGGAAGACTCTTCTGTTGGAAGTTGTCCAGTAAGTTGTCCTCCAAGCTTTCTTTAGGATGGGAAATGCTCACTTGTGTTTCCACTGCTGTCACGCAAGGATCAGTTCTTGGGTCTACACTATTGATAATTTTTCTCAGGCAGCTGATAGTGCCATAAAAAACCTTACTCATAAAATTGCAGGACATAAATCATTGAGAAGACACGTCCCACTGACACATAGTGTTTGAGTCAGTAAGCTGAAAGCAGAAAAATGATACATTTTTCTTTTCCTTAAATGAAGATGTCTTTGTTGAGTTAAACAACATCATATCCACTGTTATGGTTTAATCTGGCAATGAGCCAAAAACCGCACAGCCGCTCGCTCACTCCCCCTGCCCCCCCGCAGCGGGACGGGGAGAGAATTGAAAGGGTAAGAGTGAGAAAAACTCGTGGGTTGAGATAAAGTCAGTTTAATAGAACACAAAAAGGGAAAATAATAATAATAATGATAGAATATACAAAATGAGTGATGCACAATGCAATTGCTCACCACTCGCACTGACCGATAACCAAGTAGCGATCGCTACTTCCTGGAACATGCCTACCATTCATATACTGAGCATGACGTGGTATGGAATACCCCGTTGGCCAGCTGGGCTGGCTGTCCTGGCTATGCTCCCTCCCATCTTGTGTACCTAGCTCAGTCAGTAGGCACGGGAGCTGTCCTTGGACTAGGAGGGCACTTAGCAACAACTGAAAACATCAGTGTGTTATCAACATTCTCCTCATACTAAATCCAAAACACAGCACTAGGAAGAAATTTAACCCTATCCCAGCTGAAACCAGGACATCCACAAAGGTATATTTTTAGCACTTCAGAGTCCTCTGTTCCGGCTTGTGCTGCTACTGTATTGCTTTCCCATGAGAAAGGATTAGGACATCTTCTGGGATAAGCATGCTTTCTTTTGAGAAGTTATGACTCTGGAAAACCCTCTGAAGGCTGGGTTATAAAGAATAGTCATGTACGTTAACCAGCAGCACAGCAGTAAGGGTGAGGTTTCCTGAGAACGCTGCTCTTATGCAAATGCACAGGCTGTTAGAAGTGGCTCGGGGAGCCCATCTGCACGGCCCTGCCTCTTCCTTTGCACTGCCTGGACTGTGCTTATCTGCTCGGTTAGGTCATGCACTAAGTGGGAGCAAAAGTAATCTGATCCTCTCAGAATGTTTTTTGCTGGTTTAGTGACCTGAAAAGCTCACCAAAGGATCATCCAAGCAGCAGAACTCAGGAAAGAAAGAGGAACCATCCTTTCTGCAGGAAGCCAGCTATTAGGTTAGTTCAGACATCTTGAAAAAACTCAGCCTAAAACTGCTACTTTTAAAATCAGCTTAAGTCAACAGAAGCTGATGCTGTTTTCAAAGAAATGTTTCAGCCCTCCTTTCTGCCACTGGCTGGCTGCCTATATTTACCCATTCTTCTGCCTAAGCAAGGATCTACAGAACCACACAGCAGATTTTCTGGGAAACATACGCTTTAAGCCAATTGTGGACTTTAGAACAAATTATTTGATTTTACCAGATTATTTCACTAAGAAAGTTCATCACATAGCTGCACAAACATTTGTGCCAATAAAAATGAGATGATGTGGGGAGAAATGTCTAAGAAGAACTACTTTGGCAGCAGGTCTAATTTATGCTGTACGAGTCTAAACTGCAGTTTAAGCATAAAACTAAAAGGGCTAATGCAGCCATAGACCATTTAAACAAGGTATTCTTAAAGAGGAGGAGGGTTATGTGCATAACATTGCAATATTTTGTTCAATTCAATTTGAGAAAGAAGTTGCAGTAACAGTGGGGGCAGAGAAAGAAGTTCTGAGAATCATTAAAGAACAAGGAAATGTAAGGAATATTACATGACCAAGTAAGCTCAGTCTCTTTATTTTTAGTAAAAAGAAGACAAGAGATGACTTGATTGTAGTTGGTATGCATCATACATAAATGCAGATTTAACTTTTCTTACCTTTTGAGTGTTTGACTTTAAATCTCAATATTCTCTTAAAGCATAAACTTTTGTGTGCACATACAGAGTATTCTCAATATTTCTTTTGTTATATTAATTTTTTTCAACTGGATCACTTGGGTCCACATCTGAATGTAAAATATTTCCTTATTCATGTAGTTAAAAAAGCTATATCTATGATTGGGTTTACATGCAAGGTCTTTGCATATTATCAACAAAAAGAAACGTAAACTGTTTTAATCACTTCAGGAATAAATGGAGGTCTAAGTCATTAAATGGAATCATGATGTAAGTAGTAAGTAAAATACTTTCCAGTCCCATATTTTTCTTACATTTAAATAAAGATGTTAGAGAGGTAAAACACACACCACAAATAATAATTTAAAATAATAATAATAATAATAACAACAACAACAACAACAACAACAACAACAATATTTTAAATATGAGGAATCTTTCAAGTGTTTTTGCTTTGAGAAGGAGTCAAAGATGCTTCTTTGTTGGCTTTGGTCACTTCAGTATCCTAACTGATATACAAACCTGTTTTTTGTAATATCCCAAACTATATCTCCACATCTTTTAACAATAGAAGGGAATATTTCTGCCCAATCAACTCCAAGTAATTGCCATAGTACAATATATAGGTTTTCTTCATCCTTGCATTGTCTTTAAGGATTCCTCACATATGCTTTATAATTTACAACAATTTAATAACACTCATTCTTTCAGATTTTATATAATATCAAACAAAATACTGAATGCTAAAACGAGATGGATTTCTAGACTGTGGAAAAACTTCCGGACTGTTCAATTACATTTGATTTGCAAATTCTTCTCTTCAACAGTTTCAATGTCTGTCATTGAACAAAAGATTAAGTACAAGTTAATGAAAATGAATATTTAATTAGTAACAAATGGAACATGAGATATTATTCTCAGCATCATATTTAGAAATATAATTGTAAGTATTCCTAAAATCCAATAAAGACAAGTTTGCAATAACCTAAGGTTACCTATACATATATTATGTTTTTATTTATTTTGCATGTTTATTTTCTACAGAATATTAAGAAAAGAATTACACTATATTGTCCTTTAAAATTAAGTATTGCTGGGAAAGAGAATGAATATATCAATAACAGAAAGTACTGAACTGAAAAACTTTCTTTAAGTACAGGTGGAAGAAATAAAACTGAAATGAGATCATAAATTGGCATAATAGTCAAAATGGAGAAAGAGCAAAAGAAATTCATACACCAAAATATAGCAGGAGACAAGTGACACCAGGTTGTTTGTTTATGTCTTTCATTGCTTTTAAAAACTAGAACAGGGACTCTGAAAACCTTTTTCTTTGTGGACTTAAAATGTAGTTTAATTTAATGAACACATCTTCATTAAAAAACATTTTCTAATCAGGGTGACTGACCCAAAATTAGAAACTATGTTTCCTTGAGGATCTTAACTGATAAAGACTGTGGAAGCTATGATTCATCATCATCCTAAGGGCTAATATGGATGGTAAGAGAGCTGTGTTCTTCATTCCCATCTGATAACACCATTCAAGATAACGAGGTAAGATAGAAGAAATATGAAGCTGCCTGAAAGTTAGGCATTTTCTTGTTTCTTTGTGATATTGCCCAAAGACCAATGCACAGGCCGTCAGCTAGTCAAACCTTTCTTATCCCCTTCAAGAAAATTCTTCAAAAGAAATCTGCTGGATATAGTGTAAAAGTTGAAAAATACATGTGTTAAGCAGTAGTACTTTTGAAGAAAATGCCTATCACATCTAGTCTACAACATTCAGAATAGGATTAAATCAAGCAGTTTAAAGCTTCTTTCCTGCCCATGACAACCAAATGCAGTAGCTTTTCTAGTGTGTCATGGGCACCACGTTGGGTTGGATAATATCTGTTATTGACTGTTTAGGATAGGAGGCACTGCATAGATCAGACCCTGGCTATTACATGTGATATCCTTGCTTTTCTTAACAGTGGCATGTGGCAGGGGAAAGAAAAGCACATCGGTCACATGAACCATCAGCAAGCCTGAGGGAAAAATAAAAAAGGAAGCAAGACAGACACTGTTCCTTCAGATCTTCATTTCCTTGGGTTATGCTCTTTCCTTGTCCCTAAAAATCCTTCTCTCTGCTTTACACTCCTCCAAGATGCACTGTACTGAGAAGTAATGCGTTTGCCTGTACATGGAATAACAAAAAGTTGGTTTATCTCTACCAAAAACCTCTCAGGATCTCCAGTTCATAGACACTCTTAAAACACTCTCAGAGTACATGGCAGAATTAGCCTTTTCCCAAAGTGCAGTTGTGGACAGAACATTCTTTTAAAACATCTCCAGAAGTGGTGATAGCAACTCCATTTCATGTAATAGCCTAGGCTAGAGCACTCACTCAGAAATTGATTTATATGGTTTTAATTCCCTTTACTTCGTGAGGAAATTCAAACTTGTACCATCCAGTAGCCCACAAGATGTTCCTATCATGGGGTTACCTTGACATTAAAGCACTCACCTGGAGGACTCAAGAGACAGAAAACAGGATTCATGAGTTGCAGTTCCTCTTAGGAGGACTATCCCCATATTAAACTTTCAGCAGTTGCAGATGAAATGTGTATACTAAAATTAAAATAAATATTCAGTGATTCACAGAAAGGCGATTAAAGATTCATTAGGCAGGAGACAGATGGAGACAACTTCTGCGAGACTAAGTATGACTGTCACCTGGTGTGAGGCCACATTTGTAAGAAGAAAAACCTAACTTCTTTCTGCTCCCAGGCTGAGTGTCCTAGTACCTTATCTCTTTGTTGGATGTTTGTGCTTTGAAACAGTAGTACTATATAATGCACAAAACAAGCAGAAAATACTTTCTGAAATAAAATCTCTGTCAGACAGCAGCAGGTATGGGCTGCTTTGCAAAGAGGAAGGTGAGCTAGGAGCTGAGGGATGAGCTAGGCCGGCCAGGCACAGCGGATCTTCAGCAAAGACCAGGAAAGGACTGAGGTGAAGGACTGGAGTTTGAATGCTGTTATGCTATGCCTTGCCTTGTATTTGGCTTATCCTAACCTTACCTTGTGGGATTGACTTTCAGGTATGATTCATTTCTACAGACTCAGCTGGCTATCCCTGGTCTGCATCTGACCCTGGTCACCATCACCACCACTGGTCGTGCTCTGCTTTCCTTGTTGGACAAAGTGGGACGGTGCCCTGCCAGCCCTGCACTCCCCTTGTGCCTCCCGACTTGCTGCTCCCCCCACTGGAGCAGCCCCCTCCTGCTGCTCCCCAGCAGTAAGCTCAGGGCCCAGACAGCATCATGTGATCTTTACATGCAATGCTGAATAAACTCCAAGGAAAGGAAACACAAAAATAATTTCAATAATAGATTTTGCTCATACAATCACATATTTTAAATATTGAACTGAGCACAGCTTATTGGATATATGCAGAAAACCTTTCTTGGATTCTTCTCACGGGCGGCGTGGAACCAGTAGAAGTCTCAGTGGAACACTAAACAGACAGAACTTCACGTGACTGATAGCTGTGCTGTTGGATGCTTGTGTCCTTGGTATGTCTGGAAAGAACAACTTTTTCAGAGAAGGCTTAATCATGTTAGCTTATCTTCTATAACAAGAGAGTTGAAAATTAAAAATAGATTTTGACCAAAGAGTGACTTACATAATGTATAAACATGAAGAGATACCTTTAAAAGTGAATTCAATTTTTCAATGTATGTGACTTCTTTCATTCAGAAAGCAAGAAAAACCTGTCCTTTTTTCCCCCAGAAACTGGAAAAATGTAAGCCTAACCCTACTATAAATTAAAATGGAAAGAACAATTATATATCTAATTAAAATAATATCCCTCATTTATCAACACTTAGCATTTTTTTCTGTGGTTGTTACTATGCCAGGCATACATGCATGTAGTTGTCAGTGAATGTGAAAACACAGGATCAGAACTATTCTAAGGTCAGTCACAGAAAAGAAATGGAGAACAATAACTGAGAAAGGGACCAAGCTTATTTCAAACTCTCTTGGCAAACTGTCCCTTGTCCTACCTGTCACCCAGGTTTTTCTCATGTATCTAAAAGTAAAGATACATGTCATAACTAAAAATGATTATGTTTATAAATGGAATCAGAGACTTCTGAGTGCTAAGATACATGAGTGATAACCAAGAATTAACATAAAATGAGGACAGGGCCTGGCAGATATCTTTACCATAAATTAAGGGATGACTAAACCCACCAGATTAGATGATCAATATAGAAAAGGCAAGTGTTATCTGTAAGTAGTCTGATAAGAGGGCTAAAATTGAGTACTTGAAAAATTCCCCTCCATAGACAGATATATTTTTAATGATCCTTTAAATTCAAAATTTTGGTAGGTGTACCTCATTTTCTTGCTTTGTAAATGTGATAGTAATATATTAGTAATTAAAAAGAGAAAATGTTACAGCAGGAGGCAACTGAGTGAGAAACAAGTTTCATAATCATCAAAGAACTGAAGCTGTAATATGCAGTACTGTGAATTGCACATTATCTCTGCAATAAAGTGATGTTTTGTGATGCTCCTTCTTCTTGATTAAAGGTCAAGCTTTTTGTAGCTTTAGTGAACATGACAGTTCAGAATGATTATTAAGTTCTACTGATAGTACTTCTAAAAGCATTTCCATAGAAATACACTGCAGTAGCAGCATGAGAATTGAGACTGTACCCCTCTGAGATGTGAATCAATGAACCTCTCTACTGTTTTCTTATTAGCTGTAATGACTACAGAGGTCAAAGTTCCCTTAACTTCAGTAGACCCCATTGAAGAATCCTGAGGGAAAAATACAGTGAAATCCTGTCATACGAAAATTTTGTTCATCCATATTTATCCACACAGACATTCACACACATGTTCAAGTGCTGCTCCCACTTAAATCAATTAGATCTGGGTGAATAGAGAAGGGTAGATAAAAGGGTAGAATTTGAATTTAGTCTCATCTCAGCTGGAGTCTTTATAAGCTTTACAAAGACCGCCTATAAGATACAAATAGCAATTAAAAATCAAAAGGAATTTTAGGCACTATACTTTGTTATTCTGAAAACCTCTCAAACTTATACAGATTTTATCGTCTGTATGATCGTGCTCCTGTACCTGTGCTACAAGAGCCATGGCTGAAATCTTGATGTGAGACAGCCATTAATGGCCTGCATTCAGAAGTAGTATCTTTGTGCTTCTATCTGCAGGTTTCTTGTAATTTGGATTATATCAAAATCAGCCATTTTTTATTCATTATTATTTGCCAAACATGTTCTTTTTATTGTGTCTCCTTGCTTTATTCTATAAAACCTGTAAGTTTTGGGAAAAAACCCACAGATAAACACAAAGGCAAAATACTTTCATTTGAAATATTTAAAAAATCTTTCCTGCTTCAATAAGTACAGGCTAAATGCATCTGGAAAATAATAATAAAAAGAAGATAATTGGTTCAATAATGTGGAGAATTTGAACAGGCAAAAAAATGATTTGGGTAAAGAAATCACTAAATAGAATATAATTTATTTCTGAAGAGTAGAAATCAGGAGTAAGGAAAAAAAAAAGCCTAATTTCATCAATATTTAAGGCTTCCAAAAATATATGGTTTATTGCTATGGCAATGTTAAAATCAAAATATTCGATACAGCTTGATTATTTTTCATGATTGCAGCATGTTGACCTGTATTGAGGAAAAGCACACTACTTTAGGTAGTATTTAGGTACAGATGGGGGAAATGACCAACTAAAATATTGAACTCTGATAATTCTGTTAGCATGCAATCCTAATGGATGTCTGACCAGACAAGCCCTTACTCATGTGAGTTGTACTTAGACATATGGGGTAATGTGGCAGTGGCCTGTCCCTCGCTGTTTTGCACTATCAGAAGTAGACTCACTAATACAGTATGACTGCTCATAATCTTCTCGAGGAGTTATAAAATCTCTCCCTTTAGTAAACTGATTTCTGTAGGAAGACTTTTAAATAGAGAATATTCATATTAACCAGGGCTACATTGCTGAGCCTCCATGCCAACAAGCCACAGTCAAAGATTTTTATCTTTGTTTTTCATGTAATGAATGCAGTGCATCTAAAGTTGTCTTGCTTGTTATAGTTAAAACTGGAAAGAAAATCTTATACATCCTCTCATACACCTCATAGTGCTCCTGTAGTGTTTTGGTCTTCATTCATTTTAATGGTATATTCCATGATAACACTATTTCTCTTACTGCCATGAGTTGAAACAAATCTAAATGATGGCGCTTTGAGATTAGGTTAATTTGATGCATTAAATGTTCATGGTTCTGATCTACTTCTTAATATCAGAGTCACGAATGAGAGCATCAGCAACAGCAGGCCTCGCCCACCATTGCTTTCTCTCGAGTTCTCCACCCTACAACTGCAGGTTTCTTTTTCCTCTTTAGGGTTGATTACTGATGTTATTATCATGAAGACAATGCTTGCTCCAGGGATAGCGCTCATCTACGCCATAAATATAGTTTTCTACACATGAAGACAGCATTTTTCTCAAGCTGATAATAAGCATAAACCAGTCTTCTAAAATTAACATTCTGATTAGATGAAAAGCAGGGCAGGAGTGGGCATTTGTTAGTCATATTTGTTAGTTTTTAAACTCTTCAAATTCAGATGCTTGAACAAGGTGCAGAGCAGCCACAGTGTAGTCCTAATGTTACCCACACTATATGTAGATTTCCTTCCCAGCATGGCTGGCACAGCCCCAGAGGAAAAAATATCCAGGTAACTGCCAGTGCTGTACACCATGGTTGTAGTCTACCAGCTGGGCTCCTCTAGCATGGAGCTGCTGCATGATTGGATAATGTGCACTATTGATGACAATGCAGTCCCCATTATTTGATCTTTTGTTTATTTGTATGGAAATCTCCTATTAAAATTACGCTTTTACCATAAATACTTAACTAAACAAATGCACTTTCTATCTCATACAACTACCAGTGTGGAGATTGCCTATCAGGGCCTGATGCTAATATATGTAAAAGTCAGCATCAAACCCAAAGGTGGCAAGTTGGAGAGTCAGCTTGGTTTTGTAAAGTGTTCTGAGAGCCAGTGACTAAAATGTTAAATAAATGGAACAGTCTTTATTAACTCGTTAATTTCTTTAACGTCATGGCATTTGTCTGTGATGTGGAGAGAAAGTACCATTTAGAAATAAATATTTGTTTTCCTGTTTCTGTTTTTAACTCTTTCCTCATGGTCATTGCAGAGTAATTATAGAAGTATTACTTCAAAAATTAAGTTACTACCTTAAATATGTCCCTTGTCTTTTAATTTGCCCCACCACAAATGATTTCTTTTTTTTTGGTAACATGAGAAAAAGGAGGTTTATTTTTTTATTTTTTTCCTTTGCATCATACTAAGAAAGCTATGATGAAGCGATATTTTGGAACTGTCCCTCATTCTTGCAACAATCACTTTGAGACACAATGCAACAAGGAAGGTTCCCTTTCCTGCTTTACCCAGGCTCAGAGCTGCTAATTCATCTGCCTTTTCTATGAATGATATCATGCATCCAGGAAAATCTGGAGCCCACACACTAACATAGCAAACACTATCATTCTTTCTGGTTTTGATATGAATTTTCATATATGTAAAAAAAATGTAGTGTTGATCAGTAGCAAGAGTTATAACTTTATCAGCTCTAGCATAGTGACAGCTATGCACAACTGTAACTTCTTAGTTTACATCAGGCTAAAATGTAAAGTGACAATTCTGACAGTTATAAAAACCTTCATTAACGCCATGTGGCTGTTAGAGTCCCGATAGTAAAGTCAAACTGAACTGGTGCTGGTACAGTTAACAATAGCTCCACAGCTGGCCTCATGGTAAATCTTATTGCTGAAAGCCCATTACAGACAGTGTGAGTGGAGGTGTCAGACTGGAGGTAGAACAATTACCTTCTTTGCATTCATAAACACGACGAAATTACCTTGCAAAACATTTCTTAATGTTGGTGATTTTTTTTTTATTTAATTACAACACAGAGAGAAAGATTTGTCTTCAGTTCAGACAACGAAAGGTATTTATACAGGTTCAAAGACCAACTCAGTTGTAAGAATATAATAGAAAGAAGAAAATAATGTGGATTAAAAAAAAAATAGACATAGCTTTAAGAGATATTGCAATTCATAAAAATACCCAAAACAAAACTAGAAAGAATATTTCTTTCAGTTGTAGAAAAAATGAGATACTTTAATAAAAGATAACCAGCTAGTGAATAAAAGGCCGCAGATAATCGATTTCACCTGAAGTCGAGGCACAAACCTTTTTTTATCAAATAAATACAAGTAATACGTGTTCCAGTATCCAATAAACACAATATTATGAGACAGTTTTTCCAAAAGAGTTTTTCAAAAACATGCAGAAGGAAAATGACTAAGATTTTGACAAAATAAATTCCAAACCACTAGACAAAACCAAAGTTACAACTTAAAATTTGCTTGCTATATGTCCATGATGCTCTGCTTTGCCAACATGTTGGCAGTCTGAGTGCACCTGATGGCAGATATTTAGATGCTTGCATTTCCTGAAAGCAACTTAGATGCCTGCATAAGCAAATAGACATTTATTTCTCAGATCTGCCACTGAACAGAAATAACACCTCTTTATGACTGTGCAGTTCATTTAGTAGGTAAAATAATAAAATATAAAAGTGTTCCTCTTGAATCTATTCTTTGAGGCAATGTTAAGCATCCATAATGTAGACTGCAGTGAAATGCGGATTATTTAAGCTTACCGTATACTCTGGTTGTTATGGAAACTACATAAAAATGTACTATCCTTCTATACAACATAAAATACTAATACTCTGCTAGTAACTTTTACAGAATTGCGATTGTTATTTAAAAAACATTCAGAAATGTAACTCAAGAACTCACTTGTATGTGAGATTTTTTTTTAATGTTGACAATTTCCACATTAATAACAACGTCACAAAATTAGAATTAATTATTCAGCATGTTCAAAGAAGTTACAAGTATATTTACTATTTCATATCAGAACAAGTTGTGTATGGTTTCTCTATCTATGGTCTAAAACTTGCATCTTATACCTGTACACTTCCTATACAATTCATAGGGAACCTGAGGCACTCATGACTAAAATTCACCATAGTCAGCGTGCTGAACTGTGGAAAGTCTAAGCCAATCTATTGCAAATAGCAAAGAGAGAGAGTATGACTAAAACTGTTTCTCTGTCACGGATGGAACTCAAACACTTCTAAATCTCCTCTTTTGATAGGAGAGGTTAGACCAGCTAGCCACTTCTCTCAGTATGTTGTGATGCTGCTAGCCATCTTTTTTTGAATAACACAGTAACCAAACATTTGTCAAATAAATGAAGTATACTAGACTTCTGACTGTCCTTCTGAGAAATGTGCCCTTTACAGTGAGATGTAGGGTAGACTGAACCTTCCTTTAAACTTTGTCGCTGTGAAACTGAGAACTCTGCATTCCTGACATTCAGAGCGTGTGAACAGGAACAGGGAGCATTCCCCAGCTTTTCTGGAGCAATCCCTCAATCTAGTTTCTGTTCTCAGGACTGCTTGCACATTAAAGATAGAACATGTTTGATAAAGATAGAACAGGTGAATTTATTAATATATAAAGGCATAATCTTTGTATGCATAGCAGCTTGGACCACACAGCAAACTTAAGTGGGGCAGCTAGAAATAGGTGTGAGAAGGTTACAACAGAAGCTGACCTTCACAGCAATGTCAATCTGAGCACATTCAATAACATGTTCGATTGCCTTTCTTTATTGATGAAAACTTAGGTGGCCGCATATCTTTAAACACATAAGCATTTGGGTTTTCTGACAGACACCCCTAGGTACATCTGCTGCTGAAATGTTGTTTTTCTTTCGGAAAGTGAGAGAATAAAGCTGAAACAGCAAATCATGGATTATATACATTTAAAGGTATTTGGATGTCTACTCTGTTTCTAGTACCATGGATGAGTAAAGGCAGATATTTCCTAATTCTATATTTCTGGAATTTGTTTTGAACATGCTAAAAGGATGGTCAGCAGACTGCAGCTTGCCCTGTACATGTTTGGCAGTGAGCTCATTCTCCATTTCCTACCGTCATTTCAGGTAAAATATCCACTATCAGTTTAGAGTATGAGACAGGTGTGACAGTGACGTACAATATCAACAATAAAAAAATGACAAATCATCACTTACACTATGGCAATTCTTGTTACCTTAAAACTTAGGCTTGGAGTCTACAAAATATCTGTTTAAAGTGACATATATTATGTAGTAGTATCAGAAAAGAGACCAGTCTGTCTATAACAAAACTCTTCCCTAACGGACCTTTTAAAGCTGGGAGTTGACATTTTAATGTAAATAGGAATGGCAAAGTTTTACTGATGATTGACTAGCTCTGTAACCCTACTTCTTATATAAACATGAACCGTTTAACGGAAGTCAAAAACATGCTCTTTTTCTCTTATCTGAGAAAGTCATGCTGAGCTACAGGCAAATGTGATAGCTTGACTCTCTAAGTTATGACGTAGTATAGATGAACCAGTGAAGTCAGAACATTACAGAATATTTTCCTATATGTTCTTGTTTCACTTATAATTAATCTTATTTTGCAAGTTCATGTGTGTCATATATATGGACAAGACTTGAATGAATGAAATGAAAATTCCTCAACATCTTCTAAGTGGGAAAGACATGAATAATTATAATTTAGCAAGATTACTAAGGAATCTCTATGAGACTACATGAAGAAAAGAATGAAGACCAAACAATTTATCATCATATTTTCTTGTATAGCTAGCCTCATAGTTCAAGAAACTGTGGAATTGGAGTCATCCACATTAAGAAAGATTGCAGTTTTATAGATTCTTAAAACGAAATACATATTTTTTATCAATAGCATTATATAGGCTACCTGAATAGACTCCACAAGAAATCATCAATGAGCAGAAGAGGCATATCTTTTATGGGAAATTAGAGATAGCCAGCTAGAAATGAACACAGGCAGCCCAATATGGAAAAAAAAGGCTCAAGAACGAGTGAGAGTGAGAAGAATTTTTGCATAAGATCCTGAATAAACAATATAGAATCATAGAATCATAGAATCATAGAATCGTTAAGGTTGGAAAAGATCTCTAAGATCATCAAGTCGAACCA
This sequence comes from Calonectris borealis, assembly GCF_964195595.1. Taxonomy (NCBI): domain Eukaryota; kingdom Metazoa; phylum Chordata; class Aves; order Procellariiformes; family Procellariidae; genus Calonectris; species Calonectris borealis. The sequence goes on along the minus strand of NC_134313.1, from coordinate 32,074,469 downwards.
TCAACTCAACACCACCATGCCTACTAAACCATGTCCCTAAGGGCCTCATCTACACGTCTTTTAAATACTTCCAGGGATGGTGACTCAACCACTTCCCTGGGCAGCCTGTTCCAAGGCTTGACCACTCTTTCAGTAAAGAAATTTCTCCTAATGTCCAGTCTAAACCTCCCTTGGCGCAACTTGAGGCCATTTCCTCTTGTCCTATCGCTAGTTACTTGGCAGAAGAGACCAACACCCACCTCTCTACAACCTCCTTTCAGGTAGTTGTGGAGCGTGATGAGGTCTCCCCTCAGCCTCCTCTTCTCCAGGCTAAACAGTCCCAGTTCCCTCAGCCACCCCTCATAAGACTTGTGCTCCAGACCCTTCACCAGCTTCATTGCCCTTCTCTGGACACGCTCCAGCACCTCAATGTCCTTCTGGTATTGAGGGGCCCAAAACTGAACACAGTATTCAAGGTACAGCCTCACCAGTGCCGAGTACAGGGCCATGATCACTTCCCTACTCCCTACACTATTTCTGATACAGGCCAGGATGCCGTTGGCCTTCTTGGCCACCTGGGCACACTGCCGGCTCATGTTCAGCCGGCTGTCAACCAGCACCCCCGGGGCCTTTCCCTCTGGGCAACTTTCCAGCCACTCTTCCCCAAGCCTGTAGCGTTGCATGGGGTGGTTGTGGCCGAAATACAGGACCTGGCACTTGGCCTTGTTGAATCTCATACAATCGGCCTACTTGTCATAGTATTGTCATACTTGTCATAAGAGGTTAATATATCACTTGAGTTGTTAGAGGCTTAGAAAGGATGTAGACAAAGATGTCAGTAGATCCTGAGAAGGAGCTGTAGATGCTAAGTAGTAGGTGGCTAAGGATAAAGATGACTGAAGATCTTGAGCTATGATGACAGGATAATTGATTCAACTGATATGAGGATATATTTAAATCCTCACCCCATGTGATGTATATCCCCTATGATATATAGCTGTTACAGCCCATAGTCTTGAAGGTATACAGATTTAGTCTGCCTGTAGTTGTTCTAGACAAAAGGCAGCTAAAATGCCCAAGTCCGTTGCACTGCAGCCAGAAGAAGACTGCAAGATCATCATTATACATATTTCCTACAAAGTAATATGATAAATATATGACACCAAGGTTGAATTCAGATTTCTGAACATGCATTCCTATTGAACACTATTACTGTGACATTAATTGAACATAAAGTGTTGATATCATCCATAGGAATGGAGGAAAACTAATGGTCCCATTAACAATTAGAGGCATTAAGAGCAATAATGGAGAGATAAGCTTTAAGTAGTTTTTTGTTTGCTTGTTTGTTTGTTTTTGTTTCCAATATCTTAGCAAGTCAATGAAAATCTTATTAATTACTTGTGCTCAGTGTTTTTGAATTCTAACATATTAGCTATTCATATAATTCTCCCAACTGCAGGTACAAAACTGTTTTTGGTAGACAGAGTTATGTGTTCAACAAGTTGTTAGTACAACCACAAACTAAATAAAAAACTGTCTAGCCCTTCTGAAAACAATCCAGGAAGGTCTTCATAGACTTTGCAGCATGAAATGGAATATTAGCAAATGTCAGCACTGGGGATTAAAGTAAGTCCTGCCTGATTTTAAGTCTCCTCATGAAGAATGCAACTTTGCATAGAGGAGTTAATCATATTTCTGTGCAGAAAGTTGATGCCAATACTACCATTTAGATTTTATAAATCAAAAGCTAACATCCTCAAGCACAATCGAAATTTAATTCATAATCATTAATTCATAAATGATAATTGTATGCAGAGGCCCTTTACATATTTTATATACTATATATATAAATCCCAGGTGTCTTTCTGATCACTCTTGCATTCTTTTGTGCTTCTGTAATTTCTTTTTGCTTCACTGGGGACTAAGAATGTGCAAAGGGTGCAGGAGAAGAGCTTTGGGGTTTTAAGCATACCACAGTATATACATACATGACTTTCATCAAATCTGACTAAAAGTGTTATAATTCAAAGTAATGAAATTTTGTATGCATCCCTGAACAAATTTTAAAGGTACAAAACCCAGAGGGACATAGTTCCCAATAGAAGTGCTGACAGAGCCTTATGAACGAGCGTAATTATTTCAAATATATTAAGCAAATACCTTTAATCAACAGCTGAATGGTAGCATGCTGTGCTAATTATTTCTGGTTGATGATGAGAAGACTGATTGCAATTTCCTCATTAACTTGCTTTTTTTCCCGTTCTGTAAATTTCTCCACGTTTACATATTTTCTTACTTTGACAATTGTTATCTTCTTCCTGTAACAGTATTTTTGAGCCACAAAACCTATTAAGTCTCATACGCCTACCACCTATATTGAGGAATCAATCCAAACAGGACATATTCCCATGTTTCCAGAAAAGGGTTTAATGTCAAACCATGGTGTGTTACTCCGTCTCTGTTATGATTGTGGTAGTGCTCCAAAAGTAAATAAATCGAACTAACCTTCTGCCCACTCTTTTAAAAGAATGTTCCAAAGCAGATCAAATAAATTAAATAACCTTTCCCTCTAGAAGAGTATACAGTGTATTTAAACACGAAGATTTTCAGTTTTGTATTTTTTTCCCCAGTGAGTAGGTTTTGGCACTTTTGATCATTTTTATTGATTTTTAATAAGAGTGAAAGAAATTGAAATAAAAAAAAAATTAGAATTTTTTTTCTAGTTAAAATGTATCTCTGTGTCCCTTAAAGACAGAAGAGATGGATTGAGGGAGGAATCAATTGCCCCAAATTTCATCATTATCATTTAATATTTTCACTATAATGTTAAGTGTGATCTCAGTTATTAGTCAGTAAGGCACTGCATAAATGATTTCTGTGAATAAGTTTGAATCATAATTATTAATATATTATTTTGCATAACAAAAATTTCTATGAAAAAAAGTTGTAGCTTGAGTAGAAGGATATAGGATTTCTTGCAGTAAGTTACTAATGTGATTGTGGTTACTTAAGCCCCAGTTTCTATCTAAGAAGTTGTATTTACTGCCTGAATAAAGTAGAAGTTGATTTTGTCTAATCAAACCTAAGCAGAAAAATTTCTAGAAGTTAGACAAAGTTTGGAAATAAGTCTTTGGGAAAATAGTGAGATCACGAGAGCGTGGTCAAATGCAGGAACAGGCTTCCTAGAGAGGTGGCCGATGCCCCAAACCTGTTTAAGAGATGTTTGGACAATGCCCTTAATAACTTGCTTTAACTTGGTCAGCCCTGAGTTGGTCAGGCAGTTGGACTAGATCATTGTAGGTCCCTTCCAACTGAAATAGTCTATTCTATTCCAAACATCCTGTTATGCTATCTTAGAAGACCTCCCTTGCCGATAGGGTTTCTGTCTGAATGGGACAGACAAACCAGAAGGTTCGAGTGGGGAGATTCCTGATACCTCAAAAATTCCATTGTCTTTTATGAAGGGAAACTCACATTGTAGGGCTTACACAAGAACTGGATACCCAATTGGGAGGTGAAACATCTCATGGTTACTTTACTTAATCAGTATCTAGTCATGTTTCAATCATGCATGGTAGTGTGATAGCAAGCCAATCTAAAAAAGGCGATCTGTCAGTTATCGAAGATGGTTTTCTTTTTCTCTAAACCTGACCTCATCATATTTGTAAATATTCTATTTATATGTGGGTTGTGTAAATCAGCTCTGTTTTGTTGTTCATTTACCCTGAGCCTGTGTGAGGAGTGGACCCAACAGTAACTAGAACATGTTAAAGCACTTGTTGAAGTTTAACCCGGTAGGCGGCCAAACACCTCAGAGCCACTTGCTCACTCCCCCCGCCCCCAGTGGGATGGAGGAGCGAATTGGAAAAAAAAAGTAAAATTTGTGGATTGAGATAAAGACAGTTTAATAGAACAGAAAAGGAAGGGATAATAATAATAATAATAATAATAATAATAATAATAATAATGGTAGAATATACAAATGAGTGAAGCACAATGCAATTGCTCACCACCCGCTGACCGATGCCCAGCCAGTTCCCAAGCAGTGATCCCCCCTCCTCCACCAACCCCCAGTTTGTGTACTGAGCATGACGTCATATGATATGGAATACCCCGTTGGTCAGTTGGGTCAGCTGTCCTGGCTATGCTCCCTCCAAGCTTCTTGTGCACCTGGCAGAGCATGGGAAGCTGAGAAGTCTTTGACTTATGTAAGCACTACTTAGCAACAAGTATGTTATCAACATTCTTATACTAAACCCAAAACACAGCACTATACCAGTTACTAGGAAGAAAATTAACTCTATCCCAGCTGAAACCAGGACACACTCCATTCCAATATATTACTCAACAACCTGGTACAATTTTCCAAAGAAATCTAAATAATATTAGGGTGAAAGAAATGTGTTCTGGTCCCTAGCGTTAAGCAAAAAGTACCTTTTATGAAGGGGGATAGTGGGAAGATCACTTAGACCTTCTGGGTGCTCTGGCTTTTGTTATAACAAATGAAAAAATCTGTAAGACTATAAAATGCCTTATAAGACCTTTTAAAATGTCTTATGATGAAGTAAATCTCAGAAGGCAATGAGTAAACCTGTCTTATACAATCAGTGCACACTGAAAAAGCTGTTGAAGTGATTCTTCTGTCACTTCACCGTTTCCATGCCATCAAAGACAGAACAGCCACCAAGTCTTAAAGCTTATTCACATAAAAAAAGCAAAGTAATATAAGCATAAGTTCACAGTGGACTGCTGACTTTTTACTCTTTATGCTGCTTTTTGCACTTGCTATTGCATAGAAGTCAACTGTGTGTTTATATACATAGAGAAATACTTAAGTCTCATATGCCAGTTACATGGCAGATTATTATCCATCAGTTAACAATACCAAACTCGTAAGACTCTTAAATAAACTTATCCCAAATAAGAGTGAAGAAGCCTTGATCTCTTGTGATCACGTAGTGTGTGCTATAAATGCTAGATACTTCCCATGACAGAAAACCTTAACAGGAAGTCTCAATCCTTCTAGGTCACACTGTATGTTTACTTATAATACTCCATGTGTAGTGCCAGAATGTTAGTATCATAGCTGTGTGAAGGAAAGTCCTATCTTCATCTTCTCTAAAATTACTTTTGTATTACTTAAGTATGTATTTAGCTGTATTATTATGGTACTTGGGTATCACATTCATGGAGAAGGCTGCGGTAGGCTAACTACAAGCAGGATTACCCTAAGGGTAGGAGAGTAGTGCAGTACTGGCCCAAGATAGCCAAGGGAACTGTGGAATCTACATCCCCAAAGGTTTTTCTAAGTCAGCTAGAGAAAGTCATGCCTAACCTGAGATTGTGTTAGTGATAGGCTCACTTTGAGCGGTAAGTTTGACTATGGAAACTTCAAAGATACCTTCCTAACAATGTTTCTGTAATTTGATAGGTCTATGATCTCAGGTGATGGATGTCACACAAACAGAATATGAAAAAAAGTCCAACATCCCAGAAAATGACCAGATAAAACAAAGGGGAAAGATGAGATGTCTATCAGCATGAAAAGTAATAGACTAATCTCATAAGTGATCTACCAACAATATTTGAAACTAAGTTCAGATATCTTGGGTCCAATTTTAGTAAAGAAGAAAGATCTGTGACTTAACAGGGAATTCTCCAATGTCCTCCTAAGAGTCAGCAACATATATGCTTCTTTCAACACTAAAACTTAATAGCTAGAAAAACTAACTCAAGAACAAGAATAACTTTGGAGGCAATATGTATATAATGAAAGGAGAAAAGTCCTGGATTTGGCTTCCTTAGAATGAGGAGTACTCACACTACATATTTAATTTATTTAGGAAACAGTTTTCTTTAAGCCAAAATACAGATTGTGCTTAGCCTTACAAAGTTTTAGTTCTACTAAGGTTATTATATATGCTTAGCTCTAGGCAACTTTTCCAAAGTTGGAGTAATGATTTTCTTATTACTAATAAAAATACTTTGGATTTGAGTTTCTTGCAACCAAGCTTATAACAGTAACCAGTTCAGAGTAGAGAACAGGCCAAAAACATTCAGACTGAAGCATGGAACTCAGAACCAATCATATAGAAAACAATCAGATTTCCTTTATCTAATCTTATTAACATAATTATAATTGGCATTTCAACAAAATCTTTAACTTCTCTGGATGATTTTTGTTAGTTGACATCACGTAAATCCTTCAGTTCTAGCATCTCTACACCTAGTTTTCATGCTTAAATTTCTTTTGTGTATCCTGCCTATGGTTGCATTGTTATTGCTATTCATTTCTTACATTGCTGGAGCATGCAGCATTCTCAGTCAAGGTCAGAGTTGTGTTATACCAAGTGCAGTTGGAAAATATGTACCAGTAGGCTGTCTTCTGTCCTAAGAACCTAAGTCAAATCCCATTAAAGTCACCTGGAGTCTTCCTATTAACTCACCTGGAGACTTCCTATAAACTCACTTGATTTTGGATTTGGCCGTAAAAAAATAATTTATTGGAACAAACTCCCTGTATTAGAGGGTTTGTTTGTTTGTTTTTAAAGATGAAGAAGGAAGTAAACAATGATAATTCCCAGATCAGCCAGGAGTTGAGGAATTTGGCATGTGGGAAATGCATGTTTAAATCTCTCTCAGATTCATCCCTGGGGCTGTCATTTTGAAAATGAGTTGTAGGCTATTTTTAGCTAATCCTCTTTTATATTTTGTCATGGAGCATGGGTATTTTTGCAACGTTTCTTTTCTGCATTGGCACAATGTATCTCAAAATCAATATTTTTCAAAAATGAAATTGTTCTTTTTCTGGTCATGTCTGTATAGGGACCTTGAGGAAAGGTACAAACCCAAATAAATTCTTTTGGGAAAAATATATCAGCTAAAAGGTTGAAAAATGCCCTCTAAGAAACACGTTGGAACTTTTATTTCTATAATTTTGGAGTTTGAGGAATTTAAAAGACAACATCAACATAAAAGAGACCAGAAGAAGGATTTAACAATAATCAAGGTGGGTGATAACTAGCTATGACATACAGCATTGAATCTCTGTCCAAAAAAGAAAAGGATACAATAATATACATGTAGTCTTGTTTGCTGGGCCAAGACAAGGCAATACAGAAAGGAAGAAAGGGAATCTTTCACTTCATGAATGAAGCTCCAATAATTTGGTACAGTCCCCTTTGCTGTCTTCTCATTAGAAATACACATATCTCACTATTATGGATTTAGTTGTTCAGCTACCTTACATTCATACAAGCTATTAGGAGGCACAGCTTCAGATGTAGGTAATTGTCAAGTACCTTCACTTGTTTTTGTGTTAAGTTGCTCTCCTAAACTGAGTACTTTAAAAAGTTTTTGAAGAGAGAAGCCTTTTCTAGAATATCCAAAAATATATTTCTCAAGGATGACTGGATACATTATGGAATGACCTACAGAAATAGAAAACAGGAAGGTCCATCAGTAATTTGTGAGAGTATGGCAAAAGGGTTTAAAACAAAGAACACAGAAACCAGTTTAATAAAAATGCTGAAACAGTGCAATTTGAAACACAGTGTAAAATATATTTCTGTTTTTCCGAGCCAAATATTTTCCATTTTATAATGAAAATCATGTTTCATTCAACCATTCTTCTGAGATTAAAATCTGTAAAGCTACTTCTTTTTCAATATTGGAACAACCAATAATGGAGAAAGCTTTCCTTACTGATATTGCAATTCCTCCTTCTCGCCCCACCTCCCCAGGCCAATATTTACACCTTAAAGACTATCTAAAAAATCCTTAACTGTTCTTACATTTAGCTTAATAAATAAACTATACACTTATATTTATGACATAAAAGGTACAGTGCCTTGTCTTTTGGATAGTCTTCAGAGCTTTGTAGAGTGCCTGAAGTTCTGATTACAGTAGAAGTGGGTTTTTCTTACAATGGACCTTAATAAAAACTAAGGGATAAATGTCTACAAAAAATTTACAAAAGTAAATTTGGCTGTTAAGCATATGCCTAGAAACATAATTCCAGAAAACCTTCTAATATTTAGGATACAGTACTTCTTCAACAGTTGAAATATCTGTGGCTGTTGTGAAACAGGAGAGCTGATATACCAGAATTTATGTGTGTTGTGTACTGGATTGATTGGAAAAACAACAATCTTAACAGAATATTCTGCCAGTTCCCTACACATTTTGCTAGAAATATAACAAATAACATAATAACTTGGAGATATCAAGAACTCTAGGTACATTACAGTGCATTATGGTAGGCATGGCTGGCAATACCACTCTGAAAACACTTAAGTTATCTGAAGGGGAGCATGGAAAGACAAAAGGTACCACAATGCCATTCTTTTGGTTCAAAGGAGACTATGAAAATGCATTAGGGACACAGCATTACAAATAATTAACCTATTTGTGATGCTGTTATCAGAGATGCTTATTAATTAATTATCCCTTATCTTCACATAAAGATATTTGGAGGATAGGCCTACCCTTCCCTGTTTTTAGTTTCAGACTATAGGTCTGACCTTGACACAGAACTATAACTCCAACTTAGAGTAATTCTAGTATAGCTTTGTAGGGACAGTGCTTCCATATTTATTTTGTTTCAGTAAATATTTTTTTTCCTACTGGAAGAGTCCAACTGTTACCAATTACCCACAGTTAGCCAGGAGGTCAAGACTTTCTTGAATATATGAGAACAACCTATCAACTGCCCTCTGACCTGTTTGTTTAACCTCCTTTAATCCAGACTTCTGCTCTCACATTCTCTAGCTGTAGTGACCGTAAATGGGACTATTGCACATCTTATCGTTTGAAAAGGCAAAATGACATTTTAAGTGTGACGTTTCTTTACAGATCTACTCTCAGCGGTGTTTTGCCAGATATTTATTCATGGTTCAAGCTGTGATTGGAAGAGGAAGAGACCACTCACTGGCACAAGTGACACCAGAGCAGCAAAGAGCCTAAAGTAAAAATTGAAATCAACATGCATTGATTTCATACATCTTTAGTCTCTATGGACTACATTTTGATCTAAAGGTGAGAAAACACATATTTGGTTTTTTTTTAGCTCAATATACAATATAACAAAGGATCATCTTGATCTTACTTAATTTTTTTCCTTGTTGGTCTCTGTGTCTACTGTTTTGAGTTGGAGCATGGTAATACATACAGCAGTAAAGAGACAGATATTCTAGGTACCAATGTTCAGAGAAAAACCCTTAGATTAGAGTCAGACAATATTCACCGACATTTTCAGGGTCAGTTGTTTTGAACATCGCCCTCTGCTTTACTTCCATTGGCTTGCCAACTTTACTGACTATGCACTACAGGAAGTGGGCACAGACTTCTCCAAATCCAGATTTTGCTACAATTGGGTTATAGATTTTCTTATGACTGATAATGGTAATTCTTATTAGAAGTGTGATAGGCCATGAACATTATCAAAACAACAGTCTTTTTCTCCCAACTAGACTCAACCTATTCTGAAACATTAGAAGCATGTTCTTCTTTGTACCCTTTATTTTCTGAAATGAAAAATGGGAAAATACTTTTCCAGAAAAACAGTTGCATTAGGTTTGCATTGGTCAATCATTTTTATTACACTCAAAATGTTTATAAGGACAAAAAGGGAACACACTTTATGTGAGGAGCCAATAATCTGTCATACAGTAATTAATGTTTTAACAGTCCAATCAAAATACAACAAACAGTAATTATTTGTCAAGTTACAGTAATATTTACCCTTACAGTCCAAATGATCTAATTGTTACAGATAGTCTTGTTAATAACAGTAAAAATTGCTATACATGAACTGTACTTCTGAAGTGACCAGTGTGATTTTCTGCCTAAAATGATTTCTTCTACACTACATTTTCTTTCTAGGATCATAGATCACTGTAAACAGAATAACTACTTGTTATTACTGTCTATTAATTAACAATAGATGTTATAACACAAAACTGCATTAAGTTAAACTAAAGTGAAAACAAATGTAGGCAATAATATCTGAGCACTAGGCAATGGCTATTACAGCTAAAATCAGGTCAAGCCAATACAAGTCTAGACAAGTCCTGAGACTTTGTTATGTCAACACAATGCCTGTGGGCTTTTACTAATAATGGCAAAATCCTATTTTCTGTGTTAACTTTCTATATGGCTAAGAGTGTCCTTGAACATGTTCTACCAAGACATTCTTGCTTGAGAATCACATTGGTGCATAATTTTCCTTCCGATGCATAATTTTCCTTCCGATGAGTAGCATTCATCATGCTGATGCCTAGGGTTGAGTCTGCTGCAGATGCCCAGAGAGATTTTCTCACACTTATCCCTGTAAAGTTCTGTCCAGTCATTTGATAAGTCCATCATAATCTCAGTTTGTAGGCTGCTGATTTGTTGATGGGTCAGGTAATTTGATGATGGGTTAGGTAATAATCTAGTGGTATTTCCTACTGGATTAGCAAGACCAGACATTGCAATTTCAACCTACTTTCTGGTGATCTCTCCTTGTACAGACACTCCAATGGCTTTAAGTCAGCACTGAGCAGAGAAACCCTTCATTCTGCAAGCAAAGTTAACGTATTTTTTTTTTTCTCAAGAAACTTGTCAGTAAGAGCAGCGTGGTGTTATGTCATATATTACCATGATAAAATTTTCAGCAGACTCACATTTTTCTTGGAATCAAGAGGAGGTTTGCGTCTGTCCTTCAAGTCTTCTGGGAAAGAGATAAATGTCTGTAAAGCTAATTCCTGGAAGAATAATATGTTCTTGCTTCTGTAGTCAAAAGAATAATAGATAGAATGATGTCTACAACCTGTAACCTTGTCAGATCCTGGTCAGACAGCATTGAACTGCTTGCAGTAAGTGCACAGGACTAACCCCTCAGGTCATCCAATCAAGTACAGCTTTAAGTAACTGTTTCTAGAGTTGTTTTTTGTAGACAGCAGCATCTGAACTTTTGGCTTTAGTTTCCACGTTTCCTTCTCTGTGAATTGTGCAGAACACTGTGAATGTATTCTGATGATTTCCACTATGACACAACACTAACACTTGGTGTTTCTTGCTTAAATAAAAACATCCATAATGTTCTGGAAATTGCAGATTGATCACCTTTCAGTCAGGCACCTGAATAAAGTGAAAAGTTAAGATAAATTCTTTTTTTTTTTTCCATTAGCAGCCACGATCTAGATCTAGAAACCTGTATGTAGTTATTTGAGTGCAGTGCACTGATTTATGAAACAGAATCCTGGAGGTTCTGGAAAACAAAGGAAAATGTAAACTACTGGTATTTATATTGAGTAATTACATCTTGATTAGAGTGAATTTCCAGAAACCCGAACATAACAGAGGAATGTCCAGCAAGCCACCTCTGTGACAACTGCTTTTCCCAGCATAGACTGAAAAGGGAAATACAGCAGTAATAGATAAGGAAGCCTTGAGTCTGTGAGGGGAAACAGATAAGGGGTATCAATATTTCCCATATCTGCAGCATAAAATAAAATACATTTCCTTTTCAGATTTTTCCAAACATCTAAAAATTAGAGGTTTCTTTTGCCTTTTTCAGAATTTGTGATTCCCAGTTTTAATACAATATAGAGTTTTAAGCTGAGTTTTAAAGTGGACCAAATAACTTGCCCAGTTCAGGCTACGTGCTTAATAATATCTATATCTGACCTATAAACAAAATGCCATCTGCTTAAGCCTTTATAACATACTCAGTACTTCTTTATTGTTGTTGGTAGTCACTCATGTCTAAACAAAAATTTCAGACTTTTGCCAGGAAGAGGTTTTGACCCTTTAGCTTGGTACTAATCTATATCCTGTACTATGCCTCAGCTGTGTATTTTGCTCTGGTCTTATTTGTTACTGAAGGAGTGCATTGGACACTGCCTCTTTGTGAGACCAGTCCTAGAATTTTAGCCAGCTTTTCTCTGGATGATGTAAGTGAACTTGGGTAAGTGTGTGTGCAGGTGCATAAGTGTATATGTTTGTGTATTTTCATCTGGTGTTTCACTTCTGGGTTAGAAATATGTAACAGCATATATAAACACTGTTTATATCTACATAGTGAAATATCTATACAGGATGTGCTTATATCTATATTTATATTTGTCTATGCTTTAAATAATGTTTGGGCAGTATGTCTGAACATTGTGTAAATATGCCAGATGGAGAACATCCCATAAAGTCATTGGTGAGTCACAAAGGATTGAATGTTTGCTTTCTTCCTCTTCTACAGTGCTTTTGAGACCCCCACTTGTAAAAAACACTCAGTAGAACACCAAATGCAGGAACCTAAAATGGCAATGCACATAGAGAGATAAAAGTACATTCTCAGTTGACTGAGAAAGGAAAATTGAAAATAAAATTAGATTAAAATAGTTTTCTGATTTGATATAATTACTGATGGCATTATGTACAGGATAAAAAGATATTGCTAATCAAAATACAATCAAATCTTGATGAAAGTAAATTTTTGGATGTTTCAAAGTTTGGGTTTTTTTGTTTGTTTGTTTTGTGTAGGTACTAGCTGTTTTATTGGTTTACCGAAAAAAAACCCCAAATCAAAAAAACAAACCCCAAGCCAAAATCAAAAAACAGTTACTTACTTTCATTTACAGAAAATGACATTACTATTGATGTTCAGCTACCACCTTTTTTTTACCTATGCTGTACAGACTAAGTTTAAAAAAATACAGTAGAAGAGTAAAATAGGAAAGGGATCCCACAGTTGGCCACATCTGAGGATCCAATGCTGTAGATTAAAATCTTTTTGAAAATACATAGTAGTCACTTCTTTGAAAGAGAACTCTATCTTAAATGTGACAGCAAGTGTAAGTAAAACTTGTGTCTGGGTGATAGTTCTCTATGTGGCTGCCCACCAGTTTTACATACAGAAGACAAAATAGGTGCTATTGTGCATAAATACTATTTCTGAAGTATTACAAAGGACAATACAAAGGTAATAAAAGTGAATGGAAGTACCACAGAGAATGATAAAGGTTAGTTTTTTAAAAGCAACCATTAAGTTAGCAGAAAGAAAAGGGCAGCAGATGAATCTTAGGAAAGAAAGAAATAAAGAAATAGATCCCTTGTGTTTACTTATAAAATACATAGAGATTCAGATATGATGATGAGAACATCATAAAACCCCAGAAAGAAAGATGGATGCAATAGCAATTTAGTCAATCTTGTTTTTAATGTCTTATCTTCTGCCAAAATTGGTAGTGGAATTAATTGTTTCAAGCTGGGCTTTTGATTAAGATTTATTCTTATCCAACATGAAGAATAGGAAATTCACCTTAGAGATCATATTTTCTGGGCAAGAAATTAATGAATTTTAGACAGTGAAAAATTTAAAGGGTTGATTGCCCTACTGAGCACCGAATTTTATGCGATGCACCTGAAAAAGGTTTTGGTTTAGTTAAGATGAATGATGAATGTTTTTTTCTTTGCCAAAGTCTAGCTATTTGTTCTAGTCTGGGACAAACACATTCCCAATTTAACAACTTCCCTCTACAGTACTATGCAGGCCCTGCACAGTTGCTACACATCCTGCTGACAATATGATTCATATATGTGTAACACTGGCAATTAAAAGTGTGGTTGCCACTGGCACCTCAGGGAATAGTATATCAATTCATGGTGATATTGCCAGAGTCAAAGAAATTCTCCTGTTAAAGGTGATTTAAATTGTTTTCATTATCTGTCAAACATCGGCAAACCCCCAGCTAATTCAATTAGTTTCCTTCCACTTATAATCTTCCAAAAATCATAATATAGTTAAAAGCCCTATTCATCAGACAAATCAGTTGCAGTTGAGCTACTAAATATCTATGGGCCATAAAGCCATCTTTCTGAGCAGAGCTACTGCGTAATAAGTGTGTGAGTTATTTTAAACAAAAATGCTACAGAATGGCTTTTTCAAATGATAGATGAGTAGATACTCCTAGGTTTCAAGAATCTCAAAGTAATAATTTTCCTCAGGGAAAAAACTTTTTTTTGTAAGGTCATTCTTCAATAACAAAGTAAAAGACTGCTTTCTCCTCTTTCTTTTTTTCAGGTTTCGTGGGGTTTTTGTTTTTTCTTTTTTTTTTGAGAACTGAAAAAACCCACCTACTTTTGAGCAACACAGTAATATGTACAGATGAAAAAATGCATATAGAAATAGCTTGTAAGTAATATGGGAACATGACAAATAAAAGCATGTGCTCAGAACATCTGTGCCTAGCCAACTGTCTCATATACAGTTAGGTATATGGACATATTTGACAAGAATGTATTATGAATGGGAAAGTAATTAGTAAAAGGGTTATTTTTCCTTCAAAACCTCATCTTTGCAGTGCTGTTGAAGCTGACTTCAAATAGGGAAACAATCTAAAAGGTGTAAATATAATAAAGCATGATGAGCCATGTAATGTGTCACTCATTTTTATTGCCCAAGGGAGATCATGCACGAAATACTTATGGCCTTGCCTGATCTGTTGCTCTTAATTTATATGATTTGCTCTAGTTTATTCTACTATGTATACATCTTGCAGTCTTCTGTTGCACCTTTTTTCCTGTTTCTTGCTTTTTACCTCCTGTCTTTCAAAGGCTGGTGGGAATTAACTGCCAACTATTGTTTGATAAAGTGGTGTGGCTTGTTATTGTTAACAATGATTACTTTCTTTATTTTGGGCATTAAAAGCTGTGACCAGGCAAGAAAGTCAGGGATTAAATTCCTTAAAAATTAATGTGAATGACTAGAGAAAAAACATTTCCAATTCACCATTGAACCCCATGCAAAGACACTCGCTACAACTTCGTTGAAATCTTAGTTATGCAAAGTCATGGAGAATTTGAAAAAAAAAATTGGCATTGCATTGCTAGCAAAGCCAAAAGTGAGCATTCAAAAAAAGGCTTACTTAAACATTTTCTAATCTGAGAATCATTTTTCTTAAGCGTAAAACCAAACTTTGAGGACACTTAAATTAGTCAGACTAGAAAGTTCATACTTATTAAGATATCACACTTTGAGAGGTTTTATGTGCAAGTGATGAAATGCAACCCAGCTTAAAAGCAAAATAGAACTACATTGATAAGGAAAGTTTTCATGTATAGATTTGCATAAATTACATATTTGCCTGAATTATTAGACCTTCATAATCAAGGAGAGGTTATGTGGTGCTGTAAATACTGAATTCTGGGTGAGTATAATTTTTTTAAAAAATTTGTTGCCCAGTAGGATAACAGAACCTAATCAGGGATCAAGACAACTAAGTGTCAAGGGCTGCACAAAATCATGTCATGCAGTGATCACTACAGCTCCTGTAAGCTTATTTTGTTAGGTCTTGAATCAGCAAAAATTGAAAAAGTGAGTGACTTTTAATACCTGAGCAATTTTATTGAATTCAGTGACAAAATTTGTATTAGTAAAATTAAGATTGATTGTAAATATTCACAAGATGAAGCTCAAGTTTAGACAATATGTAGCAGACTAGATTAAAAAAAAAAACTTAGCAGGAGAAATTGCAATAAACCTAATATAAATTATCAATAATTTCAGTCCAAAACAGGGGCTAGTGCAGGTCAGAGAATGGTGGACAATAATCTAAAAATAAATGCTCTGCTCTAATGCAGAAAGTGACAATTCACAAATAGTTTATACCTAACATTGGATATAGGGGAGGAATCATGAAAAATATACTTTTTTTCAGGCTTGCAAAGGATGAAAGGCAAAGTGGAAGCAGTTAAAGCTGCTAAGTGTTTTTTGACTTATACCTCACTATTTTCAAATTGAGAATAATGAATAGGTTTGATTAAGCTAGATTTTAACAAGATCAATGATCAAGCAAGATATTTATCATTTCAATGAGTGACGTGACTTAAGTTTGCCACAAGATTCAAACTGACAAAATGTTGTACTTTCATAATGAAAGCTGCTTCTTATAGATTTTCATTCACATTATATATGCTAATAAAAAAGAACGTGATTCTGTATCAAGGAGGTGTCTTTTACATAGACAAAAATATCCTTAGAATAGTTTTATTTTTATGATCTTGCAATGGCAAGCTGTTACACGAGAAACGACAATACTTCTTACCAGGGATCAGAATAAGAATACTCACATTTGACATCATTTTCTGATCTGGTATACCAAGTTGTGGTTCTGATTGAGAAGAATGAGCCATTTTTGTGAAATATCTCTTGATCTCAGTTAATCATTCACACTGGCTGGCTGTACAATGTTTCATAATTTACAGACTGTGTAAAGAAAAAGGTGCTTGTTTCATTTCTCTAGGTGCATAATGGATGAGAACTGAAATGATTCAGGTGAATGGACACTAGAGGGATGCTATTCTGCTGTAATATATTACAGCTACCCTGCAAGTAATAGAACAGGAACAATGTGCCATTGCCCAAAGTTGGAATTTAAGCTTTAGTAAAATTCATCAAGTATATCAAGTGCTTCCTATAAAAGCAGACATGAGGTAGTTATCTTCTATCGACCAACATAAATCAGACTGGAAGTGCAGCTTCGTGCCTTCTGAATGATGTTTTGGTTCACAGCATCCCACCACACCTTGATTCTTAAAAGGCACTATCTACTTAATCTGTTATTAAAAATATAAAACCCACCACCAACAATAACTTCAAAGCTCTCTGCACCATCTAACTCATAATCTCCTTGGCTGCTGAAGTAAAAACATTTTCAGAATATAGCTGGACTGTCTCTATGTTGCTTTAATTTTTGTTACTTTCTAAGGTGAGATCGGCACAAATTATGAAAGACAAATTGCTTTTTTTATTATTCACAATAATTAATTGATCGTTTGATATTAATATTTGAATATTAATTTCCATTTTTTATTGTCACAGAGTTCAATATTTCTATCCTTCAGCGGAATTATTCCATGTTAAAATAAGGTAAGTCAGTGAAAGAGAAGAATTGGAGACAGATGTGGATACCCCACACTGAATATTGCATTATTTGAACAGCCTCTGTGTTTTCAGTGTGATCACTGGACTAAGATCCTACTGCACGAGACTACAACTGTCAAATTCTGCCCTGCAGACATCAAGTGCAAAACTGTTATTCTGAATATCTAAATTATAAGAGAAGTCAGACCGAACAATGTCTTTTTCTTTAAAAGTACTTCATGCTTTTAATGTGCTTATAACTTTCAGATCCCTTTCCTATTCATTTGCCCACCTAAGGACCCTCTGTTTTGCCTGTCAGCTATGCTAGTTTTAATTGAGTATTAGTTTTCCTGCCCTGCTGGTACCTCTTTCTGATTTTTATGCTGTTCCATACATGCATATTGTCCAAAGGAACTCCTCCTCAAAAGCTAGCATCTCACAACCTGAGCTTCCAGCTCCATTTAGTATTTACTGTGCTGCAATAATAAGCCTAACTGCGAGGTTAATAATGAGTTAAAAATACTGCTTTATGCTACTGTCCTATTTTCGGCTGGGATAGAGCTAAATGGACTGCCATTTGCTGACTTGCCTGTATCGTACCAACTCTGAACTGGATCTTCCAGGTGCTCCTGTAATACAGGTAACAGGCTGGCCTAGAGCTACTCGATAGCAATATGAACACAGATCCCAGGCGGGAGACTTCACAGAAATAGGCTGAGCCGTAAGGATTTATAATGGGTCCATACTATTTCCTCCCTTCATAAATTAACTAAGCAGTTCACATAGAAAATCATCACTCTGTCAATTCAGGGCAAATTAAAGTGGAATGTAATTATGGGAGGCAACAAATCCAAATGGCAGAAGGAACTAGGAGGAGTCAGAAAATTGAGAACCGTTTAATTGCATCAGAATTGATTAAAAAGATTTGGGGAAATAATATGAGAAAACTGAATAAAGAAAAGCAACATTGTGATGAGCTATTTCTACACTTGTGTGCATAGTTGAGAGATTGCACTGGATACATTAGTAAAAGTAATTTTTATAATTTTTGTAATTTTTAATATTTTTATAATTTGTTATAATCAGAGAATATCACAGTCTTTTTACACCATCTTTGTTAAGCACTAGCTACAGGGCTAAATTTGCATTTGAACTCAGTAGTGAAGAAAGAACATTGACTAAAGAAAATCTAAAACATGACAAAAATCCTCAAAAGGTTACAGAATGTGCTCTACAGACAAAGAGAGGGAATGAAAATGATTCATTTGGGAGGTAAGCCAACAAACAAGTGATATAGTGTAATAACAAACCCACTCAGGGTAAGTAAGAAAGAGGGGACAAGAATTGGGTAACGTAGCACAGAGGGAAAAGACAATAAGAGTAGAGATGGTAAGGTGATTCTAAAGAAAGCAGGGGATGACCTGACTCAGAAAAGAAAATTTAAAAGAAAAAAAAGAAAGAAAAAGAAGGTAGGGTATAGAAGCTACAGTTTAGTTCTAGTGAAATTGCTGAATCACTATCACTAGCTGAATTCCATGGTAATGTAACACTGCGTGTGAGAAAAGAATGTGCATAAATGAAGGTTTGGACAAACTGACCAAACCATAGCATTGGAAGGACTAGAATCTACAAATTATTGTATGCAAATATCATGTTTGTTATCATCCACCAAAGATTTTGCTTTTGCTCTGTGTCTAGGATGAAAAACAAGATAAAAGGTCTGTGGCTTAATTAGGGCATGAATTTATTAGCTCAGCTCTTGTGGGAACTCTGGCAATAAATTGTACGGTGCATATCAAGACACCTTCCTTAATTGTTTTCACATGCTAGAGGTATATCATCAGCCATCCTTTCTCCCCTATTCCTGACTGCTATTCACATTTCTTTTACTCGTACCTAACTGCCTGCCCCTTTACAGAAGTGTTAAAAGACATAGGAAGGAGAATCCACTCTTGTTACTCCAGACAGCATAATTAAACTTGTTTCTCAGCTCTGGGGTATCCCTTCATCTCCATCCATTTCCAACTCTGATTAATCACGCATCTGTAGAACTGACAAATACTTTGGACTCTTGCTTCAAATAAAACCTTCCAATAAGATCTAGTGCCTGGTACCTCCTCTAATTTCAAATTAACTTTTCAGATACCTTAACAATTTCCTTCCAAATTCAATCATCCTCATCCCTGAATAACCAATGTATTGAACATGATATTTTTGGTGGATGTCCATTAATCATCCTGCTCCTAATAACTGACACGTTATCTGGCCTTGTCAACCCTGGAGATAACTTACCATATCCTTTCTGAAAAATGTAGCCTCTGGGAACAACTGGCACTAAGAAAAATGTCCCTGACCTGTCCTAAATTTTTTTTTTTTTAGTTAATACTGATCCTTTCAAAAATCTCAGTAGCCTGTTATGCAACCACAATTTCAGGAGTCTGCCTTTAGTAAATGGAGCAGGGTCAACTGCAACTTTCTCTTGCAGATTCTGAGGACAGCTGGAGACACAGGGGAAGTGACCACCTGCCCCATGTAGGGCAGAGCATTGCCCCTCCTCATCCAGCCACCAGCCAGCATGACTTGGTTTCTTCCTTTCTTTGTAATGATCCACCACCTCTTCAGCTCAGGCTGAGAGTGAAAATGTAGGGCTGTTGTCTTTGGACCACATGAACACTGCTGTGCATGCCCACTCAGACATCATATTTTGCTCATGAGTCTGTGAAAAAAAAAGTGGAGAAGAAGTATTTAATCTCCCTATATGAAATAATCAATCTCTGTGTCAGAATTCACTATATATTAGGGTAGCATTCACAAAAATATGAATGTAGAGATACCACTTTGGATTTCCTGCTGTGCTACTGGTATAATCAAATCTTGAATGAACAAAACTTCCTGTTTCTGTAGGCGAACTATAATGACAGACAGTGCTTGACATGCAGTGAAATCTCTTTTTTTTTTTTAAGAGGTGCTTCCCCCTTAAATTAATGAAAAAACTCTATGTTTTTACATTTCCTTCAATATCCCTCTAAAGTCTTCAAATGGCAGCTGATCTGAGATAATTAACCATCTTCACAGAACACATCTTCAGAGTTTCAAATCAATCATAAACAGGAAAACTGTTACTTTATGGATTAAAAGGAACAGCGTTTGGACAGACTTTTAAAAGGAGATTTGGAGTCTTTCTTTTGAGCTTTCTATGTACATGTGCTATAGACAGAATTGTTTCTATGTACAGCGTATTAGAGAAAGAAAGCCTAAATGACCAACATTTCATTTTTAGGTGATTTAACTATTTTTTACTGTTAGATGTGGACTGTGGCAAGGCTATACAATTGTTTTTTTTTTTAATAAATGGCACTTATATGGGATCTCATAAATTTATCCTTAAGATATCATGAGTTACCAGTTTATTACTTTTTAAGTAAGATTTAATTTGCTTTTAACATAAGACCCTTCCCCTCCTTCTTTTCTGTAGACATACAAGGTCCAGTTATTATCAGCTCAGTGTTCATATTAAAAATGAGTTGTCTGCTCTTCTCCTCTCTAGGAAATCTCAAAGAAAAGGCAGATGTTGACGAGAACATTAATTTTCTTGTTTAGATATTACCAACTTTAATGAAAATAACTCAAGCCAATGTCCTACAGTTAGACAGTCACTGCTTCAATTTACGTGACCCTCCCTGTTGAGGTGTAGAGATGTCTCTTCTAGATCCACCTTCTACTGGTACTTCTTCTCTGTACACTCTACAGAAATTCCATTTTTAGTAATGACTAAATTTTTCACTATTTATTAGAGTTTCCCTTGTTATTTTTTTACCTAATTAAGTTGACTAGATATCTGCTCTCAGGATCCCAACTCAATATTGCAGAACCGACTCCCATAATTCTCAATTATTTTAATGTTTTTCAGGCATCAGCAGTTAAATTAACTTCCAAAGCCTCAGTGTTCCCATCCATAAGAAATTGTGTAATTCTACCTGGCAGAGGATAGTGCTTCTTCCATAAAGGCTGAAGCTACTGCCACCAGCACTGATCTCTATTACCTGTAAAAGCTTTGACTTTCTCTTGGATAAAGACGTTACTTGTTCTTTGATGTTGTTGGTTTTTTTGCCAACAGTGATCCATGCCAAAGCATTTCTTTAAGGGTTTTTTTTGTTTGGTTGCTTTTTCTGTCTTTTAGATTTTCTTTATTTTGGTTTTTATTATGCTGAATTACTGGTCTCATTTTTCCCAAGCACTGTGATTTCTTCTCTGCTTAAAGTGTCCATAGCCTCACCCAGATGGATTTTTTTTTTTTTAATAACTTTTCAATAGAATTTAAGTAAATTAAAAAGTAGTTCTTCAGGTTGTCTCAATCTCTACCTGTCATAGATATATTCTACAGACAGTAAAGTGGCTCAGATCTCCTGTGGCGTCCAAACAGATTTCTATAAATCTGACCTTGTGTGCTTGCCTTGAGTGCTTGAAAAGTATTTACCTTAAGGCAGAAATATGGCCCTGTGCCTAGTGTGTGACCTTTCATCTATAGCTGGTGAAAGAGTGGGAAAATATTCTTTAAAGAAAAGACTATTGTGCTGAGGTTTTTTCCTGTATGTGCTCAGGCAACAGCACAGAGGAACCCTTTCATTCAGGATAGATTGAGGCCAGAGAATCAGTCTAGAGATCTCTCGGGAGACCTGCAAAGAATTTTAAGAAGTTATTAGGTAGGATTGTTATGAGGTCTTATGCCTTACAGCAAACACTTCAACCAGCATCCAAAGCACATCAGCTTTAAGTAGCTTTTAGAAAGGCAGTGTTTTTTAGGATATAGGGAAGCTCCTTTGAACCTCTGCTCTTAGACTGGCATAAGACAGTTCTTTGACATGCCGTAGCCCCAAAGCTTAAGGTTTTACTACAGAGACACAGAAGAAAGTGAAGTCTCGCTTATCCTTGGTTTGTTAGTGAAGGTATTGGAATATTTCCAGTCTGCTTTTCAAGGTTTAGCATTCAAGATTCTTCTGGGGGGAAAAAAAAAAAAAGAAAGATTTACTGTTTTGGAAAAGGTGTTAGCACTATGTAGATGGTGTTCTTTGACCCACAGTTTGTGTCCTTGTGATATTACCTCACCATAGAAATGTTAATACTGATGACTTTAAATTGCACAGTATGGACACAGCAATGTGTCACAGCACTAATGAGTCCAGTGTAATGTACTTGCTACTTGAAACTAGATAGTAGCAAGTGTTGTAACACGTCTCTTCCACAGTCAACCTACACTCTGACACATTTGCTGAGCTGCATGGCATGTGGCAGACTGTTTGCTCAGTGCAGATAGAGTCCTCCTACAGAACTTTACAGTCCAAGGGAAGATTTGATGCAATACTGTCCCTATAAAACATCAATCAATAAAGGTGATGTATTATCTCTAAATGATTTTTCTATTGTGGTCAAATTAATGCCTGTTTTTAAAATTGGAAGACTTCAAAACTTTTTTTTGCTCAACACTGGTTTTTTCTTTTTCTTCAAAGCTTCATAATTGTGTCAATAATCGATAGCCTAGGACAAGCTATAAATTGTTGCTGGTTCAGAAAACCATTCTGGGTGTGAACTCATGAAATACTGCTGGTAGACTGCAGTTATTGGCAGAGTTGACAGTAATTGGTGGTC
Source organism: Calonectris borealis (assembly GCF_964195595.1). NCBI lineage: Eukaryota > Metazoa > Chordata > Aves > Procellariiformes > Procellariidae > Calonectris > Calonectris borealis. The sequence goes on along the minus strand of NC_134313.1, from coordinate 32,051,941 downwards.
CATAAAGTAGTTGTTAGAACCATTCACCCATAGAACATCAATTTGTGGAAATTTTACATAAACCTGAAAATTATGCATGTTAGTAATGCTTCCACTGCATGGCGATTTCATGAAAGTGAAAGTTGCCTCATTCAAATATATTCTCAATAACATACTCAAGTGGTATGGCATCCTTTCTAGTCCAAACACTGATGAAAGAAAATGTCTTATGCCATAAACAGGGCTTTTAGGGAGGAGCGTGTGTGGCAATTCTGCCCATATCACAGATTCTGCAATTAAAATCCTTTTCCTTATGTTTGTCTTAGATGAAAAAGGAAAGACCTTCTCAGAAAATACAATTGGAAAGCTAGGTGGAGATTGATCAGGCTAAGACTGATTGGCTGAAACTGAGCCTCTAGAAATTAGTTATCATTAGACAAAAGGGAATGTTTAAACTACCTTGAAATAAACCGGGTCACATCTAGTCTCAGGAATAAATTAATCTGTACATTTGTTGACACAGCACACCGTTCCTTCCTGACACAATGTGTACAAGGGGAAATTAGACAATAAATAATATTTTACTTTGATCTGATTTGCACAAAGCATAATATTGTGCTTTCCCTTCCTTCATTTGTCATATCTGATTTCGTCCCAAACTTTCAGCATTTTTTCGGTTCCCCCTACACACTGTTTAAACAGACTGAATTAAAAAAGAATGCAGGGACTAGTTGATAAGTTAAAATAAATTATATGTATTCATGTCAGAAAAGAAATTAAGAACTTCCAATTAATGTACAGCTAGAAAAACATGTGTCTCATCAAGTAATAAGTGTTAGTGGATTGAATAAATGTCAAGATGGGTTTAAAGAAATTGAAAAACAAACTATCATCAGAGGCAATTGAGTGTGGGAGGTATCGTGCATCTGATATGGAAAGGAAGATTAAAGAATGAAGTTAAGAAGAATAAACAAGGTGATGAGAGAAACATATGTAGTAAATATTATAGTACATCAGAGCTCAGATAAATGATATTATCTCTCCCAATTACATAAGATTCAAAAGATTGCTAAGAAAGGACCAATGTATTTTATTGAAAAAATAAGTAATCACCCATATGGGTAGACCTTGCCTTGAAAAATAATAATTTTTTTTTCCTGAATTTCAAGTTCACAAAGGACTGTGAAGAAAGAGATCCTGGAAGCAGTGTTAGAAGGTGTGTTTTTGGTGAAGTAGAAAGATTATGAAGGAAAAACTGCATCACAAGTTGATTCAAAAATTACAATCAATTAAAATTAGTCAAAATTACCATGTCAGGTTGGGTTTGTCCTCTGCTGGTGGGTGTTGCTAATGGATTTACACAGCGGTGTAAGTACAATCCCATCTCTAAAGCCCATGGCTCTACAGCCCATCCTGACAAAGGCAGCATTGCAATGGAAGGGCTTTTTGTATCCTTCAGACAATTCCTGATCAGGGAAACATGACAATTGCTTTGTGTGTTAGGAATAGATTGAGTTATAGGAATAAGATTTCCTTCTTAGTAGCTTACAATAAAAAAGCAAAAATGCAAAATTTCGGTCTAGTCAAACATTTACAGGACTCCTTAGTTTTAGGACAATACTCACTTCTTCTTTACTCTCCTTCTTATTATACCCCAAACCCTGATTTCATAACAAAACCAATCTGCCTTATGGGAGAAGTTGGGGACAGTGATATATTTTATCACTTATAGTATAGTCCTGGTTTTAGTCTGGATTATTCGAAATCATTCATTATCAAAAGTCTCAACACCTAGAAATTCAGAGCCTCTGAATTTCTGTGGCTGGATAGGTTTCAATTCACAGAATTATCTGCAGACACTCCACTTGTATCAGCATGGCCTGGGTAAATATTCTGAAAGATGATAAAATGAGTTGAAGCATTTTGTGAGAGCTGTGATTTTGTTGTAAGGTGACCCGAGCAAAACCAAGAAATGATGGGAATGATTGCCTCTACCTGAAAGTCATACTTATAGTTAAAGTGAAAATAAGAATGTGTCCTTGAAAAAATCCAAGATATCTCACTTCAGCTGTATGGGGTAGCTTGGGTCAACAGTGTTATATGGTGTCTTCTTGCCATAGGAATGCTCAGCAGTTAAAAGATATAAAAATAGATCTGTGAGGTTAAAGGAGGGAGATATGTTTCTAGTACAGAGGAAAAAGTGGTGGTTTGTAAAATTTCAGTTTGTAACTTTTGTATGAAGTACATTATGTCTGTACAGGCTGCTCTGATCTATATGCAGTTCACAGACAAAATGAATGAGTGTAACGGGTAGATTGTATGTCTGCCCCACTAGAAAAGAGTAGAAAATATTTTCTTGTGAACCTTAATAATATACTCCTGAATCATCACAAGTTTTTTTGGTGAATATGGCAGTAGGAGAGGACAGAAAAGATCACCGTCAGTATTTCTTTGAAAGGAATTTTTTCATTTTTTTGGGGCCATTTAATCACATAGTATTTTTTCTTTTAATTTTATTTTTAATGGAATAATTTCTAAGGGTCACTGTTAATTTCATCAGATCTTTATTGGCAGTTGCAAGGGAGATGTGATGTAAATGTAATGTGTTGGGATTCCTGCTCATCTCTATTCCCATTCTTTCCAAAAGACTTTGTCACAGTAGATGTTATTACTGTTACTGTTTCAAAATGCCTGGAATTTATAATGACTTGGCTAGTGAGAGAAGTCATGAGCATCGGCTGTGTCCTAGTCTTGAGTGACTTATAATATGGAAGTCTGTGTAAAAAGGAACATGTGAGGTAGGAAAAGTTGTTAATTTCCTTCACCATCTATACCTCTTTTGAACATTTCTGGCTCAGCAATTAAACTATTGGAGTTTTTTGACATATAGCTGCAGAAGACTCTTTTTCCTTGCTATGTGTCTTTTGCTGCCCTTTATAAAAAGTACAGACACCATTTTCATGAATTGCCACATTCCCATTTTCCCTTGACTACTGTCTGTTTCTCCAGCACATAAAGTAATGGCACATTAATATACATTATAGACAGCTATTACTGAGTTTCCTGTTGTCTCCATGTCACTAATCTTAGGCATATTAATAAACTATTTTCTCTCCTAGTGCATGGAATCTTACTTACTGAATCACAGGAAAGGTACGGAAGGATGCAGGAGTTGGGACTGTTATGATTTTGGATTGTGTGATGAAGAAGTGCCAAAGCACAAAAATTACAAGGCAAGTCAGTGCACCTGTGTATAGGTCTTGTGAGGCTGGAACACTGGGGTGAAACCAGAGAGAGCATGGATTCTGCTGGGTCTTTTTTGGATGGAAGACACTGTGAAAGGCATAGCTCTGACTGCACTACACTACCCTTTGAAGAGACTGTCAACTTCAAGGAAAGTTATTTCACATGGTCAGGTCTATCATTGTTTGAACTTCCTTACAGCTTGGACATCAAATTTGCCTACAAGGCACACTAAATGAAAGAGCATGCTTAGCAAGTATGAGCAAAGTCAAGCTTTCAAGAGAAAAGGTCTCTCAGAAAAATTCTGTAAAGCTTTTGCTTTATTGTAGTAGGGCATCAGGAAAAGATTGAAATAAATTAAAGACGACCACGAAAATAATGGACATCTATCATGCTGTGGATCATTGTCCCAAAGGGAATGATAGAGTCTCAGCCACCTGGGAAATTCTAAGTCAGAGTGAACAAAACACTTGAAAATCTATTAGTTGAAGCTTAGTCGAAGCAACAGTCAGATGAATGAATTAAAAGAGTCTACAACAATGAGTCTTTTAACACATTTACTTCAAATAATTTTAATAGAGGAAGCAGAAGAGAGATGTGCTGGGATGGGGAAGTAGGAGGAAGTGATGAGGGACGAGGAAAGTTTGAGTTAAAGCAATTTAAATCCAAATATATAGAAGAAATGTAGATAACTAGGAAGCAGAAAAGTTTCTATAATCTATAAAATGAGAAAGGTAACATAAGAAAAAAGGTGGAAGAAATAGGAGTAGTAAATGAAACTTTATGCATAAAAGGATTTCAAATTAGCAGAGTTAAAGCACGGCAGAATGGAAGACAGAAATAAAGACCAGATGTAGAGAAAAATACGAGAAAACAGCTATAAAAAAAAAAAAAGACAGGAAGAGTTAGCAAAAAACAATCAGCTATTGAAAACAAGCCACTTGGACAAATACAGAGAGAAAATTGAAGTTTTGTATTTTATTGTCACTGACTACAGCAAATAAATTGTTTTGCTCAAATGAGACACAGCAACATAAATTGAGAAATGATGTGTAATACCCTCTGATCTTTGCATGCTGAGACAGTCTCAGAAGACAATTTATTACATCTTAACAATAACTAGTAAACTAAATTGGGTTTTCACTACCACCAAATTAAAAGTTTATTTTTGGTGTTTATATTTAGTGTTATAACTCCTAACTGGGGTTGGATGAGCTTCATTAGATTCTTTTTCTAATAAATGGGGCTCTGAAAATTAGCCCCTATTTCAGGCTATTCTACTTTCCATAGAAGTTTATTATTGCAAGAATTATTTTTAAATCAATCAATCTTTATAGTTGATCTTTATATAATCACATCTTTAATTCCAGCTTTCCTGAAGTTACAGAACTGAGAGCTACCCTTAGCAGTTGAGTCTTTTATTCCCATCCATTGGGAAGGGAAATAAGAGAGACATGCATTTTCCAACACCTGTAGGATAGGACTATTCTGAGGAAACCATATACTAAGGCTCTAGCTTATTAGCAATGGGCTATATGCAGGAAGAAGTAGCAAATGCGTATTACCATTTCTAGATATATCAGTGCTTAAGTACACATTGGAATAATAAAGCGAATAAACAGGAATGCCTTACAGACTTAAATTTAAAAATAAAAAAATTATCAGCTTGTCACAGATATAAAATTCAGTGAATGTATCTATCACCAAACATCAAGAATGATTTGACACATATAATAACAGAGTAATGATGACAAATATATCTAGTTGAGGGACCTAAATGTATGCTTTCCCAGATCTCAGCCAGAGGTACTGTGCAAGTAGTTTGGAGGGTGGGATTTATTTGAGGTGCTTGTAAGAACTCTGGCCAAGCCTAGAACAAGAGAAACTGTTTTAGGTCTAGCAGTTCTGATTTCCAGGGTGCAGCAGAGACCTCCTGCTTCTTTCAGGGCCCGCTTAGTTTTTTTACTATCAGAGTGACGGATTGATGACAGGTCTTACAATTTGGCTGTATAAGCTACTAGCCAAACACATTGTGAACTGTTTCGCAGGTCACTACCATTTTGCTACTGTGCACACTGCAAGTAGTTCACTTTTCTGTTCATGTCACTCCACTGACAAATACCGTGAGGTGTACTCTCCGTTACGGTAGTCTGGGAAGAGGCCTATGTTAAGTTATTAAGATCCTGAAGGACCTTACTCTGCTCAAAGTAAATGCAAAGTTGAGATCTCAATCAGCAACTACAGCAAAAATTCCGGATCTGGAACTTGTAGGTAAGAACCTGCTTCTCTGTTTTCTCCTGCCTGTTCCACAATGGGCAAGTACTGGCTTGGTCCTACACTTCTGCATAAAGCAATAGCCTGAGCAGAAGAATTTTTCCAAAGTAAAAGCATTGTCTGGCTAATGATGGGAAGCTACAAACATCTATCCTCAATTGTCCACATTCGTTGTTTCTCGTGAAGAGTTTAAAGAAGCTGTGTAATGAATAGTTAGAGCTTGCTAAACCTAGGATTTCTGAATGCCTGTTGGATTCGTATGCATGCTTCTTTATCATGCTTTTCTGCATGTTGGTGTTGCATCATACTTAGGAAATGAAATAGCTGAATAAATAGAGCTTATCTATACAAGTGCAACATTCAGTGAGTTTGGTCTAATCAATCTTGCATTGTAGTTTTGACTGGACTTCTGCAAGAGAGAGATTTTATTGAAATGTAGGGATTTCAAGAGATCTGCTCTTCTGCTCTGAGTTAGCTCTAGTGTATTCTAGTGTTCAGAAGAGCAATGAAGCTGGTGAAAGGTCTAGAGCACAAGTCTTATGAGGAACAGCTGAGGGAACTGGGCTTATTTAGCCTGGAGAAAAGGAGGCTGAGGGGAGACCTTATCACTCTCTACAGCTACCTGAAAGGAGGTTGTAGCGAGGTAGATGTCGGACTCTTCTCCCAAGTAACAAGCAACAGGACAAGAGGAAATAGCCTCAAGTTGCACCAGGGGAGGTTTAGACTGGGTATTAGGAAAAATTTCTTCACTGAAAGGGTTGTCAAGCATTGGAACAGGCTGCGCAGGGAAGTGGTTGAGTCACCATCCCTGGAGGTATTTAAAAGATGTGTGCTTAAGGACATGGTTTAGTGGTAGACTTGGCAGTGCTAGGTTAACGGTTGGACTCGATGATCTTAAAGGTCTTTTCCAACCTAAATTATTCTATGATTCTATCCAGACCATCTCTGACAGATGTTTATTAAGTGTATTCCTTGACTGCAAGGTAGAGGGATCATAACATACCTAAGTATCCAGTACCTTCTCCTCGTACATAACCGAAAGCTGAAAATGGCAAAGCAAGCTATTTACTGCTCCTGTGTGCAGTAGAAAAAAAATTGTTTTTCACCCCCCTTACCATTTTTCTCTGTTTCTTTCTCCTAACAGAATTTTAAAAGAAAATAGAACAGAAAGAGGAAAAGAAAAAGAAAAAAATGTCAAAACAGAAAATGTCATAGTATTATATGAATGTGATGGAAGTAGAATGGTCCTAGGGAACAATCAACAGTAATTTTCACTTTGCATATTAAGTAAACAGACAACTCTTCCAAATTACAGTACTTGTGAATGTCAGAAAAGGCTATGAAGGCTATTACAAAAACATTTTAGATTTACTCAGTAATGACATGAGGTTTATTATATGCCAGCTAGGAAGAATATAAATTATCTTATCTCAATACTCTAAATTTTTGGAATACTTAAATTTTGTCATCTTGAAACTGCTGCAATAATTGTATAGCAATGAATATGTTGTTTTGTTAAAAATAGAATATCAGCATATGAACAGAATAAGAAATGCTTGACATTGAAATAGTCCATGAAATTCAGTCTAACTTTCTTTACTTTTGTGGCATTTTATATTCTTAGAAATGAGCATACACGTTTTTCCGGCATGTCTACACGAACACAGCATTTGACTCTTCGATAAGACCAGGTTGTTTGCAAGTTAGAGGACTATTTTCTGCCTTTTTGTTTAAGCCACTGTTCCCGCTTGTAAACATTGTACCACACTTACAAAGCAGTAGGGGCTAGATAAAAAAATTAAGCTAGATCTGTAGTTGGTCTTTTTTATAGCCTAAATGAATTCCACTAATTTGATTCAGTGTAAGGCAGTCTCTTGTGCTTATAGGTCTAAGACTTCACCTTCATTGTTCCATTTTACTATAGGAATTAAGAAAAGCTATAGTTCTTAAGTAACTAGGACCAAGACTCTTGAAAGATTTGTCTATCAATGAATTCTTGAATTGTAATTACTGAAGAATTCTGAGTGAGAACTGAAGTTTGTTGAGGCATCTTGGTCATTTATTCATAGAAATCTGGCTTGTTCAGAAAAAAAAAAGAGGAAAAAATAGATTATACATCAACTCTGTTGGATTTTCTCATGCATTTTGCACATAGACACATTCACTCACTGGTGATAATACAATTGACAGAATAATAAAGATGTTACAATTTGGCCAGTATCTCCAGTTTCATCTCAGTAATACATGTCCTGAGCAACAGCTCAAAGAATGGCCTTAAAAGGTTTGACAGAAGAGAGCCTCCTATCTGGCTGTGTCTGGAAACTGAATCCGGAAAAGGGCCCTCGCACACTTTAGCCTTCTGCTTTACATCAGCCACGATTGACTGTAGTGTTTTCTCTGTGGAGTGCCTCAATGGTCTGGGTCCTGCTGGTTATGGTCAGGAGTAGGTTGTCACTTTCATAGTGCACAGCCAGTCTGTACTGGCTGTGTGGAGGGAGGTCCTTGGAGAGGTCATATTCAACCACGGCTTCTGCATGGGAAGACTTGTCTGGTCTGGAGCAACTCTCCACATTCTTATAGACCAGCTTCGCCTGGGTTGTTTGGGTTTTCTAGTATAAGCAGTGCTTTCCCTCAAAGATCACTCAAATTCTTCCTTGCCTTGGGTAATGTGGCAGGTCCGTAGGACATGTGAGAACAGAGATGGGCCTTGATTTTTGGTACCAAAGGAGAAGACAGCTTCAGAGTAAAGAATTTTGTATTTTAAGTTCAGTCTCTTTCATTTCCAAGGTGTTCTCCTCCTCTTCCTTGCCCTCCTTCTGTACCCCCAGATAGCCTGGTGATGTCTTCAGGCTAGGGGTGACAGCAGCACTAGAGTTGTGTTGGCCTGTAGCTCAGCTGGGACCTTGGCTGGGTGCATGCTGTGTTCCGTCATGTGTTTTGCCTCCTCGGTGAGCAGGTTGTCAGTGGTCAGCCTGGTGGCCAGGCAGAGGAGCAGGTGGCACATGAGAAAGAGGAGCATTTCAACCAGCAGGTTCTTATGCCCACTTCCAACTCTTTCTTTTGAATCTCAGCTAATAAACTGAAATAAAGTTGACAAAATGCTCAGCTCTGCCATGATGGCAGTAGTCCTGATTACATCCAGCAGCAGAATGTAAAGTTCTTAGGTAACTTTGCTGGCAAACATATGGATCTTGATAGCTTCATGAAGAGAAGATTTTGTAAAGATATAGTGGGTATTAAATACTGCCTATGGTCTAATTTAAGTAAGTATGTGCGTTTAGGATCTACTCCCTACAGCCTACCAAATAAAGTTTTGAAAATTCTACATTTTAGACCAAAGAAGCTTGAAGTCACATTAATAGGATTTAAGCGCCTGAGCCCTAGGCCTGTGCGTTATGCAAAATGAATGTGAACTCCTTTCCTTATCCATACACATGTTCCCCTGTACACAGAATTTTCACAGGAAATTGTGCTTTACAGTACTTTAAATAACACTTTGATTGATTTTAATTATGGTTTTGGACATTTTACAGTCTTAAAATATCATGTAAATGAAAAAAAAATGGTTGCAGATTATTTATTCAGTTTGCGTCCTTTAGAAGCATAACAACTCAAGTCTTAAAGGAAAATTTAAAACATGATAGGCAATCTGTAAGAAGGAAGATAAAATGGTTGATAAAACATCAGCAAATGTCATTAGCTAAATCCAGGTTCCAATTTCAAGATAAATACTCACTCAAGTGTTAGATTAAATTAACTAATTTTGATATCGGTATTTTCAGAAGCTCATTTTGTTCAAGTGAAAAATAACCCTTAGCCTTCATCCTCTCCTTAGTCTCCACTTTCTTAAACCTACAGACTCATTTACTGGACAAACTTCAGGGTTGCTAACCTCTTGTGTGGATGTCACAGAATTATAACCATCCCGTGTGGCACATCCCTTCATACCCCAGCCTTTGGGAAAGGCAGAGCACATGCTGTATCTGCACTGGGGAGGGGGTGCTGCTGAGAGCTCTCCTACTGATAGCTAACCCTGGGATTCCTGCTCATTGACTCATGCTCAAGCCTTGGTGCCAAAGTGCTGGAAAACATCTCTGCTGGACGTTATGACACAGCAGGTAGATGCTGATGTTGCCAGGCTGAGAATGGGCGAAGACGCATTAATACCAGGTTATTCGATCCGTCTCTCTGACTGGCTGGATGTTCCTTTGCCTGCCCTGCCTGTTCCCCACCCATCCTCCTGATCACAAAAGCAGGGTGATTCTAGTGGTGGGGTCAGAATGACAGATCTGGTTTATTGTCCTCTTCCAGATGTCATGATCAAGCACAGGGCTGCCCAGCAGATATTCATGGGCAACCCTGACAACTTTGCATACCTTATTACCCCTTTTCTCATTTCTCAACCCTCCTTTTCAAGGTGTTTGTGGCTCCCTGTCTCTTCCCCAGTCTCATCCCAAATAAACTACGCAATACAATTGCTTTTTCTCTATTGATCCCAGTTTTGCAACACCGATACCCAAATTAAGTATTTCTGATACCTTTACCTAGGTAATTTCAGCCTCATATAGTGCAACTGATAGGGTTACCTGGGTACAGGTAACCTCAAAAGATTCCCAGTATTCCCCTCCAAATATCTGTGAAGTTCAGCCATTTCTCACATACCTCCCTGGTAACCATGTGTAAAATCCAGCCTTTTCTCATGTTGTTATCTACAACCGTTGCCTGTTTCTCACACTGTTATCTATCATATTCAGCAGCTTCTTAGGTCATATCCAATAGCTTTTAATAGTCTGTTCTTTTAGGTAAACCTCAGGCCAGGGCCTAGTCAATGGTGTGGTTATTTACCTGCAACCCTAACCTGGTGCTTAGCCACTTTTAGAGTATCTTGAGGTTTCAGATAAATTATATTTCACAGTAGAATACACCTTTCCTTGGGAAATCATGAGGACTGTCATCTGAATAAATGGGAATTATTCGTATAAATCTATACACATTTTGAAGAGAATAAACTCCCCCATTAACAATTCCCTGGTATTCAATTTTCATTGACAAAAAGACAAAAAGGAGTATTAAAACCATGCTGCATGTGACATAGATTGCTCACAAGTAACTGCAGAACTATGCATTCTTATCTGAACCTCATATTACTTTGCTGAAAGTTTAGTTACGACATTTGCTAAAGTATTCTGTGTGCTTAACCAAGTGTGACTTCAACAAAAAAAGAATGATATCAAAATGGACATTTTGTCTACCAAATCAGAGCATACATTGCATCATTTGGTTGTTGTACTTTATCGCAAAAAAACTGTGCTTATGTAGCATGAAGGCTTTTGCAAAGTTTGACTAAAGCCTGGAAATCTAAAGTTTGCCTAAAACCTGGAAATATAAAGATAGGAGTGACACATACAATACACTGCAGGTTAATCTATATTCCAGGCAGTGCATAACCATTTGGGAAGGCAAAACTGGAGACATGTTCAGAACTCCTGCTGTTAACAGAATAGGTCTCTTTAAACAGTCCTTTACCAGTTATGCACCTGTAAACTTGAAGGGATCTGAGAATGTTGGATGAGGCAAATGAAGGGAATTGTTTCCTTCTTGAAGATGGGTAGGTTTGTTCTTTGTTTCTGAGTATCAGACTAGTTTAGCTTTATGTGCTCTGTAAACTGGGAGGGAGAATAATGCACATTAATTGGTAACTCTCTAGTCATTCAGTACACAGGCATATAGTTTGAAAATATTCCCCTGTGGATGTAAGTCAATGGATGCGTACAATGAGCTCCTCATGGGATCTTGAGCATCAAACATGATTTAATTTTTATCTGCCAACCATCACGTCTGCTTCCCTCTTCTGACTCATCTTATAAAAATGGAATTTCCCAAGAGAAGCACTGTTCAGTCTAAGTTTTCTAAATGGCACAAAGAAAGTATTGTGGGCCAGAGGATCTGGGCCTTATATGTTAATTTTTTTTCTAATTCCTATACTAAGTAGGACTGCATAAGTTTCTAAATGCTAGACTAAAACCATTTTAACTTTCTTCAAATTCTTCAGGCAAAATTGGGAAGGATGATTTCCCAGGAATTCATCTAGTTCATACTCCTGTCCCATTTAAACAATTAATCCTGAAGGTCTGTCTAGAGAAGACATATATTCAGCAAAGTAATGGTATAATGTAAATGGTTCTAGTTTGCACATCATTTGGGGAGAATCAGTGTGCATTAGGGAGTACTGAGCTAAGACATGATGAGCAAAATATTAACTGGATATTAATGCTTTTTATACCAATACAAAATTATCTTTTAGATGCAATTTTGACTTTAGCATCTGTAAGATGTTGGGTATCGAGTGGAAGAACAAGATATCACTAAATGAAGGTCACAGAACGTACAAGAGCCAAAAGTGGCTTTGAGGTTTTTTCTTCCAAGTCTGTCCATTTTTCTTGTCTAGATATTATTTAGTAACCATTACCTCACCAACATGTTTGACTATACTCCTAATCAGTTAACATTTTCACATCTTTTACTAAGCTGTACGCAGTATCAAACTGTGTAAGTAACCAGAGTTCAAAGAATTGTTTATGCCCTGAAATATATGGGGTTTTGTGTGGAAATTCTTGGGACGTGAGAGATGGAATTATCAGGTTTATCCATTCCTTTATAGTTGCATGACAGATGATGTAATAGGAAGAAAAGTGTTGACCTTTTATTAGTATCCAGAAACGATATTGCTATCATGCTCAAAAACCTTTATGTTAAGGGAGGGATTACTACAGAATATGTAAAAGAGAAATAAAGAACAAACTACAGGTAATTGGAGAAAATAGAGAAAGGGCAGTTGTGTTAAACAAAGAGCAACACAATTGGGAATGGCAAAATCAATACTCTATTTTAAGCGGTGAACAGAGACCAGGCTTCAGGTACAATTTAGTGACTAACAACACTTTCTAGTGTGTGCATAGGACCAAGTTTAGGGTGAAATGGATGACTTAGGGAAGAAAGAATCTTAAACTATACCCTGCCATTGAAAATGCCCTTTGAGTGTATGTTTATCTAAGATCTAGATAGTTCAGGAGTTATTTTCTCTTAAATGTGATCGTAGAATTAAAAATACCTATACATATACATCCATGAGAATTTTGAAGATTGCTCTCTATTGTGCATACTTCATGAAATTAACTGAAATGGAATCTTTTCGTTATGGAAGGTTTCTTGTTTAGAAGGATTTAATATTCCTCACATTTAATGAAACAAAGAACCCCATCTGCTCAGCCTGGTCTAAATTAAAAGATTAATTTCATAAGAACATAAATGTATAATTATGTGAAGTCAGTGGCAAGTAAAATTCATAGGAAAAAAAAAGAAGTTTTTTCTCAAATCTTTTTCCTGTTATGGTTTAGGAGATGATATGGAGTAGGAAACTATTTGGAAATGTAGCACAGCTCCGCATGCTGTCTGTACATTTGCACTTTTGCATACCCACGTGTATAAGCGTTTGCTTAATTTCAGTGCGACCTTACATCTATATTTACTCTTTTGTTGGTTAGCATATTGAATTTTACTAACGACCATAGTTTCAAAAGGCTATTGCATCCCATACCTGTAATTTACTGCAATAGACTTTCACTTCCACTTTGGAATTCCTCAGATTCAAACTGACGAGTTGATGGTTGTTGTACACTGATGCTTATTTTAGCAAGATCTTCTTGCTAGGCTGAAGGGGAATAGAAAAAGTTTAAGATTTCCCTGATATCTCTTTGATGCATCTTTGATTTGGTAAGCTCATCATACCACATTATGAACGTGACGTCTGTAAACCTTCAGCTCTTACTAACCATAAACGTCATCAGTTTTGTAGCTGGTATCCACATTAGCACAGATCAGACTTCTGCTTTAGAGCTATATGTGATTCCAGATACTACTTTCTTCTACTCAGTCAGCAGAAACAATCTCTAATTATAGTGTGGGCTCAGACAACAGAATCAGCAAAACAAAACTCATTATGTATTACAAAAAACCTAGCAGTGAACAGTTAATGCAAATTCTTCATGGAGTTACAGAAAATAGATTCTCTATTAGCAGAAAAAAAGTTCTGACTTGCTGTCACCTTCATAAGTTCTTGAACTCTTTTTGTTTTCTTTCATTGGTACATTGATATTCCAATTTCATACATTCTCATTTATATTATTTTGGCAAAGTTTCATTGTTACAGACATTGTACAGAAATGCTAAAATACTGAAAATTCATTAACTCATACTCCATAAAGATGTTAGCCTTAGAAATATATGTTGGACATGGTTGGTTTGCACCATAGTAAAATACAGTTCATGTTTTCCTACAAAGCCTTTTTTTTCCTCTACCCGTTCCACAGAGTGAAGGGGACAAAGGAGCAGGAGAACAACATATGCATAATCCTGGTTAATCATAGTCTGCTGACCTCTACTTTTGCCTCTGACTTCCAATAATCTCTGTAAACTTCGTGCAAGCGATTTGAAAAACCTCATGATACCAAGAACAAGTCTTGAACTATAAATCTTCACCATTTTCATGGACTCTTGAACAATTTGTGGGTTCGGGATTTTTTTCTGGTTTTATCTGCTTTTCTTCTGTGTCAGTTTATACTTAATGTCTGTTTTTCCTCTGCCTGTATTTCCAATTTACTTATTTCTCAACTTTGTCTCTGTGTTCAGGCTTAAATGAAGGAGGATGACACAACCACTTTCCTCCAGTCTTCTCTGCCACACAGATTTTTTTCTTTTAAATTTTTATTTAAGGGGGACTTCCTTACAGTGTGCAGAGGGAGATAGCATGCTGATTGCCCTGCATTTGCTCTCATCATATCTGCTGCTCTGTTTTGCAGTCTCAGATTCTAGCAGAAATGACAGCAGTCAGAGAACAAGAAAGAAAAACTCACAAAAATATTGTCAGGTAGATTTGATTTATGTTAAGGTTTATATTAAAATGGATATTTGATCAATTGCATACTGTACAAGTATAAAGAAACCCCTAATATGAACACTGCTCAAAATGATATTCGTTCTAAATAGTCAAATATCTTTTGAAGACCAAGATTAATACCACCACCACCACCCTCCGCAAAAACAATCAACACTAATATTGATTTCCCAGAAAAAAAAACTTGCCAAAAACCCAGCTTAAATATTAGAGTAAGTTTTAATGTTAAAGTGTTTTGGAGTTGTCTTTGTTTGTTTGTTTGTTTGTCTTTGGTTGATTGGTTGGGTTTGTTTGTTTTGTTTTGGTTTGGTTTGGGTTTTTTTGCTTTTTTCTGTACTAAGCGGTACCCTTTTTTTTGTCTTTAAACTAGCTAGGCTCCAGGCTTAGCTGTAACTGTGCTATTTCTCTTTTCTGAACATAAATTGAAACATTCTTTTTTTCATGGAAATTTATAAATCTTTTTGCAAATTATTATGATGCTTTAAATTCCAGATTAGAATTTTTGTCCCTTAATCTCTAATTTTTTTCTGAATTTATTCCTAGACAATTTTTTGAGGTGTATAACTATTTTTTACTCACTCAGTCCCTGAAGAAAATTAATACTATATGAAACTATGAATATTTCATAGAGATGTACTTGACCATGTATGTCTGGTCAAATCCTTTGAGTTCCCTGCTGAAACAGAGTCAAGCTAAAATATCTGATATCTGAAGACTGGAAAGTCTGATATAATTCAACTGATTTCAGCTATGTTGTTCCTGATCCACATAGATAATGAAAGTAGGATCTGTGTGCGTCCTCTTTCCTATTCTTTCAAATATATTCACTTTCATTTTTCTTTGCATTTCATTTTAAAAAGGTGAAGTGCATTTGTAATCTTAAATAGTACTTCTACGTAGTTTCCTAACATTAAAATTTGTCTTAAATTTGTAATATATGATGACATCAAGTGAACAACATTGCCCTGGAGAGTCAGCAGCCAGTGTTATGACAAGACCATTGGTAGAAACTTCCGAGAACTACAAATGTCAAACTTACAGGGCAATCCCCTTTAACTTCGAATGACAGGCTTTGTAAAAAGTTTCAACTGTACAGTAAAAAAGAATTTTAAAACTGCTGTGAATAAGGACCTCACTCAACAGACATTTCAGTCTTAGCACAAATATGTGATAAAGGTGAAAGAGGCACTGTAGATGTACAGTAAAAATAGGGTTTTGTACGTGTTAGTGGGTATCTGCAACTTCGTACTGCAAACTTTCTATTTACAATGTTATTTGTAATCAGACATAGATCCAAGTCAATGCTGCTTCTGATCTGTTTTCACATGCTTAAATTCCACTTGCAATAGCATAGCTATTTTGTTTTTCACAGTAGAAAAAAAGGCAGGGTTCTCTTGTAATAGTATTAATCAGAAAGTGATACTGTGGCACACTTGAACAATTTATCTTCTTCTGTTGGCTTGAAGACATGTAACACTGCAGTCAAACCACAGGAAAAGTCTTCATTCTACACAAATTTCTGTTTTTATAGTAATTAAACAGTACAGTCTTGGGAGGCAAGGAAAAAGCAGAACAACAGGGGAAAATGACAGTGAGGAAAAAAACTAATATCTATTTTAGCTGGATAAGTTTGTGTGAAATTTTGAACTTCTTGTGGTTTAACCCCAGCCGGCAACTGAGCACCACCCAGCCGCTTGCTCGCTCCCCCCTGGAGGGATGGGGGAGAGAATCGGAAGAGTAAAAGTGAGAAAACTCATGGGTTGAGATAAAGACAGTTTAAAGGTAATGCAAAAGCCTCGCACACAAGCAAAGCAAAACAAGGAATTCATTCACTACGTCCCATCGTTCAGCCATCTCCAGGAAAGTAGGGCTCCATCACACGTAACGGTTACTTGGGAAGACAAAATGCCAGAACTCTGAATGTGCCCCCCTTTCCTTCTTCTTCCCTCAGCTTTATATGCTGAGCATGACGTTATATGGCATGGAATATCCCTTTGGTCAGTTGCGGTCAGCTGTCCCAGCTGTGTCCCCTCTCAACTTCTTGTGCACCCCCAGCCTACTCGCTGGTGGGGTGGTGTGAGAAGCGCAAAAAGGCCTTGACTCTGTGTAAGCACTGCTCAGCAGTAACGAAATATCCCTATATTATCAACACCGTTGCCAGCACAAATCCAAAACATAGCCCCATCCTAGCTACTGTGAAGAAAATTAACTCTATCCCATCCAAAACCAGCACACAACTATACATGACTGTTGGATTTCACACTCCAGCTTCCTCAATTTTCAGTTTCTATGAAACTCCCCAAACCATATGATATTTATTCATCTAGAGGTGCTTTGATGACATACAAAGGTACAGTATCATCACCCAAAATTAGGCACCTGCGGAAGTGCTTGCTTAGGTAATGGTAGTGTTGACTGAACTTGTGCTACTATGGCTCTTTGTACAACATTTTAACAAAAGTTATTTTGCTACTTTTTTCCCCCATAGAGTCTTTGGCTTAATATCAGTAGAGAATGTATGGTATTCACTTCTTTGACAACTGTTCAGTTTCAGTTTTCTCTGCTTTGTTCAGTATATGGGCATGTGCCCTGATTGTTGAGCACCATTCCAATTTTCCTTGTAGACATAGAAGTAGAGTTTAACCTAGGTTGCCCAGGAAAATCTAATTGCTATACTTCCTAACTGTGAATGCTCTACATCAGAAATTTTCAAATGTTCAAGAGATACTTTGAGAGTATATGTTTAGAGTACCCAGTGAATTACCATAAATATTTCTATTAGAAAAAACATGACTAGAATACAGAACAGTAGATCCCATTTGATTGTTTTCTGATGATTTCTCTTAGCAAGAAGAAAGTTTATTAAAAGTAAGTCTAATCAGGAGGGCATGTAAAGAAAAAAAGTGGCAGACATATTCTAGAGTCTTCAAAACACCTTTATTTTAAGGATTACAAGTGAATGAGCTCAAGTCAGCATGTATATTAAACTTAAATATGTTCTGGAGCATTCAGTTATAAATACGGGTAAATATGAAACTCTTAACTGGTGATAATGTATTTATAATTATTACCTTATGAAGAATCTTTGTCTGCAATTTTCTTAACACTGAAACAGATAACTTTTACAAAGAATAGCATACTTAAGACATCCATAGAAGATCATTAGAGACACACTCCAATGGGATGTTAACATTTCACCACAGAACATGTACCAAGTGCTGCTTGGTTGGAGCAGTAGATTATTACTTTGTTTGCATTCCTTTTCATCCAAATAAACTATTTTTCTGTCAGAAATCATATTCCTTTTAAATAAACAAACGGTCATGTTTCAATGAAAATGTTTTCAGGAAAGCTTTCAGGTTAAGAAAAACTCCCAGGAGAGATAGAAATAGGAGAGACAATTAAAACTGGAAATTACAATACTCACCTGAAACTGAATCTTTGGCAGTCATAAGAAGTGTCTATCCTCCAATGTTTTTACTACTATTGTTTTATTGTGTGAGTCTTTTTTTTTTTTTTTCCATTTTGATTAAAAGTTTTGAGAGGTTTGGGGCTTGTTTTTTTTGTGTTTGTTTTTTTTTTTTTTTTTCCCCAGAAAAACAACAAAAAGTCAAGAACTCAGTTCTTTTGTGTATGACAGTTGTTTTTTAGCTTCTCCATTTTTTTTAAATTTACTTTGGTGGGTTCACATTCACGTTTTATTTTCATCTAGTTTCTTCATGTCAGTTTGTACCTAGGAGGCTTTGTTAATTTTCCTAGTAAGTGTTGAAACACTGGGTACCTAAGCCATATGGTATTTGATCCCAGGAGGAATGACTGGCAGAGTTATTAAGCAGAAAAATCTGGGAAACAGCATCATCAACACTGCTGCGATGGATTTGAGTGTGTAGGTCTGGTTATCAGTACAACAAATTATTCATTCTGATTACTATTTAAGAGTATGGTTGCATTAACATTTTGGTTATACTGTTCTACAATGATTCTGCACAATGAACCAAAGCCTTTCAGAACAAAACTGTAGGCAAAAAGAACTCAATTAAAAGGTAAAAATCTGTTTAATCTTGTTTGTAAAAGGAACATGAGCAAGCTTCTTCTCTAAAAGCATTACCAAATGGACAGGTAATACACTGGGAGAATAACATAGAAAGACAAGAATTAAGGTGGATTTGCTATAGGATTTAAGATGGTGGTCTCAGAAGGACCATAAATAAGAGATAAATCTATAATAATTCAGTGTTAAGGAATTTGATTTCTTCCCTTTAACACATGCTCCATAGGTAAATCTCTTTATATACAACAGTTCATAATACAGTATATTCATAAATAGTTTATTCTAAGCAAGTGGACTTTCAAACTGTAACTAAATGCTTTTGTTTTCAAACTGTTCAAAGAAATGTGCTATCACAGGTACAAATCACAGATTTCGAATAAGCCACTTATTCTAACTGTAGAAAATGACTAGAATACTCTAAGATGAAAGTGACATTGATCAGTAATAAAAGTTTTCCATGGTGATGGGTACTTTTATAAGGGAAATAGGAAGCTGTTCTTTTGCAATGATCCAGGAACCAGAGGCAGATTATCTGGTATGAAGGAGTGCACCAGGCTGCTCCAAACTATACTAAAATTCAAAGAAGATTTCTGCCTGTTTTCTGTGACCTTTGAATCAAACTATTGGATCCTAAACTAAGGGAACAACAGGAAATGTTCAGAAATCTGCTTTCATTAGTAGCTGTGGTACTTCCCCCATTCTTTTTTTGCATCTCTACTCTTGTGCAATGTAAAAAAATATTGCTAGAAATCCCCATGGTTGTCTGACCCACATGATGACTGAATTTAACACCTACGGAAAAGGGAAGAGACAACACATGACAAATACTCTGCAGCCTGGCACAGAGGTGTCAGGGCTGCTCCTCTAGCTGCAGACATTAACGGCCATCGTGTCTCCAAATGAGACATGATGGTCAAGATCCCCTACCCTACTTTCAGGTTCATAGCATAGAAGGTAAAGCTGCTTTTCAATGTAAACTCAGAGATGCAAAAGCAATCTGTTCTCACGGACCACAGGTTTTATTCTTTCAAAGAAGAGTGTCTTGTTTGGTAAACTGTGGAAAATTAATTATTTTTAATAAAGTTTATCTTTGAGTTCATGTCCTCTATCCCTTACCTCCCACCAAATTAACCCCACCTGATCTGGTGCCTTGTTTGGTGGTACCATGAAGCAGGGAAGAGCACTTGCTATGGTTGCCCTCACTGGCTGGCCATCTCACTCAGACTCTATTATTAATGAATTATATTTCCTTTTCCTCAGTCCACTAATCTGAGTCACTCTCACTATCTGCTAGCCTTCAACATAACTTGTAGGAGCTTAATTATCTCTTCCACTTTCATCCATTACTTAAATTTGGTTGAATGTGTCTCAAGGATTAAGAAGTTGCCAGTGGGGTCTGAGACCCTAAATTGTCTCTGTATACCACTTAAATTGATGGTGTGTCTAGAATAGTGCAGCTCATGAAAGTGTGACAAATCGTGGCCATTACATGTATATTACAAATTCTATTTATTTGATTTTTCTGTTTTATATTATCATTACTGCATTGTCTATTCATTTTATTTAACTGAAAATAAAATTTGGTATAGTGCATTAACCCTGTTTAAATTTCTTTGTTCAGACATACATGATATGTAATGTACAGGCTTCCTCCAACGGGGAAGGGAAGAAACTACTCTCCCTAAGTCTTTTCCACCTGGCATTAAGCCTTATTTCCAAGCAGAGACACCTTTTGTTGAATGAAGAGATGAATGAAGAACTTCTGAACTGTTCTTTTACTACGGCTGATAATTCTTTTCTGACCCATTTTATGATATAATGACATTAGGAAATTTAACTCTCCTATTATTTTGAGACTTTTGCCTATCATCCAGGGTTTATTTTTAATTGAGCTCCATGAGCTAGAATGTGAGTTTAGGATTTCACACTCTTTGTTCCATCATAGGACTTCCAGTAATATAGCTAATAAGTTCAAACAGTAATAGTAGAACAAATGCAGATATCTTTCTATCAGAAAATGTGTGTGTCTATTTATTATTTTTTTAGTTGCTTATGCAGGGACTCTTCATAAAGAAATCCTACTCCCTTTAGTGCCACATTTTCAGTTTTCTTTTTCTTACATTCAGCAGTCCTTACTCATGTCAGTTACTGTGACCTTTTTCTGTTCTGTTTTTCATTCTGCCACTCTCAAGCCTCATTTCTCAAGGATTTTGTTAATTTCCTCTTTTCTACTTTATCTGCTAAAATAATCAGCAATTGAATACTTTATGGTTTCATAGATGTGTCTTCTGTGGCCTGTAAGCTTGACCCTTCAATGAGATTAGTAGGGTGTAGAACGGGGATTAAATTCCTCTTAGTCAGACTTCCTACAGTGTTCCACAGTCGTAATAACATCTATTTATACTCAGTTCACATCTGGAAAGCTTGCTTTTATGGCTAGTCTGTTTAGAAACCAAATAAATAAAAAATAAGCCATTGCAGAACATGAGAGGGTGAATAGGACATAATACATGATGTGAGCTGGATGTTTTTACATTTGGAACCCTTTACTTAGAGGATTTTCTGTACATTTTTTCATGAACACAAAATATGAACCTTCATTCAGACACTACCTAATAAATTCTTCTCTGACTGGTTGCTTGTGGACTCCTTATTCATTCAAAAGTTGCATTTAGCCTTCAGTTTCTTCACCAAACAGCAACAGAATCACAATTAGCTCTCTGATCTGCAAAACAAGGATGTGGGAGTTACTTTATTTAAGAAAATTCAAAAATGGAGTTGTCGTAAATAAGTACATTACACACAGTCTAAATTTTAATTAAATGTAGGAAAGCTACATATACCAATTAAACTGAATGTTGATGTATACCAACATGAATACTCTATAGTTTTCAGGAGTCATTCAGCTGTTAATTTTCCTAATAGATGGATAACCATTATTTAATTGAAGTAATAATCAATTACCTATTAATGCTGCTCACAATAAGAAATATAACTTTCCAACAAAACTGCTCCATCTGCAGTATGGAAGAAGCATTAGCTGAAATTCAACTTAATGAATAATTTTTCATCTATTTTTTCCCTTTATCAAAAAGTTATTTACATAAAGTTGAAAGAAACTATGACTGCAGCCTTTTGCCCATTTGTGTCCCCAGAAAACTACTTAGCTAGCATGGAGGAAATCGTGGAATGTTTTCTTTTTCTGGAAGGTAACTACCGAGTAAGAGTATGACAGCTGCACTACTATAGTTTTCACAGTTGTCAATTAAGAGGAAACAGATCATCAAAACTTGAATGCTTCATTTTATAATGATCTTCTATATTGTGTTATTTTAAAAAGGCAAGTGCCTCTTGACAAAGCTAAAAAAAGGAAGGGGGCGGGGGAAGCTTCCAGTACTGGCAGCTGACATTGTGGAAAAAGTTTTTTCCAAGAGAAATTGAAAATGGTGAGGTTTGTTCTCAATTTTCCAGTTCCTGATGTTAATACAAACAATAATGAGCACAATAACAGCACAAAAGTTTAGATTTGAAACAACTCTATGATGCTGCTTTCTGGAGAAATAATGTAATTTTTGTTTGTTTGTTTGTTTGTTTTTCCATAAGACATGTCTGACAGAAGTTTCACAGACATTAGTAGGAGAAAATAAGGACATTGCCTGGTTTTCCTGTTCAGGGCAGTTAGTTTCTGGGCTGACTCTTTCAAACAAAAAGAGGTAAAGGAAAAAAAAATGGCCAGGAATGATACTGAGATACAACTAATACTATGACCAATGTTGTGGTCCGGCAAAGCATTTCTTATTCTAGGCAGATGATCACTCAACTCTTTATCTGGGTGGCTCATCACACGGACCAAGGCATCTGTACAACACGAGCAGAAGTATCTGTGCAACAGGACCTGCTGTAGCTCCTGTCAGACTGTATCAATCAGTTCAAGAGTTGCTTTTCTCCCTTTTAGGTGCACATCTGAAAATGTGGCATTCACTAGGGAATTGTGATTAAACCAGGAGACGTAAACTAGGCAATGTAAACACTTCTGGGTGGAGTCAGTTGCACATACGCTCTGATCACATCCATGAAAGCTGTGATTCTGAGCAGCTGTCTGTAGAAGATGCTACAGAGATGGATGTTGCAGAGCAGTGAGAAGGGAATGAAGAAAGCTGGATATGGTCTGAGGACTCCGTGCTGTCTTACTTACAGCCAGACCACCCTTAAGTGTATTGTTCATTATGACACTGTGCCCATCTCTGATAAAATATTGATATTCTGTAAATAGCTGTAAGATAATTGACAAAATTACTGTAACAGAAGTCCTTCAGAGGAGAAATCCAAAGGGAAAATATATTAGAAGAAGATATAAAATCCCAGTGCCAAATCCAAAACCAGTGAACACACATTAAATTACTGAAAATTAATCTGACAATATTTCTTTTGTTCCTCTCATTTTCCACATTTTATGCCCATGTCTTATCTATCTGCTATATCTTATCAGATAGCTTTCAAGATTTTAAAAACTAGTTGTACAAGGTTTAGCATTGGGGCCTAATCCATCTGACGACTCTAAATACTATGCAATGAAAAATGTGGTGATTAATAATATAACACATACTCCTAAACAATTTCAACACAATTTCAGCGACGATTCTTCTCTTATCTCAGTTTCATGTCTTAGCTAACATTTTTTTCTGTTTTTTTTTTTTTTTTTTCCTTTGTTAATGGTATTACATACATAACGAAATCACCCTGTCCATGTGCTTTGGAATGAAAAACAAGTCAGAGGGATGCTCTTCCCAAGTAATATGACTATTTCCAAAAGCACAGAAAACAGTACTGTGTAAAATTTAACAACTAAATTATGCTTTAGACCTCTGTGATTCCACTAATGCACAGCAGGTAATATGTGCCTGAGAGCCTGTGAATGGCACATTTTAAAGCTTTCTTACTGCAAATCCAGGTTCAGGGAATGAAAAATATCCAACAGAGATATTTATCCCTTTGAATAAATGGATTAAGAAGATGAGGAATAAGCAAAGTCATGATTTCAACTAGTACAGAAACACATTGCAATCCACAAGAGACAGCTGAAAATTACACCACCAAACAAGTGGCATACTAACAGTAAGTAGGATTACTTATCAATAAGCATCATATCTTTAAGCATGTCTTGAGACTGACATAATAATGAACTGTATAATTATGCATAATTCTCTACAGTCTGTATTAACAGTAGTCTTTTTTCTTTTCTATCCTTTTTTTTAATTAAGTTTCTGTATATTATTTATTTGCAAAATACCTAAATAGTGCAAGTTAATTACAAAATTTCAAAAATATAAACAGTGACCTAAAGAGAAATCACCAAACATTTAAATTAAGGGGAAAAAAATGATTAAAATCTGGATTTATCTAGTATTTATCAAGTACATATGTTTATTTTTTAGCTCAAGTAGTTTCTTTGTTTGGATGGATCAGTACCCTTAGTGTAGCAGTGGTATTAATAGCCATTATGCTCTAGTACATTGTCAGATTAAGATTAATGACACCAAACTGAACGGTGTGTTTGACATGCCTGAGGGACGGGATGCCATCCAGAGGGACCTGGACAACCTAGAGAAGTGGGCCTGTGTGAACCTCATGAGGTTCAACAAGGCCAAGTGCAAGGTCCAGCACCTGGGTCAGGGCAACCCGTGGTATCAATACAGGCTGGGGGATGAAGGGATTGAGAGCAGCCCTGCCGAGAAGGACGTGGGGGTACTGGTGGATGAAAAGCTGGACATGAGCTGACAGTGTGCGCTCACAGCCCAGAAGGCCAACTGTATCCTGGGCTGCATCAAAAGAAACGTGGCAAGCAGGTCCAGGGAGGTGATTCTGCCCCTCTCCTCTGCTCTGGTGAGACCCTACCTGGAGTACTGCATCCAGCTCTGGAGCCCTCAACACAAGAAAGACATGGACCTGCTGGAGTCTAGAGGAGAGCCACAGAAATGATCAGAGGGATGGAACACCTCTCCTAGGAAGAAAGGCTGAGAGAGTTGGGGTTATTCAGCCTGGAGAAGAGAAGGCTTCGGGGAGACCTTATTGCAGCCCTTCAGTACTTAAAGGGGGCTTATAAGAAAGATGGGGTCAAACTTTTTAGCAGGGCCTGTCGCAACAGGACAAGGGAGAATGGTTTTAAATTAAAAGAGGGTAGATTTAGCCTAAGATAGAAGGAAGAAATGTTTTACAATGAGGGTGGTGAAACACTGGCACAGGTTTTCCAAAGAGGTGGTAGATGTCCCATTCCTGGAAACATTCAAGGTGTGGTTGGACGGAGCTCTGAGCAACCTGATCTAGTTGAAGATGTCCCTGCCCACAGCAGGGGGGTTGGACTTTTAATTGTGCCTTCCAACCCAAACTATTCCATGATTCTATGATTAATTTAATTTTCGCAATTTTTCCTTTGCAATTAAGTTTTCTTTAGTTTTGTCACTGAAGAGGACTAGGTTTGGTTAATTTAATTAAAACAATGGACAAAAAAAGACACCAAAGATTTCTTGCTTAAATTTCGTGCTTCGTGCTGTTCTTATCTTTATTCAATTTGAATATGCTGCCCATGGTTTATGTAACACAGTGGATTGGTTGTTTTTATTAGATCACCTATATTTTAAATATTTTTATTAATAGAAGTAAAGAACTTTTTTCTCTCCTGTAATGCATCTTTTAAGGCATGGAAGACTATATCTTTTGTTTGGTGACTATGGAATCTTTCCATTTTAAAAGGAATACTTGTGTGAGGTGATTTGTTAGGTATACTCTTAATCCTTGAGAACTACTGTTTGAATCCAGTTAGAAGGTCAGCAACTGTTGTATCTGCTCTGCATCAGGAAGTTTTATTAACCTTGAACTCCTGTTATTGACTCTTCTGCCCTAATATTTTGATGTGATTACCTCTGAATGCAGTCCCATCTTTTCCTAATTTCTCTGTTAGGAGTCACTCATCATTTTTGCAAAAATATTTTGGCAATATTCTTTTGTATTTAAACAATTGCTTGAACAATTTTTCCAGGCTTTATATTTGTTTTTCTGTTTTGCTGGAATACTTCATTATTAGAAGTAGTATACTGTTCTTTCAAACTGACATGCTTAGCTTTGTGTATGCAGCCCAATATTAAATGGAAAAAAGGTGCATAAATGTCTGAGAATACCACGTCTAAAATACTTATTCCAGAAATACTTTGTTATATGAATAGGACTTATTAATTTGGAGCACACATATTCAAAGGAGCACATTCGGCCTAGATCATAGATATTCCAGCAAAGAGTACTTGATTTTCTTTTATATGCATATATAGCCTCCTCGGATTTCGAATACTCATTTCATGGAACAGAATGTTTGCCCTTATATTCCAATTATATTAAAACTTTAGTTTGAAAACGTATCTGAAAATATCTTTATGGATTTCAAGCATGATTTTTAGAGAAAGCTGAATAGTGTGCATATCAGAAATAAATCAACGATGAACATAATTTTAAAAAAGCAATACAATTTATTTTTGTTAACCCTGTACAATTGATGTCTCTCATCTTTTCACATGCTTTTCTTTCAAGGCCTATGAAACTGCCTCAGGAATTTGTGCAGTAATGAATAAGACATAACTTCTTCCATCTGCTTCTGGCTCTGAGTTAAGTCTTTCCCTCAGAATCAATCACTTTTTCTAAAAATTCATAAAGTACCTACAATACTTCTGTCACTTAAAAAAAAAAAAAGTCATGCTTAATATCATAACTCTTTTTTTCAGGTGGAAATCCAATTTTTTTTCAACAAAATATATTTAAAGAGGAAAAATGATAAATAACTATTTGAAGGATGACTTTACAAGGAAAAGGCATTTTGACAACAGTAATTTTGAATTCCATTCTGACCTGCAATATTGCTTTGCATTTCAGTGTAAGACCTAACTGTAACTCATTCTTGTCAACATGAATTAATATCTTGGTCTGACAGTGAACTAGTTTGTATCTCTGAATTTTTAAACATATATGTGCAAATCTTACAATGGTGTGTCTTTTCATCTTTGGCAGTTTGCTTTGAAAATTTATGCTACTGATCAGATTTGTGG
The DNA here is from genome assembly GCF_964195595.1 of Calonectris borealis. Taxonomy (NCBI): domain Eukaryota; kingdom Metazoa; phylum Chordata; class Aves; order Procellariiformes; family Procellariidae; genus Calonectris; species Calonectris borealis. Next base: position 32,025,351 of record NC_134313.1, on the reverse strand, counting down.
CATTTATCCTAGATATGAATTAATCATCTGCCACCAGTTTCTGATATACTGTTTTGAGGGGTTAACGCGAAAGTTCAGATCTTAGAGACATGTAGAGAAGTAACTAATTTTATACAAACATACACAAGCGTTTGCAAAATTATTTGCACGACTATCCTGAGTACTCTCCATTTCCTCACTTCACTATAAGATTTCTCTGCGGGAATGAATCCACACCTTAAGCACTTAAATTTCAATTCCAACCATTTCCCTACTTTAAGTAATACAGTGAACATTTTGGGTTTATATTTCTATTTAAAGTAAGAGGAAAATAGAGCTGGATGGACCTTTCAAGGTCATATAATCCAGCCTCCTATCCCAGCAGAGGATCATGGTATTTTATATGTGCTTTTAATCTCCCTTGCTAAAATTTACACCCATTACTTTTTGCAGTATCTATTATGGACAAAAAAGAAGACAATATCTTATTTCCTTGTCCTTTGTGGCTGTTTTTTATCTATTTGAAGACTAATATAGAATACCTCACCCTTCTCACGTCTGAATAACTTCTGTTCTTTTAACCTCTCCTCATCAGTGACATTGCCAGAGCTTTATGCATTTTAATTTTTTTCATCTAAAGTTTGTTGAAGATCAGAGCCTCAAACTGAACACAGGCCTGCAAGTGAGATCTTGCCTACATGGAGTGGTGTATCTTAAGAGTATCCAGCTATTTAGAAATCACTAATTTTTCTCTGTAATAGTCATATTACATAATCCTTGATCCTTTCCTTCAGAAATACTGCTTAGCTCTTTGTTTCCTTAAATCTTGTTCATAAAGCTGAGTATTCTTGCCTAAGCATAGATGCTTGCACTTGTTAAATAGCAATCCATTTTATGTAACTAATGTTACTTGTTTTCTTCTATAGCTTTAAAACTATTTCGGTTAATTGTTCTTGTAGCACAAAAGAAATTAAAGTTAATTGAAGTTCTATAATGTTCTGGCTTTTAATCTCTTGCTTTTTAAAAAAATAGACCGTTGTCCTGTCACCTGCCTCAGTGGCTTCTCATAGACAACTGCTAATGTTGCTGATATTATTTCAGCCAGTATCCTAGGCACCCAAAGGTGAATTTCATCAACCCTGGGTTATCCAACAAATACCTAAATTTTCTCAGTACTTTAAAACATCTTTCTTTAGTACAGTCTGAGATCTTATCTCTTTTTCTATTACAGAAATACCCATGCAGTTAGACAAGTTTACTTTTTTACTAAAGATAAAAGCAAACAACATATTACAGACTTTCATCTTTATGGTATCATTTTTAGTAACATGTAATTCTGCTGATCAGAAGAATGTGTGAGGACAGTTATAGAATTAAATTTTCCCTTTTTATCTATCATTGCTTCTTCATTTTTCCCAGGAGCTCTCATCTAACACTTTTCTATGCTCATTTCTGAAATCCATAATTTTCAGTCTGTCACTCTCCTTCCATTTCTGATGGTTAGCCATCTTCAATGGATGTGGGCATTCATGGTAGCCCTCATCACCCAGCTCTCCATCAGGGTCTGCATTCTCATCCAGTTACTCCCTAGTGTTTAGAGGCAAATCTAGACAAGGCTCTCTTCAGGTTGCTTGCTCTATCTGTATTTCACAATCTTACTGGATTCTGCTTTCTGATATATTTCTTTTCTAGCAGGAGTGGGATTTAACTCACCTGGAGTGTAGTATCATGTGGGTAGCTACACAGACCTAGCTGTGAAACTTCCATCATACTCATTGGCTATTCAGTCATATAATTTGTAAGGTAAATATCTAATCATAATGTCAGTATATATTTGAACATGAGAATGAAACATATACTTTCTCTGAACTTCCCTGGCCCTCTTAACCAATCTCCACAGATCTTAAAGGGAACCATTTGTGACTTGTTAGCATTTAGAAATCTTCCTTGTTAACACCTATGGAGTAAGATTATGTGTCTCCTCTTTCCCCTTTACCTATCCTTTCTGAATAATGTAAAGCTTTTACATTTATGATTGATCATATTGCAACTGAAAAAATATATCTAAATATTTTGTTTATATATATCAATATCAGTTAGGGAACTGGAGCTTGTTATCATGGGAGAGCCTAAAAGACTGATAAATCAGGCCATTTTCAAACTTCAAGAAAACACTTTGCTGGATTGACATTAAATCATTAAAAATATACATTGCCAATGCTGAGTTCTTACTCATTATCAGTTGTTATCACTAAATATTCAAACAATTAATCCTCAACAATCTAGATTATCTATGGGTATACAATACCACCGAGCTGATACGCTGTGATTAATGCTGACAGCTACAGTTCTTGATCTTTTTAGTCCAAGGTCAAGGTCCAGGTCATAAGGTTTGAGGGTTTTTAACAAGGAAAATGGGAAAAAGCATGGGCATTTTCATAGAATCATAGAATCATAGAATCATACAGGTTGGAAAAGACCTCTAAGATCATCGTGTCCAACTGTCAACCCAACACCACCATGCCCACTACACCATGTCCCTAAGCGCCTCATCTACACGTCTTTTAAATACCTCCAGGGATGGTGACTCCACCACTTCCCTGGGCAGCCTGTTCCAAGGCTTGACCACTCTTTTAGTAAAGAAATTTTTCCTAATGTTCAATCTAAACCTCCCTTGGTGCAACTTGAGGCCATTTCCTCTTGTCCTATCGTTAGTTACTTGGCAGAAGAGACCAACACCCACCTCGCTACAACCTCCTTTCAGGTAGTTGTAGAGCGCGATGAGGTCTCCCCTCAGCCTCCTCTTCTCCAGGCTAAACAACCCCAGTTCCCTCAGCCGTTCCTCATCAGACTTGTGCTCCAGGCCCTTCACCAGCTTCGTTGCCCTCCTCTGGACATGCTCCAGCACCTCCATGTCCTTCTTGTAGTGAGGGGCCCAAAACTGAACACAGTATTGTATCAAAAATTCTACCATTTCATGGTCGCTAAGCCCAAGCCGGCCTCCGAGCACCACATCTCCCACCAGTCTTCTCTGTTTGTGAACAGCAGGTCAAGCGAGGCACCTCCCCTGGTAGGCTCACTTACCAGCTGTGCCAGGAAGTTATCTTCCACCCACTCCAGGAACCTCCTCGACTGTTTCCTCTCTGCTGTGTTGTATTTCCAGCAGACATCCAGTAAGTTGAAGTCCCCCATGAGAACAAGGGCTAGCGATTGTGAGACTTCTGCCAGCGTCTTGTAGAATACTTCATCTGCCTCCTCATCCTGGTTAGGGTGGCCTATAACAGACTCCCAGCAGGATATCTGCCTTGTTGGCCTTCCCCCTCATCCTTACCCACAAGCACTTGACCTTATCACCACTATCATTGAGCTCTAGACAATCGAAGCACTCCCTAACATACAGGGCTACCCCATGGCCTCTCCTTCCTCGCCTGTCCCTTCTGAAGAGCTTATAACCATCCATTGCAGCACTCCAATCGTGGGAGTCATCCCACCGTGTTTCTGTGATGGCGACTAAGTCATAGCTACCCCGCTGCACAACGGCTTCCAGCTCCTCCTGTTTGCCGCCCATGCTGCGTGCATTGGTGTAGATGCACTTGAGCTGGGCTGCCGATTTCTCCCCCGACATTGGCGTGCGGACCCTAGACTCTTCTCTAGAGAGCCTGGTTTTATCCCCTTCCCCCTTCGAATCCAGTTTAAAGCCCTCTCGATGAGCCCGGCCAACTCATACACGAGAATCCTTTTCCCCCTGTGAGACAGCTGAACTCCGTCCGTCGCCAGCAGGCCCGGTGCCGTGTAAACCTCCCTGCGGTCAAAGAAGCCAAAATTCTGCCGATGGCACCAGCCCCTGAACCACGTGTTGATCCGATGAGTTTTCCTGTTCCTTTCGGTGTTCCGCCCTGCCACTTAAGGGATTGAGGAAAACACTACCTGTGCTCCTGATCCTCCCACCAGTCGCCCCAGTGCCCTGAAGTCCCTTTTGATCGCTTCAGGACTTCTCTCTGCAACCTCCTCACTGCCAGCCTGTATAACCAGTAGTGGGTAGTGATCGGCATGAGACTAGGGAGTTTCCTAGTAATGTCCTTCACCCGGGCCCCAGGGAGGCAGCAGACTTCCCTGTGGGATGGGTCCGGCCGACAAATTGGGTCCTCGGTCCCCCTCAGAAGGGAATCACCAATGACAATTACCCTCCTTTTTTTCTTAGCGGAGGCAGTCGTAATTTGTGGGGCTGGCTGCCTCGCCTCGGGCAACCCCCTGGATGGGCCTTCATCTTCGTCCTCGTTCGTCTGGCCCTCAAGATCCAGAGCCCCGTATCTGTTGTGTAGGGGCAGCTGGGAAGGTTGAGGCGAGGAAGGCCGGCCAGGGGTTCGCCTGGCACCCCGAGCAGGGACCTGTGTCCATTCCCCTCCATCGCCTGGGTCTCCTCCTTCTGCCTGGTGGCAAAAGGGCAGGGGTTCTCCCGCTTCTTGCAGAGCCTCCGTGTGCTGCCCTTGCCTCAAGGATGGCAGGGTGCGGCTCCACCAATCTATCTCCCTCTCGCACTCCCTGATGCTCCTTAGCCTCTCCTCTTCCTCCTTCAGCTCTGCCACCAGGCTGAGCAGATCATCCACCTGGTCGCAGCGCACACAGGCATCGTCTCTGCTTGGTCTAGCTTGGTCTTCTTTCCTCTCTCACTGTTGATACTTTTTACATTTCTTATACCCCTCCCCAAAAGAAAAATGGTGATCACATCTGCTCCCAACATAGTTCATCCTATGTTTGGGACAAGGACTTGTTTTGGTTTTATCAGTCATCTTTCTTGCTTGTTCTGCAGGATTATCTTTACCTTTTTTCTGATGTATTCTTTCAGTATATAAGACAAGAGACAAGCAAATATGGCTCTGAAATAAACTCTCTCCTGTCTGTTCTAAATCCTTGTTTTAATCTTGTGGATTTTACTTCTTGCACTGTTTCCTTTAGTCCACTTATGCAAGTGTCCCAAAAGTTTCCATTTGCTTTTTCTTGGTTACATATTATTTATGTATTCATGTTTAAATGTGTTACAAACAGGCTGTGCTTGTTGCTGGTTATCACTATTAGTCGTGCTACAGTGTTACAAAATGAGATACACTGTTCTCAGTTACAGTATTTGGGTATGCAAATACCTGGGTTCAAGGCAAGCAAATAGTAACTACATCTTGGTTAATATGCTTTGCCTCTACTGGTGTAACTGCTTTGGGTTCAGTCTCAATACGTGAATAATCACAGTCATTCTCTGACATAACTGTTAGACTATAATTTCTATTGTAAGTGCCTTTGGGGTTGTATCTATATCTAAACATGCATATTCTGAAACAAAATTTCCTTTGATAATAGCTTAATGTATTTACCAATAAAAAGACACCACCAAATAATATTAACTGCCTCTGATCTTGAGCAAAAATGTACCCAATACTGCATTTGTTTTTAAAGACACCTTCAATGCAAGCATGAGGTTTAGGGGTGGAAAAGCTTTGAATTCACCCTTAGGATACTCTCTTGGCAGACAAACCAGGACACTTATACCATGCTTATTGCAAAGACATTGGATCATTTAAGTCCATTGCATAAGAGAGTAAGTCCTCAGGGTGTCTCTGTACTGTATTTCCAGCTGACAGAAAACCTGACCTACAATGATGTGTTGATCTGGAAGCATAACAGCAAACAGAAGAACTCCCCAAGGAGCCAAACATGCACTTTTGTTTGATAGAGGAGAAAAAGCTCAGACTGACATGTAGGCATTGCACTTTCTTATTAGAGAATGTGATAAGCCTGTCCATGACAAGATACAGAAATCCTTAGAACTTTTTTCCTGTACTTGCCTCTCACATTAGCTTTTAGAAAATTGGTGAGGGAGAAAAATGTTAAACCAGTGGAAAAACTTTCTGTGATAGAGACAGGTTTGAAATGTAATAGAAGACTGTCCTGTGGACATTGTTAATGTGCTCATTACTTCTCATAGATAGGATGCCTATGCCTGTTACAAATACATGGGATGTGAATGTCCTTCAGCTGTCCATTATAAAGTATTTGGGCTTATTGCAAATTATCTCTTTCTCTAGGGTGTAAAGGATGGTAATTACATGCTGAAATTCTCTGACAGTTTTCTGCATGTTGTTGGGGAAAGTCAAATGAGTAATGCCTTGTAACATGGCTTACTGTAGCATTCACCTTTATAACCCTTAGTAACCTTCTGACATACTCCTCATTCCAGCTAGATGCACTCAGTCAATATATACCAAATTAACACTTATTTCAGGTGTATTATTTCTGGTGTCAACAGAGCTGACATTAAGATAACCGTGCTGACTGAAGGCATGTGCTTTTTGAAGCATCTATTGCATTTATGATATTGTTTAGAATAAAATCCAGAAGTTCATTTAAAAAAAAGATTTACTCCTAGTATAAGATTCAAGCCAATACTAACATTTTAAATGTTTCTTCAGTGATAAGGAAATTGTCAGCAATTTGGATATTTGAATAGAGTTAGACTTTAGTCTTAAAATAATTAAGAATACTTGTTTTGATAGTCTGTACACCTTTCCAGAAATGTATGTTTCTACTTGTTTTTTTCTTCCATGTTGATAATTTGGTTTCAGATTATTCTGAATAAATAATAAATATGTTGTGAATTATGCAAGATGGTAATAGGAAAATGAATCATAAATACATTGCAAAATTCTTATCCAGAAATAGAAGAAGTAGTAGAAGACTCACTCTTAACTATTGTGTTAGTGACTTCTGTGAGGAAAATAAATACAAACCTCATTAATGCTATGAAATCATGTTACGATAAGTGAAAATCTCTATTGAGATGATAACACTACAGTAAATTTATGCTGCTTCCTGCATAAGTATCCTGCATATGTAGTTAATGATATTACAGCAGTAGTAGTTCTTTCTTTGATGTTCTGTTTTTTAGAAGCATTAACAACTCAAGTGGCCTGACACAAAGAACAGGCAATATCACCCGCAATCCATGGGGACAACAAAAAGATAAAAGATTTTGAAACTTTGGTCTATTGTTATCTATTTGAATGTACATAGCTTGCAGCTGAGATTTTGAAAGATTTATTTGTAAATCAGAGCTTGCCCACAGTTTAACTTCAAGCTGGGTGAAAACGTAGTGCATAATACTTGAACATGACTGCAGGGTGAAAGCTGCCTCTGGTGTTAAATGAATAAAATGGCAAGAACTGCTTTCCATCCATTCAACCTGGGTTGTTTGCTTTCCTCTTCATCTGTGTTGATACCACTTTGCACTTGGCACTGCTGTTTAGTAGCCATGCACTTGAAAGAAATGTCTGGAGAGGACTCTGCCTTATTTCAAGAATGCTGTTACTGAAAGAAAATAAAGTAGATTCTTTAACTACTCCCATCCTGTCAGGTTGTTTTGAAAATTAAATTGAAACAATGCAACAAATATCATATGGAAAGTAGAATTCTTACCTGCTGAAATCACAAACCCTTACTAAATATTTAGGAAGTTGTCTCAAAATCTGGGTTTTATTCCTAAGGAATACTTATGTTGCTACTCCTTGGATACATGTATCATTCTGGTTTTGTCACATTTAGATTGCTTTCATCTGGTCTAAACAATGATTTAAATGGAAGTCCTTAAAGAGTGGTATTAAAAGAGTGGCTAATATCCACGTGTGCCTCCAGAATATCAGACCTACTGTGTGTGTATATTTACAGTGATCTGTGATACTCAGAAAATCTGATGTTTCCTGCACACCATAAGTTTGCCATGGAGGTGCGGGCTGACTATACATTACATTTTTGATAAATGCAATACAATTTGAATGCAACAGATTGAGTATGAATTCAATGTAAAAACACTTCATATTTGTGCACTGTTTTTCCAAGATTCACCTCACACAAGATGTTCAGGAAAACAATAACATAGCCACATAGCTAGGTGCTAGATCACTACCAGAAACCACATAAATCAGAATTTAGTTATGTGGTAAAAGTATTCCAAGCAACAATGTTAGAATTTGAAACCTGCATGTGGCATAACGGTGTACAGCAACCCATTGCAACCAGTGGGTCTGAAATTGTGATTACCATAAAAATACACCTTAAATTTCAAAATGCCCTGTATTTTACATAGGAGATTATTTCACCATACTGCAGAGAACTAGACAATGGCTTGAATGGCTTGCCAATACATGAGAAGTAAATAAAGAGAAACACAGAAAAAATAAGCATTAAAAAGCAAGACTTTGAACATACAATAACCTTCCCCTGTTCCTCTAAACTCTGGTATGGGGTTCTCATTGATTAATTAGTTAGGATGGGAGCCATATTCCTCTCATTTTCTCATTAGTCAATCTCGATCCAGCTTTGAATCTCCTCAGGGTTCATCGCTACTAATGATTCACTCCATTTAGCACAATGGCTTATTTTCTGTAAATCAGGCCTTTCTTCTCTGGTGAATTAATGTTGCACCAGTATGGACAGCAGTGAAATAGTAATATAATAGGTCTATTTTCAGCACAGTTTGTTGAGTAAACTTCAGTAGAGACATACGACAGTAAAAGGAATAGTTACTTTGAAAAGAAAACAATTGTTAAGATCTAGTAGATTTCATCAGGTTTTTTCATTTAAGATGATTACATGTTTTGTCATAAAAACAGGAAAATTGCAACATGCTAGAAAATTATAATTTAGTATTCTCAGGACAAAATATTTATGTTATTTTAAAATTAATTCATTTAAAGATTTTTTTTACTGTATAAGTGACATAATTAATAATAAAAATATTTTCTTCAAAAAATATTTTCTTCAAAATAACATTTAAACCTGAGATATTTCTCAGAATGGGACCTGATGAGAGTTTTGAACCTTCTTTCTTCTCAAGTAAAGCTTCAGTTTCAAATTTTAAACTCTTCACAAATGGTTAGTTTACGACAGTGAGAGTGCAAGAAAACCAGACAGAAGTTAGCACTGACTACATAGGGAAACATAAAACAGTACTCTCTTGTCATTAATGTCTTTGCTAGCATCAAAGTGATCATACCTGAATAAAAGAGAAACTGGAGCCAAGGAAACTCCAGTAGTGACAGCTATTTAGCTGCTCAGAATGAGCTGTCTTATTCCTGCACCAGTCAGGGGAAGACCAAATTCCTCAGCTAGATGTCAATAAAGAAACACAACCTCTTGCAGGTTAAGAAGAGAGATTCATAGAGCAGTCTGAAGATTTTTACTTCTCTTAAAAGACAACTTTCTTTCCATATCTCAAAAGAACATTGATATTCTTCTTTACACACCATTCAGGGTCACTTTCTGTTTCCTCAAGTGTGTTGATATTGGACATTATTGTTTCCTAACAATTTAGTTTAAAACTACTGCTGTCCTTTTAGGGGCATGCTTATTATTCCTCCAAAGCTTCCAATTTCTATAACAATGTAAGCTAGCTTCATGTACGTATACAAGAAAACTATTTGAATTCCCAGAAACATAATTATATTCTTGCCTCTATTTTACCAGAGTTTTTAACTTAGTCTTATAGGACATAATCTTTTTAAAAAGTTTTTTTGTTTTTTTTTTTTTCCAGATAGTAACCTAATATTTAATGGGGCCAGTTCTTAAAACAATAGTAACAATATATATTTTGTATTTTTTCATTTATCAATTTCGTAACTGCACAAGTTACAAAAAGCAATATGGTTTGGGCTTGATATTAAAGATTTGTTTATTGTAGTTCTGGAGAACTGTAGAGATAGATAAATGCCATTAAAAAAATTTCTCTAAATTTATATTTGGCTAATCGGGGGAACAAAGAGCACAATTGACGTACTGTAAAACCTGTATGCTCAAAGAGAAGATGATTAATACAGGAAAATGGATAAAAAAACCAAGAAAACATCCACATTCAACTCAAGATTGTCCTTGAATTACTTTTGGCACCAATCTGCTTGAGATGGAATTATGGTAAAAGTGGTTTTGTCCCTAGAAGAAGGAGGAAATGAGCAGACAAGAGAACAAGGACACAGCTCTGTCCTGACTTAAAACAAAGAGAATTAGTCAGAGAACACATGGGAAAAGAAGCCTTCGCTATGGTTAGGGGACTGATGCAAAGCACTTTGAATTCACTGGGGAAAAAAACAATGATGATATTTACTAAGTATTGGATCCAGCTGTTGGTGAATATCTGTATAACTGCATCACAGTAGCATTTAACATTTCCAAGTTCAAATCCCAAATGAGCAATTTGTACTATGGTAAGTAAAAACGGGGATGGATTGTTTAATCTCTCAGCATTTTCAGTCCTAAAATCAACCTACTTGAATTCAAGTTCAAAATAATACCATTTATTTTCTTGAGGTCTAGTTCTAGAACAGTAGATTTAGTGTTTCCAAATTCTTCAATATTTTACTTCGTAATAGGACTAAGTCTCTAATATTGACATTATCTCCAAATCAAGCTGTTATTCGAGTGTAAGGGAGTGGAAACCAGGATAAGGAGGCATAGGAAATTAGATTTACGCATCTTTGAGTCTATATATAAAAATAATGGTAATGTCACTCTGTTGCTCTCATCCTGTTAATTTTTTTTTTTTTAAATAGTGGTTATAAATACATATATTTGACTGATGTATATCTCATATGCTGATCACACGAAAGATGTGCTGGTCATCAAAACAATATGAACTCAAATATTGCACTCAGTTTCCTAGTATAGAAAGTTGCCTGTCAAAGTAAAACAAAAGATTCAATTCTGGATTTCCATCTCTATGGTAATCTGGGAAGTATCACTATATCTTTTGGGGAAACTTAAATACCATGAGCAGTCAACAGTTTTTGCAGATTTCAAAACATTGATGGAATATCTTGAAGATGACAATTTTAATTTTAAGTAAAATACATCAGAAAAGTGATAAGAAAAAAATCAGACAAAAAAAATATTGTTTTCTCCTGTCAACAGTGTTAGTTATTGTGACAAAGAACCTAAATTCCATTTGCACTATATAAATGAAACAGTGACTGAAAAGAACTGGAGGATATATTTTTGCATAATAATTAGGCTAAGCAATAAATGAAATGTAACTATATTAAACCCAAACTCAGGTCTTTAGGCATGGATGATGAGTGGAGGTAGAAGAGAGAAGTATAATATGTGTGTGTCTGTTTTTTCAAGGCATTACAAAGACAGTACAAATGTTCCAGTTCAGTCTTGCAGGCCAGATACATCTTTTGTTTTACTAGGCACAAAAGATGGTCCTTACAGTCTGGGGTAGTAGATAATGGAAATAAACCTTTATGACAAAAGAAAATGGGTAAACTATTCACATACATGATTTGGACAAACAGAGTGAGATGCAAAACACAGTAAGACGCTCCTCTTCATTAGGAATCAGTCATTAGATAACATTATGACTCGCTGTGCTAAAGGAATTATGTTATGGCAATGAGCAAACAACTGTGGCATGTTTGACTTATAACAGGATGTGAAAAAGCTTTTCTGTCCCAAGAAAATTTTCTTTTTTTTTGAGAAAACCTGACATGATGAACCCAATATCTTCCAAATACTTTGAGAACTGACATTTCTCTCATTCGTGGTAAGATAGTCATAATGGTTTTAGGATAAGTAGGTTCAGATTTCTGCTCTCCTTCATTTCATCTTGGCACTTATTTTAACATTGGTTAGTGCCTCAGACCACAAAATCAGTTTCTTTCCTCATACGAAATGTTTAACAAGATAATTAATACACTCACTTGGATTGCGGAATACCTAACTTCAGCTCCCTTATTAATATCAAGTAAACCAATCATTTGGCCAAGAATCTTCTTCCACACAACCGCAAAGAAATAGAGCCACAGAAATATTTTCTAGACTTAAGAGGATCTACTGGTTTCTGTTAAAAAAAAAACAGTAAGAGAAGATCCTTTTTGACTGTAGGGAGTTTGCCCAATAAAGACAGGAGAATAGAAGGATATCAAGAATTCAGGTTTACTGCAAACCTACTTTCATTCTACTTGATGTTCAAAGCCCTTTTGCCTCAGCAAAACCACATGCAAAAGCACAATAACAATACTGAGAAATCATAGATTTACCATTCAAATTTTTGTCAGATGTATTGTGAGAACCTGTTGTTGTCTATAAAATCCTCTTATTCACTTGACTGAGAAATACAATTCAGTACACTGAATCACACCCTGTCATTTGAACTACTACAATGATTTTGAAATCATAGAAAATACTTCTTTTTAAACTGTTCCAGTGTACTCTATTTCATTTTTTACTCTTTAATTAGTTTCATTATGCAAGACGAAAATTCAGGATTTCAAATTGTCAATTTTAAGTTTATCACACTATGCCTCAGCTATCCATGAGGACTTTGAACAACAGCTATTCCATATTAATCAAAGTTTATGTATGTTCTGTGGGTTTATGGCAAGTTTTTTTTTTTTTTTGCCTTACTAAAACTCCCTCAAAACCTAAAGTTACTGAAAACGCTTTTATTTTTACTATTAAAGCAAATATACAAAAGTATTATTCTAATTTCATGGAAAAACAACAGAATTTTAATTTTGCTTAAGAAGAATCCTATGCAATTCTTCCGGTTTCTTTAGGTCTATAGGACACCCATGTCACAATTCAAAATGTCTCTCTTCTTTCTACACAAAAAGGTGTAGACTCTTCAGAGCATATCTCAAAGCTTGAGAGAAGTGTGACAAATATAATTAGGAACAAAATGTTTGCTATTCTGTTTTAAAATCTGTTCGGACATTTATTTTAGTCATATCTAGATTTCTGTGCATCTTTCTCAGAGCTGCTGATCTTTGCAACAGCTGTGGATATTCCTTGGGAATATACCAGTTAGAATTTATTTACCGTATGCCAACCTAGTGAGACAATGTAGTGTGTAAATACATGACAAGCCATCTGCACTAAACTGCCAATTAAATACGTATTTTAACATGTAAAGTAAATTGTTATTATTGCTATAATTTTATTACGTTCTTCAAGAAAACTTTGCACAAGGTGACTTTCACACAAACATCTGTTTAGAGAAGTGGTCAATTATACGTAATTATCCTGACAAGAATAACTTCTTAAGAGAGAAGTTATACTACTGCACTTTGTAAAATGTTGATTCAAGATTTTCATTTTACTTATGAAAATTAATTTAGTTAGCTTAAAAAATGTCAGTATAGGAATATCTCTCATCTTTCATCATGAGATTCCACCACAGAAAGAGAAGACTCTCTAATGTTGATGTCTGCATTGTTCACTAAATATTCTTTGGCATGATGGATGCAATTATCATTATGTGCTCCTATATAGGCAGCATGGTCTATTTTCTGAGTGAAACTCCTAAAATGAAAGGGTTTCTAGAGCCCAGCCTTTTGTCGGTGAGTTGCTGTTCTGATGTACTCCTGCATCCTTACATAGTGCCTTGTTTACAATCCTATACAGTGCTTCATTGTCAAGCACTTCCATTCATTGAGTAAAGTAGAAAGCTTAGGCTTGTTCTGGCCAACTAATACTACCAGACCAAAAAGTCAGTTCTGTGGCTGGGAAGGACAGTAAGCAGATCAGCCAAATTATACAGGGTAGGAACCGTTGCAATAGAAGTCACATTGACCAAGCTCAGTTTCATCATGGAAGTTAATTCTTTCAGCCATCATGGAAGTTAATTCCTTCAGTCAATGAGTAGAATAAATGACTAATTAGGATAGAATTGTTAAGAATTTGTTGCATTGAATATGTACGTCAGTCAAGGAAAGTTTTGTTTTAAAGTATAAAACTGTCCTGATTTCTAAACAACCCCTTCATAGATATTTCTGTTTCTCTAAATCAGTGGCCTCCAAACTTTTTTGATCACACATTCCATTAGTAAAAAATTTCTGAGCACATACCCCAAATATACGTATATTTATATATTTATAATAGACATGTATTACTGAAGTTTTAATATTTTCTTCTCACACTCCAATAGATTGTCTTGTGCACCCCCTAGGGTACATGCATCATTTTGGAGGCCACTGCTCTAATTAATTGAGTGATATATGTGTATATATATACATGTACTCAGATGTACATATATACATACATCTACACATATATATATATATAAAAAAATGTGGCTACAACACAATTTTTTTTTTGTTTTACAAAAAGATCATCACATACTCTAACAGCTATCTTTTTGTCATTGGTTTTGTGGGTATAAACCCACAAAATGCTGATAAACCAACCAACCACTGGCACTGCAGCTTACAAACAAATATGAGCATCTCACTGGAATGGAAATAAGGAAGCAGCATAACTGGAGCAAGTCCATACAACTTTTCATCTACCTAAGGAAAAAAAAGGCATTGCTTCAGCTAGAGAAAATAATTCTTTAACCAAACTGTTTGCAAGTCAGCATGCACTATTTTCATATTAAGTGTAAACAGGCTTTACAGTACTAACAGTAAAATTTAGCCACAGCTGAATTTGTTAGGAAAATCAATAATCTTAACATCCTCAGCTGGTATGGGATAAAATAATCAGCCCATTAGCACTCATCCTCCAATCTACGGAGAGGAAAAGTTTTCTTTGCTCCAGCTGAGAAACAAAGACCTAACATTGGGTAAAGATAACATTCAGCTATAAAATATAATTTTTACTTCACATTGTTGTCAGTGCCTGGTATCACAAAGCTGTTCAATTCAGCAAATAAGCAGTATAAACATACAGAGAAGACAATAATTAAAGTTAAGAAAAAAAAATACCAACAAAGCACGGGACCAAGTTTCTTCAGACGCATGTTTGTCTCCCCAAAAGGCCAAGAAAGGTATCTGCTTACCAATCTCCTCCAGAACGACGACTTCCTCACCTCCTTCATTAGGGCCCTTCTAGAGGTAATTGACTTTATCCCATCTCTCAGCTCTCTCTGCAGGCAACCGCCCAGTAGCTGCTGACGGTCCCCCCATGACTCTCACATGAATCCCACCAAATGCTGCCTGTGCTCTGCGTCAAGATTTGGGGGAGAGGGAGAAAAAGGGAATAAAAAGAGAGGGACCTGCATTAGACCTTCTCTGCACAACCAGCTTTTCTAAACTAGGTGAAGGGATCAACCTGAAAAAACAGATCAACAAAAGAAAGGTAAAAGATATTCAGCTCTCTTTGTTCTGCAGCAAAGTAGCTAAAATATACTAAAGGGTGAAAAAACAAAGGTAAGCCTCATCTGTGCTTTGCCTGCAGTCCTGTACCCTTTTTTTTTTTTTTTTGTTAGACTGTTTCAGGAAAAGGGAATCCACTGAAAGTGCAACTCAGATACTGCATTTGTAAGGGGTCCTTTAAAATATACAAGGATAAATCAATATCATCAGCATTCACAGAAAGGAAAGTAAGAGTGGTCTCTCCCTTTTGCTTAAAAAACACTCCCCTTTTTTTTTTCCCAGTTGAGTATAAAAGGACTTAGTACAATGATAAGATTTTCATTCTCTTCCATGGTATGTTATACTCTCAGATTTGCTCTTCTGAAAAAAAAAAAGTATATGATTGTTTTGTCATATTAGGCTTTAGGGATTATTTTATGATGGAGCAATATTCAGGAGAGACGACATTCTTAACAATGGAAAAGAAAGCAGGAAAATAAGTGAAAGAAAACATCTACAGAAAGCAATCCCATCATGCAATAATTTATTTATATTAACTTCAATAAAAGTATCAACCACTATCTTTTTTCTATTTTTCTGTCAATTAAAAAAAATATTTAAAAATTTGTTTAAGAAGAAACCAATGAACATATAGAAGTAACTTCAATAAATTACTGGACTTAATGAGCACATGGGAATGTGTTATTTTAGGTAACTAAACTTCAAGTTAGTTTAAGTCCAGAAAATAACATTTTTTTCTCCAAATACTATGAGTGTTCTACACCAGTAGAAATGCGCTTTATTCTTGGAATGATATTCCTGAAACAGATTCCAATTTATTTTTGTGAGATCTGGTTCACAGAAAGTGTTTTCTATACTTTTTAATGTTCTTCATTTATTTCTATTTTTATTACTGATAATCTCAATACATCTTGGCGAACTGTAGACTCGAAATGCCCTTTATAGGTTTTCTTAGCTCAGTGTCATGCTGGCAAGTGTATTGAGGAATATTTGGATGTAGTTAATGCAAGTAACATAGTCTCTCAGCAATGCATAAAGTTGTAGAGATTTTCTATTTATTTTTCATATGACTGCGATTTTGGATTTTATTAAAATATCTTCAGGCTCTTTCCAGGTTTTAGCAGTTCAGACGAGTTCTACATATGAAATGATTTAGAAAAGAGATCTAAAAAATATTCTTTTTAAAAAAAGTAGTTATCCAGAAATGAAATGTTCCTGCAATATAGTGGAAATAGATGGGGAGGAAAAAAAAAACCCACATGCTTTCAGTGTGTATTCCTTACGTGTACACAAATAAGTGAGTAGGCATTTTAATAGGGTGTCTGTTGAAGTTCTGTGCTTTCCTGATTAAAACCCTTAAGTGTATTGGAACTGGCTTTCTTACAGGCACTGTATCATTGTAAATTGGATTTCTGCATATCACAGTATTTATTATCAGCATTGTGACATAATTCCTAAAGGTGCCATTTTTCAGATATTGCAATATAGTACAAATATATTTATTCCCAATATTTTATTCAGTTGACTGTCATATAATACACAGTATTAAAGACAAAAGGAGGAGGAAGAAGAGGTCCCCTTCTAAATATCTGTTATTTTATATCTGATTCTTGCTCTTACAAACTATCTTCTTAATTTTCATATTACTCTAGTGCAATTTCCAGAAAGGTCGTGTCATTGTTGGTTTCTGGTTTCAGAAATGTACTGCGATTAAAAAAACAAAAACAAAAACAAAACCAGAGCCGTACAACCCTGCAGTATGTATTGTATTGCACTTATTAAAATAGACTTAACACTAACTGAAGTGTTGGGTACAAGAACATATTATGCTGTTTTTTCACAGTTAAACAAAAAGTTAAATCTGCAGTTTTGTAAGCACAGTTACTCTGTAAATTCAAAGAAATACTCTCTGTACCTAAATGTCTTGTATATAACGTATACTGTCTGTGTCTATGTCTTCTCACATTAAAGTAATGTTAGTGAGATTTTTCTCAGTAATATGAATTTTCTTGCCCTGGGTGCAAATGCACTTGTATCATTCTGACAGACTATAGGAAAATTTAATTTGCTTGTTCCCAAGTTTGTTATTTAAGAAGCTGGGTGCATGAAGTGGGTGGCAGAGAGAGCAGGTTGATGGTTTTGCCCTGACTGCTGTGTGCAGTCGGGTTCTCCAGAGGTAAAGGAAGAGAGGAGGAGAGGAGCACTCATGAAGATCAGGCACGTTTCTTCAGAGTGGGAGACTGTTCTAAAATTTAAGAACCAATGACTAGCAAGAGCCAAATATGTAGTTCATGTAGCACAAATCCAGAGGGAGAGTGTTCTGAGAGGAACCCAAAGCTTTCTGGTGAGGTGAGCAGTGATAAAGCCCCCCATCCCCTCCCTCAAGATGTGTAGGAAAGAAAGTGATGCTGCACACTGGACTAAGACAGAAGGAGAAGGAACTCTATTTCACATGGGATATTTGAGTGGATTTAGAGTGTGGAGATAAAGAAAGGACCTCCATTAACATTGAGTCAAGGGTCAGGTTACAGATTTCCTTTCAAATCTTTAGTTTACTTCTGTCTGGATTATCAGTCTGTGTTGTCTTTTTTAATAAATTTTGCTGTTGTGGTTTACTTTACTTCCTAATAAAACATTAGTTTAAGTTTTGGAAAGCAAATATCATTTGCTTTCTACAGGTGAGAACTGGTAGAAAAGGGATTCCACTTTGAAGCTTTGGAAACCTTCAGGTCTTTGTACAAAAATATTATAGTATTTCTGTGTAAAATACGACTAGAATTACAGGCTAATGTTACTACAATTAATTCTGTCACACTGAGATTTGTAAACAAGTTTCCTTTAAACACTGATTTATTATCTAAACAGAGAAAACACAACTGTTGTTTAAGATCTAACTTGTCTCACCAGTCACATTTGGAATAGGAAACTCTTCCTGCAGCAAGGCACAATTGTTATTTAAGATCTAACTTGCCTCACTGGTCACATTTGGAAGCTGTTTCTGTCTGTGCTGACTCTATTGCCTTCCTGTAAATAATGCTCTGGCTCCCTTGAAATTGCTTTAGCTTCTCTGCATTCTCTATGGAGTTCTCTGGAATTAAACTAGACCCTTCCTTTTTTTTCTTTCTTTCTTTTCCCCTTCTGGTTTTAATTAAAATACTGAACTAAGGAGTAACTCTTTTTTTTCCTTTCCAATTCAGCTGTTGCCTTTGACTGCCTGTGTAGCTTACTTGAAAAAGTTAATGAAAACTTTAATAGCAGAAGCAGGACAAGGCATATGGTGAAGATTAACTGAGAAAAGTGACATTCTAACTCTCTATTTCACCCTGAGCAGGAGAAAGGTAAAAATCATGATGTCCACAGATGCAGAGGATCACCCAGCTGCCTGCAAAGCAGGATGTGCTAGAGTGTGGAAGTGCAAATCAATAATATCTGTCATTGCACTTTATCTGCTGTAACAAAGGAAGGTTTCTCTGTATCTTATTAACTGTAAACAAAAAAACAATATTGCAGGGGCATTGGGCATGCTGTTAGTGCTAAGAATCCATCTGAATTTCCATAATATGCCTTCTGTTGTTACTGGCTTACTGCTTAGACATGAAAATTTACTGTGAGCTATAAATTATCATAAATGTTGCATTGTTCACTTTTACAATCTTTTATCTTTTTTTCTTCTTTTTGTTCAAACACATAAATTATGGATGAACCATTGGTCAATGTATACAGCCTTACCTCTGAATACCTCTAGATCCAGGAAGATGTCAGATTCATAAAATCATTACACATTATTCCAATTATTTGTGACATTATTCCAATTATTTGTGTGATAACATAATATATAGTAAATTGAAGTGAATGTGGCACAGTTTCACTCCACTCAATAAACTATTACAGGCAAAGTTTGGTTAGTTGGAATCCTTTTTTTAAAAAAAACATTTCTGGATGAGAATTTTTCTCTCTCTCAGAAAATAAAATCTACTGGGCCAGAAGATATCTTCAATATATTTCTCTAAAATATATTTCACTAAAATATAGCAACACTTAGTTCTGCTTTCACTTGAATGTTTTTTTTTTTGCATGAGAATGTAAGAACTGCTTTACTGAGTCAGACCCCAAAATCCAATGTTGCAATGACAAGTGACAAGAAGCAGGTGCCCAGGGTGCTGTATGACAAGTGGGGTATATTTTATACAGAAAGAACAACGTTCCCCCTAGCGCAACATTTTGGCAGTCCTTGGTTAGTGCTTCTGATTAACTGATATCAATGGACCTATTCTTCATTTTTTTTTTCAGCTTTGACTTATTCATATTTTGCCTTTGTAATGCTTTGTAAAAATGAGCCTCATAATTGAATTATACTTTTTTGACAAATGACTTTTTATTTGTTTTCTTATATTTCTGTTCATAGCCTATTGCTGTCAGTTTTTATTAGAGTAGTTTATCACATCTCTGTCATATATGACCTGTAGACATCAACATTGTCCCTGGGGAAATCCAGGGAGCTGATGACTCTTTGTTGACTTCATCTCTCCTTGTAAAGAACCTGTCCCAAAATTCTGTCATTCTTGCCTTTCTCTGCACCTTTTCTTATTATATCAATTAAGAAATAATCATAAAGCTTATCATCCAAAACAAAACAAAAAAAATGCTGGTAAATGAATATTTTGTAAATATTTTTGGAAAATTTATCTTAAAAATAAATATCAAGGGAATATTTTATGAAAAACAGGGAAGGTCCATTGTAAACACTATGAATAGAACAGTTCAAAAATGCCCTGTAAAATGCATGGCTTTTCTGGGAGAGGAAGGTAGCTTTCAGTCAGCTTATAATAAGCAGCAATACATGATTTGTATCATGATAAACATTAAAAAGTTTATATGGTAATAGTGAGTTAAATTTAAAATAAAATTCCATGAGGTTAGAATAAGCCATTACAAAAAGTGATGCTAGCTAATATTTTTTTTATACATTTGCTAAACTTTAAAAGATCCTGAAAGCAGGATTTTACTCTTATTAATTTCAAAGCTAGTTCTCTGTAATATACTCCAATAACAGAGGACTTGGATTACAAGTAGGATGTGGAACAGCATCTACACATATAAGTGTGTAAGATTGTAGCTCGACAACTTCAATCTATTTTTTTGAAGATGAGAACTCACTAAACACATCTGGGCAAAAAAATACCTTTGAAGTATCATGGTGTAGTGTCCAGGAACTTAGTTATTTGCCTCCAAACTAATTTCCATACTACACCATGTGAGTTAAATTGAAGCAAGCTTGTTATTAAATTTGCTATTTTTTCCCACACTAGCTAATGAAATCTCAGTGGACCATCTCATGTCCAGTACTTACAAAGGAGATTAATTTTAGGACACTGAACAATTTCAGATACCTACTGTAGCTGTGCAGTACGGAAACAAGATCCTTCCTAATAGATACAGTGTTTTCCTATATTCTATTTGGCCATAATACTGTTATCAGTGCCAACAAACAGACATATATATTTGAAATACAAATAGCATTTATTTTATTGATGTTAAGAGCAAAAAGGTAAACCAGGTTTTGAGTAAGTCAGTAGTTGAGAAGCTGGGACATAAGTCTATAAATGCTTAGTATCTGAAGAAAAATTTCTCAGTGAGTGGTTTTAAATTTATTCTGCACTGACACTCTCTGCGTAGAGCAAAAGTCATGTTCTCATTTGCCGTTTTATTTTATTATATGCTTATCCTAAAATAAATGTTTTTTTTCTAATCATGTTTAACAATAAATTCAAAAGGAACAGCTTTCTGACTGCAAAGGCTGTAGATGATCTAGGCCATGATACCAGCATGACGGCTGATCTAGGAAATGCAGGAGTGTCCCGGTTTCGGCTGGGATAGGGTTAAATTTCTTCCTAGTGCTGTGTTTTGGATTTAATATGAGGAGAATGTTGATAACACACTGATGTTTTCAGTTGTTGCTCAGTGCCCTCCTAGTCCAAGGACAGCTCCCGTGCCTACTGACTGAGCTAGGTACACAAGATGGGAGGGAACAGAATCAGGACAGCCAGACCCGCTGGCTAATGGGATATTCCATACCATGTGACGTCAGGCTCAGTATATGAAGGGTAGGCATGATCCAGGAAGTACCGATCGCTACTTGGTTATCGGTCAGCGCGGGTGGTGAGCAATTGCATTGTGCATCACTCATTTTGTATATTCTATCATTATTTATTATTATTATTTTCCCTTTTCTGTTCTATTAAACTGTCTTTATCTCAACCCACGAGTTTTTCTCACTCTTACCCTTCCGATTCTCTCCCCATTCCACTGGGGGGGGCGGGGGGAGTGAGTGAGCGGCTGCGTGGTATTTGGCTGCCTGCCAGATTAAACCATGACAAGGAGATAACATAATTTATAGGTAATAACAAAGCTTACATTTTAATTATCAGGTTATCATAAGTAATGGTAAATCTTAAGAGAAAACAAAGTAAGTGCAGATATATTAATTGCATCAGTCATCACAATGTCTAGCAATGTGTGCAACACTTCCAAGCGTAGCTGATCAGCCTACCAGACTGACGACTTCTCTTTCCACAGCCATAGATAGGACTCTGATTGAGGCTCCCTAATGTTTTGCTCCTTCACCCAATGGAATACAAGAAAGTACACAAAATTGAAGAGAAACCAGATGTGGGGTTCGGCTTTGCTCCATGCAAACTTGGTAAGCAAAAAGGGAAAGATTTAACTAAATGGCAATACTGTCATACTAGCATATGTCTTACATGATTGAATACAACACTCCTGAATTTCCACTTCTAATTTTTTGGGAAGTAGGTAATTATCTGTGTAGTTATATGCACTGTTTATCTTTGGAGAGAAAGCCAAAATCTGCAAGTCAGGTGACAACTTTAAATTACAAATACATTAGTAACAGACATTGCTGATCTCTGTCCTAGACGTTGAATACTGCATCTGTTGAATGCTGAAAATTTATGAGTTAATTCTGAAAGTTTTAAGCTATATGGAATAGGAGGGGCTTTTTAATGACTTAATTTAAATGAGGGAAGGTTGCTTAGGTCATCTTCCCAAGGCAATTACCACTTCATCTTTTATGCTATTATAATATATGGACCTTTTTTTCTATTCCCAGTATTACCCAGTCTCTATACTCATATTGATTCATTCACACTGTATTCTTTTTTCTCTTAGGGAATTTTTTTTCCACACTTACTAAGTACTGGGAATTTTTTGGTACACCTGTCTCTTCTACAACCCTTCTTCTTTGTTCATCCATGTTTAACTTCTTTATTAGGCCTTCTCAGTTCTTACAAGAAACAACTGAGAAATAGTGCTACCTTCAGTGCAAATCAGAACTGCAAATTTTGATATGACTGAGAGCCCACTTTTGCTAATTGATGCTAATGATGAGCAATATCTACTATTGATATCTGCAAAGAAGAAATTGCTGGGGCTACTGACAACTGCAAGACCATAGAATTGTTTAGGTTAGAAAAGACCTTTAAGATCATTGAGTCCAGCCGTCAACTCAACACCACCATGCCCACCACTAGATCATGTCCCTAAGTGCCACATCTACATGTCTTTTAAATAATTCCAGGGATTGTGACTCAACCACTTCCCTACGCAGCCTGTTCCAATGCTTGACAACTCTTTCAGTGAAGAAATTTTTCCTAATGTCCAATCTAAACCTCGCTTGGCGCAACTTGAGACCATTTCCTCCTATCATTTGCTACTTGGGAAAAGCGACTGACTCCCACCTCGCTACAACCTCCTTTCAGGTAGCTGTAGAGAGCGATAAGGTCTCCCCTCAGCCTCCTTTTCTCCAGGCTAAACAAGCCCAGTTCCCTCAGCTGCTCTTCATAAGACATGTGCTCTAGACCCTTCACCAGCTTCGTTGCCTTTCTTTGGATACACTCCAGCACCTCCATGTCTTTCTTGTAGTGAGGGGCCCAAAACTGAACACAGGATTCGAGGTGCGACCCCACCAGGGCCGAGTACAGGGGCACGATCACTTCCCTAGTCCTGCTGGTCACACTATTTCTGGTGTAAACCAGGATGTTATTGGCCTTCTTTGGCCACCTGGGCACACTGCTGGCTCACATTCATCTGGCTGTCGACCAACACTCCCAGGTCCTTTTCTGCCAGGGAGCTTTCCAGCCACTGCTGTTGTGACCCAAGCGCAGGACCTGGCACTTGGCCTTGTTAAACCTCATAGAGTTGGCCTCAGCCCACCGATCCAGCCTGTCCAGGTCCCTCTGCAGAGCCTTCCTACCCTCAAGTAGACCAACACTCCCACCCAACCTGGTGTCCTCTGCAAACTTACTGAGGGAGCCCTCAATCCCCTCATCCAGATCATTGATAAAGAGATCAAACAGAATTGGCCCCAATACTGAGGACTGGGGAACACCACTTGTGACCGGCCGCCAACTGAATTTAACTCTATTCACCACAACTCTTCGGACCCGGCCATCCAGAAAGTTTTTTACCCAACAAAGAGTACGCCCATCCAAGCCATGAGCAGCCAGTTTCTCCAGGAGAATGCTGTGGGAAATGGTGTCAAAGGCTTTACTAAAGTCTAGGCAGACAACATCCACAGCCTTTCCCTCATCCACTAAGGAGGTCACTTTGTCATAGAAGGAGATCAGGTTAGTCAAGCAGGACCTGCCTTTCATAAATCTATGCTGATTGGGCCTAATCACTTGGTTGTCCTGTATGTGCCGTGTGATGGCACTCAACATGATCTGCTCTATAACCTTCCCCAGCACTGAGGTCAGACTGACAGGCCTGGGGTTCCCTGGATCCTCCTTCTGGCCTTTCTTGTAGATGGACGTCACATTTGCTAACCTCCAGTCAACTGGGACCTCCCTGGTTAGCTAGGACTGCTGATAAAGGATGGAAAGTGGTTTGCTGAGCACTTCTGCCAGCTCCTTCAGTACCCTTGGGTGGATCCCATCCAGTCCCATAGACTTGTGTGTCTCTAAGTGGTATAACAGGTCACAAACCATTTCCCCTTGGATTATAGGGGCTTCATTCTGCTCCCCTTCCCTGTCTTCCAGGTCAGGGGGCTGGGTGCCCTGAGAACAACTGGTCTTACTCTTAAGGACTGAGGCAAAGAAGGCATTAAGTACCTCTGCCTTTTCCTCATCTTTTGTCACTATGTTTTTTCCCCCTCAAGACGACAAAGGAGAAAAAAAGAAACAATGCAGAACCAAGATTGTTGAGTTGATACTAGTTGGTAACAATTTAAAATAAAGATGTAAATCACCAGAAAATTAGGACAAAAAGTGTGATGTGACAGGATGTAAAAATCTAAAAGAAAAGGAAGAAGATGCCAACTCAGCAAAATTGATGAGCAACACATTTCAAGGAGCAAGACGCTGACACTGGTCCACTTGACTGAGGACCACCTGACCAGTAAGACCCTTTGGCTGACTGTAGTGGGAAAAGTGAGCACGTTCATGCTTAGTGTTGATACCATGTTAATCCGGCCCATAACAGTGTGTACTGGCAATGAATAAGATAATTACTGTGTAGTCATCAGCTGTTTGTATGATCCTGCTTTCAAGGCTCTATGCCTGTGCTTATTTTGACTGGGATAGAGTTAATTTTGTTTATAGTAGCTAGTATGGGGCTGTTTTGGATTTGTGCTGGAAACAGTGTTGATAATACAGGGATGTTTTCTCACGGATGGCTGAGAAGTGCTTACACAGAGTCAAGGCCTTCTCAGCTTCTCATGCTCTACCGACAGAGAAGGCTGGAGATACATAAGAAGCTGGGAGGGGGCATAGCCAGGACAACTGATGCAAGCTGGCCAATGGGATATTCCATACCATATGACGTCATGCTCAATATATATACTAGGGGAAAGCTGGCCAGGGGGCCGCTGCTCAGGGACTGGCTGGGCATCGGTTGATTGGTGGTGAGCAAACGTTTTTTGTCTTTTTTTTTTTTCATTTGTATCACTTGTCTTTCTTGGGTTTTATTTCTCTCTCTTTTTTTATCTTCCTTTTCATTACATATTATTATTATTATTGTTATTTTATTTTATTTCAATTATTAAATTGTTCTTATGTTACACACCCATAAATGTTCTCATTTTTACTCTTCCAATTCTCTCCCCCATCCCACTGTGGGGGTGTGACGAGGGAGTGAGCAAGCAGCTGTGTGGTGTTTAGCTGCTTGCTGGGTTAAACCATGACAATACCATAAAAGATGCTTAAACAAGAGTGTCCTAAGGATTTGAGGATTACAGGGATGTTACAGGCTGCACCTAAAAAAACTTCTTTATCATCCTCCTTATCTAGGCTAGACATTAAAGATGGAACTGGAAAGACCTACAGCTCAATGTGAATTTTTTTTTCTGATATTTTTTTTTTTGTTTTTCTTATTTTATATCGTTTATTTTCTTCATTACTTGGAGTGTAATGGTTTCAAAAGTCTTTGGCACTTTATTTTGAAGAAGGTGAGGGACTTTTGTGCTAGAATTCAAATGTCTGGTGAACAGCTTGCTAAGTCTCTCTGCCTGAGATGATAAATCAATATCCTATATAGACTTCACTGCTGTTTAAGCTGACCATACTGTAAAAATACTTCCATGATTTCAGAATGCACATTAGTCTTGGCATGATGTTATTGGTTACCCAGTACACTGAAAGGATGCCAAAACTCATGAAACCAAGCATCTGGCACAGATCCTTTTACAGTATATCAGAAATATTTAAGACCTGCTATTTAATATCATATGTCTCGCTTGTGCCACAGACTCACATCTGACACAGTCCTTAAATTATAAGTATGGTTAAGAAACGGGTGAGAGAAAGAAAAGGAAGGAAGAGAAAAATGTATTCAAATTGGTTTTGTGCTTTTCAGCTTTATCAGAAAGTAACGTTTCTATCTAAAATTAAATTAAATGAGTGTTTCAGGACAACTTAAACTGCATTGGTTAACATGATTAAAACTGGTGATGTTTGTAGCATCCAAACACTACTGAAATTATTGTAGTTGAACTGAGCATGGTCAAGCAAGTGATACTCGAAGCAGTTTAAGTAGCATTTTAAGTAGTGACACTGGGAGTATTGAAGGCAGCACATGAAAGCATAAGGATGCATTCAGCGTAACAGGAGATCAGGCAATCACCTGGGCAAAAAGTGTCGTGGCTGTTGATTTTGTGAATGACCTTTGTGCCAAAGCCAGGCATATTTCTCTTAAAGCAGTAAGAGCTTTATTGATAGCATGCAATGTATTCAGGCTAAAGTAGATTTCAAGTCACTTTTAGCTGTGAATACTGCGATTTGTATCTTTTATTTAAAAAAAAAATCCTAAATTATAGCTGGATTAATTTCATTATTAGTTATGTGAACTGCTGAACTATTCTTTTTAAAATAAAATTTGGCCTTTATAAATTGTAAAAGGATAAATATATGGGTATAAAATATATATTTCTAGTTACATCAAAGTCAAATCACCTGAAAGCTATATCTCCTTATGAGATAGTTCTGTTCCAGTACTCATTTTAAATATTCAAGGCTGATATAATTTTAGTGGAACTATGGACGCTAAGAAGATTCTGTTTTGGTTTATTAAAGTGAAGTTGTAATTGTGCAGTGGGGTTTGTTTTTTGTTTGGTTTGGGTTTTTCTATTAGGTTTTGGGTTTTGTTTTTTGTTGTGCTTTTTTTTTGTTTTGCCCGTTCCCCCCACCCCCCATGTCTTATTGCTCTTTACCCTTCTTTCTTCCATGTTTACTGGTTCAGTTTTGGTGGTGGTGTTTCTTGGGACTTTAAGCGATCTTTCCTGTATCTTCTTTTTCTATAGTAACTTACTAGAAATGAAAAGGATTTTTCCAGTGAATGAGGGTTGCCTTTAAGAATAATGCTGGTTTTTATTACAGAATGGACCATGCTTAAAAAAAATTTCAGAATTATTTGATTCAATAAGTTTTTTTTATATTTTGATATTTTCAGTTGATATTTTTTATGGAGAAGATGATAGAAATAATTAAAATAATTTTCATTTACTTTTACAACTTTTAATTAAACTACTGCTTTTGATCTAGAAAAAATGTATAAGTAGAAATTAGTTTATATTTGCTATGGAATTTGATGTACCTGGTAACAGTAGAAATATAGGCTTCATAAGAGCCTGAAATGTTCTCTTTTTTTAAATTACAATTTAGTGAAGAAATGAAAGACAAACCTTCAATTTGTTTTGTTTGGTTTTAGATAAACAGAGAAATAGAAGAAAATATTTTTCTAATTTGAGAGGTCACAAATTTAACATATGAGGAAACAAAAGATGGCATTCCATTCTGGACAGGACAGCCAAAATGAGGGTGATTACACAAGTCATTATAGAAGCTGAATTTCCCATCATGC
This sequence comes from Calonectris borealis, assembly GCF_964195595.1. NCBI lineage: Eukaryota > Metazoa > Chordata > Aves > Procellariiformes > Procellariidae > Calonectris > Calonectris borealis. The sequence continues at coordinate 31,997,866 of NC_134313.1, read as the reverse complement.
TCTGGGGCAATTTATTCCACACATTTAGTGGAACCTAGACCTCACCACTCAGGAGGGACTTGATTCACTTGCCTATCCCATCTGGGCTGCTGCATTGTGGCAAGATATTGCTGCCCGGGTAGAGAACCTAGTTGTAAAAGTACATCACGTAGAGGCTCACGTACCCAAGAGTCGGGCCACTGAAGAACACTAAAACAACCAGCAGGTGAATCAGGCTGCTAAGATTGAAGTGGCTTAGGTGGATCTGGACTGGCAACATAAGGGTGAATTATTTATAGCCCGGTGGGTCCATGACACCTCAGGCCATCAAGGAAGAGATGCAACATATAGATGGGCTTGTGATCGAGGGGTGGACTTGACCATGGATGCTATTGCACAGGTTATCCATGAATGTGAAACGTGCGCTGCAATCAAGCAAGCCAAGCAAATAAAGCCTCTTTGGTATGGAGGACAATGGCTGAAATATAAATGTGGCAAGGCCTGGCAGATTGATTATATCACACTCCCACAAACCCACCAAGGCAAGTGTCATGTGCTCAACATGGTGGAAGCAAACACTGGATGGCTGGAAACATACCCCGTGCCCCATGCCACCACCTGGAACACCATCCTGGGCCTTGAAAAGCAAGTCTTATGGTGACATGGCACCCCAGAAAGAATTGAGTCAGACAACGGGACTCACTTCCGAAACACTCTCATAGACACCTGGGCCAAAGAGCATGGGTATATTGAGTGGGTATAACACATTCCCTATCATGCACCAGCCTCCGGGAAAATCGAACGGTACAACGGGCTGTTAAAGACAACACTGAGGGCAATGGGTGGTGGGACATTCAAGCATTGGGATACACATTTAGCAAAAGCCATCTGGTTAGTCAACACTAGGGGATCTGTCAATCGAGCCGGCCCTGCCCAGTCAAAACTTTTACGTACAGTAGATGGAGATAAAGTCCCTGTCGTGCACATAAGGAATATGCTGGGGAAGACAGCCTGGGTTACTCCTGCCTCGGGCAAGGGAAAACCCACCTGTGGGATTGCTTTTGCGCAAGGACCTGGGTGCACTTGGTGGGTAATGCGAAAGGATGGGGAAGTCCGATGTGTACCTCAAGCGGATTTGATTTTGGGTGAAAATAGCTAATGAACTGAATCGTATGATGTTAATTGCTATATAATACTGTATGTCATCACTTCTATGGTGGCTATATGCCATATTAACAATATTACAGTAAGAATCACCCAGATTAATGAAGAATGAACTCTGATGAAATCGAGCAAAGTGCAGCAGCGATGGAACCAGAACTGGCTTCAGGATGCAACAGTCCAACACCACACACCATCTCTCCAGCCCTGAAAGACTGTTATGACAGATGGAGCCCAAAGTCATGGACTAAATGGGCTCAATGGACATTTTAGAGGGATGGCCCATAGACTAAGGGAATGATATCTGTGTGTATATATATCAAGAGACAAGAAAAGTGATAGTGATTAATTGGAATGTATCGGAAAGTGTGAGAGCTGGGCATGATGTAGATGGTATAGAATAAGTGGTGGATACAAAAGTACTGTCATGGTTTAACCCTAGCCAGCGACGAAGCACCATGAAGCCGCTCGCTCACTCACTGTCTCCGGTGGGATGGGGGAGAGAATCGGAAGAGTAAAAGTGAGAAAACTCATGGGTTGAGATAAGAACAGTTTAATAATTGAAATAAAAAAAAGTAGTAGTAGTAATAATAATAGAATATACAAAGCAAGTGATGCACGATGCAATTGCTCACCACCTGCCGACCAATGCCCAGCCAGTCTCTGAGCAGCAGTCACTGCCCCCTGGCCAACTCTCCCCAGCTTATATACTGAGCATGATGTCCTATGGTATGGAATATCCCTTTGGTGAGTTTGGGTCAGCTGTCCTGCCTGTGCCCCCTCCCAGCTTCTTGTGCGTCTCCAGCCTTCTCAGTCGGTAGAGCATGGGAAGCTGAAAAGTCCTTGACTTAGTGTAAACACTACTTAACAACAACTAAAACATTAGTGTGTTATCAACATTCTTCTCACGCTAAATCCAAAACACAGCACTATACCAACTACTAGGAAGAAAATTAACTCTATCCCAGCCGAAACCAGGAAAACTTGGTATCCCATGCCATTTGAGATGCACTGTCCATCCTACCTACTGCAGGATACAGGTGTATCAGTGGTAGTTTGAAAAGTGACTCTTTTCATTCTGTACTGGAGTAAGTATCATGGACTGCAGAAACACCTAATTAAACTTAGCAGCTTGAAATGCAAATAGTTTGGTCAATGACTACAGTTTTATAGGGAATTTAACACTGTTTTCAGTATAAAAGAATACATAATACCTGGTCTACTCTTTCTGAAATTGATAGGAAAACAAAACATAGGACAAAAGACAATTTATTTCTTAAGAACAGAAAGAAAAAGATCTAAACAATTTCTCCAAATTTATGACGTAGATTTTTTTTTTTGTGAATGGTAAATAGTTTACAATGAAATAAGATACTTCACAGATGGAATTAACCCTCAAAAGTAGGATGGCTTGACAGACATCAGTACTTGGAGGACTATTCTATGCTATACACTGCTTCTTTATGATCTAACCTGTATGCAAAATTAAAAACCTTAAATGCATCCTGATATGACATTTCTTCCTAAGAGTTACAAGGAAAAAAAATGTGTGTATGTTTGGTTATGTTTGTTTTTTGTTGTTTGTTTGTGGTGTGTGTTTTGAGGTTTTTTTGTTTTGGTTTTTTTTTTTTTTTTAAGCATGGTATCAAGCGGAAGTCAGTCTTTGAAATAAGCTCCCGGTTGTTGAAATGAATTTTAGGAATTTATCTTAGTGTGTGCTTGGAAATTTTTGTTGGGAAGGGAAGACTAAAAATGTATGTGTGAATATTAATCAGGATGCACATTCCTTTCTGACTATTGGAAGGATGGAAAATATAGGAAAATATAGCAAGAATAAACTCTTTTGTAAGTTGAAGTGTTAACATTATCTCTTTAGGGATGACTTGTGTGAAAATGTGAATTTTCTGCTTTTAATTTTTAAATAAAGTATTATGTTAAGATTGTTTTGCATTTGGAATGATATTATCTTCAATTTATTTCAACCAGAACAGATGGCCTGGAATGATGTTAATCTGAATCTGTCTTTTAAATTGCAACACTGATTGGAATTTCAGCACTAGATTGATTAGTACAAAGAGAATATCAAAGAGAAACAGGCAGAGAAGTCTTAAAAGAGAGCTGAGGAAACTAAAATTTAATTCCTCAAATACTATATAAGATATGATACATAAGATATGATTTTCATTAAATCCATTATTATCTTTAATTAATAAAAGATGAAACAATATATCAGAGAATAACTTTTTTCATAGTGTTTCAATCATGTACTAAAATAGGTGATTGCTTGTACAGAACAAGCTTTGAGGGACAGTTTGCTTTATATCCTAGAATGGCAATATCATCAGTATGGCAATAAAATAGAAATTACCATGATGATCATTAAGCAAGGCACAAAATTATTTTTATGTACCTCTGACTATGGTCACATTCCAGCTACAGACTCCACATCTTTGACAGGACTATAGGATATATGGTGGATATACTTTATATGTAACTCTTGTTTTATTTTTGAAAATTCTCAATAGCATAACAACACCGAATTGATCCAATTCCTGAGGAATTTACTTGTATTCTAACGTTCTTATTTGCATTAGGCTATAATGCATGCCCGGTAGAATGAGTAATAAAATGAGTACATTTAATGAAAGCTCAAATCTCAGCTCGTCTTCAGCTGTGGAAGGTGAAAAGTTGTGTTAATTTTCTCCAGCCCTCAGTTGTACTGACTTCTGTTATGACCCATACATTTGGACATCAGCTGATTTGACAGCAAGGGCATGTATATCTTGCCTAAGCATAGGCACCGGGTGCCATCTGAGATTATACTGAGGCACTGAACAGGTAGGTCTGTAATGACAGAGGTCTCTCAGAGATCTTGTGTCACATATCCAGCATCACATGAAAGCAGAGGAAGTGATGGTAGATGTGTTTAGGCATCTGAAATGAGACATTGGGTAACAGGGAGGCTGATATCATCTCCATGAAAGGAAATGGCTCTATATTAATGCAAAGAGAAGGTGAAACATCTACAAGGACAAAATCGCTATATTGCTCTTTTTCCACCAAGCAAGCACTAGCTTTCCATAAAGCAAGAGAACCCCTTTCTTACTTCAAACTCAAAGAAAGAGGACAGAGGCTGGAATAAGGCATCAGCTACCTCTATGCTTCTATAACAAGTTGGAATGTCTGTGCTGTCTCATAAATTATATCCAAATCAAATGGAATTATCCTAGACGTTTTTCTGGTAGTTTTTATTAAAATAGGATGTGTAGAAGGAAACACAAAATATGTTAGAAAAGTACTGAAGTGCAGCAAGCTGTTTGACAGAGATTCAGACCAAGCAGACCCTCTAAAGCTTGCTTGAAAAAGCTTGCACACTCCCTGCCATTTGCCTGTGAGGCTCAGAATGAAAAGCAACCTTGAAAGCTGCCAACTTTTTATATTTATGATTGGAGAAGGAGCTTTTTCATTGGAGAGTAAGTCTGAGTGAAGGAAAACAAGTTATACATGTCAGTTTATCCTAGCCTTCTTTTCATGGATTTCTTTTTTTTTAATAATCATGTCTGTATTTTAATTAACATCCTTAAATAAGAATATGGAAGAATTTTCCTCCTGGCTTTGCAATCACATTTTGAGTGGTCATCCCCATAAATACCTTCTCAGATTACTGGCTATTTGACTAAACCTCTTTCCCCTTCCTCAACATGAATTGAAGTTTCTACAAGTCTGATGAAGATAGACAATTAGATTATAATAGCTCCAATGAAACTATTAGCTGTAATATCAGAACACACCTTCTTTAACTAGCAGGGAGGAAATGGGAGAAATTCATTATAATTGCTGCCTTCTCGCATATTCTTTACTTCTTCCCAGACATCAAGTGTTTAGTATGCAGATCTGTAGGAAGACAAAGTTTCTCAGTTTGGTACTTACAGAACTACTTGTTTTGTAGTTAAACATGTGCGTCCTATGTAGCATTTCGTGAATGCAAAAAATGGGATTATTAGCCATATATTTAATGTCCAAATGGAATGGATTTGTGGAATATAATAGTTTGTAATGAAATTATACATTTCACGTTAGGAGGTCCTGGTCTGATTTGGGATTACATCCTTCCTGATTTGGAATAAAATGAGAGACCAGTATGTGTGACTACCACAAGGTCACTGTACTACATTGGCAGAAAAGTCTTCTCCATCCCTTAGCACGTGGTCAGTGAACCCTTCAGTCTATTTAAGAACTATAATATGCTATACATAAAAATAATGGGAGAAAGTAAGCTTCTCGCTTGGACTGTATGGGGTGGGCTGGGATGGAGTTAACTTTCCTCATAGCAGCCCTCATAGTGCTGTGCTTTGTATTGGTAGCTAGAAAGGTGTTGCTGACACACCAGTGTTTTGGCTACTGCCGAGCAGGGCTCTCACAGCATCAAGGCCATCTCTCCAACATCCCCCTCACCCCCAAAGACCAGTAGGCTGGGGGTGGACAAGTGGTTGGGCGGGGACATTGCCAGGACAGCTGACGCAAGTTAACCAAAGAGATATTCCATACCATATGACGTCGTGCTCAGCAATAAAAGCTAAGAGAAAGAAGGAGAGGGAAGGGGGGGCATTTTTCATTAAGGTGTTTGTCTTCCGGAGCAACTGCTACGCGTATTGAGGCCCTACTTCCCAGGCAGTGGCTGGACATTGCCTGCTAATGGGAAGTAGAGGATAAATCTTTTTGTTTGTTTTCCTTTGCTCACGTATGTGGCCTTTTCTTTTTCTTTATTAAACTGCCTTTATCTCGACCCACAAGTTCTTTTTCATCTTATTTTCTTCCCACTGTTCTGCTGAGGAGGGCAGTGATAGACCGTCTGGGTGGACACCTGACAGCCAGCCAAGGTCAACCCACCACAAAGGCCATGCAGCCACACCCCTCCATAGTGTGCGGGGGGGCCAGGACATACCGTATAAGGCCATACTGCCCCACCCCTCCATTGAGTGCTCGGGGACAGGTCACACATATAAGGCCACGCTCGCTCACCCCCGGCCCATGGCAAACGCTGTCTCTGCTCCTGCACGGTGAAGGGAGGCAGCGGCTGACACGGGGTCAGGGGGCTGCCGCCCCTTGCAGACCCAGGGAACGCGACCGGTGGTGACTGTTGGCAGCAGTGTTCGGTGGCCGACAGCCCGCTCCCCATGCCTTCAGCCATGAGACACGAGGGTGCGGGCTGGGGGCCTGTGGCGCGCAGCTGCCCCCCGCCCCGCCGGGGCCCGGTGCAGGCCCCCGGCTGCCCTGCGCAGAAGCAGGAGCGCCGGCGGGAGCTGGAGTTGCTGCGGGCTGGGCTGGAGGGCGAGCCTCTCCTCTCCCACAAGCTGCACTGCTGGGCCCGGCCTGAAGGCCCTCCTGGGCACCGGGGCCATCAGGAGATGCAGAGCTCCTGCTCCCCTGAGGCAAATGGACCCTGGGCCCTGGCAGCGGCCAGCTGCCAGATCGAGCCTCAGTCTTTCCCGTTGGCGCTACAGGAGAGACCCCCAGAAAGCCACAGCGCTGGGCAGCAGACGACGTGCCAGGCTGTGGCGGATGCTCTGCTCGGGGTGCCGGAGCCTGCGGGGGAAGACTTGGTGCTTCCTGGTAGCGCCTGCAGCCGGCTACTGGAGCAGAACGCCCGCCTGCAGCATGCCCTGGAAGGCCTGGAGAGGCAACGTAGTGCCCTTGAGATGGAGAACCACCTCCTGAGAAAGAGCAGCCCTCTGGAAGCATGCAAGGTGGCAGAGAGGCTCCAGCAGAAAAATGCTCAGCTAGCTGCCCTCAGCGAGCAGCTGAAAGAAAGATGCAGGCATCTACAGGACACCATCAACCACCTGATGAGTACTCCAGTGCCGCTGCCCATCCAATGCTCTGCTGAGGAACTGTGCATGAAATCATTTCCTCAGCGGAGGGTCGGAGAAAGGAAAGAGCCCACCGGAACTTTGCTGGCACAGGACCAGCAGAAGAAAGTCCCACAGAAGGCAGCTGAGGAGCTTCAGGACCAACTGGCTGCAGATAACGAGGGCTCATCTTGTGTGAGCACCCTCAGCCAAAGGTGTAAGGAGTTAGAGGTGCGGCTTATGGAGATGACAGATGAAAACACTAGACTGGCTGAAGAAAATTCTCGCCTCCGTGGGCACATGCACTGGGCAGAAAAGGTTCAAACTGAAAATGCTGACCTGAAGGGACAACTGATGCGAGTGGCAGAGCAGTGAAATTCTGTCATCCAAGCCATCAGCTGTCTTCAAACATGACTGGAAGATGCAGAGCGCAAACTGAAAGCCATGACAGAAATGGCAGAAAGTGCTCAGAGAGAAGTCAAAAGGGACCACGGAGAAGCTGTGCAACTATTTTGAGCCCAGGTGAGTAAACTGGAGAATCGGTCTCAGAGCCCCTCAGAGTCAACTTGGGCAGAGGACAGTCCTGGGTGCTGCCTTCTTTCAGAAGAGGACCCCGCAAGTGAGACAGAAGAACCGGTAGCAGACAAACAGTCCATCATCCTGCAGGCTCTGGGACAACAACTGGGAAAGCTTCAAATGTTCATAGCTCGCTACAGTTATGATCCTTGTGATGGTCCCAGTAAGCAGCCTGAACTGGGGCTTCCTCTAACTGCTGGACAATATGTTTATGTCTTTGAACAGGTGGATGAAGATGGTTGGTCTGTGGGAGAGCTGGTGGACAGCACAAGAGAATTCATCCCCTCTAATTTTGCTGATGAAGATTCAGATGATGACCTGGAAAATGAGAACTGGGATGATCCTCGTTATTATATTATCTCTTGCTTATTTTGGAGGAAGATGAAGAGGATCTAGACGTGGTTGTTGGGAGCTAGAAAGCATAAATAAACGTAGCCTATACAAACCTTCAGAATATCTACAGAAGTGAATTTGTTATTAAAAGTGGGGTTTTTTTAGACTTTCAGATTTTGTAGAATGGGGGGACCCCTGGAGGGCAGCAGGGGCCTCCAACGGGCCCCAGCAAAGCCCGGATGAGGCCCCAGAGCACTCTGGAGAATAATTAGGCCCTGCAAAGGCCCCTGCAGAGCCCAGCTATGGTTCTGGGGCACTCTGGAGAGTAATTAGGGTTCTGCATGGGCCCCTGCAGAGCGCAGCAAAGGCCCCTGGGACTTTCCAGAGGGCAACTCTGCCATGTCAGAGCACCACTGCTGTTGGCAGCGATGGGGACCCTCCTGTTCGGACTGGTGGCTGTGCATGTTCTCACTGTGGGGAGCAGAGAGTGAAGAGAAACAAAACAGCGAGCGGCATTGCCCAAGGGACCATCGACACAGGCATCGGTCACGTGCCAGGAAAGGATGTTTGCGGGGCACCTTGAGCCCAATGCTGCCCCTATGTTCACACCCCGGAAGTAAGCTGAATGAATCGACTGGGCTTGACCAGGGCTTTCCAGAGAGTTCTCGCGCCCCTTCCCCAGCCCAAACCAGCCCTGCAGGTCTTTTGGCTCAGAGATGCTTCTTCTGGCTTCCTGTGGTGTTGCCTGTTAAAGCACTTCTGAGTGTGAAGCCTGATGCCTGGCCATATGACTGCTAACGGACCACACCTCTCATGTGCACGTGTGTGCATGTGCAATTGCTGCTGACACACAAAGCACCCAGAGGAGCATGTGTTTGTTGCTTGTGCTCCTTGGGAGCATTTCACTGACTGCTTCTTCCACAGGCCGCTGCTTTTCTGAAAAAGAGGGCACCCTGGTCTGCCCCTGTTGCTCCTCCTAGAAAATAAAGAGCACCCAGACTTTCCTCCTTCCTGGACTATTGCACACCATACTCCTGTGCAGCCTCCTTCCATGACCCTTGCTAGGCCTGCCAGCTTCACCTCTAGCCCTGAGGAGGTGATGGAGCAACAGATCCTGGAAACAACTTCCAACTTGTCCTGTGAAGGACAAGAAGATGATGGGCAGTAGTCAGCATGGATTTACCATCTAAAGCAATTCTGCCTTACACCATATCACATATGAGGCAGGAAGGTCAGCTTCCTCATAGCAAATGAACCTTCCAGGGGTCAGTGCTTGGAGATGTCCCCTCCGGAGTTCCAGCTGGCCATTCATCCCGACCTACAGCTGGAGCTTTACTGAGTCCTGAAGAACCCTCAATTTCCTTCCAGTTTCCCAGAACTTCTGCCAGCGGCAAACCCCATCTTACCTTACCTATTGAACCCCCAATGACTGATGCTGTCCCTGGTTTTAGTACCTTCCGAGGGAATGCAGATCCCGCAAGGACAATCAGGTGAACTCACCCAGTACCAACTGTGTCGTATGCGGTAGCCACACTCAACAGGTCGGGAACCCGCAGAGTCCCACCTGGGTCACCCCATTGTTACCAAAATGGATTTGCTTGGCTTTTTTGTTTTTCTAGTTTGCTTGTGGGTACCGGACAGAAGGCAGCAGAAGTATACGCTAGCTAAAACCCCTTTTTTACTGCCAGCAATAAAGGTGGCTCTCGGCTGGGAGTGCGAGTAGGACCCTGTGTTACAGCTCTTGATTCCTTATAAGCAATCTGAAGACTATCCACACATTCATTTTTACAATTTACATAACCTATTGGCTTTGGCTATGATATAATAGAATCATAGAAGCAGAGAATCACGGAATAGCTTGAGTTGGAAGGGACCTTTAAAGGTCATCTAGTCCAACCCCCCCGCTGTGGGCAGGGACATCTTCAACTAGATCAGATTGCTCAGAGCCCTGTCCAACCGCACCTTGAATGTTTCCAGGGACAGGGCATCTACCACCTCTCTGGGCAACCTGTGCCAGTGTTTCACCACCCTCATTGTAAAACATTTCTTCCTTATATCTAGTCTAAATCCACCCTCTTTTAACTTAAAACCATTCCCTCTTGTCCTGTCACAACAGGCCCTGCTAAAAAGTTTGTCCCCATCTTTCTTCTTTCTTATAAGCCCCCTTTAAGTACTGAAGGGCTGCAATAAGGTCTCCCCGAAGCCTTCTCTTCTCCAGGCTGAATAACCCCAACTCTCTCAGCCTTTCTTCCTAGGAGAGGTGTTCCATCCCTCTGATCATTTCTGTGGCTCTCCTCTAGACTCCAGCAGGTCCATGTCTTTCTTGTGTTGAGGGCTCCAGAGCTGGATGCAGTACTCCAGGTAGGGTCTCACCAGAGCAGAGGAGAGGGGCAGAATCACCTCCCTGGACCTGCTTGCCACGTTTCTTTTGATGCAGCTCAGGATATGGTTGGCCTTCTGGGCTGTGAGCGCACATTGCTGGCTTATGTCCAGCTTTTCATCCACCAGTACCCCCATGTCCTTCTCAGTAGGGCTGCTCTCAATCCTTTCATCCCCCAGCCTGTATTGATACTGGGGGTTGCCCTGACCCAGGTGCAGGACCTTGCACCTGGCCTTGTTGAACCTCATGAGGATCATGCGGGCCTGCTTCTCAAGCTTGTCCAGGTCCCTCTGGATGGCATCCTGTCCCTCAGGCGTGTCAACTGTACCACTCAGCTTGGTGTCGTCTGCAAACTTGCTGAGGGTACACTCGATCCCACTGTCTATGTCATTGATGAAGATATTAAACAGTGCTGGTCCCAGTACGGACCCCTGTGGGACATCATCACCGATCTCCATCGGGACATTGAGCCATTGACCACTACCCTCTGGATGTGACCATCCACCACAGCCTACCCATCAAATCTATCTCTCTCCGGTTTAGAGAGAAGGATGTTGTGGGGGACCCTGTCAAAGGCCTTACAGAAGTCCAGACAGATGACATCCATGGCTCTTCCCTTGTCCACTGATGTAGTCATTCCATCATAGAAGGCCACTAGGTTGGTCAGGCAGGACTTGCCTTTGGTGAAGCCATGCTGTCTGTCTCGACTCACCTCCCTGTCCTCCATATGCCTTAGCATAGCTTCTAGGAGGATCAGATGGTTTGGTCTGGTTTCCTCTAGCAGTAAACCCACTTGTATAGGCGAGGTCACTGTCGGTCAAGTCCTATTGCGCATGTCTTGGAAGACATCTTTACATTGCAGCTTTATCTTCTGGAAGATGTCACACCTCTCCTTTGTGTTGGGGGGCAGGACAGACCATGTAAAACTGTGTTGGGTCTGGCTGGGATGGAGTTAACTTTCCCCATAGTAGCCCTCATAGTGCTGTGCTTTATATTGGTAGCTAGAAAGGTGTTGCTGACACACCAGTGTTTTGGCTACTGCCGAGCAGGGCTCGCACAACATCAAGGGTGTCTCTCCAACATCCACCTCATCACCAAAGACCAGTAGGCTGGGGGTGGACAAGTGGTTGGGCGGGGACATTGCCAGGACAGCTGACGCAAGTTGACCAAAGAGATATTCCATACCATATGACGTCGTGCTCAACAGTAAAAGCTAAGAGAAAGAAGGAGAGGGAAGGGGGGCATTTGCCATTAAGGTGTTTGTCTTCCGGAGCAACCGCGTGTGGCCTTTGCTTTTGCTTTATTAAACTGCCTTCATCTCGACCCACGGGTTTTTTTTCCATCTTTTTTTTTTCCCTCCCTGTCCTGCTGAGGAAGGGAGTGATAGAGCGGTGTCCTGGGCACCTGGCTTCTTTTCCCCTTTTCTTCAAATGTTGGTCATCTCACTGAAGTATTTCTTATTTAACACGTTTTTTTTCCTGCTTACAACCACATGTTTCTACCTCTCTAGGTCCTAAGGATCAGATAGTTTTGTTTGGATTTATATTGGTACAACATCAAGTTTCTTAAGATGGAAGGGACATCAGAAGACAACCTATACAATCATCAGGGAAGAACAATGATATCCACAGCTTTTTTGACAGACTTGTTCCCTAGTCTGACTCAGTCTACCTATGTTAATTCTAGCTTACTGCAAATTAATCATGCGCCATTTCCATCTGCAAGGAAGGGAGAGAATTCCAAGTTTAGATATCTTAGCAAGAACTACAAATATATACAAGATAAAGAATAAGACCACAGAATTGATTTGCAAATGGCTCATCACTAATACAATCTTCCTGGATTTCCATAAATTTCACTCCCTGGAATTATGCACAAGAATAATGTGTACTCATGTACTCATTTACTCACGAATTTGTTTGGAGGACTGAAGTTGTGGGAAGACAAAATAGATACAAAATGAGGAACAGAAATATCATACTGCACATAATTGCTTTTACTCCTAATTCACTGGCTTAATGTTGGTTTCATAAAAGCAATGATGAACTCATTTAGTATTATTGTGAATGTCATGAGTATTTCTGGAGGATTCTCATTCAGCATTAATTAACTCTGATCATTATTTTAAAGTGTTCGTTGTTATTTCTTGCTGTTGCAGCTAGATATTTCTTGCTGTTTTGTCATTTCTGATGGTATACTTTTAAAATATTTCTTTGCCTAATTTGAATTTCTTCATCCTAATTATGTATACCCATTTCTAACTGTTATTGCTCTAGAGGGAAAAATAAATTGACTTTTTATTAAATGAAAATATTTTAATTTTCCTTTTACATCATGGTCATTGGAAATTATCATATGTGCATTTTTTTTCTTATAAACTATCAATAAACAATAATGCACAAGATGTCCTTTTTATGATCAACATTAGAACAAGCTCAGTAACTTTCCATGTCAGAGATATAATCCCTGCCGTGGTAGAAGTTTCTTTTGGAGCAGGGGATTAACATTCAGAAGCACTATCATCGATCCTGATCTTTAAATGCAGAATAGTCTGTCTTCTCACAATTGCAAAGGGAGGTAAAAAGAGTGCCTGAGGATTTGAACTTCCTGGGAGGGAACATCAAGTCATGTCCTTTTAAATGAATGCTTTCCTATGGACAGGACTGGATGGACTCCACGAGGCTTAACAGCTAGTGGTATTAAGTGTTTATGAACTAATGTACAAAAATACTCTTTTTGTTCTTGATTTTAACAAAAAGACTTAAGGATGAATAATTTGTCATTACATTTTTAATATAGCAGTGCATCTTGAATGAACAGATATTTACATAGGAATTAAATGGGGTGTATGCCTCCTAATATCTCAGTTATCTGAAAATATTAATGTTATTTGATATTCAAACTCAAATTCTGAGCAGGGTTTGTTTACACTTAACATGAGGTTAAAGAAATCTTAGAAAAAAAGTGCCTCACTGAAACATCCTTTTTTTCCCTGAATTTTTGTTTAAATAAGAAATCTTTAGGTTAGTAAAGATGGTAGGAAAGAATACAGTAGCCTTCTACATGGATTCTCAAGTTTCAAGTGAGAGAAAAATCTCACCTCTTATCATTTAGCAATGGAGAAAACTGTATGAATGAAAATGAGGAGAGAATAGTGTAAAGGCAGTCAGGCTTGGAAATTAATGGCAGGGAAACCGAGAAACATGATGTGCACTGCTGAATGATAAACTGGTGGTTATTTTCAAGGAAAGGGTCATATAACTAAATCCTCTGTGCAACTCCTGAAAGTCAAGGAATGTCAGTGCTTTGCAGTAGATTTTATTTGCCTTGATTTTGTTTCTAAATTTTGTTTGTTTACTTCTATAGATGTGCATTTTTACTAATCAGCTAGGTGTTAGGATTTACACTTGATAGAGAACAAGTCCAGCTCTTCCAGTCCTGATATTCCAAGATTTAAAATTTTGAAATAGACATTCAAAACACTACTGCCTGAGTTTGTTGCTTACGGTCTATTTTTAATGTCGATGAGCTAATAGTTGGGGGTTTTTTTGTTTGCTAGAATTATCTGTAACTGATAATTACAGATTACAAAAAATTCCTCTGGGAATGAGAATTTGTTTGGACTTGTCTATTTGTAGAGAAGTAAATAAGGACATGTCCCAATTGATGCCACAGATATTTTTGGCAAACAAATCATAATGTATAGTGGGCGAAGTGTATCGTCAACCTCCTATAAATTAGTGTGAGGTTTCTCTGAGATCAAATATCATACATTTGTCAGCAGGGAAAAGAATTTGGGTGTGTTTCTGCACATTAAATGGTCTATGCTTTATGATTTCTAAGCATTTACTTAAGTTCTATGATTCAGAACTTATAACGTGTTTTCTATGGATGGAAGACACAATTGTGACCATATACTCTAAACCATTACAAAGTGTCTGAAGTCATGCTTATCTGGAGAAACTGCAATTTATTGTCTTGATAATTTTTTAAAATATATTGACAAATTAAATGGATAAAGAAAAAGAAAACAAAAAACCCCCAAACCTTTAACACAATACTAAAGCTAAAATATTAAAACTAAAAAAAACCCCAAACCAACTAACCAAATAAGCAAATAAATAAGTGCTACTGTTTAGTTTGAAACTGACAGCTTCAATCCACCTGTAGTCCTGCTGGCATAGTTGTAGATACAACCTGCTGGCATAGTTACATCTACTAGGATGTACATTTATTTTTGTGAAACACCTTTGAAACTTCCTGTCCATGCAGACTATGTGATCCTACAGTGATATCATGAGTTGAAATAAGTTCTTTGGAAGAAGAAATGTCAGATTATGCATGATGCATGAAATTTTCAAATGAAATTGATGTGCTTATTAAATATACTAATGCAATCATCCACTTAAATAATATAGCTTCTTCTTAGTTTACCAGCATTTATGTTCTATGTCTCACTGTTAAAGTTCTATTGAATATCACAGAATCTTGAGTGAGAAAACACTCTTTTCCTTTATTGGCCAAGTTCATTCTTTAAATTTTCTCTTAGATAAGAAGATATTATGGCAGATTTTGGCAATTTGAAAGCTCTTCTCACCTTTGCAGCATTTAGAGAAACTTAATTTAAATAAAAGTTCACTTCTTAATCTCATCTGAATTTTTATATAACTAGATATGAAACCAAGGTTTCAGGTTTTTTCCTTGGGTCAATAATTCTATATTGTGACATGTATCTGATTATAATAACCAACGGAATAATGTTCGTAAAACATTTTAACAAACTGCAGCTATAGTAGTTACCATAGAAACAGGATTAAAAAAGAGAAATAATGTAGAAATGTAGTATTCACTGTAACAGGAATTGGTAGTACTAAATACAGAACATTACATTAAAAAAATTTCCCATTTTGTGTCAGATAGCAATAACCAAGATAATGGTTTATTTTGTAGTATCGTCTATATATCAATCTTCATCTTTATATTTGTATCATCTTAATCTATTTGTAATATAAATACATTTCCTTCAGTACAAAACTTACATTGCATTTTGCAAACCCAGAAATATATCTAGTTGAGTTCTAAGTAAAATCTCTATTGATACATCAGTCAACGAGGAGGCATAATATTCTCTGAAATCAAAGTAAAGTACCTGATTTGTCTCAGTTCGAGGTAAGATTGTTATGCAAAGAAAAGAGATCTTTGTCCTAAGAAAAGAATAAATTAATTGTTTTCATTTTAAAGGCGGAGATACTTCTCCTTGAAAATGTGAAAACATTTGGATTATATTTTTGCATAATTTCTTTCCATACTTGTTTTAAATTTAAAGATTTGAGGGAGTCTGATGTTTTCTAGGGAAAACAATCAAACAATCAAACAAACAAAAAGTGCTTTTGTAATCTGGGTAAAATAAAACACTGGTTACAAATTATTGGTAAATGCCTTGTGGGATTTAATTTTTTTTGCTTTTAATGAGACAATTTTGTGTTTGAAGTACACAAAGCACATTAGGGAACCCTCAGTCCTCCCAGGACTGAAACTGGAGATCTGATGTTGCAAATTCATAAGCAAACATCTAACTTTATTCCTATGATTACTTTCACTAAAGTAGGTGAGTCTATTCATTAACTTAATTAAATATGTATGCAATCTTTTCTGAGCACATAAAAACTTTCTCATTTAAACATGAAATTATATAGCGCTACAGGCTTGGGCAAGAGTGGTTGGAAAGCTGCCCAGAGGAAAAGGACCTGGGGGTGCTGGTTGGCAGCCAGCTGAACATGAGCCGGCAGTGTGCCCAGGTGGCCAAGAAGGCCAATGGCATCCTGGCCTGTATCAGAAATAGTGTGGCCAGCAGGACTAAGGTGATCATGCCCCTGCGCTCAGCACTGGTGAGGCTGCACCTCGAATCCTGTATTCAGTTTTGTGCCCCTCACTACAAGAAGGACATGGAGGTGCTGGAGCATGTCCAGAGGAGGGCAACGAAGCTGGTGAAGGGCCTGGAGCACAAGTCTTATGAGGAGCGGCTGAGGGAACTGGGACTGTTTAGTCTGGAGAAGAGGTGGCTGAGGGGAGACCTCATCGCGCTCTACAACTACCTGAAAGGAGGTTGTAGTGAGGTGGGTGTTGGTCTCTTCTCCCAAGTAACTAGCGATAGGACGAGAGGAAATGGCCTCAAGTTGCACCAAGGGAGGTTTAGATTGGACATTAGGAGAAATTTCTTTACTGAAAGAGTGTTCAGGCCTTGGAACAGGCTGCCCAGGGAAGTGGTTGAGTCACCATCCCTGGAAGTATTTAAAAGATGTGTAGATGTGGCGCTTAGGGACATGGTGTAGTGAGTATGGTGGTGTTGGGTTGATGGTTGGACTCGATGATCTTAGAGGTCTTTTCCAACCTTAATGATTCTATGATTCTATGATTCTATGATATCAGTGCTAACGATTTGAAACGATTTAAATTTTTTTGACTATTAGAAAATGTATTGTGGAATTTTATTGTATCTTCAACCAACACTTTTAACAGGTGGTATATTTAGAAAACATATTCTTTAAACACACAAGTCTTACTGATCTCAGATCTGATGTCTGATACACGAGCACAGTCTTATCATAAGCAGAGGACAATAGCACGAGGAATCCAAACTACATTTTTCACAAGGCAGTAAGGCAACTCTGATGGTCACAGAACAAAGTTGAATTTACTTTTTATTCTGGTTTGCACCTCTTGTTCTTCAAGGAAAATTTTTTTGCTTTGAGTTAAATGCATACTCGTGGTGAAATGTTCCTATGAAAAAGTGCAGTTGTGGGAAACCTACTTTTCCCTTTAAAAACACTTTTAAACAGAAACCTTCAGATAACCCTACTATTTTACTGTTTGCTTTTTTATGATCTTTCAATATTTTAATCTGTAATGTGAATTTATGTCTTCACAGCTGTGGATTTTTCTTTCCAACGTACTGAGAGTTTCATGTAAGAAACTGAGAGTTTTATGTAAGAGAACGAGTCTAGAAAAATTACCAAAAGACTAAGTGGGTCTTTTGTATTGCGGAGTGCTTAGCTATAACATATGTAAAGTTAAGATGTGAAGAAAAGTAAATTAAAAGCACCCTGTTTTTAAGTTAGTTTTACATGTTCATTCTGAGTGTTGTTTTCTGTCTTACAGTAGGAACAGGGAAACGTTTATCATCCATTCCAAACTAAGATTTGCTTGGAACTTTACTTGAACACCTACAAAATACAAAGAAAAATCTTGTTTATGGAGTGCATAATGTTTTGGTGTCAGCTGAATGCGTGGTGGTTACAGATTTCACTCCATCAGATATTTTTAACAAATATGATTGTTCTTCAGAAGAAATTTCTAGAAGTCTTTAGGGGCACATGATGATGACAGATGCCATCAAGCTTTTAATAACCATGAGATGTACCTTACAGGCAGGATTAATGTAGTTAAATGTATTCAGCTGCCTTAATTTTATGATTAGTCTTGGTCACTTTCATTTTGGGAACATCTGTGTTACCAACTGGTTTCATATTTTTTGTAACTGATGGTTTGCTGTGTTGTTACTATCTTTTTTCTTAAATAAGTACTAAGCATTTTTGGAGAGTGCAGTTAATATTTTAGAAACTCACAATGCACTCTAACTAAAAGTACAGATTTCACAAGTTCTGTCAGCTTGAAAATTTATCAATCCTTCCCTCTTCACAAAAGACAGCTGGCAGCTGTCCCATTTCTGTTATTCTATTGGCTCCATGAAAGATAAACAAAATGTTTTGTTTCATGGTTTCTGTATTTAAAAAGGCAAATATTTTTTCTTACAGTCTTGTATTTTTTAAATTGCATTTAAGTTTCAATTATTTTCATTTTCAGCAATATTGGAGTTTCTTTTCCCCAGTATCCTTTGCTGTTTTACTATATGTTTTTTGTTCCACAGTACATTTGAAGTTTAATTCTTGCCTTTTTTCACACAAGCACCTATGTTCATTGTTTGTTCTTCAGGGCTGTTGTAGATTAATGCACTGGACAAATGAAGAGAGGTTTTTTTGGTATTGCAATACACAAATTTCTTGAGTACATTGTTGCCTTAATCTTCAAAAGAACTGGAGCAGCTATGTCGGTCTGTGTATAGAACTAGTCATTATCTAAACCTTGATCTTGATGGTTTTAAGGTTATCACCATCACAACTCATATATGTATAGATACACGCACATGCACACACACACATAGATTCTAGATTCCTACATGTAATTGTAGGAATTCCAGCAACTTCAGTGCTGTGCAAGAGCTATTTTACAGGAACAAAAGGACTCCCCCATTTTAATGACTATTTAATTCTAGTTTCCATGGAAATATTTTGAAGGGAAAAACTCTCTAAATAACTGCCACTGGTTACTTAAAGGTAATGGAAAATGTCATGCGTGAAATTATAAAATGGACAGAAGCAGTTACAAAACTGATAAAATTACTAGAGTGAGTTATTTGAAATAACATGCAAATGATATTTTAGGGAGGAAAAAAGCAAGAAAAAATGAAAATTTTCCCTACGAACACTTTGCAGCACAAAACTTGTTAGGCGAAAAGCAAGTTGGTCATTTGTGTTACATAACTTTTAACAACCAAATTTCACCATTTAAAAAAATCTGAAGGTTTGATTTGAAAACAACTCTTTGTCACCATTTTAAGGTAAATGTACATCTGTGGGGTTTTTAAGAGATGTTTTATATTTAATGATAGTTTTCTTTACAGAGGAAATCAGAAAAGTACGCAAGACTTAGCATTAAAACTTATTCTTCTAAGTTTGGGAAACTGGCTATATTCCTAGGATGTAGGGAAACTGTTTTATCTGCCTGATCCTTAGGACCTTTTGGAGCACATGGCCCATGCTGCACTGTCTCATGCAGTGCTGCATCTTCCAGGAGTCCTTGCTCTCCCCGCTACTCCGTGATGGTTAAGTATCTTTGAAAAGGTAAGAGTTGTCATACTGCTGGACTTTGCTTACCTGAATTTCAGTGATAGTATAGACAAAGGATTAAACATTTATAGTATGACTGTTAAAAATCAAAGAATGTTAAAAATGAAGAAAAAGAACTGCAAACCAGTCACAACCAGTGTAACTGCTTTCACTTGCTTCAAAGCACCTGTGTAGCAGCAAGGAAACTGCATTGCTGCAAGCCAGATCCAGCCAACTGAGGCCAAACTCCACCAGTAAGAAAAACAGCATAAGAGAACATGTCAAAGAGATGCAAGGTGAGGTTTGCTCTGCTGCGTGCGTAGCAAGAAGGACTTTAGGGGTGTGAAGAGCTCTCACAGTACCATCTCTGAAGAAGGTGCTGGAGCGTCTATCTGTTAATTTAGATTAATACAGGTTTTGTACGTTTTGTGACTTGTTACAGTTAAATGAATGAACAACCTCTAGTTTGTCTTTTATTCACCCCAGAACTTGTTTAATATATATGCCAAAGATCTTAATCTGCAATAATTATTTGGAAAAGAATAACTATTTGGTGTACTAACATTAATCTGAAGCTGTCAGTTTATGTCAAAAAGACCCTTTAATAGCTCTATCACAGGATCCCCATGATCATAGTTTTTCAAAGGAGCCTATATTTATAATTTCAAAAGAGTTTTAATATTTAAATTCCTACAATATTAGCCGGATTTTTTTTGTTCTTTCACTTAGACTTCTTTCCCTTTTGTTGTTGAACTAAAGTTATTGTGGAGCATTTTAAACTACAAATTTGTTTTGCTCTGTTAAATAAGATTGGTTTAACTTCTGGCAGCTCTCCATAGAGTTTTGAGTTCCCTAAGTATAAAAAGCCCAATCACACTGCATAGGATTAATATAACTGGTAGCTCCAGTGATTTGTAGAGATGGGAACACAAAAATCAACCTCTTGAAAAAGTCTAACGTTGACATCTTGATGAAACAATAGTTCAGAGGACACTAACATGGTCTTTAGACTAAGACTTTATTTTTAAAACCAACAGTTTACACAACAATGCCTAGGAAATTAATTTCACAGTGAAGTTATGCTACTGAGAAAATTTAGTTTCAGTTGTTTGTCATTGTAACAGATATTAGGTCTTTAGTCAAAGTGTTAAGGGAAGTTGGGTCCTGTGGACTTTCGACCGAGCCAGCAGCGAGGCTGAGCTCCAAAGGTGCAGGTGCCTGTGTACACACATATGACGGCCAGACATGCTGATCAGCACAATGGGGTGCAATGCCTTTACTTGCCCAGGCAAACACCAACAACTCCCGTATATGTGAGCATGAGAGGCCTAATCCCACCCCTGTTCTCACCTGATTGGGAGAGAGGTTCACTACTGACACATGCATGGACCCACTTGATCCACAGGCACACCCACATTTGCACATCTTTTGATATTAGCATGGACTCTAAGACTGCCTAATATCCATTGTCAGATCCTAGGCTCAGTCTTTGCATCAGTCCTAGGATGAGAGCTTGATCTGTGCGCATGTGGGTCTCCTCCTACTTACTGGTGAGTCCAGCTTCAGTTGTGAATTGTGCACCCGCTCAAAGACAGAGAGCATAAAGTAAGATGACACAGCGAGAGCTAGGGAGGGAGTTTAACAAGAAGGTACAACACCAGTGTTGATGAGGCAACAGCTGTAGCCAGACAAGTGTACTGACTACAGCTTGTTGAAATGATACCAGCCCCTTTTATCCTCCCATTTCCACTCCGCTTTCCCAGACTTGTTGTACCCCATCTCATTTGATCCTTCCCTTTCACCTCTTCTTTGCAGACAAGATAAGATGAAAAAGCTCATGGGTCAAGATAAGGACAGGTAGATAGCTTGCTAAGTACGTCACCAGCAAAACAGCCTTGACTTGAGGAAAATTAATTTAATTTATTGCCAATTAAAAACGGAATAGGATAGTAAGAAACAAAGGCAAAACTAAAACCACCTTTCCCCTTTCCCCTCCTTCTTCCTAGGTTCAACTTCACTCCTTTATTCCCAACTCTTCTACCTCCTCCCGCTGAGCAGCACAGGTGGTCAGTTCATAACAATTTGTCTCTGCCGCTCCTTCCTCCTCATGTTCTTTCCCTGCTCCAGTGTGGGGTCCCTCCCATGGAAGACAGTGCTTCATGAACTGCTTCATGAACGTGGGTCCTTTCCACTGGCTGCAGTTCTTCACAAACTGCTCCAGCATGGGTCCTTTCTATGGGGTGCAGTCCTTCAGGAATGGACTGCTCCAGTGTAGGTCCCCCATGGGTCACAGGTCCTGCCAGAAAACCAGTTCTGGTTATTTTGGTAGACTCCATTGCAAATGAGAAATGAGACTTATCCAGGAATAAGTAGGAGGAATCGTCATTACTATTGCAGGGTTGACTTCAGGCTTCAGTCCAGCAGTCAGTGATTTTGTATTGAATAAAACCAGGGGTGAGGGACTACTACTTTTGTCTGTGAAGGAGGACATTGGATATGGCCATTAAAGCAGCATGTGCTGCTAATGTTATAACTGAAAAGAACTAAATTCTATTTCATACCATATTGCTATAATTCAATATTAATAATAGATAGCTAAGAAAGTATTTTATATGCATATGTTTGTGTGCGTGTGTGCGCGCATGTATATATTTCTAAACACGATGAGTATGTAAAGGGAGCTATCAATGACATTACAGTACGAATATGTGTAAAAGTGAATAGTTACAAAGCTCTAGGACAGAACTTTGACATTAAAAGATAGCAGAGACATAGAAAATACAGGAACAGAATGATAACAGCATCCCCAGGGCTATTCACACAAATGACCAATTACTGATACAGAATTGTGTGACAGCCTAATGAAGCTGCTCACATCTGATAGCATAGGAGAGCTTGCTTTAATGTGTATATATACCAGAACCAGCTAGTTGTGCTGGCACCATGATTCAAAATCAGATAAACTGAACTAATCAGAACAGTCAGAACTAATAGAGACATCACAACTAATATCAGAACTGATCAGAGCTATACAGAACTGTCCTGTATTATACTACTACATACAACCATATTGTTTTATTATCACAAAAGGAAGCTGGTTTAAGATTTTGCTAATTGTGTTTGACTGGTCTGGTTACTAGCCTTCAAGGACTGGTTGTTAGATCTGAGTGCAGCACTAGCTAGTTGAACCTTGACTCCAACGCTGCTTGGGGAAAGTGGGATGAAGAACACCAGAGAATAAAAACAAATGTATAATACAGCAGGTGTTGCTTTTCTGTTGCTTTACTTCCAGATGACTCTCCAGATGCAGCTCTGCTTCTAGCAATGCTCTCCTTATCCACCCTGACCCTGGCAGCAGAAACAGTGAGCCCATGCTCTCCTGGTGTCTTCCAGGCGATCAGGCACTGCCCTGCTTACCTCTGTGGCAGGAGCAGGTTCAGCTACACTTCTCCTCACTGAGGAGGATAAAGGCAGTGACTTTTTGTGGAAGAGTGTTAAGTGGGTTTGGTTTTCCTAAAAGAAGCACAGAAAGTACATTTGGAAATGGGTTTGCTTGCAAAACAGGTTGAGAAACAGGGAAAGGTCTGTTCAATATAGAGGCAGTATTTCACATCCTCTCCCTATCCTCGGGTCCACACTGAATTCACCCCTGGGAAATTAAATAGTCTCTATGCCCACGCATTTTTTGCACAGGTTCTGTGGCATGTCTGTGACCCCAACAACAGTTTGTTCTCTTACTACCTCTAAATTGATATCTGCCTTTAGAACTGGCTCTAACTAGATCTACAGTACTACCACACAATTATATAACCTCCTGCAATTAGCCCTAGAATGCAAATATTTAAATCTGAGAGGGCAAGGCCCCCCAAAATATCATCTAGATATATAGTTCCACGCTTAGGTGGTAAGAGCCTTTCATGGATGAGATTTTCCTCATTTGTCTATTGCCAAATGAACCAGTCATGTTTTCACTTATGTGTCCCAACAGGTGATGCCAGAAGTTACTGTTTTCAGTTTAGTACAAAGTCTCATAGATGTGTAGTAATGGTGACAGTATTACTACTACTATTATGAGCACTTACTTTTCTCCTTCCTGCATATTTTTAAGTAAGCAGGCCATTTGTAGTTTAAGGAAGAGAAAACTTTATTGCTGACATTGAGAAAAAGATTTGGGGCTTGGATCTCTGCTATGTTGTATGTCTGACATCTGGAGAATGTTGGGATTTCTGAGCGGAAGAATTAGCATGTCCCTGCTGTGAGTCCTACCTGAAGGGGCTCAGCTCTATGAATGCATCTGCAATTCAGCGGCCTGATTTGGAATTCTAGATTCTAACCTGCAGTCAGAGTGCTAAAATGATAAACACTGCTAAAACCCAGCAAATCTAAATCTCTTTGTAGATTGATTTTGATCTGGATAAAGATTGGACTTTTAATGATATTTCAGTGTCTGTCTCCCCAAATGTATTACAAGCTAATTCAACAAATATATCTGTAAAGATGAATTGTCATGGTATTTGAAATACAAACTTGATTGTGTGCCTCTGTGTGTTTTATCAGAAAAAGAAATAGCAGAATATATTCCAAGTTGTAGTTGCTTCTGAAACATTTCAACACAATTTCAGAACAAAGGTACATTTTTCTCTGCGTGTTTTCTTTGCATTCAATAAACATATGTAAAGAAGTCTTCATTAAGAAAGACTGTTTTATTCTTGAAAAAGACTTTGATGTCCCTTCTAATAGGAATAATCTATAATTATCTATAGCAGGAATAATCCCATTTTATCTAACTGTAGGTTTACAACCAAGCTCATCATAACTGTAGATACTAGAGAATGTGTTTTTGTAATATGTTCTGATATCGATACTCAGAATTGTTACTTTTTGAAATAGTGAATGCCAATAAAAACATTAGAGTGCATGTTTTCACAAGCAGTTGTGTTTAATGATAGCTTTGCTGAGTACCAGAGATCAAAATTAAGCTATTGGTGTTCACATGAGTTTCAGTAATTTTGAGACTATATTAGTGGGCATTGTAACTTTCTTTAGTTAACAGAAAACAATGACTTTCTTGATAGAGTCCTTAATGATTATTATTTAGATAACAGTGGAAGCAGATTGTGCAGGCCTCTTCAGAGAGGACAGAGCTGCACAAAAGATGGTAGAACTTGAACAAAATTGCTGCTTTCCTCTTTTAATGATGATAACATTTTTTGCAGGGATTCAAACATTTGTAACTTCAGCAGTTGTCTCGCTAAAATGCCCAGGTGGAAGGTAACACCACTTCTCTTCTTCTTTCTTCTCAAATAAGCATCATTATGGGAAAAACAAGAAGTTTAAGTTCTTCTGAAAGCATTACTGAGTTTGTTCACTTTGCCCATTGCTTATGTCAGGATAAGCAGGTCACATCTACATTGTTGTAAATTTGATTCACAATTACAACTGAATAATGCTTCAAAGAAGGACAGCAAAAGGCCAGATGCTACAGTTTTGTGTGCTACAGAAACATTATGTAGAGTCAGCTGTATCAAATAAATGCAGGGTCTTTTTATAACGCTATTGTTCTTCCATATGCTTGGTCCTATATGCACGTAGCTCAACAATATATAACTTGACAGCTTATTTACGTGTGTACCAGTTCTGTCCACTTTCAACAAAAAGGAGTAGTTTAATCAGGAAACTTTGCAGCTGGAATCCTTCATTCCATTCTGCTCATGTTCCAACAAGTCTCTGGTTCTAAACTGAGAATCCTAGCAAATATTGACAATATTAAAATTTTATTCTCTTATTTCTCTATTAAAAAAGCAGTGGGACAGACCCTGGTAGGTTCTGAGTGTTTCCCATAATGGCAGAACAACCTATGTTCTTAAAATTTAAGAACTAGAGTTTTTCAGTGAGTTACAATAACAATAGTAATGATATTAGCATATAGTTTTTCAGTGTGAAAAGACATCTTCCTCTTAAATGTTTGTTAAAAGAAAACTACAGGCAGAGAGAGTAGCAGTAAACTGTGACAGCCACAGTCTGAACAGAATACTGACTTCGGTGCATTAAGTTATGATACCTATGAATATGCATTCCTTTTTCCTTATATTTTCTCAGTCAAGCCATGCTTAACAAAATTCCCAGGGGAAAAATCTGAAGCAAAATGTCACAAAGTATAAAACCAGGTGAAAATACTATTAATGAAATGAAAGTCAGCATTTAAGTGGATTTCTGAGTTTGTGGAATAACAAGAACTTTTGTGTTAACATTTATGACAATATGTAATGAAGGATTTACAATAAACCTGGCCAATTGAAAATGTATTATTATGATTTTTTAATTAATTGCCATTAATTTTAATTAATTTGTTGCCAATCAGTTTATACTGTAACAGCCACATCAGCCCAGAAAATGGTAACAGAGCTTTCCAACTCATTTGATACCATATTTTTTGATTGGTATAAAACTTGTTACTGTAAACTATTGGGTGGCTGGATGTGTCTAGCATACGAAAGGAAAATGTTATAAAATTCCAAAGCCTTGGAATTCCTGCTATGCCTGCAAATCATCTACAATTGAAATTCAGGGTAGCTTTCACAAATTTGAATCTGATTTGAATTGCTAATTATATTTCAATTGGACTCCATTCTAATTTAATTATTAATACAAACAAAAAATGATTACTTAAGAAATTCATATTCCAGAGATTAGCTGGTCAAATAAATCCAGTAATATACTTGTATTCATAATCAGTGACACAATAAACTGGTATTTAATTTGGCATAGACTTTCTTCAACCTCTTTCTCCTTTTTCTAAATCAATATTATCTTTATGACAGTTGCAGTTAGATGAGGAAGTGTTAGTGTTGTGCATTTGATGTGATCTGCCCTATTCTTAAGAAAAAAAGAGTATTGGAGATTACCCATTTGTGTGTCCTTGAAAAGAAAGAGCTCTCCTTTCAGCATCATTTTTGTAGTCATTATCTAAAAGCTGCAGTTCCTGGATTCCTTATCTAAACTGAAAAATAGCTAAGCAGCTGATTATTAAACTTTGAGGTATAAAAGATTTCAAAGAAGGACTTTGCATTTTAGGTAATTGAAAGGTTTTGGATTAACAATATTTCACATAAAAATATAGCCATTTTAGAGCATGACAATGAAGTACGGGGGCAAGTGACTTCACAAAAAAAACCCCAAAACTGCCATTTGCAATAATTATTGCCTTAAGGTTTCTGCCTAGGCTTGATGAAAGTAATCAAAGAAAGATGTCCATTTTTTTACCAATCCTAATCGTTACTACCAGAAAAGAAGCCCAGTTCTGTAATCCTTACTCTGTTCCCATTTTTCAAGCATGTATGAAATTTTCCTGACCGGGAAATCAGCATTTGGCTTGGTGTTCTTTAATGACTGCACAGGAGCATAGTTTATCACAAAAAGGTCTGTAATGACTAAAGTCATTACATTAACATTTTGCTAATAACTTTAGATATATCACTTCTATTTAATAATTTAAAAAAAATGTGCCAAATAGTGATATTGTAGAGTCTGCAATTTCAACTTTATCTGCAAGACTCTGGTTTAGGCAACCAGTAGCTTCCAGGAAACACAATGAATATTAATTAAGTTTTCAGCTTGTGCTGAGACTTTTAATATGTTCTATGTTTTGGGGAGGTATCAGACTAGTGCATTTATCCTCAATTAGCAGAAATGTCAGTTGGTGGATAAAATGAGTATAATCTGATGCTAATCAAAATTTAATAATCCCTTCTTATTAAAAAGGATTGTCCGTAGGGAACTGAAATTCACCATCAAGGTTGCTCAGCAAGAAAGTACTTTTGATTAGAGAGAGTGATTTACTTATGCAAAATAAAGTTGAGGGTCAGCAGATTAACATACCATTCAAATGCCTAGCTATTCACTTTCAATTCTACAGAAGCTTCAAAATCTCACTGGAAATTTAAAGGTACAAAAATTATATGAAATACGCATACAAAGCAAAACACTTCTTATTTTAAGAACCTCTTGTGTATTTGTTTGTTTGTTGGTCAGTTTTAGCAAGTATTAGTGTAACCCTTGGGAAGTTTTTAAGTGTAGAACTTGACTTCACTTGAGGTCTATAACACGTGATCATATTTTTGTTGAGAAATTGCTGAGGTCAGCTGCAAAATTTGTTTAAAAATGGTATTGGAATATGGAATGTTTAAGTTTGAAATCTAAGTTCTGAAAATTTTGTGATATTTCATAAGAGAAAAAATATTAAAAACATCACAAATATAAAATAAAAGTTTTATCAGATTTTTATTTTGGCTCAGAATAACAACACTGGGGATAATGAAGTTTGATCCAATAAACATTTCCTGACCAATAACAATAAATAACAAAATCTTCAGAACTTCAAGAGCTTTCAGTAAACTGTCATGTTATTTTTACTATACTAACAATAAATTTTGAGATGAAAATATATTGCTTTTATTAAATCCAGTATTATGATTAAATATATTGCCAGAGTAACCTGAAGGAGAGAGATTTAAGAAGGTATGTTCCAAAACATAGCTTGATCCTTAATTATTCCATTTGGAATTGAACCTACATCTGCAACAGACAAGGACATCCTTCCAGTGGAGGCATTAACAGGTAAAGAACTAGTCTGTCCTTAATCAAGAACATAACTGATTTAAATTTAACACAAAATACAAGATGAAACTTGGTATTAGCATTTCCTTACAGGTATAATATATAGTTCTGTGTATTCCTAAGTTTTGTCAGTCTTTACTGTATGACCTTGTTTTGGTTGTTTATAATTTTGCCAACGTAAAGTCATATGATATTTATTCCTCTGAATAGCAATAGAGAAGTGGTTTGATTCTTGGGACAAATCTAAGGCTTAGGAACTTTTCAAGTGTAGAGCATGAATTTACTTTGTGCATATTATCTGTGATCGTCTGTCAGATCTGATCTACCTGAAATATAATTCATAGTCTAATAATACTTGTGTTTAGACACAGTGCATTCTTGAAATACTACTCATCTTTAAATAATCCATGTTTTTCATTGGTGTGCTTAGTTGCTAGTGCTGTTGTAAGATGATAGGATCGCAGGATGACACTGGTGGGAAAGGAGGTCAGGAGGTCTCCTGCTCAGGACGTGCCCTGCTTAGGCAGGGCCAGCTGTGAGCTCAGACCAGGCTGCTTAGAGCTGTGCCCTGTCAGGGCTTGGAAATCTCCAAAGATGGAGCTGGCACAGCCTTGCTGGGAACCTGTGCCCCTGTCCAGCCCTGTTCCCCCAGGGGAGAGGGTCTCCTTCTCTCTGTTCTGAACCTCTCTTCTTTCTTTCACACTGCTATGTACTGCTGTGAAAAGCCTGGCTCCAACTGCTCAGTCACTTCCCTGAAGGTGTTGGGGAATGCTGTGAGCCCCCCTTCGCCTTTACCCTGCCAAGCCATCTCTTTTCCAGGCTGAATAAGCCCAGCAACTGCAGCCTCTCCTCACAGGGCAAGTCCTCCAGCCCTCTGAGCATGCCAGGGGCCCTCTGCTGAACTCGCTGTGGTTTGTCAGTGCCTTTCCTGTCTTGGGGGCCCAAAACTGGATGCAGTATTTTAGATATGCCCTAGTGAGTGCAGAGTAAATGGAGATAATCACTTCCCTCAACTGTGTTCATACAGCCCAGAATATTGTTGGCCTTCACTGCAGCCGGGGCATGCTGCTGCCTCATGTTCAACTTGCTGCCTACCAGGACGATCAGCCTTTTCCACAGAGCTCTGTCCCAGAGAGCGTAAAATGCAAAAATTAGAAAGTGCTGTGTCTGTGATAACAGTTAGTTTAGGTCCAGTCAGGCAATCACTTGTACATTTAGTCAAGTTTATGCACCAGGTAGCCCTATTTCATACATGGCTAATGATATCTAATGTTGCAGTCTAAAGAATAGTGTAGGAGTTTAATAAAAGTGTATGCTGAGCAGCTCTCCCTTCTTGTGTAAAGTATATTTTTTCCATAATATGCAAATTAGAAGTTGACCTAAAGTGGGAATTTTTGCACAGTAAAATTTCTATTAATACACTTCAACCCTACTCATTAATTCTAATGACATTCAAAAATATCCAAACCTAACATAAAGAAAAGAGAAAAACAATTAATATCAAAAGTTAATCTAATATTAGGAAAATTTAAATATTAACTGCAACTCATACAGTGGTGTTTGTGAAAGAACATTTTAATAGAAATTTGCAAGGAAGAATAAAGTCTAATACAACCTTCTTCCTTTAAAGCATAAGATAAAAAGTTAGTGTTTTGTCTTTTGGGCTTTTTTTTTTTTTTTTTTTTAAATCTGAGAATACCTACTTTATTAGACAGATAATGACAGTGATGAAATATTTACTAAACCTACATGAATGTTTAGGATCCATTCTGAAATCACTGTAGTTCTGTTGCATTTAAAAGAGCTTGAAGAAACCTCTTAACAGTTACTACTCCAAAGCAATTGATTGCTGTTGTACCTGCTCTCAGTCAAGAGCCAGTTATACACAACAGAAAACTAAACTGTTTAGATGTTTGTATCGTGTTTTAAATGTAAAATCTATTGTAATCACAATGTAAGATAAGAATGAAATATATGCTCCTTACTGGGTAATGCTAAGCATTCATCAAAGCAAGGGGCATTTCATTCTTCTAGTAGACAAAAGATTGCTTACTAATTAGTTACATGAAGGAGATGACTGCCAGTATATTCAGGGAAACAGCCTCTCTTAAGACAGTTCTTAATGAATTAAAGGAGATTCTTTTATTTTTTTCCTCCTGAAGGATGAAATAAAAGGAGTTTGGGAAAAAAAACATTAAACTAGACCATATCTTTCAGAAGGCTTTGAAAGGATGACTGACTATAGGAGCTAAAGAGTACCTAAAGGGGAAGAAAAAATGCTGAAAACTTGATAACCAACCTATCAGGAGGGACTAGCAAGTGAACTGAGTAGTTCAACATTATGGAAAAAGCTTTAGCATGCTTTTTAAACTGTGTTTTTGTAAGCTTTTATAGCCGTTGTCAGTTTTGGATAGTATGAATTAATACTTGTATTTGAATTTGTATTGGTTTATTCCTCTGTGTACTATTTGTCCCTTTCTATAGGCCTCTACAGTACATAGGCTGGCCATACAGAAAGACAGATGACATCTCTCTTCCTAACAGTACTCTCTTCACATGACTCATTTCTTGCTAAAACTATTCTGTCCAACATATCACAATGGCTGATCATCATGATTAACTCAAATATGTTCCAAAAATATCCTTTGATGCAAAAAGTATTAAAGCATCAATCAGTCAGCCTCTAATTGTGATTTATTGGCCTTCCAGTAACTTCAGTGATTTTGAATTCTTATTTTCTTTTTCTGTCATGAAACAACTGCTGCAGATCTGTTCCCTGAAAGAAAATAGGTCTAATTTGCTTCTTTATTCAGCAAGCACATATGTTTAATGGCTTCTACTATTAGTATAGCTGGGATATCTAAAAATATGATTCTTTAACTTCCTTGGAAGGAACACAAATATAAATTTCCAATGCTCTGTATCACACTGGATTTCTGTATTATATAAAGTATGTTTTTAAATGTGGTTCTACATAGAAAGATTGTGAGAAGTCCTCATAATTTTACTTCTTTAGGAATGTTGTGTAAATTTGTAGCAGATTCCATTTTGATTTTTCTGTCTGAAATTAATTTTAAAGTGGCAGTTATACTGAAAAAAACCTATCTGCTGGTTTAGGCTATTTTAAAGTTGAGCCATGTGAGAGTTCCACAACATACTGTTTCAAAACACTGTTTGGCTGACCTAACCCTAAGGAATGATCTGAAACCCAATGGGAGTAGAGATTAATTTACTGTAATGAATCCAGTGTCTCTGTAGAACTATCGAAATGTGTTAAATGCACTCAAAATGCTTCTATCTTTTAGTGCCACTGATCCAAGTTATGAACCTGATGAAATATTTTTCTCCATAGTGCTTCAAAACCAATTCTTTCTTTTTCTGAAACTGAAAACAGAAACAGGAACGACACACAGGGAGCAATTCACTTACCTAAGCACAGGTAGGGAGTGCTATGTGAGATATTTTAGGGTTTCTGAGCTGACCATAGAGGATGAACAGATAAGGCACAAGCCTCCAAGAGATCTGCACACTTCTGCAGCAGAAGCCAGAGCCCAGCTGTATACTTTCTGGAATTTGAAAAGACACTGCGCACCTATGCTTGCTCAACTGAATTGAGCCCTCAGTCTTCACTTGCAGTAAGTTTTTACTCTGTGGTGGTAAGACCATGTGGCATTAAAGATCAGCAGATGTATTCAGTTCCCACCTCTTCTGAGAAATAGGAGAATAAAAGCAAATGTTCTGAGGATTCAGATATCACTGCAGAAGTGTTTGTCTGTTATTCATGACCCAAAGGTATATCCAACTTTTTTTCCTTACTTTATCAGGCTCCCATTTTGCCAAGTTTTTAGCTTGGCTTAAGGCATAGATTTCAGCCTCAAGTTAGAGATGAAACTGATAGGAACTGTTGTATAAGCTGTCAGAAGACATAGCTTTGATCAAACTTGTCTCATTTATTATGTAAAAGATGCTTAAAAGGAAAACTGTTATCTAGCTATAGTACAGGACTAATCTTTCAAAAATTAAAGGTCTGATCTAATTCACACAGAAGTCAGTTTAAAGGTGTCCACAGAATTGAAAAGGATTTGAGCATGAGATGTTAAAAATAAAATTAGTAACACCTTGCAATAACAAATACATTTTTCCTTTGTTCTAACAGTATTTTAATTGTGACAGGCTTTTTTATAATGTTAATGATGGGAACGACAAAATATGGAAAGTTGCCTTTCAACTCTGCTAAAAATTTGCTCGGTTAACTCAGAGGGAAAATATTTTTTGGTTAGCTTTTATGAAATACCACTCTCTTTTAAAAACTCAGTGTATGTGTATATACATATATACACAAAAATAATTTTAAAAAACCCCCGAACAACATATATAAAAATATATAATTCTAGGACTTCTCTTTTGCCTACACGACTGTTCACTTAGGTTAATTCATCTAAACATAATTTGTTAGTCAGACTGGAGTACATGTGCCAATGGTATTCTGGAAGTAAGAGACAGAGGGAGATAGAGACCCTCTGGTCAAATATTCTTGTCTGCAAGTGCAGCTGAATTCTGTTGTAATTCGCAACCGGCAAGGCAGTTAGAGAAGAACTGTTGAACATTCAATTTTTTAAATGAAATTTAAAAATATTATGTAAGATATTGTAGGTTTTCAGCTCAGAAGTCCCAGTCCCTCACTTGAAAAATCCTAATTTTATCTATTGGTTATATAATTGTTTATGTGTTATTTATATCTATTGTCTATACAATCCTTATGAGATATCAACTGAAATCTAACGGAAACTTTTTACTGACAGGGTATTTACGGAGTCCTTGACCTAATTAATCCCACCTCATCTGAGGACAAGAACCTAAATGCTCTAATATTCTTTAAAATATGGCTTTTTTTTGGTAAATTTTAAATATTTAAAATTACTCCTTATGTTCATTGAATAAATTATATTTATAATAGCTCAGAGTATTCAAAACTAAGACTAGAAAATAGCATTCATATTAGTATTAGCTTATGTAGTTTCAATGAAGTTGAAAGTTTGATGAAAGATTTGTACCCTTTGTATCCACTTGAATTAGATTTG
This sequence comes from Calonectris borealis, assembly GCF_964195595.1. NCBI lineage: Eukaryota > Metazoa > Chordata > Aves > Procellariiformes > Procellariidae > Calonectris > Calonectris borealis. Next base: position 31,964,946 of record NC_134313.1, on the reverse strand, counting down.
GAATGATTTTGAATCAGCTTGATGCTGAAAAAGCAAAAGACATAATGAAAGTAAGACTGAAATGAACTACATGAATTTTTGACCACTGATAGGAAAACTCTAATATCTTGCTGGGGTATTGCACCTTTTTCAAACCAAATGCTTTCATTTTAAGTGTATCTAAAGATATCTAGCACATTGCAACATTGTAAAGATCATGTTTTCTCACAGAAGTTGTTTTAAACCTCCTTTTAACCATGGCTATATTTATCTTTTCACATTTCTCACAAGAACTATCTCCACTTGAGGAGAAAGGTGATATACCTATTCAATAAGGACAAAGGTTTTCAAATGAAATTAAATCTCGGTTACTATATACAGTGTTCTTATGTTCTGCCTCTTTCTTAGCATCCTAACAAATTCACTGTGTATGGAGTAAGTAGATAGGTTCTTAAGCATCTTAATCCCCTCTTGATACAGGAAAACAAGTCCTGACAGGAAATTTAAATATTTTAGTTGTACACACAGCTTTGAAAAAAGAATAACATAATAAAGATCAAGAAGCAATTAGGATAAACGGACCCTTGCTTCTCTTCAAGCACAACATTCAGACCCTCAATCGTGATTTCACTGTCATTTCCTTGACCATGGTAAGCCTACGAAGACAGATTACGTAAGTGTGGGGAAGGAACACAATTTTCACTCTCGCGTGTATAGGTGTTGAAGCTTCCTTACAACCAGATTTGCATAATTATATATATAATGGTTATAGGGCTGTCTCTTACTAAATGGAATGACACAGTCTTGAGGTGGGTGGGGAAAAGACAATCTTTCAGGCGTACAAAAGCTTATTCAGAATAGACAGAGTTTTGGGTTGTGGTGAATACATGAAAAACACTTACAAGGCCAAGTGAGGTTTCTTGCCAATGTTCAATAGGGTTTTTCACGTTTTCTCCAGTCATGCTGCAAGGGCAAAGAGCTCAAGCAGTCTGTGACTCTGGGCCATGAAGTTGCTTTCAGTAATTATGGAAGGAGAGACTGTGAAGTTAGCAAAATTAATGAAGCATACAAGATGAAGGATAAGGCTACTAATAACACAAATTCAAAATAAAGTCAGTTTCTCATGAATTAGGGAGAAATATGTAGATTTTTTTGGCTTAGCATTTAATAAAACTATGTAGTAGGAATAACAAAACACACATAAACACCATCTCACTTATAAAAAATATTTAGAAACACATATTTTTATTTTTGGTGTTCTAATCCTTCAGAACTAGGGTTGGTAAGCCAGTAAGAGCTCATGGTTACAACCTACAAGACTTTCTCTCTTAGCTTTTTTTTTTTTTTACAGAATATGGTAAATAGAGACATCTTGCTAAACATAGCTTTCCCATATAATAATGACAGTTGCAAGCTAAAACACCACAAATAACCAAAATCCTTGTAAACTTTAAATTTAATTGCGTACTGTGCCAGACTGGTCAGTTCCACAAAATGGTGGTGCTACTGTCATTTATGAAGACCATTTTGATCATCATTTTACACCATTTTATTTAAAAAATATTAAGGAAGAGAAAAGAACCGCATGTTTTTATTTTTACAATTTTAACATATAAAACAATAAATACATTTCTTTAATATTTAACAGTGTTGAAGGGAAAATGTAAATCCACAACAAATTAACATATGGTCAGTATTTGCAATGATATGTTCAAACCATGCATATATAATTTCCATATGTTTTCAGAAATAATGAGTCCTGAAGTATTCATGTAAATTTGCAGTTATGCACAACACCAAGTATTTTTCAGTATTTACTGTTCAGGTAAACACAGCTATGTATAGATGAATTCAGAAAAGGTAGTGTAAACTAGTTAGTCATAGTACCTATTCTATTGACAAAAGTTGAATAAATAAACTATTATTACAGTTATGCATAACAATTTGCAGAGATTATTAAACGTATATTGTTTGTCAATTTTTTTCAAGTTTTTGCAAATAATTGAGTAAAAGCCTTTTTTGCCTATATTCTGGCTAATATTGAGTTTTAGTAGCAACAGCTAAGGCTAGAATATGAAATTTTGACTTACTTTTCAGCTAACAGTTTACAACATGTAGTTTGCTGTACTGATCACTGAGACTTGGTATTCTTCTCTCTTCTCTTCCTTCTCCTCTCCTCTCCTCTCCTCTCCTCTCCTCTCCTCTCCTCTCCTCTCCTCTCCTCTCCTCTCCTCTCCTCTCCTCTCCTCTCCTTTTCTTTGGTTCGGGTACCCAATTTGATACACTTTAAAAATAGACATGATTTTCAGAAAGGGCCATTGACTACTGATTAAAAAGTTGCCTCCTGAATATCAGCAGAATAAGTCAGAGCAGAGTGCAGCTAACAACTCTTAAAAGCCAAATGTGTTCTTAAGAGGTCATTCTATAAAATCTTCAGGTTAGCTTTCTTGCTGTACACTGATATTCTTCCAAATGAAAGTGCCACACAAATTAAGTAGGCAGTTAAACTTTTAATTGCTCGAGTCTTTTAGATCATACAAAAAATATATTTAGAATTGAAGAAACAGCTTTGCATTGTTACCTTGTTTTCAAAGACTTATTTAGTTTACAGTTTTAAGTTTCTGAATAAATGTCCTCTGTCTTATCAAATAACTTTTTTCTTATCACAGCTGACAAAAACATAGAAATATACAAAAACTATACAACAGAACTTGTGTGTTTCATCCTGCTTTTCCCCACAGCATTTCTTCAAAGTTTAAAATTTTATTTTGTCCACTTGATTAATTCAGTTCATATAAAAGCATTAAGAAAACAGAGGAAGCTGAAAATAATTATATACATATGACCTTTTTTTTTGTCTCCAAAGACTCCAATCCATGTTTGCAATTTCTTTCTTTCCCAAACTAGTACGGGATTCTCTGCTCTCTGTTGACATACTAGGATAGATTTTGAAGAGAAAAAAATGCAGGACTAAGAGTGTGTGTGTAACACAATACCAGGTGTCTTTTAAAAGGTACTGATTTTCGGAGAGTGCTGATTGATAGAGACTGAAATATACTTTAGTTTTTATTTCAATATTATGTCAGATTTTTAGGAATTCTATATCTTTTAACATAAAAAGGAGCAAGGAGTGGAAATGGCTTTTGAACTGACTGTGATCTTTCTAAAGATCTTATTCTTCTGGTTTAAAAACTGACGTATAAAAGTAGATTGACTGCTACCTTTTCAGACTGGCTTTTTGTCAAGTTTTGATAGTCTTCTGCTGTTGTTCTCTGCACTGTGAATGGTAGTGCATGTAGAGTATCTATTTGTCTAATCTCTTTCTTTCCTATTTTTTAAGCCAACAATGAAACCTACATGCTCATAAATATGGTAGCTGAGTGTTCAGTTTAGTTTAGCCATACAAACTTTTGTTTCTGCTGAGTTACAGAAGGTCAATATTACTGCATTCATATATGTTGTTCCTCAGTAAACTGGTAAACTGTTCGAGATCACAGAGCAAGGATAATATCAGCCTTGAAGGTGCATGGAATTTCTTGTAGAATAAGATGCAAATATGCAATTTCTGACAGTAGATGTTCATAATAACATTTTTATGAATCACTGAATTCAACATTATAATTAAAGAATTAAATATGGATACACTTCTGTGGAGAAAAAACCAAAACAAAAATAATTTTCCAAATGATGTTTACTTCCAATAAACAAGGAGAACTGTATTAAGTGTAAAAACTACCTTCATTTTATACTTTTAATTTTATTTCTTTACAGATGTAAATAATTTTAAAATTAATTAATCAAAGTATTAAAAACGTGTAGAGGAAGATTTGTGTAAAATTGCAAAATATGGGTCCAATCCTATTTTTCTGCCTCTTTTTTCCATCTATTCCATCTATTGAGTGCAGTATCTAGAGATGTGAAGTGGTCTGTGACGGTTAGTTATTCATCTACTGTACTGCAGTTTGTCTTTTATGATGCTTATACATTCTGCTCAATAACTGGAACTCGAGAAGATAGTTCCACCCCCAAAAGAGACAATTCATGTACGTTTTATAATGTGTAACTGATAATGAAGGATAGCACCTATCATAAATTTTTGCTTGATGGGTGTCACAGGAACGTTAATTAAAGTAACCATTTTTAATTCAAAGATACCTCTTAAGATACTTAAAAATAAATTTTCTTGTATACCTAAAACCTTTCATTTGTTCATAACTCATTTGTTTCCATTAGGAAAAATTTCTTTACTGAAAGAGTGGTCAGGCCTTGGAACAGGCTGCCCAGGGAAGTGGTTGAGTCATCATCCTTGGAAGTATTTAAAAGACGTGTAGATGAGGCGCTTAGGGACATGGTGTAGTGGGTATGGTGGTGTTGGGTTGACGGTTGGACTCAATGATCTTAAAGATCTTTTCCAACCTTAATGATTCTATGATTCTAACTGCAGGCTTGCATAAATGGGGGTTTGTGTTCTTTCAGCTTGCTGGTAGCACAAATATTTTCATCTAAGGCCAAAAATATCCATGTAGTCTCGATTATCAGTAAGGTTATACAAGCAAATCATAAGAGATGAAAAATACTTTCCTTGTTCTTAAAAATAAACTCTTTGATGATAAGGAAGATTTGGGAACATTCATGTCAATCTTTCCTGAAAAGGAAATCAGGCTCTAGCTATCAAGCTGTGCTATGTTCTTTTTCTGTGCGCCTTTTGCTCTATTCCACCAAAAGAGTGAATAAGATGCCTGATCAGTCACCAACCTTAATATACTGAAATTGGATAACATTTGGAGGTGAGCACCACAGATCAGAGTACACTAGGTGACAACCATGAATCTATAATCTGCATACTGGATGAAAAAGAAATATACAGCCAAGGAATTTAATATAATCATAATTATTTTTTTCATACTAACCTATCAGAGCATATAGATACTGGAATTCAACAGAGAAAACTGTGGCATTCAGCCATCACAATATTTAAAAAAATCACAATATTCATCAAAAATTTATTTTGAAGAAGAAAAGAAAGTGTTAACTATGTTGAAACATCTTATTTTAACAAGAAAAACAAAGTAAAAAGTAGAAGGTAGATTAAAATGCAATGTTTAGAATAATCTAAATCTTTGCATTTTACTTTAGCAGGTGAGATCTTTTTAGCAGAGAATATATCAATTTTTTGGTTCATTATAGATGTGAGAATAGGTGCAAAATGGAATTTGTGTCATCTGAAATAGTGGATACTGAAGCAAGTAGTACCATAATCAAGCTTTGAGAGAAGAAATAGAGGGGCATGTATTAATAACTAAGCACAGAAATAAAAATAAGATTAGTTACTGAAAAATTGTTCCTGTCAGGTTTACCATATGTTTTAAGGGGACTGCTAGTAACACCTATGATCAGTAAGCTAAAAAAGGGAGGATAAATCTAACAACCAAGGCAGCAGATGGTCCACAATCAGTAAAAAATGATTCATTACAGAAATGTGTCCAGAATTATTTCATTGCTGTTAGCTTGTCAAAATCCTGATAGAAATTCAACAAAATTTTCAGTATATGTGAATCACTGATTGAAATGCTACAAACTTGGCCAGAAACTGTAAATTTGAAAATGCACTGGTGAAAATTGGCAAACTTTATGACACTAATTTATTATCCCAGGTAATAAAGTGGAATGTTGATACAATTAATGAGCTGTAAAAGAGGTCTAGTTCAATGTACAGGAAGTCATGATGAATTAAAGAGCAAAAAGAAATTGCTGAGCAACTATAGGTCACCAATCATTTTTTGATGCATTTACTGTCACTGCCAATAGCAAATCTAATATGAAATATAAAGAAAATTATATTTGTAACACAATGTTGTTTGTTAACTTCTAGTGATGTTAGTCAGCATAGAGTCAATGATTAACTCTCATTTGAAAATGCCAGCAGTCTGTCATTCCTCAGAGCAAGTTTGCAGAATGTTATCACATATTTCATGCTCTGAAGTTGGACTTCGTGTTATTTCAATGTGTGAACAATCTTAGTTATGGGAGCACAGAAACTGCCAAATTTGTCCTTTTTAAATTTTTTTGCAAATGACAGGGGTAACTTGATCTACAGTATGTCACCATAAAAAAGTAAATTATTAAATAATTAAATAATGCCATGAAAACAAAGCAAAGACAACATAGTTCATAAACTTCCCTCATCTCTCCTTTAAGCATAGGACTGGAGTGTGGCAGGAGAGATGAAACCATACTCTCATTCAATGGTTAAAAAAAAAGGCATGATCTTCTGCAGCAGATATATAGAGTATTAGATATGCATATCAGATAAAGTAGCCTTTCTTAATTTGAACTGAATGCCATAACTTCTTTGGTCTGCATTCACACACAGGTCTGGGGTGCCAAATAGTCTCTAGCAAATAGATTTGAGAAATCTTGTCATATATATTAAGAGACTGGATTGGTGGAATTCAAATTATCTGAACATTACTTTATTCACATATTGGTTGTGAATTTCTCCTTTTTTTTTTTTTTTAACATAAGCATGGAATGCATCAGTAGTCATAGAATTTGTTAAATACTATTAAATAAGGGTGATAATTATTTAATAAAAATGAATAAAAATACTTACAGAGAATTGTTAATGTTCAGGATTGGTGGGACACTTTTCATCTATGGCTGATATAATCTCAAAATATTCAAAAGGTGGACGAGAAAAGAGGGCTTTGCCTTCTTATATAAACATCTGAGACATGTTAAGTGAGATATTGAGGCACAATTGAGAAATAAATCAACTTATATAAGTTATTTTTGGAAGAAAATATCTGTCTGTTCTTCATTAGACCTACATAAAAACACAGAAGCAGGAAAGCGCTCCACAAAATAAGAAAAAAGAATCTAAAGCTTCACAAAGCTATTAACCCTTTCACCTTCCTTTATTCATCCTGAATTTAACCTCCAGTTCTCAAGATATTTCCCTTTAGGGTTTATCTACAGAGAGATGTTTAGGAAAATTAATTCAAATCGATTAACAAGTTTGATTTATGGAGGACTAGTTAAACACTATTAGCTCCTTGTGTAGACACTCAAAATCAGTATTGAAGTAAATTAAAGGGGTTCTAATTCACCTGGAAATGAAGTGAGTTAAGTTGAATAAAGGATACTTTCCTTGGGAAGAAAAGAGTCACTATAAATGTTTAATATAATCTAATTAATCCGTTTAAAATGTGTAATTTTGTTTAATTTATATGAGCTTTTTTGATTCTCTTTATAGACTCAGACAGTGAGGGCTAATCTGCATGGATCATTTATTAGAATATTTTATGAACTTCAGTGTGTTTACTTCCATCACAAAATGGAATTATATCAGGGGCTTCCTAATTAAAAGCAACACTTCAAAACATTCATTACAATGATTAAGAGTGCCAGAATCTCTCCACACATAGAAACAGTTAAATTATATGATCTGAGGGAAAGAAATACTGATTAAATATGCAGAAGAGAAATACCAGATTCGATGAAATTAAAAAAATTCTGAGAAATGGTAGTTTATTCTACTTTTTGTTGTTGTTGTTTTTCTCCTGATTCTGTAACCCTGCCTTTTAGCAGAAAAATTACACTTGCACATTTTACGTGGAGGGAAAAAACCACCAACCCTCAAAAAAATACAGTGTATTTCAAGCCTGCAAAATAATACAGAGTATTTTCAGGAAGTGTCTTTCTTCTGAGAGTTTAAACTGATGTTAGGCATGCATATTATTTAAACTGACTTTTAGGTTTGCATAAGCAATTTCTGTTGATCATCTTAATCAGTATGAAATTGTTTACCTGTTGACAAAGATGAAGCCATATTATTTATTTCCAGTACTGTTTCTAATAGTATGATGTAAAAATCATATTGAAATCTTCAATATTTATTTTTACACATTAAGCCAAACTGTGTAGCTCGTATTGTCCTTCGCTGAAATAGAACAGCAATTTAGTCAGGAAGTTTTATTGTTAATTATTTTATGTGGTGTATTTTTATTATTATTTTAGGTTTATTCTAAAAGAAGTCAACATATTGTCCAGATACAATCCCATGCTGGATTTTGATTCTATTTTTAAAATAGCTGTAATAAACTTCAATTTCCTCTTTAGTTTGGTTTTCCTTTAGGATATACTTCTGTACAAATTGTGATAAGACAATTCTCATAAAAATCGAGAGGTTCCGTCCCTCAAAAACATTGGTTACTGTCATAGTTAAAAATTAACAACTCTTCATTTCTCCATAAGGAAGGAAAGATGTTTGAAGTTTTCATACTGTACGGATTAAAACAACAAGTAAGAAAATAACATCCTATACATTGTCCAAATGACCTGTGGGTGAACTTCCGTTGTAAACCCACTTTTATTTCAGTTGCTGCAGTTTGGAGGTTTATTTAATAAGATCGTATTATTGCCTGGTGTTTTCCCTGAGTGGCAGAATATCCATCAACATACTAGAATAGCCATTAACAAAATAGTCTAGATTGCAACAAACAATACTGCTTTTGTTCATAATCATAGCAGATTCTGGAAAACTTGATAAATGTCCTTGTTTTAGAGAACTTGCTAGCTTTTATAGAAGCCAGAATGACCGAACTTTGCCATAGGCAATGTAAAGAAAATGGGAAGATCCTCCTATAACACTAACATACTTAGAAAAAGAATTAAAGTAGTAGGCTAGACTTTCTACATTTCTTAAACAAGAACAATAAAAGTGAGGTTTTTTGCATTGAGTGGAAGAAATACAATGGCTAGACTGGGTCCTTAAAATGTCTAACTCTCATCACAAAACAAAGGTAACTGTTTTGTGAAAGTAATTTGAGACTGTAAATGGAGACTAAAGCACACAAGCAAATTATGAAAATTGTTATGATTCCTTTTAAGACAAAAAGTGCTGTTTGAGGAACTAAACATCAGCACAAACAATAGAGATGGAATTCAAATTGTATGTATCCAGCTGGTATAATAGTAAGTAATTATTTTTTTCTTCCTATCTTTCTTATAGTAGTAACCTGGTGAAAAAAATATTTGTCATGAGATGCATGTGTGTATTTTTGAACGATTTATTTCAAAGTGGTCATACAGAAACTTTAAATACATACTATATTTAAATCACTAAAACTGCATAACCAATTGTCCTGGTTTCAGCTGGGATAGGGTTAAATTTCTTCCTAGTGCTGTGTTTTGGATTTAGTATGAGGAGAATCTTGATAACACACTGATGTTTTCAGTTGTTGCTAAGTGCCCTCCTAGTCCAAGGACAGCTCCCATGCCTACTGACTGAGCTAGGTACACAAGGTGGGAGGGAACATAATCAGGACAGCCAGTCCAGCTGGCTAATGAGGTATTCCATACCATGTGACGTCATGCTCAGTATATGAATGGTAGGGGTGATCCAGGAAGTACCGATCGCTACTTGGTTATCGGTCAGCGCGGGTGGTGAGCAATTGCATTGTGCATCACTCATTTTGTATATTTTATCATTATCATTATTATTTTCCCTTTTTTTCTGTTCTATTAAACTGTCTTTATCTCAACCCACGAGTTTTTCTCACTCCCCCTTCCAATTCTCTCCCCGTCCCACTGGCTGCCTGCCAGGTTAAACCACGACACCAATATAATTACATCAGTTATACATAGACTGTTTTCTGTATTGGCATCTGAAGACACAATGAATTGAAACACATCCTGTTGGCCTGATGCTTCATTTTATGAGAACATAGACATTATGAGGTAATAGTGAAAGTTTGAATGAATGTTTGAAATTTCAGATATAATTTTTGTTTACAGTATTCAGTAATATAGCTTTACTAACATATCAGTCCTAACACCAGCCTCTTGTCTTGCATTATATCAGATCTTTGAAAGATCTTCCTGATTATTTGAAATAGGTGAATGTCACACTCATCTTCAAGGAGGGCAAGAAGGAGGATCTGGGATGGTGAGTCTCGCTTGCCTCAGTCTCTGGGAAGGTTATGCAAGTCATTTCAACGTGAAGGACAAGGAGACATCTGTGAACAGCGAGTATGAATTTATCAAAGGCAGATTATGCCTGCTTAGCGTGATTGCTACTTTCATGAGATGACTTGGTCAGTGGATGGGGGAAGAACACTGGTTGTTGCTTTCCTTGTCTTTCACAAGGTCGTTGACACAACCTCCCCCTTTATACCCAAATTGGGGAAGTATGATCTAGATAAGTAGATTTATCCTTCTAATTACCCATCCCTTTTAAAGATGTAGGAAATTCATGTTTGTGTTTGGGTTTTGGGGTTTTTGTTGCTGTTCTTGTTGTTGCTTGCTTGTTTGTTTTTAATAAAGAGTTCAATATATTCCTTCATTAGAAAAGAGTTTTTGGAAAAATGGACCAGAAAACCTGGTCTGAAAAGCTTTGCCATGATGTGGTAGAAAGGCACTGTGCTTACAGAAGCTGATAAACTCCAATCACATAAATAAAAAAATGGTGAAATTAATCTGTGAAGTGTAGATTGGCAACATATTGTCCTCTCAAATTTTTGAATTGTGTTAAAATAGAAAGCCAGTATTTTTGGCCAATATCTAGACATTCTGGCCCTGATATCTGTAAATTCAGGCTGGGCTGGAAACAAAGTGGCCATTTAAATTCTAACTCTTCATTGGGCTAAATGTCCTGGACAAGTATCCATTCTGTTCAGCATCTGGTTTTCTGAAAAAATTCAGGTAGACATAAGAGGAAGTTGACTGTGTATAGTACAACGTCCAATATGCAGAGATGTCATCATTCTTGACTCCTATGTCATAAAAGGAATATGGGTTATTACCCTCAAGTGATTGAAATGAAGGGTGGAAATGGGGAGGGGTAACTGAAGAAAAACTAAAGTAGCCAAGAAACAAATGGTGCCCTGTACAAAATGGATTGTTCCAACTTCCTGAAGGTTGTTTTAAATGCTGGAGGAAACAAAATATTCAGGTCTGTGCCAACACTTCTTCCTCCAAATTGAGCTGATTGGGATACACTAGAGCAGGTAGAGCACATGGTAGCCCAGGGATTAGGTGGTGAAACACAAGAAGGGAGTTTATGATTTGAATGTGTTTTTGGAGGTCCATAAGATGGTTATGAGGCCATGTCTATTTTATGATAATAGATCATACTGAAGATCAAGATTCTTGATCCTAGACACTTGAGTCACACTTCTGATGTGCTAGAATATCTTTCTGTTCTTCTGTGAACAATAAAGAAGTTTCTGTGGGGAGGGGATGAATATTGATTTTCCACACTGCTTTTGAATAACAGTTCTCATTGAGCTCTGTGATTCACAGAAATAAATTTATCCCTAAGGAAGGTTTGCCAACAATCATTGCTCCCTAATTCCCCAGAGTTTCTTAATTAATATATTAGGATTTAGGGTAATGTATTGGGTTTGCATGGCAAGGTTTTGGTAGCAGGGGAGGCTACAGGGATGGCTTCTGTGAGAAGCTGCTAGAAGCTTCCCCCATGTCTGATAGAACCAATGCCAGCTGGCTCCGAGATGGACCTGCTGCTGGCCAAGGCTGAGCCCATCAGTGACATTGGTAGCGCCTCTGTGATAACATAGTTAAAAAGGGGAAAAGAAAAAAACCTGCGCAATTGCAGCTGGAGAGAGGAGTGAGAATATGTGGGAGAAACAACTCTGCAGACACCAGGTCAGTGAAGAAGGAGGGGGAGGAGGTGCTCCAGGCACCGGAGCAGAGATTCCGTTGCAGCCCATGGTGAAGACCATGGTGAGGCAGGCTGTCCCCCTGCAGCCCATGGAGGTCCACTGTGGAGCAGATATCCATCTGCAGCCCATGGAGGACCCCACGCCAGAGCAGGTGGATGCGCCCAAAGGAGGCTGTGACCCCATGGGAAGTCCAAGCTGGAGCAAGCTCCTGGCAGGACCTGTGGACCCGTGGAAAGAGGAGCCCATGCTGGAGCAGGTTCGCTGGCAGGACTTGTGACTCCGTGGGGGACCCACGCTGGAGCAGTCTGTTCCTGAAGGACTGCACCCTGTGGAAGGGACCCACGCTGGAGCAGTTCATGAAGAACTGTAGCCTGTGGGAAGGACTCACGTTGGAGAAGTTCATGGAGGATGGTCTCCTGTGGATGGGACCCCACGCTGGAGCAGTTCGTGAAGAACTGTAGCCTGTGGGAAGGACTCACGCTGGAGAAGTTCATGGAGGATGGTCTCCTGTGGATGGGACCCCACGCTGGAGCAGGGAAAGAGTGTGAGGAGTCCTCCCCCTGAGGAGGAAGGAGCGGCAGGGACAATGTGTGATGAACTGACTGCAACTCCCATTCCCTGTACCCCTGCACTGCTGGAGGTGAGGAGGTAGAGAACTCAGGAGTGTAGTTGAGCCCAGGAATAAGAGAGGGGTGGGGGGAAGGTGTTTTAAGATTTAGTTTTTATTCCTCATTACCCTACTCTGATTTGATTGGCAATAAATTAAACTGATTTCCCCAAGTGTTTTGCCTGTGATGGTAATTGGTGAGTGATCTCCCTGTCCTTGTCTCGACCCATGAGCTTTTCATTATATTTTCTCTCCCCTGTCCAGTTGAGGAGGGGAATGATAGAGCAGCTTTGGTGGGCACCTGGCATCCAACCAGGGTCAACCCACCACAGGTGACTATGTTTTGTTGAGATAATGCTGCTTTTTGGAGCTGTTCTGCAATACTTTCTGGGGTTTTTTGGGGGGTTTTGTGGATTTTTTTTTTTAATGTAGATTTGAATATTTGCAGACAAAAATAAGAAATGTTCTCCAGAAATATTCTCCATAATAATAGCCATTTATTCCCACTGTTTTGTCTAGTCCTAAAAAGGCATGACATGAAAGACCTGTTATTTCACCTAGTCCATTTCCCACTTCATGATTGTTCCCTGAGTTATGTCTACTAGCTATTTGTCTCTCTATTTCTTCCCCTCCAATAACAAAGCACCCTTCCACATATACATATATATACACATTAATTTACTTTTTATTTTCTATATCATTAAACATGGCACTATTTGACTATCCCACAACTTCAAATAAATATATCTTAACAACAATGTTAAGCACTGTGACAAATAAGGAAAAAGGCAAGAAGAAATTGTCCTTTAAATGTGGTGTTGCTACAAGCAATGGGTGGAACATAGGACAGTATTACTGGATGTTACTGGATATGTTCGGGATTCGTGGCTTCACTTTTAGTATTGCCTACCACATGAAGAAGTTTTTCTTTTTTGAAAAGAGAAGTATCTTGCATACAGTTAATAATTTACCAAGACAAAAAGCAAGACCAAGCACTTCTCTCTCTCAAATAACCTCTCACTTTGAAAAATGCTTTTTTTCTCTCTACTGTAGGCATTTAGGAAACCTTTTGCAACCAGTGAATTGATATGAGTGGGGCTAGGCATGTGTTTAAACTTTCTACCTGTTTGTGGAATAAATTATGAGTTGTGTCTGGCTGCTACATAACTAGCCATTTATAGAGACACACCTTATTATTTTCCACTATTCATTGTGCAGGTGCTTATCTTCTTAGTTCACTGCTTCAAATAAACATGGACTAAATTAACAACAATTATAAAGCACAGCAGAATATGAAAATATACTACCTCCTTTCACTGCTCAACTGGTATATTTAATTATAGTGAAATATTTTACCAGTTGAATATTCAGAATGCAAATATTCATAAATCTGCCAAATACCATCAGATAATGTACACAACACTCCATTTAATAAAAAATAGCTAAATAAAGAAAATATGTCATTTAACATACTATGACATAATTAATGAGAGGAGTATTTGGGCTATCAAATCAATAACTGCTGAATATGAGAAAGAAGGAAATAAAGTTGGAAGGGCTTGATTCTGATTTCACCAAACATGATAGAGAATTTTTGCGAGCAAAAGCACAACTCACTGCTGCAGACTCTTTTGCACTTCCAATGTGACAGATTAGTAAAGGGGAAAAAAATCCAAACCTAGCCTAGAAACAATTCAAGTTTTCTATCAAATAGACTTTCACAATGAATGGCTGTAGACTATCATGAAACAAAACAATTTACTACTCCCAGATATTGGTAAGATTTTGCATATTTCTCATTTTTCTAAGCTAAAGTTGCTTCTGCTTCCTTTCTGTTTTTAAAACACAGGTTTTAACTTTATTTAAAAGTTTGATTTCTGAAAGCATAGTTAACACTCAGTTAAATAACAATTTAATCAGAATGGCCTGACTATGCATGGTTCATGCAAGTGTTGCTATCTTCTCCCATGTAGTTTTAATTTTTCTCATATATATGAAATCCCTAGAGCTAAAGGATTTTACAAAATCAAACACACCCATAGGCTCAGCAAATCTGAAGGGTCCCATTGCCTATTGCGTCTGTAAGGTCAAACAATTTTTAAAATGTTTGCAGAGAATTCTGATAGGAAGCGCACCTGGGTGGCATTAGCAAGAGGACAGGCTGCAGGCCAAGGGAAGTGATTATTCCCCTCTATTTCACACTTGTGATGCTGAGGCTGAAGTACTGTGTGGAATTCTGGGCTCCTCAACAGAAGAAAGACAAGGGTAGCCTGGAAAGAGTTGAACAGTAGAGGCTGGAAACCCATCTTTGCTTAGCCGGTAGACTAGAAGGCTGAAGGAGAATATCGTTGCTGTCTTCAACTCCCCATTTTTTGGTTGCAGGAAAGATGGAGCCAGGTTGTTCTCAGAGATGCAGGGTGAAGAGGTAACGGTCACAAGCTACAACATAGGAAATTCCCATAAGACTGAAGGAGAAGAGTTTTCCTCAGAAGAGTGGTTATTCATAGGGTCAGAGGCCCCGTGAGGTTGTGGGAATCCCCATCCCTGGAGATATACAAAACTCGACTGGAAAGGTCCTGGGCAACATGCTCAAACATTGCTTGACTTTGAGCAGGAGGATGGATTAGATGACCTCCAGAGCTGCCTTCCAGTCTAAAACATTCAATAGGTCTATGAATTCAAAAAGGACGTATAGGTTTTACAGAAGCTGGTGTATATATTAATTTCTGAAAACACCACTACCACCACCACTAAAAAACATATACTGCATAATCACTCCGTTGTGATTACTTGTTTGTAGAACTCAGGGCATTTTATTCACAGGCCTCATTCTTTTAGTTAGAAACTACAAGTTTAAATTCTGAATTCTTGCCTTCTGAGTGTTAGGGTGGAGAAACTCTGTTCTGCTTATACAACCAAAAATGATGTACATTATAATGAACCAGATTTATGTGCTTTCGATTCAATTTTAATAATTCAGTGAAAACCTATGTTATTTCAACAACAAAAATCCTGGATCATTATATAATAGCATTAGAATTTTTTTCCATGATGGATGAGATAATTAATCATTCCTTTATCTTTCTTAAAGCATTTCTTATTCCTCTGTTCTGATCACTACTTTTCAAAACCAAACTTACAACTTTAGAGATGATTGTGCAAACATCTCTAAAGCATTTTTTCCTTGACAAAAAGTTTCAATTAAATGGAAAATCATTGCAAAAAAATACATAGTATCCTGCTTTAAAAGAAAGAGGAAGGAAAAAAAATCCATTGGAAAATCACACTTTTACAGCTTTAAAATAAAAATGCAGTCTTTAATTTTGCAGAAATATATATACACGCATGTAATTTCCAAATTAAAGTTACACAAAAAGTTTGATTTTGACTATCAAAACACCTCGATAGTCTTGAAATAATTTGTTTTTCTCTACTTTTCACTGTACCTCACTGATAGCATCTATATGGTGGAGTGTTTTTTGCTTAAATTTTGGTCAAGTGCATTGATATTTCATTCTAACTCTGCCAGAATAAAATGATTAAAATATGGGTACATTAATGAGTACCGTAGAAAACTTTGGAATAGATTATCTTCTGTCTTTATCTGACTACAGTACAGAGGCTTTTGGCTCACTCTTTTTGTTTGTTTGTTTTTAATACACAATTTTTTTTTCTCTTTTCAAAATGCATGTGCTAAATATAGGGAAAGTATCTTATCTTGTAGATTTTATTAGCTTTTCTCACAATTTCAAGTAAGGACTAAGACTACATGTAGTATTTTTGACAAATGTGATTTGCTTTCTTGATATTTTATTTATTTATGAAGTGTCATGCTTACCTATGGTGCTTCAAAAGTAATTAGCAATATATAATGAGTCATAGTGGAAAGCTGACACAGTGGATGTTATTTGAATTCCAAAAGGTCTTGATTTACAAGCCTGGTTCATAACTTCCCTTCTAACAATTAATAATATCTTACCTTTTTACATGTAGTTGTCATAAAAGGGGATCTCAAAGCACTTTACATCAGACATAGACAACTGTTGCACTGCTTTGCCAGGATCTCGAGGTTTAGTATATACATTGCAAAAAAAAAAAAAAAAGAAAATTAAAAAAGGAAAGAAGAATGGATATGCAATATAACTGTCTTAAAAACTGAAATGGCATTTTGACTTATTTCAAATAATGACAAGGTATACAGTGGTAGTTAATGGCAACTGCTGAGGGCAGTGAGCGAGTGACTGGAGAGGGGCTTAGGTGCCGACCGGGGTCAACCCACCACTTTTTACAGTTATAATAATATAATATAATTTGAAGATAAGAAGAGGAATAAAGTTTATTACCCGCTTGGGAAATGGAAAGTTCTGCTGGCCAAAGCCCATCAGGTCACATGAAGTCATTTGAACACCAAGTATCACTGATGTATGCTATTGTTGTGGAAAGGGCTATTTTGGAGACATTCTATAATTTGGATATGAATCATTCTACTGCTTGAAAACATAGATTTTGTCATGGACTTTATCTATCTTCAAAACCAGTCTGCTTTAATAGAATCAGATAATTGTGAATTATTTAGATGATGATTTGACCCCCTTCACTTTATAACTTTCTTGAACATGTTTAGCATTCAAAAACGTTTCTCTTTTGGCTGTCAGCATTTGGGTCTTGATCCTAGATGATCTACTTGTGTACTTATTATCACTACTGAAGTAGTCTAAGGAGTATCTTGTTTAAGTATTCAGCATTGTACAAATAAAATATTGTGTACAAGTCTTATGACCTGATTCTAAGGATGTAGAAATAGAGAAGAGTTCCCAAAGGAGGACAACATAAATAACCAAGAGTTTGGGAAATAACCCTTATCTTCAGGGGTTTGTATTGCTGAGCCCTGGGAGGGAACATTGGATCATGAACTCATAGTCCTCAACTGTAACAGAAAATCAAAACTATAGAGAAGAAATCAAAAATACAGAAAGAAACAATTTTAAAAATGGATCAACCCCATTTTAAAACTAGTTCTGTTTTGTCTCAATCTTCCCTTCAGAGGGTTGTTCTGGGAATCTTCTAGTGGCTAGAAAGCTTGTTCTAGTTTCCATCTTCAAAGTATGCAAGGTTGATTAGATACAGTTTTTTTCTTGTCCTAATTGTCCCATTAGGTTAAAGAGTTCATCTCCATCCCTTGAGTATGCATTTACACAGGAAAAGTTTTTTGATAAATCTTGCTTTTTGATCTTGGCAATTTTATAGTACCTATGGTTGGAAATTCAAGTTTGAAAAATTCGTTGTCAAAATCAGATTCAGCATCTTAGAAATTTAGTTTCAAAACAACTCACTAGAAGAGGTGGTGGAATTCCTGGTCTTTGGCAAAATGAAGTTTCTTCCAAAAAGATACACTTTGAAACAGTTTTTTAGAGAAAATGTTTGGCGGCATTGTGTAGGAGACATGAGGCTGCCACTGGTGTATTTTGGTCTCAGGAGGTCTGAACAGGTGTAGGGTCTGGCTGTGATGGTTTATATTCTTCACAGCAACCCGTACGGTACTGTGTTTTGGATTTGTGACTACAATAGTGTTGAAAATACACCAGTGTTTTGACTATTGCTGAGCAGTGCTTGCACACCATCAACATTTTTCTTTTTTCTTTCTTTTTTTAATTTTTTTTTTCCACTCTGCATTTTCCTACCCCCAGCAGGTAGATCAGGGATGTGCAAGAAGTTGGGAGGGGACACATGCAGCTGACACTAACTGACCAGACGAATATTCCATGCCGTACGACGCCATGCTCAGTAACAAAAGCTCAGGGAAAGGGGAAGGAAGGGGGGATGTTCAAGGCTAAGGCATTTGTCTTTCCAAGTAACTGTTACCTGTTAATCGGTCTTTATCTTGACTCACGAGTTTTCTTCCTTTTGCTCTTTCAATTCTCTCCCCCATCCTGCTGGGGGGAGTGAGCGAGGAACTGGATAGGGGCTTAGGTGTTGACCAGGACCAACCCACCATGGTATCTTTTTACAATCTACATTTCAGGTCTGAGGAGTTTATAAGCTGCAATACTAGTATTCCTAGCACAACTATACAGCATATTTATATTAAAAACTCCTCACCTCTCCAAAGCAATTGAAAAATACTTTGAATAAGCTACAATAATTTAAAATTAATCAAGCTCTTATAATAAGAGGATGAAGATGAACTTTATATATCATAGAGCGGGTAATATCCAAGGGAAAGGAAAAAGAAATAACAGTTTGGATGGAAAGGCAATTGGACCAGAAGAAGAGATCAGGAACAATATCAGGAGGCTTTCTGGAGAGGTTCACAGAACTTCTTCAGAATCTGATATGGAAAGACTTGGGATTTTTTGATTCATTTTCTCCTTATTAGAGTTATTTTCTGGAATTTTGTAGAATGATGGAAAAGCTAAATACAGTCTCTCTCTTGTTTTTTTTTATTTTATTATTTATATAAGTCAAGTTAAACATTAAAAGTTCTTAATCACATCTTTTAAGGTCATTTAAAGACCATTCTTTGAAGGGCACTTCAAATTGTGTCTGAACTACTGTAGCTTTTTCAGTAATAGTCTAGGAGTGAGAGGTAATGTCCTAATGCTCCACTCCAAAATGGAATGTTAAACAGTGTTGGCTTGGGGAAGAAAAATGCAGCCTTTTTGTTGGAGAAGGAAGTTTTGTTTCAGATAAGCAAAATTTTTAGACATTCACATTGGTCTTAAAAAAAAAATAGATCCTTTATTCTATTGCGAAAGTATCTAGAGAAAATTACTTGCTTTATATTAATAATAAAACAAATATCTTCTTACTACATTATTTAAATTATTTACTTTTTAAATTATTTACTTTTTACTATAAAAAAAATCTTTATGAACAATGTTCCACATGCAAGTTATTCACCAGCTTCTGCCATATTTATGATACTGACAATGGGTTATTTTGTTATGTGTCCTTTGCAAAATGTAGTAAAGTTATATCCACAAGTGACTATGATTGAGGAAGAAAACATGAAAATCTTACAGGGAATAAAGCATAGTCTTGAAGCAATGGCAATAATAGGAACATACAGAAATTAAAGGATATGCTGCACAATGGCAGGCATAATATTTTCTTCATGACTTTAGGTCCAGATCTTCTTATCTCGCTTTACTGAACAGAATTTGTTATTGTTAGGAGTGCCTGAAACATACGTAACTTGCAGCATGTTATCTTGCTAACATGAGAAATCACCCATGAAACTATGCAAACAGTACATGTGGGCAAGGGGACAAGGAAAGGAGAAAAAAGGAAAGAAAGCATGTTTAGAAAAGTAAAGCAACTAGACAACATTAAATGTGTAGAAAACTGCAGACAATGACTGAAAGCAAACAATGAAAATGGAGGCTGATACGCCAGAGGGTTGTGCTGCCATCCTGCGGGACCTCGACAGGCTGGAGAAATGAGCCAACAGGAACCTCATGAAGTTCAACAAAGAGAAGTGCAAAATCCTGCACCTGGAGAGGAACAGCCCCATGCACCAGTGCATGGCTGGAAAACAGTTTTGCACAAAAGGACCTGGGAGTCCTGGTGGACACCAAGTTGAACATGAGCCAGCAATGTGCCCTTGCAGCAAAGAAGAAGAGTGATGACCTGCATTAGACAAAGTATTGTCAGCAGGTTGTGGGAGGTGATACTTCCCTTCTGCTCAGCACTGGTGAGGCCACGCCTGGAGTGCTGGGTCCAATTCTGGGCTCCTCAGTACAGGAGAGACATGGACATACTGGAGAGAGGCCAGCAAAGAGCCATAAGGATGATGAAGGGACTGGAGCAACTCTCCTATGAGGAAAGGCTGAGAGAGCTGGAACTGTTTAGCCTGGAGAAGTGAAGTCTCAGGGGGATCTTATTAGTGTTTATAAATACCTGAAGGAGTGTGCCAAGAGGACAGGGCTAGGCTCTTTTCACAGTGACAGGACAAGAGGCAATGGGCACAAACTGAAACTTGGGAGGTTCCCTCTGAACATCAGGAAACATTTTTTCACTATGAGGGTGGCCAAGCACAGTTTTCCCAGGGAGGCTGTGGAATCTCCATCCCTGGAGATATTCAAGAGCTGTCTGGACATGGTCCTGGGCAACTGGCTACAGATGGCCCTGCTTGAGTAGGGGGGTCAGACAAGATGACCTCCAGAGGTCCCTTCCAACCTTGACCATTCTGGGATTCTGCGAAAAGTCACTAAACACATGAAAATGTAAGTAAAGGAAATGAATAGCAAAGCTCAGAAAGTTCAGTAACAGAACAACATAGAAGTAATGATGTAAAGGCTGAAGACAAAGTGACAGCAGTATTTGCAGAATTAGTTCTGCCTCTGTGCCAGCATGCCCAATATATATGTTTCAATAGTACTCTGAGGTAGGTTCACTGGCATGATATATACCACAGTCTGGAAATACAAAATTTAAAAACTTGAATCCAGACAAAAATCAATGTGATTTGTGCTTCAAGTTACATATGGGTAATTTGGAGAATCCCACATTTTTCCTAATGATCACAGTGACTGTGATCCTTAAATTCCTCTCAGGCTCTCCCTTCCCCTTACCTGTGATTTGTTTTCCCCTTTAGCATTCTGTACAACTTCACAAGAACTTGCATCTTGTAACATGTTTTTCCCTCTCACATCCTTTTGTCTTCATTTTTTTCACATGATCTCAGTACAGGTGGTCCTTCTTTCCTTTTTCCATTTTTTTCTTTGCTTTTTGTGCCTAAACATGCAGTATCTGTTTGTTAGGCAACACTTTCACAGTTAAGTCCTTTCTGAAACATCACTTCAGTTGCAATATACAGAAGAATACTAATGTTAGCTTTAAAACTGTCCACTGCATTTCTTCCCTAGAATTCTCAGTGTGTCCTCCTGACATCCTTGTTTGTCTTTAAGATTTTAGGTTCTTTGGGGTTCTTTGCCATTGCTCATTCTGTGCAGCTGGTGATGCTTTGCAATTAAGGAGTAATATTAGAATCTGAGATCTGGTTTCCATTTTCATGCAAGATACACCATCGAGACAAGAGAATATATGTATTACTATGAGGACGGGAATTCGTGTTCTCATTTGCGATTGGCTAATGGCACTGTAGAGTGATTTGTAAACCTGATTATACCTAGTGATTGATAATGGTTAATTTATTTCAAAGAGTGCAGTGCCAAGACTAAAAGAAGAATCAGCCAACAAAAACATCAATTTATCATGTAGATAACTCACATCCACTTTTTTTTTCACTTTCAGCTATATTAAAATATTTTAAAAATAAAGTCCTTGAACAAAGAACATCATGGTGCTGATTCAAGGCTCTATTTAGCTGAAAATTATTCATACCCAATAGAAATGACATTTTAGTTTTAGACTGCCAAAGTGAACTTTATTAGTATGTCATTAATCATTGTCTTGGAGGTGACACCTGGGGAAAATGATTTAGTGGAGATTAGAGCACTCAAATGTAACACTGAAAATATCACATTTATTTCCAGCATCAATCAGTCAATGAAATACATATTAACAAAAAATGACATTTATGTACATTTAAATCTGCTCATTACAAAATGCACTGCTTTCTATTCAGGAACATTTTCTATTTTTTTTTTTCACATTTTATATTGAGTTTATAGTTTAAATAAAAATCTGCTGTTATCAACACATTCAATTTTAAATCTGTGTAATAAAACACATTTGAAAGAAGGTAGAAATTGGAAAGTTGTGTCAAAGAGAACTATTTGTTGGAAAAACAAACATTTCATAAAGAAATTTCCACCTCTCCATACAGTCTACAGGCATTGCCGCATAGCCAATATTTAACTCCAAAAGTTTGAAATTCTGTTCACTTTCTTAGACATTGCTGATGTTGTAATAATAACAAAAAAAACCAATAAACCAACCAACCAACCAACCAACCAACAATTTTTATTCTGAGATGAAAAAAAAAAAATTTAGAAAATCTCCCATGAAAGAGCTGGCATCAAAGTAAGTGCATATTAATTCTTATCTTTCAAAAAGCAATAAACTTTTTATAGCTTACTTAAGTCATGTGACCTGGACTAAACAATAAAATTGCTCTCTTTCTTTCCTTTACTCTCTGTGAACACTTCTCTTTATCTCACCTTTACCAGACTCAGGGTGCCATAATCTTATGGTTTCTGACATAACTTCTTTCCCCTAATTTTCCCTGGGAATTCATTGTTAAAACTGAAGAAAGCAGAAAATCACTCTTTTTTAAAGGAGATGTTATACTTGTTTTTACTAGAGGATGAGAAAATCAACTGTTTCCTACTCTTTAGGTTTTTAAGCATGAAATACTGTCCTGATAACAAAAAACAGTATCTGTTACTAAGAAATAAAATATTAAGTAACTGCAAATTAAAATCAAGCAGACTTGGTATACACATTTAGAGTTTTACAAATAAAAATAGAAGTATTCAATACTAAATTTTGCTTTATTTTAAAGATTTTTTTTCACATTAATGAAAGTTGTTATTATCTGTTTCTTAATAGAAAACTTTAAAAAAAAAAATCTCAGTATGTTGTATTCTATTCTGAAAATTTATTACGTCCTCCATTCTCCCCTTTTGCACTAAAGTGGTGGGTAGAAACATAATTTCTTGGCAATGTCAGAGAAGCATGTCTATAAAAAATTGTATATACTAAATGTTACAGAGGTGCATACTATTCCATAGTTATTATGACACAAACCTGATTTAAAGGCTGTGTGTATTATGTATGTATGCAATACAATTATATATGTTAAAAGGACAAAGTAATAAATAGAGAACTTTAAATATACTGCTGTTTCAGAGAGAAACTGAACATTCATTTTCAAAATGAGTGGCTACTATGGAATCTGAAAAATAAATATGATTCAGACCTGTTAGCATGCAGAGGCAGCTCAAGAAAGTGAGAATGAATTAGTATCTTGACATGCACAAGTCTTATGAGAAGCGGCTGAGGGAACTGGGACTGTTTAGTCTGGAGAAGAGGAGGCTGAGGGGAGACCTCATCACACTCTACAACTACCTGAAAGAAGGTTGTAGCGAGGTGGGAGTCAGTCGCTTTTCCCAAGTAGCAAATGATAGGACAAGAGGAAATCATAGAATCATAGAATTATTAAGGTTGGAAAAGACCTCTAAGATCATCGAGTCCAACCGTCAACCCAACACCACCATGCCCACTAAACATGCCCCTAAGCGCCTCATCTACACGTCTTTTAAATACTTCCAGGGATGCTGACTCAACCACTTCCCTGCGCAGCCTGTTCCAAGGCCTGATCACTCTTTCAGTAAAGAAATTTCTCCTAATGTCCAATCTAAACCTCCCTTGGCACAACTTGAGGCCATTTCCTCTTGTCCTATCGCCAGTTACTTGGCAGAAGAGACCAACACCCACCTCACTACAACCTCCTTTCAGGCAGTTGTAGAGCACGATAAGGTCTCCCCTCAGCCTCCTCTTCTCCAGACCAAACAACCCCAGTTCCCTCAGCCACCCCTCATAAGACTTGTGCTCCAGACCCTTCACCAGCTTCGTTGCCCTTCTCTGGACACACTCCAGCACCTCCATGTCCTTCTTGTAGTGAGGGGCCCAAAACTGAACACAGGATTCAAGGTGCGGCCTCACCAGTGCTGAGTACAGGGGCACGATCACTTCCCTCCTCCTGCTGGCCACACTATTTCTAATACAGGCCAGGATGCCATTGGCCTTCTTGGCCACCTGGGCACGCTGCCGGCTCATGTTCAGCCGGCTGTCAACCAGCACCCCCAGGTCCTTTTCCTCTGGGCAGCTTTCCAGCCACTCTTCCCCAAGCCTGTAGCGTTGCCTGGGGTTGTTGTGGCCAAAGTGCAGGACCCGGCACTTGGTCTTGTTAAACCTCATAGAGTTGGCCTCAGCCCATCGATCCAGCCTGTCCAGATCCCTCTGCAGAGCCTTCCTACCCTCGAGCAGATCAACACTCCCACCCAGCTTGGTGTCATCTGCAAACTTACTGAGGGAGCACTCGATCCCCTCATCCAGGTCATTGATAAAGATATTGAACAGGACTGGCCCCAGTACTGAGCCCTGGGGAACACCGCTCGTGATCGGCTGTCAACTGGATTTAACTCCGTTGACCACAACTCTCTGGGCTCGGCCGTCCAGCCAGTTTTTTACCCAGCGAAGAGTGTACCTGTCTAGGCCGTGAGCCGCCAGCTTCTCTAGGAGAATGCTGTGGGAGACAGTGTCAAAGGCTTTACTGAAGTCCAGGGAGACCACATCCACTGCCTTTCCCTCATCCACTAGGCAGGTCACCTGGTCATAGAAGGAGATCAGGTTGGTCAAGCAGGACCTGCCTCAAGTTGCGCCAAGGGAGGTTTAGATTGGACATTAGGAAAAATTTCTTTACTGAAAGAGTGGTCAGGCCTTAGAACAGGCTGCCCAGGGAAGTGGTTGAGTGGTTTTAAATACCTGAAAGTATTTAAAAGACGTATAGATGAGGTGCTTAGGGACATGGTTTAGTGGTGGCGTGGTAGTGTTGGGTTGACGGTTGGACTCGATGATCTTAGAGGTCTTTTCCAACCTTAATGATTCTATGATTCTATGATTCTATGATTTAGAAGGTACAGTCAAAGAATAATAGTACCCATCTAGGTTCTCTAGTCAATAAAACATGAGCTCCCTGGAGCTTCTTGGAGTTGAGGTGTATTTGCTTTGCTAAACGTAAAAGTAAGAATTGTCACCACACATCAGCAATCCACAACAGGGAGGAGTTTGAATAGCTATAGCTACAAATCAAAAATTTATTTGATATACAAACATTTTTCCTTACTAAAGATAGATCCTTATCATCCACAACTCTGCTTTTTTTCATGCTGGCAGCAGTGGCACTGTAAGAAATGAACATTTGTGCCTCATTGAGGGGTCTAGGGGTATGAGATGTCTATCTGAAAGACAATGAAAGAAAGTACTGGAAATGTAAAGGAAAATGAGTTATTTCAGAACTAAGTCATTGGGAGTAGAAGTTACAACCTGAAGTCTGATCTAATCTAAAGCAAATACTTCCTAAAGGTAACTTTCATTCCTGGTTTTAAAAGCACGTTTCCTGTGCAGAGGCACCTCATCACTGAGAACTCAGCGATGTTTCAGGATCAGATGAGGGCAGGGTGCTCTTTGGGGAGCAGCAGCAGAGCTCGATTTAGTTGCTTGTCTTTTCAACCAGACAATCCTTATTGCTGAACTATTTAGTCCTTCACCAGTCTAGAAAAGGCACAACTGCTGACAGAAGTAATGCTCGTTCCTTTAGATGACGTTGGAATCTTTCCATGAGCTCCAAAGAGCCCATGTTGAACAACTGATCTTCACTGTTCTATGCCTCACTGTCCTCTTTGGCTATATGAGAACTATAAAGTTGGTAAAGCAGAATGGTCTTAAATAAAGGTGCTTTATCAATATACAGTAGAGGTCAGAATGATATAAACTGAGATGAAAACACAGCAAACATAATATTTCTCCAAAGGTATCTGAAGAGTGGTAAGAGCAAGCCTCTCTGGGCCTACGGTTTGAATCTTTATAGTGGTGCAGAATGAATATAAAAAACCCACCACAAACAAAACAAAGCAAACAAAATCACAAACCACTGTATTTTAGTCAACATGAGAATACTCTCATATATAAAAGAGCATGTGCTACTAGAACACAGAATCAACTCCTAACCAAATGAAATGAATCAAGGATTTCTCAAGGTACTACAAGTATTAATATTTAACATAACCTATTTTGCTGGAGATAAAGGTCAGGAATTCATTTACAGTACCGTTATCACAAATGTGAAATCTAGCATGGATGGAGACTCAAACCATAGCTGGCTGTTAGAGGTTGCTACAGCAACCTTTAAAGGTTGAAAAAGAGGTTCAATGAAGTCAAAAGTCAGGAAGCTGAAGTTAGAACAGACTTTTTTGTTCATTTATATTAATCTACCAGACTGGTATATTCCTGATA
This sequence comes from Calonectris borealis, assembly GCF_964195595.1. NCBI lineage: Eukaryota > Metazoa > Chordata > Aves > Procellariiformes > Procellariidae > Calonectris > Calonectris borealis. Next base: position 31,938,693 of record NC_134313.1, on the reverse strand, counting down.
CTTTAAACACAGTCCACCTAAATGAGTTTCATTTGTCTATGTGTGATTTTGTTACAGGAATATTAACTGTTTAATACATCAAAATGTATTTTGTTATGTTGCAAGCTGAGATAACTTGTTTTCTAAGTATTTATTAATATATTAGTAAAGCAGTAATGAACAGGTTGCATGGACTGTAACTATAAAATTAGCTTTTGAGTGAATATTGTAGTTGAATCCTGCTATGCAAAACAGAGAATATTTTGCCTTTAGGTTCTGTGAAGCTTTTTATATTTAAAAAATAAATTAGTTCCCCTGTTCATCTGTGAGTGAAGATGTGCTTCAGTATGGAGAGAAGTGACTTTTATAGATGTTCTTGGCTGGCAGGAGGTCTCTTCTGGGTTTAATAAGAAACACATATTTTGAAAACATTTCTTACAATTCCACATATTTTCTAACATTCTTAGGGAGGTAAACTTTTCTAAGGTCTGTTTAATCAAGTTAATCAAAAATTCTTATAAATGTAGCCTGTTATATCACTAAATAATGATGATCATAATGTGTGAATTTTTTTTTTACTACAAATAATAATTACATTTACGAAAGCATTTCAGAAGTTCCCAAAATAAATTTATTTTCTAAGAATGTTCGCTAAAGAAAAAGGATTGTCCTAACACAATCTTGATAATTAAAAGCAGCAGTTATTCCAATGATGGTAAATACTATCAGTAGAGCGAGTGTAGTGAAGGCATGGTAAAATGGCTTACAGTTTCTTCTTTTTTTTCTGGAGTTTCTATTTAGACTGTTTCTCAGGTTCACATTTTATTTTATTTTATTTTTCAGAATGTAATTATTAAATATGAGTCAATAGTCTGCCATACTGTCACTGTTTGTTTTTCCAACCTTCTCTGTTTCCATTCCTTGAAGAGCAACAATTTTTGCACATGTCGTTTTATTCATTAGTCCCTTAGGATGATTCCTCTCTCTCTTTGCTGTTTATTAATTGGTCTAAATGGTGATTGATGTTTCATATAATAACCTCTGAATAAACTTTTTGCTGTTTTCTGAAATTTTGTCTGACATTGGCCCCTCTACCTCAGGCAACTTATAGAGGAAACACAAAAGTCTTATGAGGCTGTAGAATAAATGATTAAGAGTATGGAGTTCATGTTAAGAATTAATAATAACAGTAGATTATGCCATTAGGAAGAGAGATGTATGAAAGGACACAAATATATAAAAACGTTAGAAAAGTAATATAGGAAACTTTCCAGGCCCCAATTTTTTTGTTTTTATAGACCTGGATTGCTTTCAGCAGACTAAGACTTCTACTTCCAAAGTTATTACTTGCTTTTGCTTTTAATGTTTTCTCTAGCACACATCGCTCAGTGTCACCAGTACACTGTTGAGAGTACTCAGTCCCCTCAACAGAGATCTCATTTTCAAAACCTATTTCACAAATTCAAGCAGGAGAAGTCAACAGACATATCCTTACCACTTGATGTGTTTCTAAACACAGGTTTCCCCCAGATTTACTTAATTCCCTGGATGAGAGCTTGACAGGGTGATAACAATGTCCTTTGGGTCATGAAACAAAGTTCTCTTTCCACTTTGCTAGAAAACTTGAGAAAATATATAGTAGTCTCTTACTGACTTTTACATTTTTCTCCCTCCCCCTCTTTAAATCATATTAATACCTTTTGCACTACTCTTTTCTCACAAAAAAGCCTTGAATCTTGTTTACTGGGAACCTGCCCTCTCAGTGACTTTTATCTTTTTGAGTTTCAGAGTTGCAAACACTTATTTTGAAAAGCAACAATTCAGCAAAATGTTGATTTATTATTGGCTTCCTACTTACTCCTTAGCTTGTGTAATGTAATAGCCATAGCCACCATACTCTCCTCAGGTTAGTAACATACAGTATGCATTAATAAGGGAGCTTTACTAGTCTAAAAGCTCTGCATTTATATGACTGGAAACATGCACATCAGAAAATGAAAGCAAGTCAGTTCCGGTACAACCATTGTGTGACAATTTTTACGACACTTATTACCTGTGCAATATGTGCAGTCACCATGGATTTATGAAAGGCGGGTCCTGCTTGAGTAACCTGATCTCCTTCTATGACAAGGTGACCTGCTTAGTGGATGAGGGGAAGGCTGTGGATGTTGTCTACCTAGACTTTACTAAAACCCTTGACATCGTTTCCCATAGCATTCTCCTGAAGAAACTGGCTGCTCATGGCTTGGACGGGTGTACTTTTGGCTGGGTAAAAAACTTGCTGGATGGCTGGGTCCAAAGAGTTGTGGTGAACAGAGTTAAATCCAGTTGGCGGCCTGTCATAAGTGGTGTTCCCCAGGGCTCAGTATTGGGACCAGTTCTGTTCAATATCTTTATCAATGATCTGGACAAGGGGAATCGAGTGCACCCTCAGTAAGTTTGCTTACAACACCAAGCTGGGTGGGAGTGTTGATCTGCTTGAGGGAAGGAAGACTCTACAAGGGATCTGGACCGGCTGGATTGATGGGCTGAGGCCAGTTGTATGAGGTTCAACAAGACTAAGTGCCGGGTCCTGCACCTGGGTCACAATAACCCCATGCAACGCTACAGGCTTGGGGAAAAGTGGCTGGAAAACTGCCCAGAGGAAAAGGACCTGGGGGTGTTGGTCAACAGCTGGCTGAATGTGAGCCGGCAGTGTGCCCAGGTGGCCAAGAAGGCCAACAGCATCCTGGCCTGTATCAGAAATAGTGTGGCCAACAGGAGTAGGGAGGTGATCGTGCCCCTGTACTCGGCACTGGTGAGGCCGCACCTTGAATCCTGTGTTCAGTTTTGGGCCCCTCACTACAAGAAAGACATTGAGATGCTGGAGCGTGTCCAGAGGAGGGCAACGAAGCTGGTGAAGGGTCTGGAGCACAAGTCTTATGAGGAGCGGCTGAGGGAACTGGGACTGTTTAGTCTGGAGAAGAGGAGGCTGAGGGGAGACCTCATCACGCTCTACCTGAAAGGAGGTTGTAGTGAGGTGGGTGTTGGTCTCTTCTGCCAAGTAACAAGCGATAAGACAAGAGGAAATGATCTCAAGTTGCGCCAAGGGAGATTTAGATTGGATATTAGGAAGAATTTCTTCACAGAAAGGGTTGACGAGTATTTGAACAGGCTGCGCAGGGAAGCGGTGGAGTCACCATCCCTGGAGGTATTTAAAAGACATGTAGATGTGGTGCTTAGGTACGTGGTTTAGTGGTGGACTTGGCAGTGCTAGGTTAGTGGTTGGATTTGATGATCTTAAAGGTCTTTTCCAACCTAAATGATTGTATGATTCCATGATTCTATATCCAAAGACCCTTCAAACTGAGATTATATGTTTGTGCAAAATGTACTGAAATATGTAATGCAATCATCAAATGTATTGCAAGTAGTAAGAAAGAAGAATACAGATCAAAAGAAAGGGAAAGAGGGGCACACCAAGCTCAAGAGAGATTTAGGGATGGCTGAACCAGCTTCTCAGAGATTATTCAACTCCTATGACAGTAATGGTTTAGTCACATATTTGTTCACCAATATGGGAAGGTAATCACAGGTTCAACTCATTTTCTGTAGTGTATTAAAGTTTATTTTTTTAAAAATGAGCCTCTCCTCTTCACATGATATTTTTGTAATCAAAATCATGTGTATTGCAGTTATTGCTTTACCTTTAAATTCTTCACATCATCCTTGTGCAAGTGGCCTTAAGAAGACCTCTGAACTGCATGGTCAAACTCCTTGGGATAAAAACTTATCTTAAGAGTGAGTCTTTACAATGGAAGTTGTGGGCAATTTTCACAGTGTAGATTCTGTCTCCTTCCCGTTTCAGTTCTCAATAACTGTAAACTGAAGCTTAAGTCTGTAGGTTTAGATCAGTAGAATCACACAGGCTTTAAAGGCTAAAGCAGATTCAGAATTTGGCCCACAGATCATCCTCTTTATTTTATACACTAAGGAGTACAAGTCAGAGTCTGGAAACAAAATAGGAGTGTCTAAAAGTACCTTTTTGTCCAGTGTGGGTCATTTGACTTCAGTGGCTATAACTTTCTCTTGCTCACGTTTTGATTAGTCCTCCTGCTAGCTTCTTAGAGGGGACAAAAAAAAAGGATCATATAATTGCAAGCCAGGGACAAATTGACTGAGGGGTTTACAGAAACTAATTTCTTTACTAGATCTTACACTTTTCATTTAATTTTTCAAACGTGTTAACCTCCACCAATGTTTTAAACTAGGGCATTTTTTCTCTAGAGTAAGCAAACTAATAGAGTATATTAAGCAATAGCATAAAAGAACACCTGTGCAGTAATGAGATAACAGATTTCCCAAATGAATATAGAAAAGGAACATATTGCCTAACTAACCTCTTTACCTTTTTGGAAGAGATAAGAAATGATGACAATGGCAGCTGAGATGAGAGCATTTACGGGGATTTTCTTAATCCTTTGGTAAATTATAGGAACATATTTTGGTTTGCTTTGGCAGTCGGAATGAAAGAGGTCAAGGGATAAAAAGCTGATTTTAAAAATATCATATAAAGACATTTTTGATATCAATGGGAAGTTGCACTGCTCACTACCTACAATCAAAGCAGGGAGTGGTGCATAGATGGAAAGAATATACTAAACACATGATAGAAACCCACTGCTCAAACCCTCTAGTTATATATAAATTTCTTGGCAGAAAACCCAGTTAACAACTTGTTGAAATTTCTGATGATTCAGAACTTTGAACAAGTAGTTAATGAAGATTGCATGTATCGAAAGGAGTTCAGGTAGATAAAACTTAACTGTATAATTGGCTTCACACATGGAAAATGAAATCTAACACTGAAGAACATAAAGTATCACACATACAATTTCAAGAATATAGTAAGTAGAAATTGAATAGGAGTGCTCCGAAGCCAGGAAGTTTTGAAAAGTGCCTGTAAATTAAAATGGATGGCAAAGACTAAGCCTAAAAAGTGTACAGAATACTGGGCTGAAGCTGATGTAGAACATGCTTGCATACAATAGTAGTGAAAACCTTGCCGTTTTTCTAACACAATGAAAATGCTTATTAGAGCAGATAGGCAAAAACCAGTTCCAGTGCTGCAGCATGAAATTTATGCAATTTGTCAGTACATAGATTCAGTTCAGAACAATTACGCAATATTGCCCTGAATTTCAGGAGTCTAGGATTAAATCTGACCTTAAAGATGGTAAGGGCTTTTGAAGACCTCAACACTGATGCTTTGTTTAAAAACAGCAATATGAAACTGAAACAGGCAGGCCACTAAGTAACTGTGCTTTCTTCATTTTAGTTGGAGGCCATGTAAAACTGGAAGATTCCAAACGATGGTGTCACGTTATCGTACTTTGCTACTTGCATTCCCACCTGTCAGAAAAAAGCTATGAGGCCACCCTCGCCAAAGATTCCTTGGTTGTCATAGAAATTTTTGATTTTATCAAGGGTGAATACTTGTTCTTTTTGTGAGTATTTCTAAAGAGGGATCTGCTCTTAACATCTGAGTTTAAGAAATGAACCCACTGTAGTAACTTGTACATCAAATGTGATGGATTCATCATGGATTCACTGTTTTTCCTGTCTTCTTTGGTTGTCTTCTAGAGAACTCAATTGCAGAAGTTGAATCATAGGAAATTGTTTACCTTCTGTATTTGCTGAACATATAAAATACATTCCCACAGCATACTGACTAATGAATTAAAGGCTTTATAAATAAACTAATAAGCTAATTAAACCTTTATATGTTACATGCCTCTACACTGTTACCATATTTATTATACTGATTTTTCCATACGTTGGTGAGAGCTTTGTTATGTGTGGTTACAAAATACTTTTTAAAGTTACTTTAAAAATAACATTAAAAATTATTATTTGCACACTTCCAAACTCTGTGCACTAAATAATTCCTAAAATTAATTACGTATAATAAATTTAAGATTTCCACAAGAAAGAGTAACATTCCCATAGGAAGACCTTATTGAGATTAAATTATAGTGTTTAGTTTGTTGAATGTAGAGCATCAGTACCAAAAGCAGTGGAGCTTTCATCTTTAACATCTCTGTGATGTCATTACATTGGAAATGGAATGGGGAAATGTTACAACACTGTTTGAGACCTTAATTTAGAGGAAAGCAAAGACAGTGCATGACTATATTACTGGAGTTGTACCATACCGATAGTAAATGAAATCATCTCAAGACAGGAAAAAAAACCAAACCTCTTGATAGTCTCCCTTGCCTGCATGTAGAAAGATTATTTATGACTGAAATCTGGAATTTTTTTGAGCTTACATACAGAACAGAAAAACATCAGTTCTTTGTGAAGGAAAGCATGAAGCTCTGGACCTTGCACTACAGGCAGCTGCTGCAGTTTGGGACTATAAAGGCATTATTTTCCTAGAAAGAAACCTTAAGAGGGTACAGTCTATCCAGTGGTATTTTAATTAAAGCAAAAAGGATGAAGGTGTAGAAGCATTAGTTTTGCTTTTCTGTTTGAAAAATCAAAAATGATATTATATCAACCAGGCTATTTAAGTACATTTTCAGTCTCAGTAGATTCAAACGAAACCTATTAAATCAGTTAAATCTAAAAACGGTGGCAATGATAGATGATCTTTCTGGCTCCTGCAATGCTCTCACCAAAAATACTGCATCACCACCAGGGTATCTGGGATTCTAATCAAAGATTTCACAGGAGAAAGTAATGAATATTACTCTTTTTATGCTTTAGGAAAATTGCAGATATCCTATTTCTGGACACTTAGTGGTTGGGCTGAGACAATACAATTGTTAATGAAATGGTTTGGAAGCATCATGGACTTTTTATAAACTAGGATGATTACTTTCAAAATTACTTTCAGTGAGGGAAACCATCTTCCACATGCTTGTGATCTTTTTGGTCAGTGCAAGAAGTAAAATCATTATGTCAAATAGCCTTTGTGTGTGTGTGTGTGTATGCACAGATACATGCATATATATATGTATGCATATAAACATGAATGTGTATATCTGTGTACCCATTTGTGTATATAGATGTATATATCTATATATTATATTTATATAAAGTTCTCATCTGTAACTACTCCTCACCTTGCCTGATCCCCTTCAAAGATTTTGGAAGAAAGTCCCTAACAGGCAGCTGAGTAGATTGCTACAGCCTCCAAACTGAAAGACTGAAAATGTAAACCTGCAGTATTGGTCAGCAGTAATCAGAAAAGGAACAGCTCTGAGAGGCCTTGATCTTTCTAATAAACAGACAAACACTGGCTTTAAGGCAGTCATAAAAGAATTCTACATGCTCTAACACATGCTAAAGCTGAATACCAAGAGGCTATGATATACCGGCTTTTTTTCTTGTGATCAAATGGATTCAGCAATGTGAGTTGGGCAGAATATGAACCTCAGGGAGATCCATGGCATCACTAGAATGAACACAGAAATAGGGAGGTAATAGTTAGGGTTGGGTGAACCTTTTGTAAAAGCTACCTATCTTACTAAAGAAAATAATAAGAATTTGGGTTTTATTTATTTTTCCCTGTCATGCAAAAATTCTCAGCATAAATTAAAACTTTACATTGAAAACAACAAAGACCTAATAAAAAATTTCTGGGATGATAATTTCCAGTTTGGAGTTTTTCATTAAAAAGATCTCACTAGCAAAACCGATAGGAGAGTTATTTGAAAAATAATCCCTCCCTGAATCAGAATGGATTAAGTCTTTTAACGGAACTGAAATATCTTCTGGCTGAAAAGGGTAGATCTCTGCCTGAGCTCATCAGCATAAAATGCCTTACCAGGAAATTTAATCTTACTGTTATCAAACATTCAAGAGGCCTTTACAAAAAATGCAATCTTAATATCATCAAACATTCTTTAGTTATCTGTTGATTTCCTATCTTGTAAGCAGAGCTGATTGAATAATGGATTTTTCATTGCAAAATTGAAAATATAAAAAGTGATAACTTTGTACCAAAAAAAGTATTTCATTTAAACAGAAATTAATATATTGTAATATATTAACAAGTATTTATTTTTATATATATATAAAGACAATATGTTGGGCAAGTTAAAATGATTTTGCAGAAGCAACATAACTTAAAAATGTTATATAAAGTTTAGTCTAAAAACTTCCTTTTATATTTATAGTTTTGAAGTAACTTTTTTTCTGGACATTTCAATGTTTTTAAAAATTGTGGTTCAGGTCAATCTCATCAATGTTTACTGAGAAAGTAATTATTTGCTGTTGTTTCTAGCCTAAATGAAGAATTCAGGATATATATTTCTATCCTCTGCATGAGGATAATTATTAAGTGGTATGATGGCTAGTTTTTTATTCCCAGCAAATCATTAGCTGTGATCAGCAATATCCTGTCTTGAATGTATAGCACAGTTTCAATTTTAGTATAGCCAAAAGGAATGACACATTATTTCTGTAAACTACAAGGATTCTAAAGGGTTATTATACCAGCTGAACTTGATGTCATATTCTCCATCTGCTATGGCAGATGCTCCATTCCAATGTGAATATTAAAGTCATACTGAAAACAACTTTTGTAATTGTAAGAAACATTCAGAACATGAAAGGAAGATGCTGCAGTTTTTGATGATGTGTATGCTATCATTACATATGTCACAATGAATCTAAGAGTAAAACATTACAGATCATATTTAAGAATGCAGTGCAAGTTAACTGTTGACAACTATATTCTTAGCATTATTTTTAGTGCACATTTTTCCATTCAGTCTACAATATAGTAACTTGAACTAAAATATTTTGTAATTACTCTTTTTATTTGTGACCCTGACATAAGTCTATTGTGCCACCTCAAATGTATTTGTGTTAAAATAACCAGTCACAAACCTATCCTTAAATTATTTCAGAAAATAGGAGTAGAGAGAACAGGAAACCTTTCCCTTACTGAACTGATTATAGAAGTCTAACAGCATAGAGTATAAGAAATTGTGGTGGTGCATTCATACCCCCCTTCTTCCCTGGACCACTTGTTGATCTGGGCCGCCTGTTGATCTCAGAAATTTCCATGAAACCTCGGCCTTGGTGTATTGAGTCTGGCAGTTGAGCGCTCCTTGACTGTATCAGAAACTCTGCACAGCTGTGGCTGGGAACATCCTCCTACTGTCTGGCCCGGGTGTCCAGCAGAACAACACCGAAACCTTGAGAATTCTTTAGTAATTACTACCTGGGACTGTGGCCAGGATGGAAGTTTACGGATGACTAAAGCCAACCATCTTGCGAACCTATAAATGGTGGTCCTAAGTGAGGCCCTTTGAGCTCTCCTGGACCGCAGCAGCTGCACCCAGCATCTCCCTCTGAGTGGGACGCCTCTCAGAGCTTGAGATCTTTCAGGCCTGCGATACTCGGAGGACCACTGGGTCCTGGGTGAGTCCCTTTCGAAGCTCAACCCTTCGCGTGTTGAGAGGGAATGCCTAGACATTTGACGTGAATATTTCTTCACTTAAATCGAGGGGAATTTTTAACAGGTATACCTTCTGTATATTTTTATATATATATATGTTTCTGTGTGTGTGTGAACTAATAGTAAGCATAATCTGTAATTAAGTTGTGATTGTAGTAGACTTACTAACCTATTTTGCAAATATTGAATAGTTAATGATTAGGCGTTACTAAAGTTTGTTAATGATTAGTTGATAACTAAGTGTTGCTAAATTGTGAATGAAACCTAGACTGTCCCTGAAATATAAACCCTTAGACGATTTTCCCTTGTATGTTTCACCCATGTAATAAGTAATAGAGTGAACCTTACCATCTAATTCTATTAGGTCGCACCTTTATAAATCTCTATTAAAAACACTTTCTGCTAGTTTCTTTGACGGTGATTTTTTAAGCGGCCTCTAAACCACTCTCTCGCGACAGAAATATTCAACTACATATACCTACTGGAATGAATAAGAGCCTAAGGGTTATTTTGGTTGTGCTTTTATAACATCCAACAAAGACTCACTCATAATTCATGCACATGCACGTGTATTAGAACATTACACAATGTAGGTAACATTAGCTAAAAATTACCTAAAATTATCATAGAATCATAGAATAGCCCAGGTTAGAAGAGATCTCAAAAGATCTGGTCCAACTTTTGCTGGGAAAGGGAGCCTAGATGAGATTATATAGCACCCTGTCCAGTCGTGTCTTGAAAATCTCCAGTGATGGGGACTCTACCACATTCCTGGGGAGGTTGTTCCAGTGGATGATTGTTCTTACTGTAAAAATTTTTCTTATGTCGATAATGAAACCTCTCCCAGTGCAAGTTGTACCTGTTGCCCCTTGTCTTCTCCATATGGCTCCTTGTGAAGATAGAGCCTCCATCCTCTTTGTAGCTGCCCTTTAAGTACTGGGGCAAAGTACTGTAAGTCCAAAGTTCGTGGTCCTCCTTTAGACCCTCTCCAGTCTGTCCAAGCCTTTCTTGAATTGTGGGGACTGGAACTGGACAAAATACTGCAGCTCCAGGTGCTGTCTGACCAGTGCTGAGTAGAGTAGGATGGTCATGTCTCTATCTCTGCCAGTAATGCCCCTGCAGATGCAGCCCAGGATCCAATTTGCCTTTGTTGCTGCAGCGGTGCGCTGCTGCCTCATGTTCAGCTTGTTGTTGTCCACCAGGACCCGCAGGTCCCTTTCAGCAAGACTATCCCCCCAGCCACACATATCCTAGCCTGTACTGGCCTCTTGGGTTATTCTGTCCCAGATGCAGGACTTAGCATTTGTCTTTGTTAAATTTCACACTCTTCTCGCTTGCCCACTCTTCCAGCCTGTCCAGGTCTCTCTGTGAGAGGGCTCTCCCTTCTGACGTGTTCACCTCACCAAGTGGCAAGTCTGGTGTCGTCAGCAAATTTAGTGAGGGTGCTTTCAATCCCATCATCCTGGTAATTTATGAAGATGTTGAACAGTTTGGGACCCGCTATCATTCCCTGGAGAACCCAACTTGTGATGAGCTGCCAGCCTGAGTAAAAACCCTTGATCACCACCCTTTGAGTACAGCCTGTTAGCCAATTCCCTACCCATCTCACAGACCACCCATCCAATCTGTATCTTGCCAGTTTGTCCAGGAGAAGGCTATGAGAAACAGTGTTGAATAATTTGCTGAAGTCCAGGTAAACATTACCCACTGCTCCCCCACATGTTGACAGAAGATGTTATTTTGTTGTAGAATGTGATCAGGTTAGTCTGGCATGATTTACCCTTGGTAAATTTGATTGCTATAGGGTGCTGAAATTATATTTATTTATGGCATCAATGCTCTGAACAACAAAGCTTTGCAAACAAAATAAGAAAGGATTGAACATGTCTTTTTTGTTACATTTTATTATTATTACTAAATTACATCAAGAGAAAAAAATGAGAAAAATGCTTTTCAAGTGACCAGTTTCAATACCCCTTTCTTTGCAGTTATGCTCTTAGTCTGTGGGAAGAACACATGCGTTAATCTACTGATCGTCAGATGAAGAGTAAAATGTGTCTCCCAGGAGTGCTGGCCTGACTCTGCAGGTCTACAGCAACTGTCATGTACTCTTAGTAATTCCAGCACTGCCAGATTGATCTGAAAATTTGCTGTGGACATGCCTAGGGCTTCAGCAGATTAGGTGGGCTAATAGACAGCCTTAGAAAATTCTAAACAAATATTAATATTTTTCACAAGCATCTGGACAAATTTTCCAGGGGAAAAAACCCAAAATGCGTGGTAGTCACTATTATCTCAAATTTTTTGTTATTTTTTTGACTTGCATAAATATAGATCAGACTGTGTAACTTTGTTAATGAAAATACAGACGCAAAAGAGACAGACATTCATAATTCTAATAGTGCAGAAAAACATTCTGAGGTCAACAAGACATGTTCATAAACATATTTATCCACCTCCTTTGATCTTACAATGAGGTGCAGATTCTTGTCACTATTGTGAAGAAGTGTTTCTTTCACCACTTTGGATTTCTCAAAGGGGTTGTCATACCTGTGTCTGCTGCCCTGCACAGGTCATAGTCAGTCTTATTCAATATTTTGTCAGCTACTATTAAAAGTTTCAGGGGCAGGTGCAAGATGTTCAGAGCGCTGCGGAAAACACAAGCAACATAATCTATTCATTAGGTTTTACTCTGACATTCATGTGCTAACAATAAATTTTAACACTTCAGCTACAGTATTTACAATTCCTTACAAATTCATTACAATAATTATGATAACTGTAGATTTTCTTGAAACCCACTCTAGATTTTCTTGAAATCCACATACATATCAATCCAGTATACTGCTGATTCTGATTTACTAGCTTCAGAGCAATGACTTCTCGCTTTAATAATCCCCTGGAATCAGAACAGGCTTTTCTCAGGGTCTTCATGTGTGACCCTTTTAAACATTTACACACTGTAATCCAGCTGTCTTTCATCCTTGGAAAAAGAGGAGTGAGCATATTCAGCACTTAAAGCCTTTTCTAATAGGACTCCTAATCCCCAGATAAGCCTTGTAGTCCTCCCCACCCCCACCCACAGATTCTGTCCAAGGTTGCAAACAACGTGCCAGACCCGGGCTTCTGATAAGGTGTGTAATTGAACTATTACGCGTCTTAAAACATAACTAGCCCCTTTGCTTATGCACTTTAAGTCCTTGCTAGACTGTTTTGAACAATCTTTATGTATGCACTTTCTACCATCACTAAACTATGTCATTATTTTGTTACCACTGTTACATATTTCATTACAGCATTACTTTTTTCATGTTTATTAATCTAAAATGGACATAATGTACTAACATTAAATTATCTTCCCCTCTGTGGTGGTTAATATCCAAAATCCCACCAAACTGCTTGCTTACTTTTCCCCTCAGCAGGACGGGAGAAAATAGGAAGGATAAGAACAAGAAAGCTCATGGCTTGACATACAGATAGGCAGATCACTTACCAATTACAGCACTGTCATGGGCAAAACAGACTTACCTGGAGAAAATTGACATAATTTATTGCCAATTAAAATAAAGAAATAAAAATGACTAATTTGGGTAGTGGGAAGCAAAAAGACATTAAAACAATGCCTTTCCTTCCCCCTTTCCCAGGCTCAACTCCACTCCTCTACCCCTCCGATAGCAGTGCGGCGGGGTAGAGGGTGGAGGGTGACTGTCAGTATGTGGCAGTTTCTCTCTGCTGCTCCCTCCTCTTCACGCTTTTCCTGTGCTCTGGTGTGGGCTCTCCTCGGGCAGCAGTTCCTTCAGGAATATCATCTGCTCTGACGTCGTCCTCCATGGGCTGCAGGGCAATCTCTGCTCCAGCACCTGGAGCACCTCCTCCCCCTCCTCCTTCTCTCACCTTGGTGTCTGCAGAGTTGTTTAGCTCACGTCTTTTTTCTCACTCCGCTCTGCCTGCCCAGCATTTTAGCCTTTCTAAAACACGTTATCACAGAGGCACCACCAGCCTGGCTGAGGGGCTCAGCTGTGTCCTGCGGTGGGTCTGTTGCAGCCAGCTGGAACTGGCTGGAACCGGCTGTATCCGGCATGGGGCAGCCCCGGCCTCCCCTCACAGAGGCCGCCCTGCAGCCCCTGCTGCCAAAACCTGGGCACCAGCAGCCCATACAACCTCTATACCTGCAATCCCAGTGCACCTGTAAGGTGTCTTCTCCTCTTTTCCTGCCTTTGCACTGTGTATCTACGTACACATTGATACCACATCAGAAAAAGACCCATATATCTTAATGTTAAATTTTGCAGAGTGCAGTTCTTGCTGAGACAGTGATTTGTAGATATACCCTGTAGACATTGTGAAAAACTTCAAATTAAGGTAGGTATTCACAGCTTCTCAACAGGTACCTGAAACTGGAACTTCTGAAGATTCTCCATTGATAATATGCTGTTACAAATGACAGTGTTAATTTTCAGATTTATTGAATGGCAAAAACAATAATTGCAGATTTACAAAATAATTTGTGAATTAGTAAGGTAGGTTTACATGTTGTCCTTTTTCACATTTTTCATTTGCAAGACCTCAATAGCTGAAGTTTTAGTTACAATCTTTTACTGAGAATTGAATTTTAGCATATTTCATCATTTGTCTCTTTACGGGAGTCACTGGTGCACACAGTGTGTGTAGTCATTATAGAGGTGAAACACTCCTGCCCAGGAATGTGTGCAGAGTGTGCTATTCCACACAGTAAAAGGACTGATCTTTGCTAGAAAATGTTATTTGCTCAAGTACAGAAAATAAAGAAATGAAAATGCAGGGAGGAAATACTTCATAGAATAATTATAAATGCCTGCAAAGCCATCTGTTCCTGCTGACATTGAAGACTTCTGAACTAGGCTATACCTTTATTGAATGAGAACACATATACAGCATCCAACTACCATGTTCTTTTTAGGAAACATACTGTTGGTGGATATCATATACTAAATGTCTGAAAAAAAGAGAAAAATAAAAATCTAAATAACAATGCTTAGGGAGAGACCTTGGTTGACCTTCCTGGAGCAAATCCTCTTCTTTGCACAGAAGAACTAGTAATTCATGTTTAGTGATTGTGAGAACTTGTGTGTTACTCCAACAGCTTTTAGAGGAAATGTCTGTTACAGATAAGGCTAGTTTGTTTGGGTTTTTAAACTATTCCTCTTAGATTCTTGTTCTAACAATACGGATGAAAACAGAGTGAAAATAATTGTTCATGTGGGGTGGGCATCTATTCAATGTGGATTAGACTGAATGTGGCAGGTAACTGATTAATTTCTGTCATAAAAGAGAGGACTTCCTTTTGGGTTATAAAAGATAAGTGATGAAATGGTGTTTTATTGCTAAATCTCTGATCTTAGCCACCTGTATGCCATGTTCCTATTGCTTATAAAAACATGAAGACTTACAAAGCATAGCGGAGTTCTCTGAGGGGAATTTCTGCTTGTTGGGTTGTGTAGTGAAACACTTGTACTTTGTTTTTGAAACCCGTGAGCAAATGCTTCTGATCTGGCCTATGAACTTATGTTCGGCTGATGACTAAGTAGTAAGGTGAAAATATTCTTATATCAATGTTTCTGTTTTTCATTTATTTGAACATGAAAAGGGACCATTGCTGTAATCTCATATGGTGATAGGATGTTTATGGAATAATTTCCATATTGGACCCTATAGTGACATGGGGAAGTTTGCAGAATTTCCATGCAGTTTACCTATGTTTGATTTATGGCACAAACTCAAACCAGTATGAAAAGAAATCAAAATGATCAAGTTGTGTATAAAGCTAAACTACATGATTTTGTTATTTCAGCCTTGAACATCTCTGCATTCCTTACGATGCTTCTTTCTTATGTCATAATTGAAACCTTAATTGTGAGATTTAGACAAGGGCCTAAGTGCTACCTAAAGTACAGCCATTTCCTGGTCTGATATCTGTGATGAACACTAACATCTAACAGAAGAAGAGACTGTAGACTTGTAGCTCTGTGAATATGGTGTAACCTTTACAGCAACAGCCCACTTTGTGCTTTGTTAACAACATAAACCTCAAGGTTTGTCAGGGACAGGTTTACCTGGACTTGGACTACATGAAAGTTTGTTTAAGCTTGTTTAGCTGTAACAGCTGTCTAACAAGGTGACTGTTCTTTCATTTTTTTAGCTTTTGCTTAGCTTTGTTCGGTTGCGTGGTATAACATCTATTGTTATATGTACTTTTTGTAACTAACAGATAGCAATAACAAGCAGCTATGCTGTGTAGAATGAACTATTTATGATCCTAGAATAAAAATGCAGTGTAGAGGAGTACAGGGGATTATAGCAAAGGCCTTGAAAGCATGGGCACAAAATGTTACCCGTCTCCTTAAAGCTATAGACAATTTATCAGTGGTTAAATATCCGTTATTAAATAAATGCATCTTTGGGAGTTGGTTAAAACAATTTAAGGAATAGCAATGAACAGGTAGATATTGTATGCAAAATATCATATACACCAAGTTCGGATTTGGATCATGGAATTAGAGAGCAATAAAGAAAGAGTAAAGTGTAAGGCATGGTAGAAAATGTAGGAAAATAATCCCAAGTATATCCCAGAGTGAAGAGGAAGAAATCTTCACCATCAACACCATACTCCTTCCAGAAAGGGCTTAGGATGCTGAGGATTCAATACAACCTTCCCCCAGACTGAGGCTGTCAATCCTGGGACACAGTGGAGCAGTGGAAAGGCCCAGAAATCATGTATAATAATTTTAACTGTGATATTATTGGGACTTTTTATTTAGTAGTAATATTTTCTTCCTTTTTCTCTAATAGTTAAATCTGGGCTGAAAAGAATTCTTTAGTTAGACTGTTTCAGTTAAACTAGCAATAAATTATTGTATTTCTATATAAGGTGTATTCCTTTAGCCTACATAAACTGCCCAAGTTTAAGAGCAACAAATGATGAGAATTTAGGCAAGTCGAGATGTAGTCTGAACGCGAAAAGAACAAAGACAGGGTTCGAGCCAGAGAAATTCAGACTAGAAATCCTACATACCTGGAAACATTTCAAAGAGGACTAGAATACTTCCCAATACCCTAAATTATCTAACAGCTTCTCTTTTCATGCTTCTTCCACTGTATATATGGCATGAATTTTGTCTGGCATTATTTGTTAGACCATTAACATTATATACAAAACAATGCTCAAAAACCAAACACAAACAACAAACCCTACTGTAAGGTCATGAAGGTCAGAATTCTCACACATCTCAGACTTGGTTTTTTTTATCATTATAGTTCAATCTAACATTGTGACAAATTCAAGAATTGCTGAAGTGTTCAGAAAGTTTAATGAATGTATTTATTCCTATTGCCTTCTATGCATTTCCAGTCTACTCTTTCACACACTGCAGTTTCAATCAGAAAAATTGGGAAATAGGTTAACAGCATATAAACTGTTTTCTCTTTAATTGCCCCATGATGTTATAATTTAAAGGCAACATGTACTGTCTAAAGAGCATAGCCAGCAGCCTGTTGGAGTTACATATGTAGGACAAAGAACTACTTACACCCTGGAAAAAAAAAAAGGTAAATTGGTAAGGAATGCTGTAGCCAAAGTGTTCATCTTGATAATAGCAATACAGACAACTGATTCTCTCTTCCTAAAACTGAGTTGCACTCAGCTGCTCAAAATGAATTAATTTTATTGTTCCTGAATCAAGCCAACATCCCAAAAGTCAATTATATGTTTGTTGAAAACTTTTCAGTGAAGCCCATTTAAAGGCACAGACTACCATAAAAATGTTAGATAATGGATCTGAGCACACTGAGCAACACAAACAAATGTTGCAAATCTTGGTGATACCTAACAGCTGATTTTACCACATTGCAGTTCAGCCAGTTGGAGGGGATAATCCTATTTGGATTTAGTGAGGCACTGTTCAGGCAGTCCACTGTGCTAGCCCCAAGATGAATATCCTCTTAACAGGAGCATACAAACTGAAAACTAGTGCAATTCACAACCTAAATTGTTAATCACCGTGTTTCAGTTTAGTCTAATAAGGGCTTTCAAGTTCTGTAACTGTGTGTGAACACACTTACTCACCCCATTCCCCCAGGGTAAATACAGTATAAAGTAGGGCATTTTAATACTTTATAAAATAATTTTGCCAAAAGAAACCCAAATAGAGTAGCATCATGATTATTAAGGATGCATTTTCTATTTACATGTAAAAAAAAAAATTAAATTATTTGCAATGTCAGAGAACAGGGGCTTACAAAGTAACCCATTCCAGAAAATAATGAGTATTACAGTTTTATGAAAAAGACACCAGATGATAAATCAGTCATGATGACAAACTTTAGTGATTTGCACTACTGATTTCTTTTTCCATTTTTCATTTGGTAAACTTCAATGGTCATGAAAATGGAGAATTGATCTCCTCTGGGCAAGCAACCAATTAATACACAGATTGATCCTTAGCAGTAAATCCTTCTTTCAACATCTAGTCAAGACTCTGGTAGGAACACCTTGCGACTTGTTTCCTCCTCCATGGTTTTTGAAAAATGTTGTAGCAGTACTTCAAGGAAGTTTTGGCAACTTAGGAAATGTCAGTGTAAATTTTGAGATTTTTTGTTGATTTCATGGAATTATTGGATCACTGAATCTTGTATTAGCCACTTGCCAACAGACCTGAAGATGTGTCATTACTAATGAATACTACTGCCAAGCTTTGCCTGCCATACTTTGCTCAAGGACTAGGGCTAGGAATAACAGGCATTTATAACTGATGGTTTTTGAAATGGAGTGAAGTGGAACTGCAGTGTACAATTCTACTACTTCAGGCTCTAACTTTCCTGTAAAGACTAATGAGTAATAGGACTGTCCTGCAAATTGGGTCACCTAGTCAATTACATGTAGGTTTTGGAAACAGAACATACGTTTCTTAATAGGAGGGAGAGGTCTAGGTATTTCTAACATTCCTCATCTGATGTGTTACAAATTGCATGTGGGGAGGCTACCCTAAAAGGAAGTTACATCAGTGTATAATAATTCTTAAAACTGAATAAATAACAATTAAAAAAATTTTTTTGACAGCTTGTGAATACCCTCTGACTCCCAGTCTGTAGTTCTACTTCACAATGTCCCTACAAATAAGATTTATAGTAAACTTCCCTCCTCATGGGCCAGACAATATTCCCTATGTGAAAATTAAAAAGCAGTATCTGAAAGCTGTGTCTTTTTTGGAAGGGTTAACCAGACACCAGTATGACTGATTTAATAAAGACTTAGCAATTAGCAGTTTTGATTTTCTGAATATTTTTCCCAATATGGTGCAGATTCAGGTTATTTTATTTTACACAAGGGTTACCAAGTTTTCTAAATCCAATACCCACTTATTAGACTGGCTGAACCTTAATCCTAGTCTCTAAAGAATAAGGACTTCTGATTATTTTTTAATTTTTCTGGCAATCTGCTTTTGTGCTCCCCATACTCTTGATCTCTGAACACAACAGTCTATTTTGATGTTTTTGATGTAGTTTCCAAAAAATAAAAGGAAGGAAATTCAGGGTATCAAGCTATGCAGCACAATATTTTGAAGCTTAATAAAGAAACCAAAATCTACTAAGAGGTCATTCAAGCTATAATAGTTTTTTCTCTGATTTAGAAATACTTCTCTCTCCTTTTTTTAGCTTTGATCTTTTTATTTTATACTATGTTGTTTGCCTTGAAATATAGTTCAAACACAGATTTTCTGGATACTCAAATGCTTTACAAAAGTAAAAGTTGTATGCCTATTTGATGAGGAGAGAGAGAATCTGAAAAGCAAAAGAACCACATCAAATCAGTTCTTACTTGTAGAGAGCAATAGTAATATTATGTGTTGATACATAAATTGACATTGTTTATTCTGAAGGTAGCCAAAAAGTAAGTGTAAAAGAAGTTTTAAATGGAACCAAGACTTTTAAAATTAAATCCGGGGATCTATTCCATAGTGGTTAAAATCAGCAAAGACATCTCTTATACCTCCACCTTTTAGCTGGAATGTTGATAGGATAAAGTGAGGGATAATTAGGAAAAAAAAATGGTATTGTCATATTCTAGGCTTTTGATGTCTTCCATCTTCTGCACAGATGCTACTTTGGGCTTCCCCTAACCTCACAGTCCACAAAAACAGCGATGCAATAGTTGTTCTTTCATGTATTTTGGAGGCTCACTTCTCATTACATGCCTGCCAAGTTACCCATTCCACATCTAATTCCATTGCTCTATGTCAATATTTAGGGTGCAAAAGGAAATAAATATCATTCTCTAAAGGCATGGATATACAGCTGTATGCACAGTGCATGTAAAGTCCTCTAGGATTTAGCTTTCCATGCGTGCACAGTGAACACCTAGGACTAGCAACTGGTGTGAACTTTCTTGCCAGAAAAGTTGCTCTGTGGACTCCTCCTAAAACCATGAGAGGTTATAGCAAATAAAACCTTAGTCATTCCTTTGTTGCACTGAATGCTTTAGTAATGCAGTTGTACCTAGTGTGTTCGTTCAACTATATATGCATAGATTCACAGCATGGTTTTGGACTGCTTCAGTCCTCTCAAGAATGGGTGGTTTTAAGGCCGCATAAAGAACCACTGGCAAGGTATTGGCAAAGGGTGATTTTAATAGAAATTTATAGAAACATGACTTAACAGAATTTGATGGCAAGGTTCACTCTATTACTTATTACATGGATTAAGTTATACAGGGGAAAATCATATTAGAATTGTGTTAGAATTATTTGTACAGAGATTAAGAGTAAAAGAGTAAAAAGGTAAAAGGGTAAAAAGGTAAAAGGTAAAAGGTAAAAGGGGGACCCTTCCGTTGAGTCACGAGGTTCAGAAGAGATCCAACTGGACCCAATCTTAGTCTCAGACCTGGGCAATGGTTTATGACTAAAGGGTTAAGGGTTTTTTTAGCAAGAACTTAGAGTCTTACAATGCTTAAACATTGATCAATTTGACAGCTTGCACAAAGAGTTAGTCAAGTTGCTACAAATACTACAAAGATTAAAACAACTTAACTATAGGTTATACTTGTTAGTAACTATATAGATAAGCATGCAAAAAGGTCTAGATCAATTTATACATATATATATAACTACAGATTATAACTGTAAGCACATGAAAGATCTAGATCAATCAATACACACATATATATATATGCATATGAATATGGTCCCAAAGCTAAATGAAAGGCCTAGAGTTAAAGGTATATCTGTTGAAAATTCCCCTCGAGTCCCATGAAATACTCACGTCAAATGCTTTGGCATTTCCCAGCGGGCGAAGAGTTGAGCCCCGAGGTGTGTCTCAGCCCAGAATCTCGGGGATCCTCCGAGTATCGCAAATTCGAGTTTGCAGACTCTGAGAGGTGTCCCACTCAGAGGGAGGTTCTGGATGCAGCCCGCTGCGGTCCAGGAGAGCTCAAAGGGTCTCAGTTAGTACCGCTGTTTATAGGTTTGCAAGATGATTGGCTTTAGTCATCAGTAAATTTCCATTTTGGCTACTATCCGAGGTGGTCCAGGGTAGTAATTATGGTATTGTTTCACGGTAACAATGGTATTGTTCCACTTGAGCTATGATCCAGGTAGGGAAAGCTTCAGAGCTGTCAGAGATGACGAATTATCTCTTGTTTCTGTTCCCTACCTTGATCATGTAGCTAGTGTCCCTGGTACGATCAGTGTTGATCCCCACCTTAGCCATGCAAGAGTGCTTGGTACGGCCAAGGGACGCTTAACTGCCCCACTCGTACACAATGGCTAAGTCTTAACAGGAGGTTCTGAGACCATATCATAGCCCAGAGGAAAAGAAGGGAGGAGGAATGCACCACCACAAGTCCAAAATTTCAAGGTGATAAAACTCTGCTTAGCGTTGTATGACCCTTGGACAAATAAATCGACTTTTTTTTTTGAGCTGAAAGTTCTCTCTGTATGTGCAGTCTTGCCTCCAATTCACTATGAAATATAAAATATATTACCAATTAAATAAAATTAACATGGTTGAAAAAAAAGCTTTTCAAGGAAAAGTCATGCAATAATATTATACCTCGATATTTCTTGTTGTTATTTTCGTTTTTTACTTGCAAGATTCAGTGTTTCATCTCTCATTTTCCACGACTATGTCTTCAATAGTTCAATATGGACTTTATGACATAGAAGGGATGTTGCACCTTTCTGCTGAATTGGGTCATAGTGCAGTACAATAGAAGTGTGCAATTGTAATGAAGCTGGAATACAGAAAAAGCAAGAAGCAGCTTGGTGGCTTTGTAACCTGTCAGCTTGGACAGTCAGACCTTAACAGGCAGACAGATTTTAGTTTCTATGTTCATATATATATTTTTTTTTTTTTTTTTTTTAATAAAATGCTTCTTTAATGGGAACACCACACAATCATGGGAGCAGGAACTGCGTCTCTGCAGTCCTTCCTGATTTTGCCACATTCATTTATAGATTTCTGAATTTCTCAAGTGTCTGCCCTCTCTTCTGCACAGGGAATCAGAACACCAAAATGAGAGCTTTGGATATCCTGTGGGGAATCACCCTCTGGACCCATTTCTTCCTTTCTCCATTTCCATTTTTTCTTTTTCTTTTTTCTCTTTTCTTTTTCTTTTTCTTTTTCTTTTTCTTTTTCTTTTTCTTTTTCTTTTTCTTTTTCTTTTTCTTTTTCTTTTTCTTTTTCTTTTTCTTTTTCTCTTTCTCTTTCTCTTTCTCCTTTTCTTTTTTTTCTTTCTCTTTTTCTTTCTCTTTCTCTTTCTCTTTTTCTTTCTCTTTCTCTTTTTTCTCTTTCTCTTTCTCTTTTTCTTTTTCTTTTTCTTTTTCTTTTTCTTTTTCTTTTTCTTTTTCTTTTTCTTTTTCTTTTTCTTTTCTTATCAGGTGTGGAATACTGCAGTGAGAAAAACATTGCATGGGACATATGTGTTCAGGCCTTTGCATGGGAGGTTCATGTTCAGGCCTTTGAAAATATTAAACCATATTCAACAAATTTGGCACTTAAATAACATGGTCATAGAATCATAGAATCATAGAATCATAGAATCATACAGGTTGGAAAAGACCTCTAAGATCATCGTGTCCAACCATCAACCCAACACACCATGCCCACTACACCATGTCCCTAAGGGCCTCATCTACAAGTCTTTTAAACACCCCCAGGGATGGTGACTCCACCACTTCCCTGGGCAGCCTGTTCCAAAGCCTGACCACTCTTTCAGTAACGAAATTTCTCCTAATGTCCAATCTAAACCTCCCCTGGCGCAACTTGAGGCCATTTCCTCTTGTCCTTCCTCTGGTCACATTGGTTCTTTGCTGCAAGTGTTGTTATAATCAGCTCTGGATTTATGAGGGAGGAGGGCACTTTTTGACTCCTATTTCTAAACGTAAAACTGTCATAGCAGCATAGTTTTCTGACTTTTGAACTCTGAGATCAGATACAGGAGGCAAAGAGAATTGGTGGTTCTAGAGAAGCTGAGTAACGTGTGCTTTTCCCTTCTGCTGTTCTCAGTGACATGATACAAGAAGACAAGGCATCAGGGCTGTAATCACCTCTGTTTTCAACAGCCTGACAAATGCTTGAAATTACTGTAAGCAGGACACATCTTCAACTGGCATGTGACAGAGTCTCTCCATTAAAGTTTACAAAATAGTGCTCATTTATACAAGCTGATAATAAGACCGAAACATGTATTTTAGTTTTTCTTTCCTGTCAAGACCAAGACTTTACAAAGAAGCTGAAAAAAAATTTGGCCTCTTTGTGTGACGCAGGAAAGCAAAAGCAGAAGTTTTGTCTTGTTTTCTATTCTGGTTTTCACTTGAGTAGATATGAGTTTTTAAACTTACAGTTGCATATGTACATTTCTAGCCCATGCACTTACACACACATAGGTGATTGACTTTCCCAACAAAAAACCCATTGAGTACAAAGAGAAAGTAATTATCAGTAGATCTTGTGGGGGTTTTTAGGGATAAATAAAGCCAGATCTCTTTCACATTATGACCTGCATCTCTTGGTTTATTCAAACTTGTTTTAAAATGGCTAAATCCAATGCTCCAAAGAGGAAATGGAAGCCATGCTTAAACTATGAGAAGTATTTTGGAAAGAAGTGGTTTGAAAAGGGTTTAATACAGATTCATCAACAGAGCATTAACTGTGTGCATTAGGATGCCTAGAATAATAAAGGTGGTCTCTAATTGTTATGCAATAAAATGTTGAGTAAAATTGAGACTTATTATCACAGTAACCCAGTACTGATATATATGGGGTAATCCATCAGCGTGGATATTGAAAATTTTGGATGAATGATTCATATATTACCACCCCCCTGTTTTGTTCTGTTTTCTGGTATAAAGTAGTCTCCTGTCTGATTCATTATCTTTACACTGTTATGCTTCGAAGACTGCCTCTATTTTTTCACAACAATCTCCAAAAGTCAATTCACATTTAAAGAGTGAGACTTCTGGCTTCTCTGCTTTCAGTTCTTCCTTCTGTAGGATTCTTCACACCTAACAGCCTTTCCACAGTCCTGCAGTTGCAATCACAAATGAAAAAACAGGTCCAAAGGTAACTACAGTTTTTCTTCCCTATTTCACACAGAATTTGCATTCTGGATCCTAGTCCCACTCATGTTTTAGACTAGTTCTTCAACTGTACCTGCTGTAATTCAGGTCTCTCTTAGTTTACCTCCTGTTGTTGCTTATCCTGCCTTTTATTCTCAGTTTTGTGTTGTGTATCTTGATTTTCAAGGGACTAGCTTTCTATTTGTAGTTTTTGTATGGATTTTTTTGTGTTTTTTTTTCTTTCTCCTCATTTCAAACTTTAACTGGTTTGATTCAAAGACGCCAGCTGGGCTGGAGCCTGTTCCTGCTGCTTAATGGGACTGTAGTTGTTCACCCACACAGTCTCCCAGTCTTGATGTTGAACTGATTCTTTCCTTTGTAACCATATCCTTTATGTGATTTTTGGTTCTTTTCATGGCTGACAGGATAGAACTGACCAATTAGTTGCGACTTATTTAACTGCTGAAGGTCTAAAGCTGTTTCTACTTAGATTTGCAAATGGCGCAGTGTGATAGGATTGCATCTATAGAAGCAAGTAGTTGATGTGAGTATTGTTGGGGAATTTTTATTGTACCCTTTGAGAAGAATTGAACAGAAGAATTTAAGAATTGTTCTTAAATATATATATATATATATATATAAAAATTAATTAATAAATAATGCATTGGAAAGAGTCCTACCACCATAAGTGGTTCTACAAAGAGTCTGCAAAGGTGCGTCATGAGCCAATTCCTTGTATACACTTGCATCAGCACCAGTCCTGTGAGCATTGGCAGGGACAGCCTCAGCCTGGCCTTGGGTCTTTAACAGCATTGTAGTTGCTGTCCTTTGACAGCATTGGAGTTGGGTGTTCTGCCCTTGTTCATTCCCTGGTTCATCACCTGTTCCAAATCCCCTTCTGTGGCTGGTGGTGCTTCCCTGCCACCAGCCTGATTCCAGTGGTGACAGTCACGTCTGGCCCGAGGGTGTGGAAACAAAGGCCCAGCGTATTTACAGTTCCCTGACCTTGAAAGGTATGAGGGAGCAGTCAGATGCATGTTAGGTTTCTTAGTGCCCTGGTTTATTGATACTCCACAGTCATGGCCAAGGAATACCTAGTTATTCTATTAATTAAAATCACACAATTCACAGCTGGCTAAAGTAAAATAGAAATCCAAAACAATAAGAATTCTCAAAAAGGTAGTAGCTGTTTATAAATGACAGATAAATTGAAAGCAAAGCTACATAAACTGCTGCCACTAATACTAAATCAGAAAGACACCCCCTCTCTCTTTCTCTCATTTTTTCACTCTTTCTCTTTTTCTTTCCCCAATTCCCTGAGCCTTCTTCCTCTTCCCAAAGACTTTTTGTTCTTCCAGAGAAGCCGTTGATCAGGGTTTCAGTCTGTGAGTGCACCTGGAATCTCAAGATACATCTATTAGGAAAAGTTCCTACATATGTCCAAGAATTTTTCAGATAAAAGTTGCCTAGACCTACGTATAAAAAAGATTCAATTTTCAGTTCTAAACACTCAGATTTATATTAAATTTCTCAATCAAAGGTTAAAAGCATTTATGATTTCAGATCACCTTTCAAGGAAAGAAATAATGGTCCATTGTATCTTTTTTCCTAATGTCTGAGAGCATTTTGCAACATCCACTACTAGATGACAATCATTACCCTATCTCTTGGACCCTACCCGTACTTGTGATCTGTGTTTATCTTTTCTCAATTTTCCCTCTATGCAGAGCTATACAATGAAAGCAAATCCATTCAGTCTTCTAAGTTCCAACACAAAGACTTGAGATTTGACAAATTGTATTGTAATTATGATTGCTAGTACTTATACTAATTGTACTAAAAAGTTTCAGCTTCCAAGACTTTAAAATAATTATATAGCTAATTATATGGATTTAAGCCCAAGGTTTTTTGTCTAATTAATGGTTGGCTAGATGACACATTATAAAATATTATATAAACATCTGAGAAGGTTTGTCAGGTTAAAGGAGTGGAGAAGGGTAGATATATTCAGATCTTTCTTCTTTCGTTTTTAAAATAACCTGCATTGTAAGGTGGGATTTTTCAAGGCTGTTTAAGGGGATTTTTACAGTGCTTAGAAGAGGACAGAGATGATCATGTGTGAAGTTCTGTGACTGAAGAAATACAGCCATATCATGCTTGCTTTCTGCTTAGGCTAATTAGCTTTGTGGAGATGTAAAGCTCATTCTTTTTTGGTGCCATACTGCTCTAATGCAACTATACATTTTGGAATTCCTGGTTCAACATACTGTTCAACGCATCGCTGTGTATTGTAGTATGTGGTCATGTCAGCCACATACCCTTTAATAAGGTAAAAAAATAGCTGAGAACACATTCTTTTCAAAGAAAGTATCCCCAAGGCACTTCTGAAAACCTCCAAATTTCTCACTACAGGGATACCTGTTCTCATTAATTAATCCAAATATATTCCCAGTTTGACTAAGAAGCTTCCATCTAATATTTAGGCATTGATGAACTCTGCCAAACACTGCTCAAATGTCACCTAACCCTTAATTTGTATTGGCCATAAGCAATTTTTCCAGGTACCTGACACTATTGATTTTGCTCAGAGTTCTAAGTCATAGCTAACTGGCTCACCTTTCTGTATCTGTGGGGTTTTTAGAAGACTAACTCTCTGTGAGTTGCATGAAGAGTCTAAACTCTGATGAGTTTCACAAGGCAGCAGGACATCAAGGTTCCTTTGTAGTTTTAGCTGTGGGAATTTCTGAGACAGATAAAAATTTTTTGCTTTTTTTCTTTCTTTCTTTTTTTTCCCTATTTCCTACAGCTAAGGGAGTTGTCAACATAACATTGTCTATACTTTTTTTTGTGACATATCATCACAGAACTGATTTGATAATACTATTATTTATGTAAACATATGATTCCATTTATAAATGCAAACAAATGTACTGGTGACAGTGATCAGGGATGAATTTCGTCACATTAACGTGGCGATGGCTTGTTCATTTGTGTGGTATTGACTATATTAGTCAATATTTGTCTTTTTTGGTCAGTAATGTGTATGTTCCACCTATGTTGGTTTCTTTTTGGTGTTTGTACTTTAATTTGTATTAATTTGGCATGACATATAATTGCAAGTTAATCTTAATTATAGGAAAAGGATAATCTAATTCAAATGGATAGATCACATGATGGTTTTAAAATAATCTTTTCTATCACACACAGGTGTTCCTTCCATTGCAAAGGTTACAAAATAAGCCTTTTTGAAAAATTATTCCTTCTTCTACAGCCAAAGTTTGAACACAATCCACCACTTTCTGGCAGCCTGTGGATTAGACATGTTCTCAGACAGATTGGTTTGTAAAAAAATGAAAACCAAAAGTCCTCTCCAGAATTTCATGCTGGCCATCTGCTCCTGTGTTCTGCTTTTTGTTTGCTTCTTTCCTTGTTTATAATACCCAGTTTGTAAGGTCCTCTACATCCCTTGCATTTTTTAGAACATGTCTTCTTATGAATTTGTCCTTGCATTATTTCATCAAATTCAATAATTAATAAAAATTAAGGAACACATGCAAGCATCTTGCAAATACTTTTTAAACAATTACTCTTGCTTTAATTATTTGTTTGTATTGCTTGGCAGAAAAAGGCCAGGGTTTTTTGCAGGAATCTGGTATGTTACATTTGACTGAGGAAAGCAATAATCTAAAATAAGTTTCTATCACTTAAAATTAACAGTTGTTGGAAGAACAAAGCTGTCATTCCTCAGTTTCTTCATGCTACAATATTTTAACAAATCTTTAATCTCAATGGATGTAACCTTCTAATTTGGTTATACTATTAGCTCTTAATAGAGGAAATCTTTTAAACCAAGATCGTGAATCTGTGATAGGGGTTCACTAAAATTTATCGGCTTCTGAAGTTTAATGAAGTCTATTGATTTTTCCTGGTTTGAAATTTTTATAAATAAATGAAAGCTTAAGGACTAAAAATATAATTTGATATTATGGAAGCATTACTTCTTGATGAATATCAGAAATAGGTCATGATCCCTAAAGCTCTTTGTTAAAACCTGAAACACCGATGTGATGAAATATAAATACAAAAGATTCTGTTCTTAATGCAATTTACTGTTACGTATTTAACCCTTAAAGATGCCACAGAACTGGACAGATATGTTTCTGCTAAGCAAAGTTTTTGCTAGTGCAGTCCTAATTATGTAATTAAAAACATCTCTTGATTCTCATGAGACTAAGCAAGTCTATTTAATGTTTCCTAATTTAATTCTAAGAACTAATAAACATAATTATAAGCCTAAGTTAGCTTTTCTGAACCTGAGATCTTCCTGTATATATTTCAAAATGTATAACTCAAAGCTGATAAGATGTTATACTCAGAAGAGAAATCTCTGGCTGGGACAGTATTTTAATTTTTACTATAAAAGTAACTCATTGCTGTGTCACTATTGGCCTGCCTGTGGTTACTGTTACTGATTGCTTTCCTCTGTAAAGTGGACATATCAATACTTTGTAAAATGCATATACCCTGATAAAAAGCACTGTTTCTGATTTTTTCTCTACTTGTGATGGAGAACAGCTATTGCTGAAAAGACTAAGAGGAGTCACAATGCATTTCTTCACATTCTTCGAGTAGCATGTAATTGCACTTACTAACTTTGAAACATTAGGTGTTAGTGTGACTCTTTTGGTTAGTTAGATTTTCAGTCCAGGTTTCTGAGGACTGTTTACTAATTCATTGACTGGGGACTCTTATTTCTTAGGTACTGAAACAATTCTGAAAAATGTTTCCAGTATGTTAAAATAACTTGTTTTCAGGTCCATACAACTAGTACACATAATGGTGTGGCTTACCCCTAGATATGTAAATATTTTTTTGGAAGCAATTAGGGAATTTTTGTAGTTCACTCATAAGTAATGCCACCAGTCCATTGATTAAAATCCTGCCTGTTACTTATTCATGTGCTTTCTCACTCACAGAATGATTTGTTTAAAGTATTTTTACCTTTCTTGAAATGTTTTAGTATGAAGTTTATACTAAAGGAAATATGAAGGCAAAAAAAAGCCTAAAAGCTTGTATTGTTCTAGCAGCCTCTTGCAATAATGCTTATAGTCATGAAGATGAAAATGAAGTTCTTCAGAGGGATCATTTCAATTTTAATGTCTACAATGTAAAGCTTGAGTCAATTCTCCATTTGCTCATTTATCTGTTGAGTCTAATATTAATCTTGGATTTGAAGAAATGTTAAAAAACAAGTTCTGAACATTATTTAATGAAATCAAAGAATCATGTTGCTTTTCTTTTAAAAGAAAACAAAAGGATAAGTGTCGTGCTAATCATCAGAAAATTAAAATCCTAAGGAATGGAAGTTTTTCTAGAGTATACACTACACAGTGCTAATGCTCATTTCAGTCTTTTCTTATGTGAGTGAAATGTCAATGAATCTTTCTATAGAGTATGTTGAAAGGCCAGCAAAATTGAATAGATTCCACCAGATTATAGAAGTAATTGGTCATGTCCTCTCTAACAAAAAACAAAACAAACAAGCAAAAAAGGTAATTTTCAGATTTCTTCCATATAACAAGACAGATTAAAGGTCAGTTTCCAATTTAACACTTACTTCAGTGTGTGAATTGAATTAAAAACTATCAGGTTTTTTTGTTTCTAATCGTAGGATTTCACTGTAAGTTAGTGAACTTGAGTAAAAAAACCCACAACATCTTTTTTCTTGTAATGAAAGTGAGTATCCTGTATCCATTATGACTTTCAGTAATATTTACTTTTCAGATTATCATAGCATTTAGAACAATTAATGTAGCTTAGGACTCCATTTTACTGTGTGAACTACCAATAACTAAAAAAAAAATGTCTGCCGTAAACTCAAAAGAGAAGTAAAAGATGGGTCTAGATGGACTGGTGGGGGAGTACAAGGAAACAATAAGACATTATGTAGATGTGATGTAGAAATAACCTTAACATTCTCATCATTATATTGTTTTACTTCTTATTGGGTTGTGTAAATAAACAGTTTTAAGAGCAATCTGCAAGAGAACAGTGAATTAACTCCTCCAGAATGGAAGAAGCATTCTGGGTAAAAAAATAGGCATCTTAAAAAATAAACAAACAAATAGATAAAGGGATGATAGGGAAAACAGAGATAAAATCAGTTGATGAGGGATAAGAGTTTGCACTCTGTTAAGAGCCTTAAATATGAAGAAAGTCGTTATGCTGCAAAATCAGCAAATATTCTTTTGAAATATTTTCTCAGACCTCTGCCAAGGGAAATGAGATACTTTACTCCCAGATGAAATTGCAGTTGGCAGCAGGTTGTATTTTCCAGCTCAAGTGTTGGGCTTCCATGATGAAATCCTGGCTTTTTGGAAGTCAGTGGCTAGATAAGAAGAGACAGGGGTAAGAAAGTGTTTTACTCACTTTCTTGAATCTCTTAATACATATTCATGGACAATAAAAAGAGAAACATACAAATACAAAAGAAATTCCCAAACTAACAACAACAACAACAAAAGGGTAAAGAATACTATTTTGCAAAGAGTTAATGTGAAAAAAAAGTTAAATAAATCAGAATTTTCATGCCTTTGATAAAATCTTCTCTTTACTAGCAATGTAATGTACAAAACTGATAAAGGTAAAGTACTGAAGACACTTAAAAATTGCTCTGAGTATTTTAGACAGCTGATTGTCTGCAAGTCACATTGATTTCCCTGAGAAACTGAATGATCAGTTTTTCTAAAAATTTCTCCCACATGGCTAAGAATCTAAATATAGGCCTGACTTCAGGCTGTGTTTCAAAATGTTTGTCTAAGACCTTTTTTGTTTTGTTTTCTGCATTAAGCAGACTTCAGATGAATGGTTAGATACGTTAAGTGACATTTTGAAAAGGCAATCGTTGAATTACATTAACTCAAAATAGCTATCCAGGTCTAGTTTCCTCATAGGTATTTCAAGAATAGTGTCCTGTCTACCTTGAAAACTGAATCTAAATTGATGAACAAACTGCTGAGCTTGGAGCTATCTTCTTTTAAATATGATTTGTCAGGCTCTGTCCCAGAAGTCACGAGAAATTTTAAATGTAGATGCAGAGTTCAGTTACATTTCTGACACATATTTGTGTGCGTGTGTGAACGTGACCTCAAGCTGACATTGAATTTACACAGGTGAAGAGAACATTATGTATCTGAGGCAATTACTACTGATAACAAATACATAAAAAAAGATAACAAGATATGCTGCACAACCATGAAGGAAGGAAGTATAGAGAGGAGCTGAATCTGCTGCATAGCTGGGGGGAAGTAATGGAAGAGAATTTATTTCTCAAAGGCATAGTGTTGCTCTAGGGTATCCCTGGTGACCTTGAGATTTAAAGGACAAATTTGGGGTTTAGGGCTAATTTAGCTTTTAAAATAACTTTTCTTGAATTCAGATATTTTAGAGGGTATCTGTTCCTATTTTCAGTGGAAACAAATTTTAGGATTTTTTCTTCATAAGTAAGCCTCTGGGCAGAGTGTCACTGTAGACACATAACTAGAAGAACTAGTTATCAACATTGATGAAAAATGTAGTTTTGCTGCTACTCTTAAACAAAGTTGATTAGATATTTAGACATCTTCGTTGTGGATAGTTGGTACCTTCTGTAACTATGGAGGGTTGGAATTCTAGGAAATCTGAGCATTACTTCCAGATGTCAGAGAAAAGTTAGTTCTCCTTAGTGTAACCAGAAAAAAAGGAATTTTGGATGTGTTGTTATATTTCTACAACAAAGTGGGTTGGCAAAAATTTTTTCTCTGGTGAATACACTGGAGGCACACCATCCTTTTCAGACAGTTTTCTGTATAACAAAATATTTTTTGTTGCTATCTCTAAACTAGATGAAAAAAAATTGCAATTCTGTTTGCCAGTCTTTGAAATGTAACAGTTACCAAGACGAAGAGAATGACTATGAAACCTACAGAATCTGTTCTAGGAAATCTACTAAGGGCTTAATTTGGAACATAAAAGTGCTTTATTTTCACCAGTAAATGATGGCACAATTTTTAAACTCTTAATTCTAGGAAATTATTTTTCTGTTCTCCTTATGCTCCTTCTATCTCACCTTGTCTTTTTATGTGATAGGCAAAGTTATGCAAGCTTGGAGAAGCAAGAAAAGGCTCCTAACTGGGGGAGCAAGGGAGTAACAAGTAGCATTGTAGTGGTTATTACTTGAAGGAAAGATTAAACATTGAAGAGTAAGAAGAAGTGAGTAAGAGATTTATAGTGAGAGAAAAAGTGCAAATCCTGGAGGCGCTGATGATCAGTATATAACTTTCCTTCATTTTTGTTCTGGAAATGATGCCTTTTATATGACAATGAAATCTGATAAGAGAAAAGGGCAACAGCATTTCAGGAAAGCTTTGAGTTTTAATTTAAATAATTTAAATGGAGATATTTTTCAGGCCATTTATTCTCATTAATATTTTTTGAGAACATTTAATGCATCATTCTAATTATATTTAAAATATGGATGAATAACTTCCTCTGTAAGCTTTTTTTTCTTCAGATATTTGATCATTGCAAAATAAATATATATTTACCTGTTGCTCATTTCCAGTTTATTTTAATTCAGCATATCTGAGTTTGTACATTGCATTGGATGAACCAACATTAATAAATTCTCACTTATATGAGCTGGTCCCTTTCATGATTCATAAAAACATTTAATAGTTAATTTTCCTCACTTTTAACATTGATTTCCTTCTAATGTTTTGCTAACAGTGTGAATTAAAACACTGCATTTCTCTACTCTGAATTTTATTTACCATCTCTCATCCAGCAAATATGTAAGTCTGCTCATAACGTCCTTTGGGCAATATGCTGAAGAGTATGGATCTTAATCCATTGTAATCCACAAGAAATGTCCTTCTATGTCAGACTGCTGGCCCATCTAGCCCAATAATCTGTCTCTCAGAATGACAAAGGAAATTATGTTTAGGGCAGGACAATAGATGTTATTGCAGTTATGTTATGCAGTGCTTTTTCATAGAAAAAAAGCCTTTTAAATGAGAGCAATTTTCATTTGCACTCTCTTCTGTATTGTCTACCTGTCACGTAATGGTCCTAGTGTTAATGAAAATCAGGTTATATTGCCCAGTGGCATAACTGTAATTTCACATTTCTTTAAAGTGTCTTCTGGGCCCAAGTCTTTCGTACTTAGAAGCTGTTATCAGCTCTGCTGAATCAGGCTTTTTTTTTTTTTTTTTTTTTTTTGTCATATACATCACAGCAGTCCAAAGAATAGAATTTGCTCTTCAGCTACTACATGAGTGAAGGGAGAAAGATCACTCTGTGTTTCTTTCAATGGGTCACTTAAAATGATTTTAATTGAAATAAATAAGAATTTTGCAACTACCTTAAATTACAGTGAGGTCATATCTATGCTGGCTCTTTTTTAAAATTGAAGGCCATTTGGATGGTTTACAGACAAACTCTTTTCTTAAACACAGTTGTGTTGTCCTCAAGAAACGCCATGCAAAGGAATTAACAATAAAACATCGAAGTAAAAACAAGAACTAACAGGAGTTAATTCAGACCAATACTTAGCCCAAGATAGGCATAGATGCAATTTCGACTCAGGGAAAAGGGACAAGAAATGGAAAAAACCCTCACTATATCTGTTGAAAGAAGGTAGGACATCATGATTTTCCAATGTCTTTCTGTCATCTTCAACACAGGAGTGGGAAACTATGGTATTTAAATAGAATAGGAAGACTTCCCTTCCTTCTTCTTTACCTCTTGTGACATTTTTATTTTCCTAACAATATGAAATTTATTCAGAATTTTCTTTTTCTTTCTGCTGAATTAATTATTTAGCCATCATCAGCTATTGTTCATAAATTGTTGAAAGCAGCAGGGAGGCACTAGAGCAGAAGCTGTGATTACTTTCTAAAATTGCAGATGTCTACTCAGTTCAGCAGTCATTACCATGTAAGGTCACTTAGTGATGAGGTGTAAAGAATTGTGGGCTGGGAAAATATAGGTTGAAGAGCATAATTTACCTCTAAAACATCTCTCAAAAGCCCGATCCTTCAAGGTGCTAGTCAAGAAACTAGCAACTTCTATTGAAATGAACCTGATTTAAGGAGACTCAGTACTTCTGGGGATACACTTAGCGGTTTCCAGGAACAGTGCCTTGTTTCACAGTTAATTTCTTCACTTTTCACAATCCACAGGATGGTTTCATTTTTTGTTACTCTAATTCACAATTTTTTTCAAATGGTTTTAGTGCAGGAGAACGTAATTATATTGAGGAAACATTTCTTATTCCAGTGAAAATGGTCGTTCTACCTTAATAATTAACATGGTTGCAGAGCAGCTAAATTTTTGAGAATGTTTGGCAACGTTCATATCTGTCACATTGGGACCTTAATCTGACCAATGTCCTATTTTCTAAAATGCTAAGCCCAGCACCAGCACCCAGCCTGTCAGCAATGACTAGCGGCACACATCATGAGGTGGATCAAAACATAATTAATTTCAATATCTGGCCTCTTTACGATTCTCAAGCTACATTTCGAAAAGCGAAGCCTGGAAATATTATTAATTCCTTTCAGAATCTTAGTCTTTTTTTCTATTCAGAAAAGAAATATAAAAATTAAAATCCAATAAAGAACTTTGCAGACTTATCATTCATGTTGCCCCCAAAATCTGGATTTTTTGGTAATATTTCTTCCAAGCTATTTAATTTACTGTATAGCGTAACACCACAGAATGAAATGCAGTAGAAGCAATTTGCCCGCCAGAAATTTCACTTCTGGAAGACAAGACTTGCATGCATGCCTGGGACTTTATTTTTTCCAGCTGTGCTTAGTCTTGTACTACCAACTAAGTACTATTGCCAAAACCAGATTACCAGTCTTTCAGTAAATATAGTTGAGTACTTTAGAGAAGTAGTTTTCAATTTTTTTTCTCAGAAATTCTGGAGATCTGTGGACTACATTCAGTAAGCTTGTAAGCATTAAACAAACAAAGCAAATCTACTCTCAGTAGGCTTTCTTTTGCTCTATGGTAAGGTATACCAATATTGGGAATTAGCTGTCTGACATCAAGAGTTGGAAACACCTCTTTAAGTTAATTTCTGTTAACTTAAATAGTTAACAAATAGAATGATTTCAGAAAACAAGACATTCTTGCATATAGTCCTGTTAACCAAGAAAAAAAAAGTATAATGGTTTGATTGTTATTTCATTATTTGTGTATTTTTACATAGAGGAGATAAGAAAACAGTAGAGTATGCACAGGAGGAAAAGATATTCAAAGAGGTTGAAATTTGGGGCTAAAAAAAATTTGACCTTGTCCTGGTTTTGCCTGGGATAGAGTTAAACTTTGTCCTAGTGCTGTGTTTTGGATTTAGTATGAGAAGAATGTTGATAACACACTGATGTTTTCAGTTGTTGCTAAGTACCCTGCTAGTGAAGGACTTTTCAGAGACTGGGAGGGAGCATAGCCAGGACAGCTGGCCCAGCTGGCCAACCGGGTATTCCATATTATATAATGTCACGCTCAGTATATGAATGGTAGGCGATCGCTACTTGGTTATCGGTCAGCGCAGGTGGTGAGCAATTGCATTGTGCATCACTCATTTTGTATATTCTATTATTATTATTATTATTATTGTTGTTGTTGTTGTTGTTGTTGCTATAATAATAATAATAATAATAATAATAATAATAATAATAATAATATTTTCCCTTCCTTTTCTATTCTATTAAACTGTCTTTATCTCAACCCATGAGTTTTTCTCACTCTAACCCTTTCAATTCTCTCCCCATCCCACCGGGGCAGAGGAAGTGAGCGAGCGGCTGTGTGGTGTTTGGCTGCCTGCCGGATTAAACCATGACAGTCCTAGAACGAAATTTAACTCTACCCCAACCGAAACTAGGACAGACCTCTTTTTTAAAGAGTGTTAGTTTTAAAATATATTAAAAAGCATTTTCTCAATAACTTCATTCTGAATGCAGTTTTTTAAACCATTGCATATTTAAAATGTATTTGTTTTTTTTCCTTCTAGGTCAGTACAGACAGGTTTTCTCTGACCTTAAGTTTTGCATACAGCCTTTTACTTAGTAACATCTATTTTTGGTGAGATATCTTTAGGGCTTATACAGGAAAGAAGATGCTGAAGACAGTTAAAAAAAAAAATTGTTAGCAAACAAACTGTTTGTCAGAAAAGACTAATGATGTTTTTCTACTAACCTGAGTTAAAGTACCTTACTAGAGAGAGAATTTTAGTTCTCAGCTTGAACAGCGACTTTGATATAAATATAAAAAGACTAGAAGGAACATCCCCCAGTGATTTTCAGCATTGCTTGACATATATTTTTCTTGACTTCTCCCATCTCATCAGAACATTTTGTGGAGAAGTATTTTTCTATAAAATATTTCTTTAAATATAAATGTCCGACTGACAGATCAAAAAGTTAATTCCCAGCTTCTAGCATATGGGTAATTAACAATGACCTTGATGATTAGAGGTTTTCAATACACATCAGAATAATATAAGAGAGAAAATTAAGTAACTAAATAATTGTATGGCATGTGTTAGTCACTGAATTTTGAGTGTAAGGCAGTTTTTTTTAATTAC
The DNA here is from genome assembly GCF_964195595.1 of Calonectris borealis. NCBI lineage: Eukaryota > Metazoa > Chordata > Aves > Procellariiformes > Procellariidae > Calonectris > Calonectris borealis. Next base: position 31,902,041 of record NC_134313.1, on the reverse strand, counting down.
ATCTTTTTAAACACAGATAATCTATTTCTTTGTATAAAAAACATATTCGTCCCTTTTGCAGTGAAAGATAGTGAATGTAGAAACTCAACCACCAGCTCCCAGGAATGGTGCTTAGAATCACAGAATCATAGAATGTTTTGGGTAGGAAGGGACCTTTAAAGGTCATCCAGTCTAACACCCCTGCGATGAGCAGGGATATCTTCAACTAGATCAGGTTGCTCAAAGCCCCATCCAGCCTGACCTTGAATTCATTTCCAGGCATGGGGCATCTACCACCTCTCTGTGCAACCTGTTCCAGTGTTTCACCACTCTCATAGTAAAAAATGTCTTCCTTATGTCCAATTGTCCTGGTTTCGGCTTGGATAGGGTTAATTTTCTTCCTAGTAGCTGTGTTTTCTATTTAGTATGAGAATAGTGTTGATAACACACTGATGTTTGAGTTGTTGCTAAGTAGTGCTTACATAGTCAAGGACTTTTCAGCTTCTCGTGCCCTGCCAGTGAGAAGCTGGGAGGGGGCACAGACAGGACAGCTGACCCAAACTGGCCAAAAAGAATACTCCATGCCATATGATGTGCTCAGTATATGAACTGGGGGGAGTTGGTTGGGGGGGGACTAGTGCTTGGGAACTGGCTGGGCATCTGTCAGTGGGTGGTGAGAAATTGCATTGTGCATTACTTATTTTGCATATTCTTTTATCATTATTATTATTATTATTATTAACCCTTCCTTTTCTGTCCTATTAAACTGTCTTTATCTCAACCCACAAATTTTACTTTTTTTTTTCCAGTTCTCTCCACCATCCCACTGGGGATCTGTGGTGTTTAGCTGCCTGCCAGGTTAAACCACAACACCAATCTAAACCTACTCTCTTTCATTTTAAAACCATTGCCCCTTGTCCTGTTGAAGCAGGCCCTACCAAAAAGTCTGTCCCCATCTTTCTTGCAAGCCCCCTTTAAGTAATGAAGGGCTGCAATAAGGTCTCCCCGAAGCCTTCTCTTCTCCAGACTGAATAACCCCAACTCTCTCAGCCTTTCTTCCTAGGAGAGGTGTTCCATCCCCCTGACCATTTTTGTGGCTCTCCTCCTGACCCACTCCAACAGGTCCATGTCTTTCTTGTGCTGAGGACTCCAGAGCTGGAGGGAGTACTCCTGGTAGGGTCTCACCAGAGCAGAGGAGAGAGGCAGAATCACCTCCCTGGACCTGCTGGCCACGCTTCTTTGAATGCAGCCCAGGATATGGTTGGCCTTCTGGGCTGCGAGGCGCACATTGCTGGCTTATGTCGAGCTTTTCATCCACCAGTACCCCCCCGTCCTTCTCGGTAGGGCTGCTCTCAATCTCTTCATCCCCCAGCCTGTATTGATATCAGGGGTTGCCCGACCCAGGTGCAGGACCTTGCACTTGGCCTTATTGAACCTCATGAGGTTCACATGGGCCCGCTTCTCGAGCTTGTCCAGGTCCCTCTGGATGGCATCCCGTCCCTCAGGCGTGTCAACTGCACCACTCAGCTTGGTGTCATCTGCAAACTTGCTGAGGGTGCACTCGATCCCACTGTCTATGTCATTTATGAAGACATTAAACAGTACTGGTCCCAGTACAGACCCCTGCGGGACATCACTTGTCACCGATCTCCATCTGGACATTGAGCTGTTGACTGCTACTCTCTGGATGCGTCCATCCAACCAATTCCTCATCCACCAAACAGTCCACCCATCAAATCCGTATCTCTCCAGTTCAGAGAGAAGGATGTTGTGAGGGACCGTGTCAAAGGCCTTACAGAGGTCCAGATAGACGACATCTGTAGCTCTTCCCATGTTCACTGATGTAATCACTCCATCACAGAAGGCCACTAGGTTGGTCAGGCAGGACTTGTCCTTGGTGAAGCCATGCTGGCTGTCTCGACTCACCTCCCTGCCCTCCATGTGCCTTAGCATAGCTTCCAGGAGGATCTGTTCCATGATCTTCGCAGGCACAGAGGTGAGACTGACAGGTCAGTAGTTCCCAGGGTCCTCCTTTCTACCCTTTTTAAAAATGGGTGCAATGTTTCACTTTTTCCAATCACCATGGACTTCACCTGACTGCCATGACTTTTCAAATATCATGGAGAGTGGCTTGGCAATTACATCAACCAATTCCCTCAGGACTCTGGCATGCATCTCATCAGGTCTCATAGACTTATGTATGTTCATGTTCCTCAGTTGGTCTTGAATCTGATCTTTCTTACAGTGGGAGCAACTTTGCTGCCCCAGTCCCTGCCTTGAGGTCCATCCACTCAAGAGGTGTGAGAAGAGAGATTGCCAGTGAAGACTGAGGCAAAAAAGTTGTTGAGTACCTCAGCCTTCTCCTCGACCGTTGTTATGAGTTTGCCAGTCTTGCTCATTGGGGGGGTACACTTTCTTTGACTTTCCTTTTCTAGCTGACAGACCCATAAAATCACTTCTTATTATTCTTTGCGTCCCTTGCCAAGTTCAGCCCCATCCACATCTTGGTCTTCCTGACCCCATCCCTACACAAATGGGCAGCATTCCTGTACTCTTCCCAGGATATCTGTCCCTGCTTCTACTGCCTGTATTTTCTTCTTGGCCTTTAGTTTAGCCAGCAGGTCTCAACTCAGCCATGCTGGTCTCTTGCCATCCTTTCCTGATTTCTTACACTGGGGATTGAGAGCTCTTGTGCTCTATGGAAAGCATCCTTAAATATCTGCCTGCTCTGTTCTGCTCCCTTGTTGCTGAAGGCAAGGGGTCCTATTGACTCACTGCTTGAACACCTGGAAGTTTGCTTTCCTAAAATTCAGGGTCCTGACTTTACTCTTCACCTGACCTGTATCCCTCAGGACTGCGAACTCCACTGGTGCATGATCACTGCAGTTTGATTCTTTGTACTTTTCCTCAGAGCATAGGAAGGAGGGAAATGGCAAATTAAGAGAGAAATAAACCAACTCTTGTTCTTGCTCTTCCATGAAGGCTAGCTCCATACCATGAGGCTCTTCTTTTAGAGAGACCATAGGGACACCTCAACCAGGACCAAGGCTATCAACATGACTTTGGACTCTCATCACTCTCATCATCACAAAGGAGAAAAGAACTGAAAAGAACTGAAGACTGTAGATTCCTAAGAAAGATTTTCTTATAGGAGAGGCAATCAAGCAGAAATGAGGTTCTCATGATATATTTTATGATTCATATTTCACTTGCTAATTCATTTACATAAAAAGGCTGTATCCTTAATCTGATTATATAATGATTGTGAAAGCCAAATTACATGAATAACATTTTGTATCACAAACTATTGCATGGAGAAAAAAAGTACAATTTTGATGATGCTGAATATTCAGAAAATAAAGAAAATCATGCTGTCAGCTCAAATAAGCAGAAAAGTTATATGCTTTAGGCAAAAACAACACAGAGAACATAGTGATGCTGTAAAGGCTATAGAAATAATACGTTAGTGACACTGATGAAATAAAACCAGCAACGGCTTACTCACAGTCATTTTAATCTAAACCTTTCTCTACTTTTTTCAGTCTGAATAGAATTTTCTCAGTAATTTCATTTTAAAAAACTAAAATTCACAATCAAGGAATATTTATGTCATACCAAAGTTCACATACCAATTGATTTTTAAGAAATTTATAAAGAAGAAATATACTAAACAGTATTTAAATTTTATTTTATTTATAAACAACATCTTTTTTATGTCCTTGAATCTATTATTTTTGCAGTCAAGAAGGGAGATTAGCCTCTTACCATTGTCATAACTAGTGCATGACCAGTTAATTCATCAGCTCTATTATTTATTTTGTACATATAGGTCAAGAAGAGATTCATTACTTCAAAAATTACAGGCAATGAACAATCAAGAAAGATATAAGGCTTTTACTGAAGATATTTTAACAAAACCTTCTGAATTCCAAAATTTAACCATTCCATGTGTGCTAGGACAGACTACTCCATAACGTTTAAAGATTACAACATCCTAAATTACATATTCATTGCTTTCAATACTAGGCTTTTAGCTTTTAATGTACTAGTTTTCCAGCATAGATCTACTCATTAAGCAAATGAAAAATCTTTTTTACATCAGGCATTGGTCTCTATTGGAATCAAGGAATTACTATGGCATGGTGTAAACACAAGTAAACATCTGTTTCTTTTGTCCTTGTACAAGTAATTAACACAAAATCAGGAAGTAGATTTCTCACAGGAGGAATTCTTGCAACCTTCTTACAAATGAGATTTGCATTCTGACATTGCAAAGGGTTTTTTTAAATTTCCAGGCAGAAAAAACTTGTACCAAAAAGATATTAAAATCTCCTCAGAACAAAATGCACAAGTAATAAGCTCCCCTAGATTATATATTGCTATGTCTTATCATAAATTATCAAAATATCATTGCACATTGAAAGAGACTCTTCTAAATGCTGCCACCCATCTTTTTAAAAATTCTCAAAAATATTTTTACAATTGCAGAGTTTGATGTTTGTGTCAGAGTCACTGAGGTCAATCTTCCTCTCTTGTTCCCATTTTTAGTGTTCTTCCCTGGATAAGGGATTACTTCAGAGATGCTCAGCACCTCTTGTGAAATGGTTGGCTTTGCCACCCATGGTAGAGCCCTTGCTTCATGTGGTGCAATGTCTATTGTAGGATGAGAGAAAGAGAGAGATACTGACAGCTATATTAGACTACAGCTGTGGGTGTCCATTGTCCCTTTTTATTCACTTTTTAAATTGCATTTCACATAGCTTGTTTATCATAGTTAGGAGAATTTTGGAAATATGTAACCTATCCAGCACCCAGTGAAGTAAATGAAATAAAAATCAATTGGTTTCAAGAAATTTTGGAATGGGAAATAGAGAATAGCATTATGTATTTAGGCAGGTGTTCCTAATATCAATTTGAAAGCACAAATGAAGACATGACACAGACAGAGAATTTAGATGGCACAATGTGTGTATGGAAGGCGGGCAGGAAGCAGGGAGGCAAAAAGTTATTTATCAGTTATGAAACTGATAAATACACCAGCTCATAACAGCCTGTCTTCCTGAGGAAAGGCAATCTCTTCAGTAACCTTGGCAAACACTGGAATTGAGACATGCCATAGTACGTGTTGTACAAAGGGTGAGATCATTGATTTGCCAGCCTCAGTCTGGTAAACACAACAGCAAGGTTGGAGGAGCAGGATGGCTAAACAGCCCACTGCTGGCACTGATGAAGAAGCAGGGCCCTCCTTTGAGCCCACACTCTCCTCCCATTCATCTGTTCTCTCCCCTCTTCCCAATGCCAAGACACATTCCTGGAGGAAGCTGCTCCCCTATCTTCTGTGAAGTCACAGACTAAGCTTTTATTCACATGATGCCTCAAAGTATTGAAACAGATTAATGGGATTTCAATGGAGATGCTAACAGGTATAACTGAACTGAAAATTAGTATTTTGAAAAACTTCTCTCTTACTAAGCAGTCCATTATGTCACCTTTTTCTGGTAACCTCAAAAACCTTTTGAATTTGTTGAGCAACACACAACATGAGAGAAATCAGAAAGGAAGGGATTGAAGTGCATGAGCTAATGAGGATTTCAGCATTACGAATGCAGAAATATCCAGACCTTGGAGATACTACATGGGAAGAATCAGCAAAGTTTATGCCTGTGCGACTTGAAAAGCCTTAGCGGAAAAAGCAGTATTTCTTCACCTGTGTACAGACAAACCAAAGCTGCTCTGGGCTGCGCTAACCTTGCAGACAGCAATGCAGGGCCAGCTGTGCCCAGACACTTTTAGACCCAGACTGGTAGGTGTTGACAGCAGGGTCCTGAGTTGTGAGTATTTCTGGGTACGAGTCAGTGCTGGCTAGGGATCTTTGAGCTACTCTGTGCACTGAAGATTTAATTGCAAATTGAATCTCCTGCTAACCTGTTCACAGGTTGATCAAACTCTGCCCTGAGAGTGGGGTGGAAGAAAGGTGGATGAGACTGTCTCAAACTTGTAGGTCTACAGAGAGAATGGGATATGGTGGGTTTACCTTGGCCAGATGCCAGATGCCACCAAGCCGCTCTATCACTCCCCCTCCTCAACTGGACGGGGGAGAAAAACACGACGAAAGGCTCATGGATCGAGATAAAGACAGGGAGATCACTCACCAGTTACCATCATGGGCAAAACAGACTCGACTTGGGGAAATTAATTTAATTTATTGCCAATCAAAAGTCAGAGTAGGGTAATAAGAAATAAAAACAAATCTTAAAATACCTTCCCCCCACCCCTCCCTTCTTCCCAGGCTCAACTTCAGTCCTGATTTCTCTACCTCCTCCCTGTAAGTGGCACAGGGGAATGGTGAATGGGGGTTGCAGTCAATTCATCACGTTGTCTCTGCCACTCCTTCCTCCTTGCTCTCTTCCCCTGCTTCAGCATGGGGTCCCACCCATGGGAGACAGTCCTCCATTAACTTCTCCAACGTAGGTCCTTCCCACACGCTGCAGTTCTTCATGAACTGCTCCAGCATGGGTCCTTTCCATGGGGTGCAGTCCTTCAGGAACACACTGCTCCAGCGTGGGTCCCCCATGGGGTCACAGATCCTGCCAGGACCCTGCTCCAGCACGGGCTTCCCATGGGGTCACAGCCTCCTTCGGGTACATCCACCTGCTGCAGCGTGGGGTCCTCCATGGGCTGCAGGTGGATATCTGCTCCACCATGGACCTCCATGGGCTGCAGGGGGACAACCTCTTTCACCATGGTTTTCACCAAGGGCAGCAGGGGACTCTCTGCTCTGGCACCTGGAGCACCTCGTCCCCCTCCTTCTTCACTGACCTCGGTATCTACATAGTTGTTTCTCTCACATATTCTCACTCCTCTCTCCGGCTGCTGTAGGGTTTTTTTTCCCCTTCTTAACTATGTTATCACAGAGGCACTACTGTCGTGGTTTAACCTGGCAGGCAGCCAAATACCACGCAGCCGCTCACTCACTCCCCCCACCCCCAGTGGGACGGGGAGAGAATCGGAAGGGTAAGGGTGAGAAAAACTCGTGGGTTGACATAAAGACAGTTTAATAGAACAGAAAAGGGAGAATAATGATAATAAATAATGATAGAATATACAAAATGAGTGATGCACAATGCAATTGCTCAGCACCCGCACTGACCGATAACCAAGTAGCGATCGGTACTTCCTGGATCACGCCTACCCTTCATATACTGAGCATGATGTCACATGGTATGGAATACCCCATTAGCCAGCTGGGCTGGCTGTCCTGATTATGTTCCCTCCCATCTTGTGTACCTAGCTCAGTCAGTAGGCACGGGAGCTGTCCTTGGACTAGGAGGGCATTTGGCAACAACTGAAAACATCCGTGTGTTATCAACATTCTTCTCGTACTAAATCCAAAACACAGCACTAGGAAGAAATTTAACCCTATCCCAGCCGAAACCAGGACAGTATCCACCCCTTATTCCATACCATTTACGTTATGCTTAGGTCTCACATTTTTCGATACATTTCAATTAATCACCACTATGTTTTATACATATATAATACATATGCATAGATATATATACATATATATACATAAATATATACAAACGTCCATTGAGTTCTTTTAGTCCACAACTTTGGGGTCCATCTGTCATAACAGTCTTTCAGGGCCAGAAGGATGGTGTGTGGTGTTGGGCTGTTGAATCCTGAAGCCAGTTCTCATTTCGGTACTGCTGCACTCGTTCAGTTCTGTCACCGTTGCACTTTGCTCAGTTTCATCGGAGTCAGCTCATTCTTCATTAATCTGGGTGATTTTCCCTGCTATACCATTGATAGCAACCATAGAAATAATGATATACAATATCATATAACAATTGACATCATAAAATTCAGTTCATTGGCTATTTTCACCCAAAATCAAATCCCCTTGAGGTACACACCGGACTTGCCCATCCTTTCGCATCACCCACCAAGTGTACCCAGGTCCTTGAGCAAAAACAATCCCACGAATGGGTTTTCCCTTGCCAGAGGCAGGAGTAACCCAGACTGTCTTCCCCAGCATATTCCTTATATGCACGACAGGGACTTTATCTCCATCTACAGTACGTAAGAGTCTTGATTGGGCAGGGCCAGCTCGATTAACAGACCCCCTAGTGTTGACTAACCAGGTGGCTTTTGCTAAATGTGTATCCCAATGCTTGAATGTCCCACCACCCATTGCCCTCAGTGTTGTCTTTAGCAGCCCGTTGTATCGTTCGATTTTCCCGGAGGCTGGTGCATGATAGGGGATGTGATGGACCCACTCAATGCCGTGCTCTTTGACCCAGGCATCTATGAGGGTGTTTTGGAAATGAGTCCCGTTGTCTGACTCAATTCTTTCTGGGGTGCCATGTCGCCATAGGACTTGCTTTTCAAGGCCCAGGATGGTGTTCCAGGCAGTGGCATGGGGCACAGGGTATGTCTCCAGCCAGCCGGTGGTTGCTTCCACCATGGTGAGCACATAGCGCTTGCCGTGGCGGGTTTGTGGGAGTGTGATATAATCAATCTGCCAGGCCTTGCCACATTTATATTTCAGCCATTGTCCTCCATACCAAAGAGGCTTTACTCGTTTGGCTTGTTTGATTGCAGCGCACGTTTCACATTCATGGATAACCTGTGCAATAGCGTCCATGGTTAAGTCCACCCCTCGATCACGAGCCCATCTGTATGTTGCATCTCTTCCTTGATGGCCTGAGGCATCATGGGCCCACCGAGCTATAAATAATTCACCCTTATGTTGCCAGTCCAGATCCACCTGGGCCACTTCAATCTTAGCAGCCTGGTCCACCTGCTGGTTGTTTTGATGTTCTTCAGTGGCCCGACTCTTGGGCCCGTGAGCATCTACGTGACGTACTTTTACAGTCAGGTTCTCTACTCGGGCAGCAATATCTTGCCACAACGCGGCAGCCCAGATGGGTTTACCTCTGCACTGCCAGTTGTTCTGCTTCCACTGCTGCAACCACCCCCACAGGGCATTTGCCACCATCCATGAGTCAGTATAGAGATAAAGTACTGGCCATTTTTCTCATTCAGCAATGTCCAAGGCCAGCTGGATGGCTTTCACCTCTGCAAACTGGCTCGATTCACCTTCTCCTTCAGCAGTTTCTGCAACTTGGCGTATAGGACTCCATACAGCAGCTTTCCACCTCCGATGCTTTCCCACAAGGCGACAGGACCCATCAGTGAACAGGGCATATTGCTTCTCGCTTTCTGGTAGTTTATTATACAGTGGGGCTTCTTCAGCACGTGTCACCTCCTCCTCTGGGGATATTCCAAAATCTTTGCCTTCTGGCCAGTTCGTGATCACCTCCAAGATTCCTGGGCAACTGGGGTTTCCTATTCGGGCTCGTTGTGTGATCAGTGCGACCCACTTACTCCATGTAGCATCGGTTGCATGATGTGTAGAGGGGACCCTCCCTTTGAACATCCAGCCCAGCACCGGCAGTCGGGGTGCCAGGAGGAGCTGTGCTTCAGTACCAACCACTTCTGAAGCAGCTCGAACCCCTTCATATGCTGCCAATATCTCCTTCTCAGTTGGAGTGTAGCGGGCCTCGGATCCTCTGTATCCCCGACTCCAGAACCCTAAGGGTCGACCTCGAGTCTCCCCTGGTGCTTTCTGCCAGAGGCTCCAGGTAGGGCCATTCTCCCCGGCTGCGGTGTAGAGCACATTCTTCACATCTTGTCCTGCCCGGACTGGCCCAAGGGCTACTGCATGGACTATCTCCCATTTAATTTGTTCAAAGGCTTGTCATTGCTCAGGGCCCCATTTGAAATCGTTCTTCTTCTGAGTTACTTGATAGAGGGGGCTTACAATCAGGCTGTAATCTGGAATATGCATTCTCCAAAAACCCACAACGCCTAAGAAAGCTTGTGTTTCCCTTTTGCTAGTCGGTGGGGACATGGCTGTTGTTTTGTTGATCACATCCATTGGGATCTGACGACGTCCATCTTGCCATTTTATTCCTAAAAACTGGATCTCCTGTGCAGGTCCCTTGACCTTACTTTGTTTTATGGCAAAACCGGCCTTCAGAAGGATTTGAATTATTCTCTCCCCTTTCTCAGAAACTTCTTCTGCTGTGTTGCCCCACACGATGATGTCGTCAATGTATTGCAGGTGTTCTGGAGCCTCACCCTGTTCCAGTGCGGTGTGGATCAGTCCATGGCAAATGGTAGGGCTGTGTTTCCACCCCTGGGGCAGTCGGTTCCAGGTGTACTGGACGCCCCTCCAAGTGAAAGCAAACTGTGGCCTGCACTCTGCTGCCAAAGGGATGGAGAAGAAGGCATTAGCAATGTCAATGGTGGCGTACCACTTGGCTGCCTTCGACTCCAGTTCATATTGAAGTTCTAGCATGTCCGGCACGGCAGCACTCAGTGGCGGCGTGACTTCGTTCAGGCCACGGTAGTCTACTGTTAGTCTCCACTCTCCATTAGACTTTCGCACTTGCCACATGGGACTGTTAAAGGGTGAGTGAGTCTTGCTGATCACTCCTTGGCTCTCCAGTCGACGAATCAGCTCATGGATAGGGATCAGGGAATCTCGGTTGGTGCGATATTGTCGCCGGTGCACTGTTGTGGTAGCGATTGGTACCTGCTGTTCTTCAACCCTCAACAACCCCACAACAGAAGGGTCCTCTGAGAGACCGGGCAAGGTGGACAGCTGTTTAATTTCCTCTGTCTCCAAGGCAGCTATACCAAAAGCCCACCGGTACCTTTTTGGGTCCTTGAAATACCCTCTCCTGAGGTAGTCTATGCCAAGGATGCACGGAGCCTCTGGGCTAGTCACAATGGGGTGCTTCTGCCACTCGTTCCCGGTTAGGCTCACTTCGGCCTCCAATACAGTTAACTCTTGGGATCCCCCTGTCACTCCAGAAATACAAATGGGTTCTGCCCCTTTATAGCTTGATGGCATCAGGGTGCACTGTGCACCGGTGTCTACGAGAGCCTTATACTCCTGTGGCTCTGATGTGCCAGGCCATTGAATCCACACAGTCCAGTAAACCCGGTTGTCCCTTTCCTCCACCTGGCCGGAGGCAGGGCCCCTCTAGTTCTGGTCATAGTATCCGCTTCTCACTTCTTGCAAACATGAGTCAAGAATTCCTTCATTACAGTCCAAAGTAAGATCAGCCCTTCTACTCTGTCTGGGGAACTGTTCACTGGAAACTGGACCATCGTGAGACAGGTTTTTCCTGACAACAGGAGCAGCATTTTTCCTGGGAGAACCCCCTTGTGTGATTGTTTTTCCTTGCAACTCACGTACACGTGCCTCTAGGGTCAAGGTAGGTTTTCCATCCCACTGCCTCATGTCCTCTCCGTGGTCACGCAGGTAGAACCACAGGGTGCCCCGTGGTGTGTACTTTCTATATCCTCTCTCTTGAGGAGAAAAACGCTGACTCCTAATGGCTGAGATACTGGTCCGTACAGGTGGGGAATAGGACATACCCTCTTCGAGTTGCTGGACCTTTCGGGACAGTTTCTCTACAGCCGAGACAAGGGAGGAGGAGATAGTTTCTTCAAAATCCCGAAGTCTGCTAACCACCTCATCCACTGTTGGTGCTTCTTCCTCTTTCCAGCACAGTACTGCCAACGAACTGGCGTACGATGCTGGTACACTCCGTACCAGCTTCCGCCACATGGGTCGCGTGCACTGGACGTTATCTGGATCTTTGGGCGTTTGGTTGTTGTCCAGGTCACTATAAACCACCTCCAGCACGCCTAGTTCTCTCAGGTACTGGATACCTCTCTCCATAGTGGTCCATTTGCCTAGGCGATATATAACATCTTCCTTGAAGGGATACCTTTCCTTCACACCTGACAGCAGTCGCCTCCAGAGGCTGAGGACCTGTGTCCCTTTTCCAATCGCTTTGTCAATGCCTCCTTCCCTAGCAAGGAATCCCAGCTGTTTGGCTTCCTTCCCCTCCAATTCCAGGCTACTGGCCCCATTATCCCAGCATCGGAGCAGCCAGGTAACAATATGCTTGCCTGGATGACGGCTGAAATCTTTCCGCATATCTCGCAGCTCACTGAGGGATAGGGATCGGGTGGTTTCCGTCTCGTTTATGAGTTCTTCCTCTTCCTCCTCCTCTCCTCGTGATGGCCCTGGTCTTTCATCATCCCTTTCTAAACGACCTGATCTCCGCTTCCAAGATTTCCTCTTCTGTACAGGGGCAACGGATACCAGCAAGGGTTGGTCCTCTGGTTCAGCTGTAGTGCCTGTTTCTGGGGTTTGGGTAGCTGCAGTGCCTGTCGCGGGAGCTGGAGTAACTGTAGTGCCTGTTGCCGGAGTTTGAGTGGCTGCAGTGCTTGTCGCAGGGGTTGGAGAAGCTACGGTGATTGTTGCCGGGGTTTGAGTAGCCACAGGGGTTGTCATGGGGGTTGGAGTAGCCGCAGTGCCTGTCGTGGGGTTTTGAGTAACCACTGTGTCTGTAGCCGCCCCCGAGACTCGCCGCTCCGCCCGCCCCGATGAGGCACCGCTGCTTGCCCTCCCTCTTTTCTTGTTCCTGAGGGTTGATCTCTGGACAGTATTCCTGAATAGTTGTTTAACCCTAAACAAGGCCTGAACCACATTCAGGAGACATAGCAATATGAACATGCTTGTTTGAGCATCCCAAGCATATTCAAAATTCTCAGGGAATATTGTGGACATCTTTGTGAAGAGGATAGAAGAAAAAGGAGTTTCTGACGATATGGAAGGGAAGATGAACAAGTGGGAGAGAGTGTCCCATCCCGTCTCCCCCTTAAATTCATTCTCCAAGGAGGAACATGTGCAATTACCAATAATTTCTAAGAGGTGGTTCCCGAGGTACAGAAATGACGGCAGTGCCGAGTACAGATACCAGATTAGACTTACGACCAATGATTTTATCACCTCATAAAACAGCAACAAAATGATAATCTTGGCCCAGTTCCGACTGATGATAAACAGCACAAAAGGGAACACATACTGCAAGCAAGGTATTACATGACTTAACATTGAGAGCCAGCCCCACAACTTTGACAGCCAATACAACAACATTGTGACCAATCAATATAAGGGATGCTTATAACAATTTTGCCTTAACACACTTTGGTCAGATCTATCGTTATCTCAACCCTTCGAGCCCCACGTTGGGCGCCAAAAAAGACTGTCGTGGTTTAACCTGGCAGGCAGCCAAATACCACGCAGCCGCTCACTCACTCCCCCTGCCCCCCCAGTGGGACGGGGAGAGAATCGGAAGGGTAAGGGTGAGAAAAACTCGTGGGTTGAGATAAAGACAGTTTAACAGAACAGAAAAGGGAGAATAATGATAATAAATAATGATAGAATATACAAAATGAGTGATGCACAATGCAATTGCTCAGCACCCGCGCTGACCGATAACCAAGTAGCAATCGCTACTTCCTGGATCACGCCTACCCTTCATATACTGAGCATGATGTCACATGGTATGGAATACCCCATTGGCCAGCTGGGCTGGCTGTCCTGATTATGTTCCCTCCCATCTTGTGTACCTAGCTCAGTCAGTAGGCACGGGAGCTGTCCTTGGACTAGGAGGGCACTTAGCAACAACTGAAAACATCAGTGTGTTATCAACATTCTTCTCATACTAAATCCAAAACACAGCACTAGGAAGAAATTTAACCCTATCCCAGCCGAAACCAGGACAACTACCATCGTTGCTAATTGGCTCAGCCTTGGCCAGTGATGGGTCCATCTTGGAGGCAGTTGACACTGGCTCTATTGGACATGGGGGAAGCTTCTGGCAACTTCTCACAGAAGCCAACCCTGCAGCCCCCTATGCAAACCCAATAGATGGGGTCACACACATACTCAGAGTATGAACGCTGAACAGGACAACACTGACTCTCAGAGTGATACGAAAGTGGGAAAAGTTTATGGAGGGAAACTTTATGCAGGCAATCTTAGTCATGCTGGTCTTCAGGAATGATCAGTTATCTAATGCAGTAGTTAACCAATATCAAATTAATTCATGCAAATGAGGGTTATTTTATTCTTTAAATAAATATATGTAATGAAAAATGGAAAAAAACAATTAGATTATGGTTATATGCTAAATTATTGTGGTCAAGATATTATATGATACTATCAAAAAGGTTATGAACTATCAAGAATAAAAGAAATAAATAATTACAATAAAAACAGGCAATAAAATTCACATCATCATCTTCCCTGAGAGTAATCAAATTTATGCAAAATTGATAAAAAACTTATGACTGTGTACATTCAATAAATGTAAAGTCTTTTTATATTTATCTTCAAAAATATTATCCTTTAATGTGAGTTTTTATAATTGGTATTTCCAGCAGAGGTGAGGAAAAAAGTTTAGATTGATATAGTAACTCCTTTCCAGCTCAAAAATGCTCAAGTCAACAGTGATAATTTGGAATATCTACCTGAGTACAGCTTATGAATTCTGACAATTTCTGTCAATGCATGAAAAAATTGCCTAGTGGAATACTTGTGGTTTCAAATAGAAAATCCAGTCTTTGTGGATGGAGATTGTAGCATGTGTCTACATAAGCAGGAACAGAAGGCAGTTGTTAACCAGCTGTTCCAATCAAATATTATTCATCTGGTGCCTCAAACTGCAGTGCAAGAAAGTCAGGCATGGAGATCCCCAAATGCAAAGAAACTAATTTTTGTTTTGCTTGACCAGCTCACAGAAGTTTGTGTGGGAGAGAAGAAGAGGTGAGCATATTTCATAGCAGGATCTGTAGAATAGAATAGAATAGAATAGAATAGAATAGAATAGAATAGAATAGAATATTTTCAGTTGGAAGGGCTGTAGCACTAGCACAGATTAGAAAAAATGAGCTGACCTAGAGGCATTCTGTTATTCTGAGCAGAAGCCAAGAACTGCTGAAGCTGCCCCCACAACAGTGGTTCCAGCCCAAACAATTACTTGAGTAATTATTCTAATTCTAGTTATTCCATGCAGAACTTCATATTATTATTTTTCTCTGAACAGTTAACTTCTAAATTCAGAATGGAAATTTGAAAATCCTGTATATTTTGAGTTTCTATAAAAAATGAAGCAATAGTAGTAGTGATGTGAATTTCATCCATTAATCTTAATGGAATGTCAGCTATAGAGCCTGTTCTCTACTATCATTATTTAAGTGAAGTTAATAAGAAAAAGCTTCAACTTTAGATTAAAGGTCAATGAACAATGTTAGAAAAGTGAAGTCTTCTGTATGATATAACAGCGCAAAACCAAAAATAACTGTAACTAGCCTTGAAAACATTAGAGATTAATTACACTTAAAGCTTTTCCTTCTTAGGGAACTTGAATGAAGAGGGTCTATGAAGAAAATTTGTAAAACACACTTTAGAAAGCCCACCATCATGCAAGCAGTAAGTTCATAAAAGTAGAAAATAGGCGTTAAATATAGAATCACATAGAAGAAGGACCACTTTCCTCAGAATCTAGTAAGCTCGTAAACTGTGCTCTTCAACAGGCTGGTTATCACACGTAGAGGTGTATTATTTAATAAACCCATACTTCAAAGCAAAAATGTCATGAGGTTTAGCTATGTACTCAAACACTAACAAACCCCTGAGCTTTACTGTGAAAAGAATTTCAGAACAGGACAGTGCTGCTTTCTTCCCCAGTAGGTCATCATGCCATTGCCATTCTCTCTGTGGCGACATGAAGCTTAGGTATTCATAGGCCCTTCAGACAGGTTCACGGGCTCAATGGAGTAAGAGTTAACTCCTGTCAGCTGATCCATGGCTTAGCTACTGATGTGTCAGGATAGCCACATGCTCTGGCAACAAGGCGACAATTTATCAATCTATATGAAAATGCTACCTAATACAAAAATCAGAAGTAATGGAATTAATCCTCATTTTAGTTGTTTAATATGAATAAAACAAATCCTTAATTTGCTGGCTTAATTTCTGAGATCATACATTCAAGTTTGAAGTCACTTTTGCAGTAGCATTTTTTCTGTCTGACTGTTTATGAGGCACTAACCAATATATTCCAATATATACGGATTTTGCTAAAACAGGCAAAATTTGGATACTTATGTTTAAAGACTAAATAAGAAATCATAATAAAATAAAGCATAAAAGCATAAGTACAAGAAAAAAATGGGGAAAATGCATGTTAGGTGAGAAAAGGATTTTTTTTTAAACACATAAAGTACAAAAATAACAGGGCCCTGAGAGCAGTGACAGGCCCTAATGGCCCTGAACAGTCTCACCTGGGCCTGCACCCACATCCCTGCCCATGGGCCTGGGGGCTCCATTTCAGCTTAGTCTCGTTCCCCCAGTATTTGCTTGAGCGATACTGCAAGTAGACCTCTGCCCAGATTGTCCCCTGGCATTCCTGCCTTGTTGAACGGACTTCCCGGGTTGACCTCAGGACTTTTTTGTCACCTTACTTTTGTTATGATGATCATTGGGTTGTTGACAGGACTTGTTCCCGTCACCAGCCCCGCTCCGCTCACCTTTCTTGGGCCCATTGCGCCTTGCAGGAGGGGACACTGCCCTTCCCTTTGCTGGGGTGACTCTCAGCTCCCTGCTGGAGCAGGGAAGATGCCACTCCCTGACAGTGAACTGCTGCACCCATCCTGGGAGGGTGCAAGAGTTAGCGAGGGTTGGTTTCAAGCATTGTTAACATTCTTTAAAAAACTTCTCTGCTCAAAGTAGTAATTACTATCTGTAGTTATTCTGTGCAACGTGATTGTAATGTCTTGGAAGCTTTGTTCTTTGCTCCTGTATTTCCTTTTAAAAGACTAGCAAATTTGTTATTAGAACACTGAGATATTAATATGAAAAAAACATTAGTATGAATTACAGAGAGGTGTTAGGGAAAAGGGATGTGAGAAAAAAGGTAAAGAAAAGGAGGGATGGATTAGTTAGTAGGATATAAGTGCCTATAAAAATTGAATAGGTGGCAACAAAGAAGACGGGGAGGAATTATTTAAGATGATTAAAGGTGATAAAAGCAAGAGTAATAACTTGAAACTCAAACAGAAAATATTAATTTACATATTAATATAAAAAGTTGTGATAGTGAGGTCAATTAGAAAAAGGAATAATTTGCTGGAGAATATAGTTTTACTAATATTGCCTAAGGTGTCAATGAGACTAACATAAACCATGTCTGCATTAACAAAGGCAATCCTTTTTGCAGAAGAGTGAAATGAAGATAGAGTTGATTTGCAAACTACTCTTCTGTGGTAGTATATTCATGGATATTTTTATCTAGAAAAGGAAAGTAGGGTTTCTTGTTTGTCTGGGGTTTTTTTATGGATTTATTTTAAAGTCAGTTTCCTGATTAATCTCCATTCTATGACACCCTTTGCAGCATATAACTCCTACATTTGTGCTTGATGGTTTATCTTGGGTATTTATTCTATATATTGCATGATATTAATTCCAGACCATCTTATAAAAATGTTGCTGATTCTCCTTCCTGCTTCTGTTTTTCACTTAAGAAAAATTGAACCATATTCACTCTAAGTCAGTACACAGAAATCTGATTATATTTTCTTTCTTTTTTTTCTGTTAATTTTGGAAATTAAATATGAATCTCCAAGATTTTTAAAATATATAATTATTTGCCTATTAGATCACAAATAAATACTCTTGAAGACATTGATTCTTACCTTTTTATCCATGCCATGATGTTTGTTTAGTTGGGCTTGCAAGTCAAATCCTGTCATTAATTTTAAAGATGGATATTAATGCTTATTTATTTTAGTACAATCATTTATCAGGTAATTTGCTCCAAACAAACGAAAGTGACCCACAATGCTGTGGAACTCATTGCCATAAAATACTGTAAATCCCAAAGTTTACATGGAACAAATCAAGAGGGCAAAAAAAGTAATCACTGAAGGCTACTGGATGCAAAAGATACATACACCTTAGTGGCTGGTGCAGCACAATGAAAAAGGGACTCCAGTTTTACCTAGCGCAATCCATTACAGTTCTTGTATTCCATGTCCATATTAAATATTTACCAGCAATGAAGATCACTGCAGTTGCTTGTCCTAGATAGGTGCACATGCAATGCATGCAGACAATGTGCAAAGTATTTCTGTACACCTTCCTTCTTGTTGCTAACTGAATCCCAGATACGTTGTAGAAGCTAAACTGCAAGGGAGGCACCTTGTGGTATGGCAAGTAGGACACAGAGTTTGGCATGATGATGACTGACTTCAGTCTTGATTCCAACAGGAAGAAAACTGCTTAAACAACACTAATGTTCACTAATGGCCTCTGGAAACTGGGAGAATGTAATAGGAAAGTACTCCTGTGTATTTACCCTTTCGACATATTCTTTAGGATTCTGCTGATGACTACCATAGGAGTTAAAATACTGGGATGGATGGACTTGACTTTGATCGTTGTTCTAGTGTGGCTAATCTTAATTTTTATGTTCGGTTTGTTTTGTTGCTTTTTTTTTAAACAAGAGATCCTACTGAATTAATGAAGACTGTATGTAGTCTTTTATATGAATAAATGATGATAAACATGACCTTAGTATGTGCTCTTGCAATAGCAAATTACTTTATAGCTCCTGCATCCAAATAAACATTAACACAAAAGACCCATCTGGTACCAAGTGGACATTAAGGTGCTTATTTGTGATTAACCTTCTGAATATTTTAAGAACTGGATTTAATCTCTGCCCTATACCTAAGTGTTTTACCATTTCTTCTGGTAAGAAGTTGTGTGGTTGGAACTTTGTTCAAGGTGATGCTTCCTCGTATTGAACCTGTGTGATTGATGGAAGATATAGATGCTTAAAAATGTATTTGATATTCAAAGCATTATTATAATATCTGTGGTGAGGGAAGAATTGTGATGTTCAGCCCCTGGTCCTCAAAGAGGCAAACAGGCAAATTTTTAGAGTTTGTTCTTCAAGCAGTCATACAGCACAGTCCAAGACTTCATTACACAACATACCTTTTTACTGTGTAACAGTATATTTCATACTTGTTTAATATTACTTCTAAATACACAGAGAATTCTGAGTACATTAGTGTCCTTCAAATTTCCAGCATAGTTTGCATAGCATTATTATTCGTGACTTATCAGGGGACATCAGAGATTGATTCTTGGGTATGTAAATGTAAATGACTTAACAATAGTTTCAGATGTATACAAACATTCTGAAGACCTCTTTAAGAATCCAGTTATGAGGTGGTCCAAAGGGTGAAAATTTTTTCTGCTACTAGTATAAAAGGTTGCTACATCCATACTATCATGCATGGAATAGTTAGGAATTTTTATGTTGTTCTTGCTGGAAGGAAAAGTAAATGTTTGTGTAAGGAGGGCACTCCACTTGGTTTTCCTTTTCTTTATTCTTTTTTTCTCTACCACTTCACACCAAAGTAAAGAAGACTCTGAAAATAAGAATAAGGGAAATTCCACCTTAGAAAGATTTTTACCTTTTACCTCACTAATAATGCCTTTTGCTTTTTCTGAGGTGTTCATTCAGTCTTCTGAGTGGACCTTCTCTATCAATTCTTCCTTCTCCTTTTTTAAAATGGAAGTCTTTGCTTAGCAATACCACAAAAGGAGATGAGCGAAATTAGAATAAAAGCAAAATAAAACAAATGTTTTGACTGTTTACTATCAGCTATCCCCAGTCAATTTTTTCATTTGAAAATTTAACTTTTAAATGATGGTTGAATGTATATAATTATTTTTAGTATTCATTACTGAACTCTTTGTCCAAGGGGTTTCTGACAAAACTCTAATAAAGCTGATAAAATTTTTGTTTTCGTCTAATCCCACTGAAGTCAATAGGAGTCTGCACTGATTTCAGTTGGGGCAGAGTCACACTCTTTTCCACATTTTAAAATTTACATGTCTTTCTCAGCCAAATTGTATAATGTAGATGATATCCAACATACCTCTGTCCAAAGGTTTGTTAATTTGATCTCAAATGGATTATGACTTGCTTGTTTTTCTCTCTGTTCTTCTTGGTACAAATGCTACAGCTGAAAAAGTAATCAAGTAGGGGGTCTTTTTCTCTGCATGTATGTATTTATATATCTAATATGTTTATATTCATTAGGTGCCTTAGTATAATTTATTAAAATTAGAACTAATAATAAGCTTTATGAAGTTTAATATTCATATTTTCTTTTTTCTAACATACTATGAATCTGTTTAACAGTTCAAGTACTAACATTTTTAATAATCTTTTGTGAATATACTGTTTAATATTAAAATGTTCTGTCTGTTTTTAATGTGCAAGTAAAGTTTGTGACAACTTTTATGAAGGTTAACTTGGAAATATAATTAAAATTTGTTGAGAGTTAAACTGAATGGTTTATTAACCATCCATTTATTTCTGAATTATGTTGCTCTGTTTAGTCACTAAATGTATGTTTTCCTGAAACATTACTTAAATTAAGGGGCTTAATTCTTCTAAGAAATCATTACAGTAGTCTTTCTCTGAAAGAGAAGCAGCAAATAATAAAGTATGTTAAGCAATGCTTTCAATTAGAAAACTAGAATGCCTTGAGAAGTTATTTTCAAACATAAGAAGGTGTGAATTAAACCCTCATATGGTCCCTAGTGAGTAGGCTATAGAGAAGCAATACAATGAGGTACAGATGACTCATAATATTTCTATGTTAGTAGTTGGACTGAAAAGAGAGACTATCAGAAAGGACTAAAGCGTCAAAGTTTCATTACAGTACTAGTATATCATCATCAGAAATACTGCTGCTGGGTGTGTAAAGCTTCAAGAATTTACACAAACCCTGGTTATTTGGAATTCATACATTATTCATACATTCCGTACATTATGGAAAAGTGCTGCTAAAATGCCCCAGGAATGGTTTCTAAACATTTAACTCAGTCAGTCCATAGGAATGCCTTATTAAAAAAAATCCAGTGGAATTTACCAGTTGCATCTGATTAAATCTCCCTAAGGCCATGGAAAATTCAAATAGAAGTGACTTTGTTTATCTGAATTTTCTCAACAAAGAAGTTGATACCTTGTACGCAGGTATCCAGTTATCCAGTTTTAATAGCTTAGCTAATTCATGGTAATACGTTAATATGCTCATGACATGGTAATAGGTTAATATGCTCATGACATTTGACATGGAATCTGAGCCTTAATAGGAACAAAGGGGAAAAAAAAATAAGCACAATGATTTTAGACAAAAGATATATTCAACAAGCAAGACATACTAATGATACTAAGAAATTATATAAAAAACAAATATAAAAGACACTGAGATATGCAACCTGGTCTTATTCAGAGTATATATGTCAGACTGCAGTATTACTTTCTTTTTCTAAAACAATTTAATTCCTTGACAAGAAATGTATCAGACAGCATCTGTCATGATGTTAATAATCAGGCCACCTGATTATTTTTTTTTTTTTTTTTTTTGTGTGTGTGAAGGTATTGGAAATGTAATCTAATACAAGAACTGTAGGATATTTAAAATACATACTGTACTTTGGAAGTCATTGCTGATCTTGAAAATGAGAACTTATGGGCTGGATGTTTACAAGTGATGTCCTAAAGAATTAATTCTGGAAATGTTTTGAAAAATACTTTCAATGATGATCAATGTATGAAAGTACAATGATGGGTGTTGATGACACAAATTTGAATAATCTATACATAGCAAGTATCTTGGAAATTGGAGTAATAGGGGTGATGTGAATTGTAAAGGTGTAAATTTCAAGGCCATATATTTGAGATTAATAATGAGAATTCTGAATGGAGCTATGATCTAATCCCTTAGAAGCAAAAGAGGGGGAGAAATTCAATGAATTAATGAAATATAATGAATCACAAAAGAGATACAGCCGTGAATGAGAAGAATACAACCACAGAGTGCAAGAGGCAAATAACTGCCAGTAGAAATGGTGAAACATGTTGCTTTGGAAGGGAGATATTTTGGTTCTGTTTCTACAGAATAATGAATCTTTTTTCTTGACTGAAACTTCTGTCAGTGCTCTAATTCAAGTCAGAAAAGGACTTAATCAAAATGACACAATAAGGCTAGAAAGATAGTAGAAAATATATAATGTAGAGATGTCTTAAATAGGAATACAAGAACTCAGTACTCATAAAATCGACTTCACATCCTAAGAAGAAGGAAAATATTTGCTGTAAATTTAGTTTTGCAAGGTGCTGAACAATCAACTCTATTACAAGAGTGATGTGTATCCCAAAACAGGTCTACATAGGCCTGTTAGTGCAGCTCTGAGTTTACATAGTCAGTTTTGTGTTCTGTGACATTGTTTTTTAGCTCTTACTTTCACAACCATAAGAAACCCATAAGATTAACTCAAAAACATTGTTAAAAGGTAAGAAGTAGTCTACCTTTAAAAATTATTTCTTACTAACCTCATTATTCTTGAGTGCTATGAAATCAGCTCTTGTGTCATAAATATAGAGTTCATGAAAAGAGTTATTAAAGAGCAAATCATGCAGATTCTGAAATACTATAAATTATCATCTGAGACAGATGTGTTGGAATATCTCATTTCAATTTGTTTAAACTGCACTGCCAGTAAATAAATTATTAAATCCATGAGCAAATAAAATAATGAGTGAATTTTTCTCAGGAAGATCAAAATCAGTAGGTATGAAATGAAGACTATTCCTTTTAGTATAAATTTTATACCTTGGTAGTACATACATATAAAATCCCAATTACAACCTGGCCACTGTCGTGAGAGACAACAAAAAATGCTTCTATAAGTATGTTAATGACAAAAGGAGAGCCAAGGAGAATCTCCATCCTCTATTGGATGCGGGGGGGAATGTTGCCACCAAGGACGAGGAAAAGGCTGAGGTACTCAACGCCTTCTTTGCCTCAGTCTTTAGTAGTCAGAGTGGTTATCCTCAGGGTACTCAGCCCCCTGAGCTGGAAGACAAGGACGACGAGCAGGATAAATCCCCCATAATTCAAGAGGATGAAGTTAATGACCTGCTATGCCACCTGGACGTTCACAAGTCTATGGGGCCGGATGGGATCCACCCGAGGGTACTGAGGGAGCTGGCGGAGGAGCTTGCCGAGCCGCTCTCCATCATTTACCAGCAGTCCTGGTTAACTGGGGAGGTCCCGGACGACTGGAGGCTCGCCAATGTGACTCCCATCTACAAGAAGGGCCGGAGGGAGGATCCGGGGAACTACAGACCGGTTAGCCTGACCTCAGTGCCAGGGAAGATCATGGAGCGGTTGGTTTTGAGGGTGCTCACGAGCCATGTCCGGGACAACCAGGGGATCAGGCCCAGCCAGCACGGGTTCATGGAAGGCAGGTCCTGCTTGACCAACCTGATCGCCTTCTATGACCAGGTGACCCGCCTAGTGGATGAGGGAAAGGCAGTGGATGTGGTCTACTTGGACTTCAGTAAAGCCTTTGACACTGTCTCCCACAGCATTCTCCTAGAGAAGCTGGCGGCTCACGGCCTAGACAGGTACACTCTTCCCTGGGTAAAAAACTGGCTGGATGGCCGAGCCCAGAGAGTTGTGGTCAACAGAGTTAAATCCAGTTGGCAGCCGGTCACGAGCGGTGTTCCCCAGGGCTCAGTACTGGGGCCGGTCTTGTTCAATATCTTTATCAATGATCTGGACGAGGGGATCGAGTGCTCCCTCAGTAAGTTTGCAGACGACACCAAGCTGGGTGGGAGTGTTGATCTGCTGGAGGGTAGGAAGGCTCTGCAGAGGGACCTGGACAGGATGGATCGATGGGCTGAGGCCAACTGTATGAAGTTCAACAAGGCCAAGTGCCGGGTCCTGCATTTCGGCCACAACAACCCCAGGCAACGCTACAGGCTTGGGGAAGAGTGGCTGGAAAGCTGCCCAGAGGAAAAGGACCTGGGGGTGCTGATTGACAGCCGGCTGAACATGAGCCGGCAGTGTGCCCAGGTGGCCAAGAAGGCCAACGGCATCCTGGCCTGTATCAGAAATAGTGTGGCCAGCAGGAGTAGGGAGGTGATCGTGCCCCTGTACTCGGCACTGGTGAGGCCGCACCTCGAATCCTGTGTTCAGTTTTGGGCCCCTCACTACAAGAAGGACATGGAGGTGCTGGAGCGTGTCCAGAGGAGGGCAACGAAGCTGGTGAAGGGCCTGGAGCACAAGTCTGATGAGGAGCGGCTGAGGGAACTGGGACTGTTTAGCCTGGAGAAGAGGAGGCTGAGGGGAGACCTCATCATGCTCTACAACTACCTGAAAGGAGGTTGTAGCGAGGTGGGTGTTGGTCTCTTCTGCCAAGTAACTAGCGATAGGACAAGAGGAAATGGCCTCAAGTTGCGCCAAGGGAGGTTTAGATTGGACATTAAGAGAAATTTCTTTACTGAAAGAGTGGTCAGGCCTTGGAACAGGCTGCCCAGGGAAGTGGTTGAGTCACCATCCCTGGAGGTATTTAAAAGACGTGTAGATGAGGCCCTTAGGGACATGGTGTAGTGGGCATGGTGGTGTTGGGTTGATGGTTGGACACGATGATCTTAGAGGTCTTTTCCAACCTGTATGATTCTATGATTCTATGATTCTATGATTCTATATTTTAATATAGTGTAGTAGATGTCAAAAATCTGTACAAAATTAAATCATAAAATCCTTGAAAGTTATATGTTATTTTTGGTAGAGTTCAGATGTTCTGTGAGCCAGAAAGAAGAGAGAATCAGAAGTTTGCCATCATTACTAAATAAGTCTCTTCCTGAATACAAAGAAGAAAAAGTTTTGTTCTGTTTGATATAATAGCAAACAACTTTTGGAAGTCTGCCAATTTCCAAATTGATTATAATTGCTATAATTGGGTATTTTAAACTCTAGAAAGCAGGGTCTCATTTAAGCTTGTGTTTGTGTGACTGCGTAAAGCCAGAGCCAGATCTCAGTTTTGCCAGGTTACTTAGGAAATAGAAATATTGAAATGTGATTGTGTATCATCACCAGCAGTTTTTCAGTTCACATAGATCGGTATGGACCAAATCCTGACGTTGTTACTCTGGAAAAGTATTCAGTAAAGTCATAAAGTGGAAGAATTCTGTGGTGGATTGTGGCAGAAACAGAGCATGCATGGGAAGATGTTGCAGGCACTGGAAGGCAGTGGGAACAATAAATTCCTTGGACTCCCAGGGCAGAGATGGGATTAAATTTTGATATGCAAAGGAAGTCTTAAATAGACTTTAGTCAACTGAGAACGTGAAGAAGTAAAGATAACTTATTATTCAAACTAAAGGTATGTTATACATAGGTCAAGGAAAAATACCAGAATCTTCTGATAATCCATGACAGAGGCCTTCTGTTGTACTCAGTCATGTAACCTGAATGATTAAAAGTGGTCTTCTGTTGATGTTTGGAAAAAAAAAAAAAGGGAAAAAAGGTTAATGAGCCTCCATTAAACTGAAATGCAGTTTATATGTTCTTATGTTCCCTGATTCTTTTAACTAAAAAGGGGTGAAGAGAGGGTAGAAGGCACATTTATATTACATATTATTACCCACTATGTATCAGAAGAAAGAGTTGTATTTTTGTATTCTGTTCATACCTACCTCTGACTAGTCCTGAGATTGTAAACCCACTTAAAAACATTTAAAGCCCCAGGGAATTGTTTCAATGCAATGCCTGGTTATGAAGTTAGGTCATTGACTTTTGATCCTCAGATATGAGAATACTGGCCTTAACACCAATATGTGTGAGTTCACTGTTCTGTGAGTAAGCATAGCTGTACTGATCTCCTTGGTTGCTTGATGTGTATAAGAATAATATTAGTGCAAAATGTGATATAAAATAATTTATTAAAATTCAATGCTATCTTCATCCTTTTTGTGATGAGCTTATTTTCATAGAATCATAGAATCATTAAGGTTGGAAAAGACCTCTAAGATCATCGAGTCCAACCATCAACCCAACACCACCATGCCCTCTAAACCATGTCCCTAAGCGCCTCATCTACGCATCTTTTAAATACCTCCAGGGATGGTGACTCCACCACTTCCCTGGGCAGCCTGTTCCAAGGTCTGACCACTCTTTCAGTAAAGAAATTTCTCTTAATGTCCAATCTAAACCTCCCTTGGCGCAACTTGAGGCCATTTCCTCTTGTCCTATCGCTAGTTACTTGGGAAAAGAGACCAACACCCACCTCGCTACAACCTCCTTTCAGGTAGTTGTAGAGCGCGATGAGGTCTCCCCTCAGCCTCCTCTTCTCCAGGCTAAACAGTCCCAGTTCCCTCAGCCGCTCCTCAGAAGACTTGTTCTCCAGGCCTTCATCAGGTTTGTTGCCCTTCTCTGGACACACTCCAGCAGCTCAATGTCCTTCTTGTAGTGAGGGGCCCAAAACTGAACACAGGATTCGAGGTGCGGCCTCACCAGTGCCGAGTACAGGGGCACGATCACCTCCTTAGTCCTGCTTGTCACACTATTTCTGATACAGGCCAGGATGCCATTAGCCTTCTTGGCCACCTGGGCACACTGCCGGCTCATGTTCAGCCGGCTGTCAATCAGCACCCCCCAGGTCCTTTTCCTCTGGGCAGCTTTCCAGCCACTCTTCCCCGAGTCTGTAGCATTGCATGGGGTTGTTGTGGCCGAAGTGCAGGACCCGGCACTTGGCCTTGTTAAACCTCATACAATTGGCCTCAGCCCATCAATCCATCCTGTCCAGGTCCCTCTGCAGAGCCTTCCTACCCTCAAGCAGATCAACACTCCTCCCCAACTTGGGGTCATCTGCAAACTTATTGAGGGAGCACTCAATGCCCTCATCCAGATCGTTGATAAAGATATTGAACAGGATCGGCCCCAATACTGAGCCTTGGGGAACACCGCTCATGACCAGCTGCCAACTGGATTTAACTCCGTTCACCACAACTCATGTTTGCATTCAATTGTAAGAATAAATATTTCACTGAAGAAGTTGAAAGTACATTTCTAATAACATTATTCTGTTAAAGAAATGGGAAATGATAAACATTAACTAGGCAAAAATCAGATGCCATATGTCACAGGAACCTTCAAAGAAGAGTTGCTCTTTCTACCCATCTGATCCACTGAAATTCTTCTGAGAATGTAAGATTTGATGTGATTTTCCTGGAAAAAATTCTATAGGTACCTCAACTTTCCAAAGCCTGATGTCGCGGGAGGTGATTCTGTCCCTTTGCTCCACTCTGGTGAGACTCTACCTGGAGTACTGCGTCCAGGTCTGGAGCCCTCAACACAAGAAAGACATGGACCTGTTGGAGTGGGTCCAGAGGAGGGCCACGAAAATGATCAGGGTGATGGAACACCTCTCCTAGGAAGAAAGGCTGAGAGAGTTGGGGTAATTCAGTGTGGACAAGAGAAGGCTCTGGGGAGACCTTATAGCAGCCTTTCAGTACTTAAAGGGGGCCTATAAGAAAGCTGGGGTCAAACTTTTTAGCAGTGCCTGTTGCGACAGGACAAGGGAGAATAGTTTTAAACTAAAAGAGGTAGATTCAGCCTAAGATATAAGGAATAAATTTGTTATGCTGAGGGTGGTGAAACACTGGCACAGGTTGCCCAGAGAGGTGGTAGATGCCCCACCCCTGGAAACATTCAAGGTGAGGTTGGACGGGGGGCTCTGAGCAACCTGATCTAGTTGAAGATGTCCCTACTCATTGCAGGGGCGTTGGACTAGATGACCTTTAAATGTCCCTTCCAACTCAAAGTATTATATGATTCTATGATTATAAAGAATGCAGAGGTAAATATAGTGCAAGATTCTTAATCAGCATATTACAAAGAAAAAAAATATTGGTTTTATGCAGACAACTGTAGACAACTTTCTATAGTGACAAGTTTTCATTCTTCATGTTTCCTTTTATAAAGTACACTTCTGTCAGCAGGATATTTGAATTCAAAGTTTTTCTTGTGGCTTTAAGGTCTCAGACTCAAAATGTAAGATGTTCTTAAGCTGTTTGTATACAAATATGCAAAAATTAAGAAGAAGCAAAATTATTCCAGAGCTCTGCTGTAGCTATGGCAACCACCTTCCACTGTACTTCATTTAGATAAATAAATCTGACAGCTAATAAGAATGAGTTTTAACATATTTTTTTTTTATGATGGAATTTTTTGATTTTTACTTTCTTGGGAAAAATATTATTTAAAAAAAATATTGTTATTACCTCTCCATTAAGAGAAGAGTTTTCTACCACAAATAGTGTGTTCAATAATTTTATGTTCAATTTTAGTTCCTATATATGAACTTTAAAATGCATTGTTTCTTTGTTCTTCATTTTACTCAATCAGAGAAAATGGATTTGGGCTGAAGTGTTAGTTCTAGTAAAATTACAGATCTCAAAGTATTTCACAAACTTGCCTTTGGTATCTCAAGCTCCTCTAACTTCTGATATAACTTGTACATACATACTTTATGTATAGCAAAAGCCCAGAGAGGCCAAACCCCACAGTATATGTAACCAAATTTATAAATATGCTGTGAAATCAGGGCTCTGTTAGGGCTGTTCAGTGACAGTTTATGCCAATTTAGGGCAGCATTGCCATCATCCCACTTATATTTGCCCGCAACCCTTTTCCTTGTGATGATACTGATTCCTCCCTAATGCCACAGTGAGATTAACCCCTGCAGGGTATTAACCGAGTTGAAAACTCATCTTACAGAAAAGGATAGCATGTGTCAGTTTAACCTTCAGACTGAGATTGCATCAGGTGACTGCTAATGTGGGCTAAAGGAGGTAAAAGTACTGCAAACAAAGTTTGGCTTTGTTTGTATTGCAGCAGGTTAAAAATATCTGAAAACCTGGAACACTTTGGCCCAGATTTTTAAAACCATTTAAGAATTTAACTGCCAGTTAAATGACTGTGTATACAGGACTTCAGAGGGCAGGTTTAGACAAGGACTAATTTTAGATGCCTAACTTTGGTCAATGGAGATGATTCCCCATAAATACTCTCAGAACGAGAACACAATTTAATCCTTTGAATCACCTGAAAGTCTCTCTCAAATAAAAAACTTTTTCACTTCAAAAATTTATTCACTAAATGTCTAAATAACTTTGAAATTCTAGACTTCAAACCACAATGAAATCAGGAGGTAACCTTCCAATTGACTACAGCAGACTTTAAAACTATAATTTAACACTTTTTTCTAGATTTTTTAAATATTGTCTTTCATTATCTCAGTATCTATGACACAGTTAGAACAATAATGCTTACATAAGGCATGAAGTACACCAAAACTCTTTTCTTGTGCTCAGGCTGAAAAATAAATAGGTTTTTAAATACATCCACAAAGGTACATTCAAAAACGGTGCATGTGCATTATTGTTTTAAAATCTAATACTGCAAAACATACTAAAATGTATATCTTCAATATAACTTTGCAAATCCTCATGAGATCAGCAAAACTCAAAATTTTTGAAAATATTTACTTTGGAGTGAAATGAAATGCTGAAACTCTCTCAGTGCCCCACACCAGTAACTCAGTTAGACTCCAGTTTAACATGCATGCTAAATATGTGACTTACGGTGCCTTAATTATTTGGACTTCTGTCTTAAAAGTCTATGTGGGCAAATAATAAAGTGCAAAATTCATAATTGAAAATCACTTCCATTTTCATTCTGCCCCATCTCTAAGAAAGGCAGGTTATCTCCAAGTATTTTTCCTAATAATGTATAATATATGACTATTCCAATTATGTTCCATTACCTTGAAGCAGGATGGAATGTCACACAAACTTCATCTAATTGCTTTTCAAAGTATGGAACAATGTACAAGATTAAGAAATCATTCCAGTTTGTATTATAACTTCAATGCCGTCGGTTGACTTTGGCTGGCTGCCAGGTACCCACCAAGCCGCTCTCTCAATCCCCCTCCTCAGCAGAACAAGGGGAGAAAATAAGATGAAAAACTTATGGGTTGAGATAAAGGTGGCTTAATATAGAAAAGCAAAGGCCGCAGGCAGAAACAAAGAAAAGCAAAAAGATTTATTTTTTACTCCCCATCAGTAGGCGATGTCCAGCCACTGCCTGGGAAGTAGGGCCTCAGTATGCATAGCAGTTGCTTCAGAAGACAAATGCCTTAATAAATGTCCCCCCTCCACCTCCTCTCCCTCCTCCTCCTTCTCCTCAGCTTTTATTGTTGAGCACAACATCGTATAGTATGGAATATCTCTTTGCTCAGCTTGGGTCAGCTGTCCTGGCTATGTCCCCTCCCAACCACTTGCCCACCCCCAGCCTACTGGCCTTTGGGGGTGAGGGGGACGTTGGAGAGACAGCCTTGATGCTGTGGGAGCACTGCTCAGCAGTAGCCAAAACACTGGTGTATCAGCAACACCTTTCTAGCTACCAATACAAAGCACAGCACTGTGAGGACTGCTATGGGGAAAGTTAACTCCATCCTAGCCAGACCCAATAATATCTCCACCTCTAGTTCTTCAAGAACTTAAGATTCTCTTAGTCTTTTTCACTATAATGTTAGAAAGAAATAACTAGAAGGTTCTTACCAAGCTGCTTTTTATATGGTAAATTAAATAAAATTAAACAAATTCTTGTGCAGGTATATGTATAATCCAACTATGTAGAAAGCTTTGCAAAACCATCCCTTAATGCTAAATTATTTATTGTATCTATAAGGATCTACTTGTTAGAATTATTTCAAATATCACAGCATAACTATTTAGTTTCCATCATACTAGGTCTGTGCTATTTCTATAAGGAATCTAGATTTTGTGAGGTTTCTAGCTGAGGTAAGAATGAAGAAGTCCTTGTTGAAATAATTCTTTATCAATTCCCTTAATTTTTGAATGACAAGAAGTTTATAACTCATTAAACTTATTTTCTTTTCAGAGAAATACCAAATTTCAAGGAACAGACATTTAAAATATTCACACTTGGTTCCAGAGTATGTTTTCTTAGGTAAAAGCAAATACATGTGTGTAGTTGCACTTATAGTCTTTAACATTCAGCCAGAGTAAATCCAGTAAAGATTTCACATTCTTGAAACAAGATGCTTTAGACCACTAGAACATCATTATTGAATATAGTGATATGCTTTTCCTTTAAATTATTTGGTCTTATACTAGGAAAAGCATTTGTTCCAATCTCCTAATTGCTGAAATCATGCTATGGTATTTGTGTGAATACCGCTAAATACTGAAAAGAAAACCCAAGTTTCCATGGCAAAAGTTCAGTGCTACAAAAGATTAAACTGGTCAGAAATATTTTTAGGCAAATTGGATTTATTATTCAGCTATTAGCAGTTTTCCTCATATATTATAGGGAACTCTGAGAGAAAAAAATATTTTCATAATGCAGCTCGTCTTCCAAGAAATACTGGATTATTTCAGTCCAGTTTTGCAGTCCACAGCAATTCAGAATTCACTTCACCTGCATTTTCTCTTAGATGCAGAGTTGTTATTTTGAAGATGGTGATTTTCTTATTTTAGTTTTTTTTTCTCTGACGTTTAGTATCTTCCCTCTATAGATATAAATATGTAAAAGCCAGAATGCACATGTATAAATATGTTGCAAAAATGTATAAATATGATGTGAAAATAAACATGAACATTTGATTATAAGCATGGTTGCTAATTTCACTAGGTTGCTAATTCTGTAACACTGGGTTTGAATTTATTTGTTTTAATATATACATTTATAAGTAATCTAACACCTGCTTGAATGAGAGGATTTTTGTTTCCAGTTATACAACAGCTGAAACAGTTGACATATTTGAGTGGAGTTCTCAGCAGCAGAACTGCTATCAAGAGAATTTTGTGGGAGCACTTTGAACTTTGGTTTTAAATCTTTGTTCTCCAACATGGCATGTAGCAAACAATATTTTCATTTATAATCTTTTAAGGTTTTTGAGGACAATGTCTTTACAGACAGATGCATTATAAAAATTCATTTTTGTTTGAAGAGTTAATTTCAATGAACATGGTAAGTACCCAGAGCAGTGGATTGATGCTGGTACTCTTTACTTTTGAAGTGCAATAACAATAACAAAAAATAGTATACTTTTTATTATTATTATTTATAAACATACTTAAACATGAGCTCTGTATTACTTATATTACATTAATGTTATGAGCAATAACATTCCTCTAACTTCTAAATAGAACAAATAATAAATATTTATCTATAAAATGTCTTGGAAGTAATCTAACTATTTTTGTAAACAAATTGTTAATTTTGTGTGCATGCTGGTGAGGTGAGCTGGCTACTGCCAGTTCCTAGTCCCCCTTTGCCAGATCTGCCTGATCAGCAGAAGCGATATAGTCTTAACCAAAATGTTAAATCTTTAATTAATGTCTACGTACTTATCAAATATTGGGCATAGAGATATATTTAATTTACCATTCATCTAATTAAAATCACAACATAGTATATTCCACAGGATATTTCCCATCAGCTGAGTTAATTTTAATACAAGAAGGGAAACAGTAAATTCTGAGGTGGGATCTAGCTGCAAATTTTGAACACATTCCAAAGGACACTGTCATGAATGTGCATTTACAATAATCTTTGTCACTGAATTGTTTCTTGTGACCAAAATAAGTATGTGCCAAATATATGCATGAAAGTACAATCTGATATCATGCTAGCTTGAAAGTGATTATACTTTGTTGTGAATAGTAATTCTCAGTTACTAAGTCAGTAATTTAAAGTATTTTTTAAAATAAGTGCATACACACTATAGTGAGTTTTCAAGAAAAGTTTTCCGTGGAAATGATGCTCTCTGTTCCCTAATTCTGTCTCAGTGATGTTTTTTAGATTTTCTAGGAGAATTCTGGTCAAGTGCATCACATAAATTTATTAATTGTAAAGCCCCCAAACTACCTTACCTGCTAAAATTTGTAAACAAATTAACAAGATACTTCATGGGGATGACATTATTATTATTTCTGGACAAGAAAATGGGGATATCAGTTATGTGGAAGGCTTTACCATACCTCATAAATGTATTGCTATATCAGAATCCTGTAAATACACTATAACTAGAGAGAAGCAGGAATGAATGTGAAATGTATAATTACAATTTGAGTGTTATGGATTTGGAATTATACAGTATGCAAAAGCCATCTGGGGCTGAGACTCTGTACACTTGTTCTTGCTGTCTTGAAAATGCTCACTGTCAAGATATGAAAAAATTGCCAGTTCAACACCAGGGACACATCTTGTGGGACACAGGTCTAGTGAGAACTGGTGCCATTGGACAGCTGGGAGACTTTTCACAAAGAACATCTTGTCAGGAGGCAATAGAGATAAATGAAAAGGAAAGAAAAGGTCACTTTGTTCTGCTCTGAGTTGAATACTGACTGAGTTCAAGGCATGCATGAAATCAAAATCTGGCATACAGACAGTAAAAGAGAGGGTTGTCAAGAAAGATGGGCTGTCCTGAAGCCTAACAGCAAAACTGTGAGAAAGGGGAGACCAATACCTCAGCTTCTGTTTGGGCCCCCTGAAATCCATCCTTGGATCTGCATGTGGGAAAGAACTGCGGGAATTTCTGCTGAAGCGTTAGGAGAAAGTAAGATGACATTACATGACAGGCCTCGAGGAACACTTTGAATTTTATTGATTCATATCTTCAGTTGTTCTAACACTTGAAAACTTTACAAGGGCCATAGAAAAATAATGGTAGTATGTCTTCAAGGCAGATTGTGAAGATCTGAAGTTCTGAACCGTTCTCAGAAGCATGCTGATATTGGCTTACAGGCAGGAATTTTTATGAATATTCTTCTAAGACTTCTAACCCCTAGTCTAGCAATACTATTAACTGCTGCCTGGGAAAGGACACAAAAGAGAAATGGGCAGTCTCTGAAAACAGAGACAAAATATGAATGCATACAAGAAATAGAAAATAGTTTACAAATAGTGGCTAGAAAGCCAATACAGATAGGAATAAAAATCCTTAGAGCTGTGCAAAACTTGTCAAAAATTACTTTTTTTTCTAAGGAGCAGCTTTTTCTTAGAAAATGTGATGTATGAATTCCAAGCAAAGGATGAGCTTTCAAAGCTTACAGAAGTCCCACTAGGATATGGATCATTCCATGAACTCAGTAAGACTACTGTTAGGAGAAAGCTCAGCCCCTAAAGGACTGCCTGTCCAAGACCATGTTAACCCAGTAAAGCCTCTGCAGGTTAGCGACTACTCAAAGAACCAAGTATTTCTGTAAGGTCTTAGTTTGTGAAATGCCTGGAAGTTTAAAACCTGGCAACATCTGTGTTTGTAGGTAATTTCATTAATGACCTTTTCTATGCCTCTAGTGATTGTTCATTTGTGTTGTTCGGTTTGTGGCATGTTTGAAAATGAATAGAAGTCCAATACCTTTTCCTCAATAAAAATAGCTCTAGAGATATATGTGAGCTATTGCTGAACACGTTTACTTTCATAGTGTATAACTTAGATTGTAAAGTACTCTAAAATATCTTCAATATGAAAGGTGCTGTATAAATATAAATTCCAATTTCTGCTCAAATGAACATAAAACTGAAGTCTGTGTGTGGTAATTCATCTACTATAAAATGATATTAATCCTGTTTACATTTGTTTTAACTTAGTTCTGGCATCAGTATGAAAAAAATGTACCTGAAGTAATTTCATAAAACTGCCATACAGTGTCAAAAATAAATAGCTATCAGCCTCAGACCTTGACTGGATGGTTCATCTTCTTTTCAAAATAAGTGAATAGATCTTGGTCAAACTGGGAAGCAAATTCTGTTTGAGAAAGTGGGAGAGTAATACATATTCTCTGAAACTGGACTCATGATAGTTTTACAGACTAGTAAACACAGGTTTTGAGTTTTCAGAGTGATTATAACTTTCACATACTTTCTTAAATTCACTTGACATTGAAAGCAAGACTCAAATGTACAGGAGTTTTTAGAACCTATTGATTTAAACATAATTTATTTATGATTCCAAGAAATTTGGTAGCCATTGATGATAATTCTAGGGAGTAATGTACTTGGGAAAGATGTCTGACTTCATGCCTGTACTGTGACCAGAGTCACACTAAAAAAGCTGAGTGCAGCTTTGAGTACTAATGTCCTTTCTTTGGAGACTTTTATAAAACCTAAGACATAAAATCTTGCATCAAATCATGGGGCCTTCAGCACAACATCCTTCTCTCTCTCTCCTCCCTCAGCTTAGATGGACTCCCTTAGGAGTCATAGCGGTCTAGTAAGTACATGTAATGGCTATCTACCCTTACATGGGAACTTGGGAATATCATTATGGAATACAAAATCACTTAGGCGAATTTACAGCTCTGAGTTCATCTTGCCGAAGGACAGTGATGACTTATTTGAAATACGTCATAAACAGGCCAAGATCAATGGAGATCTCAGCTCACTTGAACTGCTTGCTTTGAGGAACTCAAACATGAATTCAGACCCTTTTGTCAAATCAGGAAAGACACAGTTAACGTAACCATTAAGTACCATGAGAACATCTTTATACAGCCTAAAGGTTACAACAGAGGCATGAAGAAAGAGACAGAGAGGGAAGGAAACATAGAAGGCTCCCCTCTGTCACAAGACTAGGGACATGGGTGCTGTTAGGCTCTGTCAGTGAGAACTGAAGGATCTGTGGTCATTTCCGCTCTCCTGTCTGGTAAATGTGTTTTTCCTTTCTTTTCTTTGCCTAGAAGAGGGAGGAAAGGTAGACAACAGGGCAGTATGTGGAAGTGGAGAAGACTGACTTTCTTCTTCTGTCTGAACATTTTTCACATGCCACCAAAGGAAAAAGGATATTTAGTAATGTAGGGGCTGCTTGAGGAACACATTGAGTGGGAATAGGAACAAAACAGAAGCCAGCATATAGAGAGAAAGATACTTTGCTCTACTACAGAGCCAAGGATCAGGAAATTAGCTATCAATGAAAAAAGTAGTTGATTGAGATTTTCCAACCCTCGCATCATGAGAGCATGTGAAGAAACAGTCAAGCATGAAAGAGAGAGGAACTCTAGAAATTATTGGGTTTGTGTTTGATTTTGCATTTTTGTTTGGTTTTGCTGGTTTTGGTTTGGGGTTTTTTGCTTTTGGTTTTGTTTTTAACAGAGGGGTGAATATACATGAATATTCATATGGTTTAGAAGCACCACACTGAGATTTCCCAGGTCATAATTTAACAGACTTAAGGCATAGACAAGTTTGGGAATTGAAACTAGTTTCAGAGGAAGCCAGTCTTCCCAAAACTACTGCAAGACAACAATACTTCTGCAGTCCTAAATGTGAAGACATATACATAAATCTCCTACAAGAGGAAGAGAGGATCCTACTGACAGATACATGCACCAAGTAGAAATTGTTAAGAATTGGAAGTTCTTAGATGAATCCCACTAAAAAATTAATGATAGTTTATCTACTGTATCTACTTCAGTCTGGTCATGTTCATTGGATCTTGGCTGTCTTTCCATGTGTCCAAACTAACAACCAGACATATCATAACTAATTTGGGAACGTATAGGGAAAGAATGAATTACTAAAAAAAAAAATGACAGTGGCATTTTGAGGCATACTGTTTTTCTAGAATGTGGGTAACACAATAGGTATATTTACTCCTCACTGCTGTCGTAAGTTATCACAAGTTTAGTGAATAAATTACATCAGGAAATCCTGCCAGTATGTAGCATGATCACATGCTGATGTATGGTACAATAATGTGAAGTCTATAATCTGTGTACCATATCTGAAACACTAGCCCCTTGGCGTTGACTTTTTATAGAGTAACTCAGAATTTGGTGGCTCATTTATCCTCATCCTCTCTAGTTTTTCTATACGTAGTGGACTTAATAATTGAAATATTCATACCACTTACATAAAATTAGCTTCATGTCTATTCATGAGCTACATTTGTAGCTCTTTCCTATTGGAACTTGGCTGAAATAATCAGCTTTAACTATATGTTATGGTGTTCTATTATCATCAATTGCTGTTTGAAAAAGCAGCCATTTCACCTAAGCAGCACATTAGTACTTTATTCATGGAGTACTGTAACTGAAAAGCCCCAATGACAGATAAAAAGTCCAGATTTTATTTCATTTTATTAAGTTAAAAGGCACTGAAGCTACAAAGAGAAAAGGTCTACTGCCGTATTACTAATTGTGGCTGGAATAGGTTAAACTGTTAATTTTATCTTCCTCTAATCTGAGATTTGCTCAAGATTGCTCTCATTTGTCATGCACCAGAACAAAGACAGTGTTAACTCAATACTGAGAATGAATGCCTAGAAACCATTTAGTCTTTTGGGGGGATATTTTAATAGACCCCCCAAAGGTATTATTTGTCTTCTGATGTATAATAGACATTCAGTAATTATGGGTCCAAAAATTGCTGTTGATGGAAGCTGACCTACCTTCATGCACTTTGATGGACATGACTCTTTTTAGACATAAAGATCTTGTCCCCAGTTAGCAGTGTGCTGATGTGAATGTATTTACATACATTTAGGAACATTAAGAATTAGGACCTGTTCGGCTGGAAACCTTACATCAATCTTACCATATTCAAATCCTTCCCTGATTTACATCTATTACTCGTAAATACAAAGGATTCACTGTGTGCAGTAAAGGCATCATTTCATCCTCTGCTAACAAATGAATAAAATGATCAAGCTTGTAAGCATTGTCAAGAATGAGGAATTTATAAACACTAAATGTTACATCACCCTTACGATAGTTTTGTAAGTGAATGCATCAAGACCAGTCTCAAGATTGGCCGCTAATACTAGCATGAGTCTATTTAGATTCCTCTGTGGTCTTACTTCAACTATTTGGTAAAATTAAGGTTTAGGATTTAAGGAAATCAGGAATAACTGTTGATGGCAAACAGCACTGACCAGCTCTGTACACTAGTAAATATTATTTCCGGCTTTTTTAGTAAAAGGCCACAGACTCTGTATTGAACTGGCAGTGCAGGGTCCTGCCTGGGATTGCCTGGGCTCAAGCTGGTGTAAGTTGTTTAAAAAATTGTCTATTAGTCAAGAGACTATTACCTACCCTGCATTAGCTTAAGCTCTTACACCTCTTCATGGTGTAAGTGTGGCATACCCAGTCAGTTCCTGTTTAACAAACAGCCCTTTAGGTCAACTGAGGCTGAGGAAGGCTACCGCGCAACTTCCAAACTTTGGCTGGGAGTCAATGAGAGGGAAGCAGGGTCTTTTAGGACAACATATAAAAGTAGCCCCAACCTGACCTCAAGAACGAAGAAGGAGAAATCCCCACCAGGAACATGATCTTCTGCCAGCGAAGGCCTCGGTGTGCTGATGACACCTGGGAACCGGCCCCCTCCCACCCGTTCTGCTAAAGGAAGACTGAAACTACCAGCTATAGGACCCTGAGAACACATGTAGGGTGGGCTGAACGCTACACCCAAAGCATAGAAACTCAGAAGCCTTTGTGTAACAATTTTAACTATTTTATTAATGAGGCTTCTGGGTCTTAATTAAATAGTTTAGACTATTATACTGCTAAGATACTAATTGGAGTAAGAAATTTTTGGCTTCATCTGTATGGTGTGTTCCCTTTTGGCCTCTACAAGATTTTGAGTGCAACAGCTCCTACCAGTCTCAAATGGTTATTTTTCCAAAGGCTGAAAATCCTAAAGAGATGTTCAGTTCATAGGTTGAATAGGGAATAGATGTTTGAGAAATACGAAAGGAGATTTCCTTGCAAACCAGAAGCTTTGAGTTCTCTAAGTAGTGCAGTGTGCAGCAAGAGGTGTGGGTTAGGTAGTCTGATGGCAATTTAGAAAGAATGCTTTCTTTTGGAATGATGTTTCCATGCCACTGAAAACATGGGTTTGTATTCTCCCTGTGGGCAATGGCTTTCACAAGCCTGGAAGAAACCTCTTCATTCTTTGAATCCTATCCCCAAGGCAGTCATGTAATAAAAGCATAGAAGGATGCTCAGGAATAATTACACAAAACACTTCCATAAACAGACTGAAGACCTTCAATATAAAAACATAAAAAGTTTCAGTGTAAGCAGGAGACAGCAGTCTGAGCACATTTCCTTTAGTCTGTTTGTTACCAGGGTAAAATAAGTGTCCCAACATAATTGTGTTTGTTGTGTTGATTGGGTCTTCAGATCTTATTTCCATCATAAGGAGTGGATCCATCCAAAAGGAGGCTCTTCTGTCATTCTTTAAAACCTCGGTCTTGTTTATAGTGAAATCAGAATAAAAAGACATACTTCAAAGAACCAGATATGTTTTCCTTTTTAGTATATATATGACAACATAATCTCTTGAGTGACTTTAAGCCACTGTTTGTCTGGGTTTTGCATGTGAACAGCACAGGAAAAACAATCCCCTTCTGTCAAAGTGCTGCAGGAGGCAAGTCCTCGTCAGTGTTTGTCACATCTATGTCTATTAAACTACCGATTGAGTGGGAAAAAGAGAATGATTTTTCAAACGCTTGCCTGTGTGTCTCCTCCCTTTGATAAAGCTTCTCAAAAATTTTTTCAATAAATATTTCTATTTTGCTGAAAATGTTAATGTGCCATGGATACTTTCTGTCACGTAGACCAATGCATCTCTGTGCTTTTGCCTCTTGTGTTTCTCTCTTTTGCTGAATTACAGTAAAGACTTTTCACAAGAAAACAATCCCCATTTTAGGTCACAAGGACGAAGTCAATTAAATGGAAAGAAAACTGTTGTGGCATAAACAAATTTTGCTGCCAAATACTCTTATACAGCACAGGGAAATATTGGTCTATGACTAAGATTTCTAGCCTACTATTGAAATAGATGACTTATTCATGATTTTAATAATTTCAGTCAAGTGTGTTAACACTCTAGGAAAAAATACCTATTTCTTTCTATGCTATTATAATTCTAATCAAATGTAATATACATGACAGACATTATAGTGAATAGGATGTTTCGTGTGTTATTTAGCCAAATAACCTTTTCCAGTGAAGTCCTTACTAGAAATTATGAATATTCTTTGAGGTACTGCAGTGGCTTGTGATATATCTCCCTACAAGATTTTACTGTTTCTGCATTGAAATATCAAGTGATTAAAATGAAAAAAAAATGGAAAAAAAAAACCAAACACAAACCAAAACAAACAAAAAACCCCCACAACACCTGGAACATCTGGAATATTTCCAAAGCTATACAGTGCATGTCCAGGTTTCATTATAAATGTTTTCAAAGCACTCTTTCAAAAATTGAGTTATATAAATATTTACTCTTATAGTAGTCACATTTCCATTTTCTAGACCCAAATCTAAAGAAATATTTTGCTTTTCAAAATATCATACAGATATCACTTAGTGACAGGAGTGATAGAATCTCTCCAATTATTTGTTTTCCTTAATTTTTGTATTGGTTGGTTACTTGCTCATTTATTTAATCTTTGGTTACCTTGCTTTTACTGATGCAATATAGTACTGAGAGTCACTATTCACAAATGAGAGCAGAACTGTCACTTGCTTTTATAAAATAGCAAGATAGTGGCTGTATTCTACTACTTTAAGTGTTACTGAGGAGTGAGTCATTACTACAGACTGAATCTAGATTTTTTGCAGTTTTCATTGCAAACCGGTGCTTAAGTTAAAGCTGGGAAAAGAAGTATTCCAATGCATAATACTAAAATACTCCCCCTTCCTCTAGGTCTTCTATTTATTAATAAACACTACATGGTCATTTACCCTTGTTATGCTCAAAATCTTGTTTATGAGCAAGGGGGGAAAACATCTTATATATAAAGCCAAGAATTGATTGTTAATATAATTCAAATCTTGGCATTCTAATTCAAGAATAATTATTTTTCTAGATGTAATTATTACAAAAAATACTTCCTTACAGAAATAAACAACTAAATAATACTAATAATACAATTAAAATTATAATACACACACTTCTTTGTTTCTACCCTTTTCCTTGATGTTACTATCCAGTTGATGGTTTCTTCTTCTTCACTGAAGGATCCACAGGTTTTAACACCTTTGCTTTCTTCATTGGTCTACACCTTCATATTACATACAAATTTACTATATATGGTGCCTTTTGCTTATGTTACATATTACTTCATTGCTTTCCTTGTTACCCCTAAAATTAGTTCTCTCTTGCTCCTGGTTTTCACTTCTTTTAACTGACCATTGGTGAGATGCTTATTGCCATGGGGTCTCCAGTGCCAAGATTCTGCCCCAACTATTATCATCCTGTGCCTGCACTCCTCCACGTCACATCCTGTTACTAGCAATGGCACTACTGGGTTACAGCCTTCTTTGAAGGTCTGGCTCCTTCTTGAATTGCTTCCCTCTGATGTTTTCTCTAACCTTCCTGGATATGCTATAGAGCCTCATTTTTAAACAAGGAAAGTGAAATTGAGCTCTGAAGTGAAGAAACCTGAAATATCTAAATGATGGGTACAAGCTGCCTAGTCCCATCTGAGATCCTCTCTGTCTCCTAAGCTGCCTTTCCAGATGTGAGAAGGCTCTTGTAAGTTTTTTGTCGTATCTTGCAACTCCATCTAGATGTCCTGGACAATCAGTGCATCCGAAATAGTATTATGCACCTGTTTAAGCAAATAAATGGAACCATAGGTGTTACATGTTACATATATCCCGTGTTGGTGAATCAGTGGAACCTTCCCTCGAGCCAAGGGACACTGAGGGTCAGCTGCAGAGATCTACAGGTTCACTGGCTGCTCTGAGGGAGCCATACATCTACCTTATGTGTATCTACTTACATTTAAGTGGTTTGCACTCTGGTATTTGAGGTGAGCTGTTTCATAACAGAAAGCAGAAAACACATTTGACCTCCTTTGTTTACCACAATGGGCTGTTACAAGCAAACTTGTTCCACTTGCTGCATTCATCCACCCTCATTTGCTACTTCTAATTCAGATATTTTGAGCACTGCTTTTCACTTTATTAGGAAAATGCATTCTTGTGAGAGATGCGGATACTGCATAAAAGCTTTTTTTTGGGCAGTTCCATGTCTCAGTAACAGTTCTGTCATTCCCACGTAAGCACATCTATGACCTTGTGGTTTGCAGTTAGTTTATACTCTAATAAAGATGCTTATATTTATAGTTACTTCTAGTGCTATGCCAGCTCTTGTTTACTACTTTGTTTGCCTCTCTCTGATCTGTAAGATAGTGTATAACTCATGCAACAGCCTGACAGCAGGGCCAGAAAGCAGCAACACACACAGACTGATGTACACTTTGATTAAAATTTCAATAAGTTTATTAGGCATGAGATATCGTCAAGTAACTTACTGTTAATGATAAGTACTAATATGCCTGCTCAGTGCTAACACTTAAATAGCTTAGTACCTGAGTTTGATCTGTTCTTTATATATGATTACAGGTATATATGGTTACATTTTAAACTGTTACTTCTGTATATGTGATTCTTTTTCAACATGATTACTTTGGAACAGCAATTTCTCTTAAATATATTCACAGAAAAAAATCAATCTACATAGTTCTTGTTACTTTAATCTGTTAGTGATATGTGATCGAAGTCTCAGATCACATGAAGATCTATGATACACAGATTTTTTAATTCGTTAATTTCAAAGGATTTTGGATATGTTTCTATCTGTATATATTAGTTGACTGACTTGTATTTCAGAGAAAATTGGTGTCCTCATACTGGTCTTTAAAACTTTCAGTAGCTCAGCTGTTCAGCCTCAGGAATTCTTATTTGCCTGTCAAACATGGACCTTGTTTCTGCCATCTTTCCTGTTAACAAGGAACTTCTGCTGACCAGAATCCTTGTTTAGTCTGTACATGTGGAAGATACTTTGCAGTAACCAAGTGTGCCAGAATTAATTCCACAAGGAAACTTCACCTTATTGCTGTTTCTCGGTTTGTCCACCAAGTGATCTGTCCACAGAATAAAGTTAAAAACTCAGTCAAGTCAGGAAATGCAGGATCTAACCAAATGTGTTGGAGCAGACTGACCAGCTTCTAGCTTCCAAACGCAGTAGCTATCTACATTTCTCTAGGTAAAATGTTCGGTGTCAATTTTGTCCTGCACATGGACTTTCTTGCTTTCATGATTTGCCTTCCTCTTCAGTCTTCCACATGCAAACCTGGAAGGAGAGCTTGGATAAAAATGTCAACAGCAAACACAATGCCCAAATGAGAAATTTACCACCACGGTACAGGAAGAACCTTAGTCAAGAAGTCTTAATCAACCCTGGAAATTTACACTGCATCTAAACATAGAAACCTCCTCAAAATCATTATAGACTGTAATAAAATAGAGATCAGCATCTACATTTTAATTTGTTCCTTATAGGTTAAGAACTATGTTTTTAATAGTTTACACTAGAATTAATTATTCAACATTTATCATCACTATGAAGGAAATCACACATTTAGATAATTCTGCAGACCACCTTTATTTAATTATTCTGAAGGAGAGCTCTTTTATTGTACAACTCAATTAAAAGGTGATGGATCATACATAATTAGCTTCCTTAAATGTATTACAGATTACAGGTGAATTTATCTCAAAACATCATTTGCAGTTTTGAATTTGTAATTTCACTCACATTACAGTGTGATTAAATGTACTTACCTTTGGTCACATAAGCTCAAGTTCTCTCCCCCTCTTTGGTAGGACTAATTTTTATTTGCGTAGCAGACAACATTAACATGTTGTATTCTCCTGCTCTTCAAAAAGGATTTTTGTGAAAAAATTTATCTGACAGATAAAATTAAACCTGTGACATTACAAAAACTAAAAACAATTACCTCCAACTCTCTTCATTTTATTTATGTGTAGAGGTTTTTCACTGTAGCTAATAAATATTTGTTCACTAAAGATGAACTGATGAGGGACTTGTATTATGTCTAATAAAATATGACAGAACTGCAGCTATATTTTGCTGAGCTGTTTTGAAAAACAGTAACAACAATGAAGAAAAATATTATCATTTTATTTTAATGCAATTTTGCCAGGATGCATCCTGATCACTACCTTCATGTACTAGTGGCCTCTCCTAAAGCAATGCCAGCCCTCAGTTGGAGCCAATGTAGAGCTTTAACTATGGAAAGGACCTGGCAAGTGATTTTGCATTCACAAGAGAGGACAATGCAGTTTTGAAAGCTGCACTTCCATGCCTGTTATCCTTTATCCTTTGCAACTTTATTCATTACTCTCTGTAACTTTTCTGGAGTTGCTAAAAGATCAACATCTTCAAAGTAGATGTAGTGTGAGTCTTTTGCAAATAATTGCACTTGTGTTCCTTCCTGTTGCACCCTTTTGTTTCATCTTCATTTGTTTCCTCTCCTTTCTTTATCTATCGCTGTGTATTTTCTTTTTGTCCAGATTGTTTCCTTCCTTCTAAGTCTAAAACAACTGTTGCCTATCCACCCATTTTAGCCAAATGATGGGGAACTACAAAGAGTGGTTGACCAGCTGAGGCTGGGTAATCTTTGTGTATGAAGTTTTGACCTTTACAGTCAGAGTCTGGTTTATCATAGCAAGTTCACTGCACAGAAATAAAAAAATTGGCTACTTTGGACAACAGCAATCATTCAGGAGTGCAAAGGGGTTACAAACCTTTTTTTCATCAGTTCAACTTCTGCAAATCACCATGCTTTTCCAACGCATAGAGAGTTTGCTAGAACTCAGATATGGAGAGGTTTTCCATTTGGCACAATGTTGTGAGATTTCAAAGTCCCACTCCGTATGGGGCGGAGCTGAGACCTTTCAAAGTTTTGTTGCATTTTATCACAAAAAGAAGCACTAAAACTATGGAACTGAATCAAAGAAAGCTATTTCCTATTAATGTGTTTGATGCATTTTTGGGGAGAATTTTCTTTTTTAAATTTTTTTTCTTTTGTTTCTTTTTTTTCCCAGACCAACATATTCACATATAATGTATTATTTTAGACTGACCAACTTCTTTTTGGTTTGGGTTTCCTCTGATTTAAGAAAAGTACATTTCATTGCAAAATTCCTGGGCAATTAAAATCTTCAGATTTAAAAAAAAATTAA
The DNA here is from genome assembly GCF_964195595.1 of Calonectris borealis. Taxonomy (NCBI): domain Eukaryota; kingdom Metazoa; phylum Chordata; class Aves; order Procellariiformes; family Procellariidae; genus Calonectris; species Calonectris borealis. Next base: position 31,857,150 of record NC_134313.1, on the reverse strand, counting down.
ATTTTCTCTGCACCCAACTAAAAATCATTATTGGCAGAAAGATCAAATTAAATTGTGGTGTAACTTCACTGGAAGGAGTGTTATTATCAAAAGAATGAAATAGGGCAGATGTTTTTAACAGATGTTTCGGACATTTTTAATATAATGCAAACAGATGTTGAACACCTCTTCAGAACACTGGTGGTAGAGTTTTCATGGTGATACAACAGCTATTTTCTGCTACCTCTCTTAGAAAATGACAATATTGTTAAAAGTACACTGCTGGACCATACGTTAAGAGAAAATATAGTTTCCTGGATGGCTTCAAGCTACTGAGACTGATGACTTTTCAAAAAAAATTATTAACCTCCAAAAGCTGTGGCATTTACCTGTTGTCCTGTTGGACATGTTGTACTGACATATCTATGGACCTGATAGCTAATATATTGAGAGGTTTTGCTTGGGTTTCTCACTAATCAAAAATATATCTTTCAACAGTTTGTCCTAAGGAAAATCTTTTTATGCATTCTCATCTTATTTTTTTTAATGGAAATAATTTGCAAATTGATGTCTCTATCTATCTGTCTCATTTTTTTTTCTGAACGTGTGAGATAAGTAATTTCATTAACTGAACTTTCTTAGCTAAAGGATACAAATGGCCTCAGGATAATACTTCTTCAGCTAATTTAAACTTCTGAAATACTGGAAATTTAGTGGCACAGAAAAATCTGACCTGGCATGTTAGGTACAAATCTTTAAGTAGTTAACAATAGACCGTCTTAGATCTTCCAACTGAATGATAATTGAAGCTTAAAAAAAGTCAGAATATTGCTTACAATATTTCTAATCAGAGATAATTACTTGAGCATTATTATTTAAAAAAAAAAAAGTCTATACTTTTACTTCTATTAGGAGGAAAATGAATACAGATAACAAAACAACTGTGAATTAAGATATCAAGAAAAACATCACACAGATGGAGACAGAATATGGTTGCCAGACCCTACTGAAGATTGCACAAAAACTGATCTATTTTTTCTTTTGGTAGGAAACAAAAAAGTGTCTTTCCACATATTCAGTGTATTTCATATATGCACAACAATATGTACTGAGTTAATAAAGCACAATATGTGAGCACATCTTTTTCATAATCATACCCTCACATATAATAAAATCATAAAGCATTTGATTAAAAAAATCAAGTAATGGAGTTCAAACAGTGCTCTAACAGCATGTAGGCCAGACTTAATTTACTGTTTGTTATTTTCTTTAGCAAGTATTAATTCCAATTTTTTTCATATGTTTCTCTACCATTAGACAATCTAATCACGTCTGTTTCAGAGTGTGATGTTAAAAGGCAAAAGAAATGAAGATTACTGGATTGATACAGTAAAGTAGAGGGCAATATATCAGATTTCCCATAAAGCTTAGTTATCAACGTAATGTCCTTTCTGCACGTTAAGTGTACATGTATGCTTGGAAAAGAAAGACTACCACTGCTTAAGACCATAGAATTCTCTTCCAGCATTTTGTAGGAACAGATAGGAAATTTCCATCAACTAAAAGAGTTTACCAGTGTCTTCAGTAAATATTTCCACTGTGGCTTGATTAAACCAATACCTATTAAAAAGTCCTTAAGTCTTACATAATGTAAACAGAAAACAGCAGGGAATGAGAAATCCATCACAAATAGCTAGATCAACAGCCAGTCAATACTCAGTGGCAATATCTTGTATATACCTATAATGAACGACACTGAGACATCACACCAGCAGGCCAACCCTGGAGCAGGAGGATCACATTTAATGCTCTTAGTGTAATCAGTTTTGTCACTGATGACCTTTGTGAGAGGTCTATAATATTTACAAGTTCCCAAGTGAATTACTTTACATAATTAAAAGCATGTTGTACTTCAATTCCTGCACTACTACAGCTTTCATATTCTTACATTTGTGTTTGTCCACAGTAATATTTTCACATGGAAAGATGTGTATGGGTGTCCTGGTTTTGGCTGGGATAAAGTTAATTTTTTTTCTAATGATGTGTTTTGGATTTAGTATGAGAAGAATGTTGATAACACACTGATGTTTTCTGTTGTTGCTAAGTAGGCTATAGTCAAGAACTTTTCAGTTTCCCATGCTCTGCCAGGTACACAAGAAGCTGGGAGGGAGCATAGCTAGGACAGCTAGCCCAACTGGCCAATGGGATATTCCATACCATATGACGTCAAGCTCAGTATATAAATAGGGAGCATGGTCCAGGAAGTAGAGATTATTTTTTTGGGTATCGGTCATCGGGTGGTGAGCAATTGCATTATGCATCACTCATTTTATATATTCTATTATTATTATTATTATTATTATTATTATTATCCCTTCCTTTTCTGTCTATTTAACTGTCTTTATCTCAATCCACAAATTTTACTTTTCTTTTTTCCGATTCTCTCCCCTATCCCACTGTGGCGGGGGCGGGGAGGGGAGAGTGAGTGAGCAGCTGTGTGGTGTTTGGCTGCCTGCCGGATTAAACCACAACAATGGGCTATATATATTATCAACTATACCATGGTGTTCCACAGGGTGCAACTAAAATTTGCTTCAAGTAATAAAGTCATGACATCCTCCTCTATTAGTTGCAATAACCATTTAATTATGGAACTACTACAATTTGCTCTGGGTGAAGATTTGTCCTGATTTTTTGAAAGGAGCACGTGTGATCATTCTTAAAAAGCCAATGAGACACTCTAGGTCTGAAGACTAAATTCATAAGTAAGCAAAATAAAAGCACAACTGGTACTATAATATACAATAACGCAAAATGATAAAAGATATATCATTTTTGTGAGTTATGTAGGATATTAACACTACGAGGAGATTGGTGTGCACAGTTAGATGAGATACATCTTAATGTTATAAAAAGGTATGACAGTTATATACCTGAAGATATATCCCATCTGCAGAACATAATATTTTACTACATACGTATTTTCTTCTTCATTTAAAGTTTTTTTTAAAAATGGAAAATTCTATGTTCACATGCATATTTTTTCTTTGGCAACCTTTGCATTTCCCTTCTATATATCAAGGTATGCTTAATCAAGACTATTATTTAAATTGCTCTAAATGAACAAATAAACAAACAAAAGCATTGGCATACCATTGATTTTCTTTAAAATCAATGAATTTTTTTGTGAGTTGAATACTTTCATTTGCATTTTTATTTATATTATATTGTTCTATAACAGATAGTCAACACAGGAATGGACTAAAATTTTTCCATAGTAAGCAAGCTAAGCTGGCACAAATGAATTTAAGATAATAATCAAGGTAGGGTTCAAGACATTCTGCAAGCCTGTCCACTGCCTAATTATATGTTGTTATAATTATTAAATATTTTTATGGTCTTATTTTGTAGTGGAGCCTGAAACAATATAGTGAAAATACCTACTATAATCTACTCTCTCCAAAACACGCATGAATATATATGTATATATTAATATGTGTGTATATATGTGTGTATATATATATGTGTTTGGTTTATATCTTTAAACATGTATATGCACATGCATATATATACACATTCAAGTGTGTGTGTGTGCTTGCATATACCAGCCCTCTCTCAGGTGTGTGTCAGACGCTAGTGCCCCTATTGCGTACTCCCAATATTGTCTGTCCAGGTGAAGGAAGGCTGTGATGAAAGCGCAGCACCAACCTCCACCATGGCACTGTACCTTTGGGATGCAAACAAACCAGAAGTTTGGTGCAACCTCTCCCTGTTTTTTGTTAATATTCTTGTTAGTAGACATTTCTGCTAGATTTAAACAATGAAAACTCCTCCCCCGCTTCCCTCCTTTCCCTGAAATTGAACCAGACTTGTATGCATTATGTGTCCTGTATTGCCTCAACACCTTCTTACATCTTTTTCCTGCCTGGAATATAAAAGAGATTTTAGAAGTGTTAGTATGCACAGATTGTACTTTTAATGCACTGTTTTACACTCTTCTTTTGAAACACGCATGGATTTTAAATAATACACTACTACCTTGCTGTCATTCCCTTCACGTTCAAATTAATAAGATTTTTTGTACATGCATCAAAATTGTTTGTCCTCTAATAGAGATGCTTTTAAAGGTTTTCATGTCAATACAGCTGTAGAAGTCATATAATCATATTTTCAGCTGTGACAACCTTCAATATTACATAGAACTGGTACCGTGAAAAAAGGAAATGTTTGTTTGTTTTCTAGCTTTTGTAGATCTTAAAGGAGTTTAGAGAACTATTCCAATGAAGAATTAATTTCTCCAGATCTAATAGACTAATTCAAAGCATTGTATTTAGTATATATATACTATATATATATAGTATATATATATATATACTTCAAAGCATTGTATTTAGTATATAAGACTCATTTAACACTCACTAGTCTCTCCCTAATAATGATTAATGATAGGGCATAAAAAATTGGATCAAACAGTTTTCTTGTTCTTTAATTTCATCTTTATTCATAGAAAATGCTGCTTAACTGCTTAAAGGTTTACACCTACTATCCATTTTTATACTTATAAATCTGTAAAAGAAAAGCTTAATTGTTGTATGTTGTTAACCTCCTTCCATTAAAAAAAGGAATGGAAATTCTGATATTTGCAATTGAACCTTAGTACCTACATATGCTCTCATTAAATACTAAATATAATAGTTCACTTTTTATTAAAACTGAGTATATTTGTTACAATAATCACAATTTCATTTTAGGACCACTCAAACTCTTCCTAAAGGTAACCTAAGAAACTTCAGCATAAAAAGGAAATAATGTACAGAAGAAGCAGAAGAATTTTAAGGTAGATATCAGAGTCTTTTTTGTACTTGGCACTGAAGGAGATCAGGAAGACAGGTAGCAAAGTTTGATCATTAGGCAACAAAATTTAGTTGTGATCCTAAGTCATACCAAGTTAGTCTTCATTGTCCTTAAGAGAAGCAGGAGCTGGAAATCAAGGAAAAACAGGAGGGCAGAGGAAAATGATGAGGTATCGCCTTGAGTTGACAAAAACCCTGACATATATCATACTGAGATATTTACATTTTAAAAGTTATCTCAGATAGTCCATATTTTTAGAGAAGAATGCAAATAATATAATAACATTAGCTGTAGAGAATACTAAATATTATTTCCGAAATTGAATTCCCTTATGGAAAAAATTATAAGGTTTAGTTGGTTTACTGCGTGGTTTTGAGGATGTCCTTTTTCCCAATTTAAGAAGGAACAACATTAATTTAAAGCTCATTGTCCTGGTTTCGGCTGGGATAGGGTTAAATTTCTTCCTAGTGCTGTGTTTTGGATTTAGTATGAGGACAATGCTGATAACACACTGATGTTTTCAGTTGTTGCCAAGTGCCCTCCTACTCCAAGGACAGCTCCCATGCCTACTGACTGAGCTAGGTACACAAGATGGGAGGAAACATAATCAGGACAGCCAGCCCAGCTGGCTAATGAGGTATTCCATACCATGTGATGTCATGCTCAGTATATGAAGGGTAGGCGTGATCCAGGAAGTACCGATCGCTACCTGGTTATCGGTCAGCGCGGGTGGTGAGCAATTGCATTGTGCATCACTCATTTTGTATATTTTATCATTATCATTATTATTTTCCCCTTTTCTCCTTGTTCTATTAACCTGTCTTTATCTCAACCCACGAGTTTTTCTCACTCTTACCCTTCCGATTCTCTCCCCGTCCCGCTGGGGGTGGGGGGAGTGAGTGAGCGGCTGCGTGGTATTTGGCTGCCTGCCAGGTTAAACCACGACAGTCCTTTTTGGCGCCCAACGTGGGGCTCAAAGGGTTGAGATAACGACACATCTGACCCGAACGGGTTAAAACAAATTTGTTATAAGCATTCATTATATCAGTTTAGTACTTGATGTTCACAATGTTGATTTATTTGCTCTCAGAGTTTTTGGATCTGTTTTTGGAATTGTGGTATATAGGACCTTACTGGCTGTCTATACTGCTGATTATCAGTTTGTATGTGGGGTTGGTCATCTCTGGGAAATGGATTAAGGTCATTGCTTTGCTATACTGTGTGACCTGGCTTTATGTTATGATAAAATTATTTGTCACAAGCCTGTACTCAGCACTGCCATCATTCCTGTTCTTCGGGAGCTATCTTTTGGAAACTATTAATAATTACACTTTTTACCCCTTCACCTCAGAGGATGAATTTAGGGGGGAGACAGGATGGGACACTTTCTCCCACTTGTTCACCTTCCCCTCCATATCTTCAGAAACTCCTTTTCCTTCTATCCTCTTCATGAAGACGTCCACAATATTCCCTGAGAATTTTGAATATCCTTGGGATGTTCAAACAAGCATGATCATATTGCTATGTCTCCTGAATGTGGTTCAGGCCTTGTTTAGAGTTAAACAACTATTCAGGAATACTGTCCAGAGATCAACCCCGGCAACAGACACAGTGAGTACTCAAACCCCCACGACAGGCACTGTAGCTACTTCAACCCGCACGACAACCACTGTGGCTACTCAAACCCCTGCGACAGGCACCGTGGCTACTTCAACCCCCACAACAACCAGTATGGCTACTCAGACCCCGGCAACAGTCACTACAGTTACTCCAACCCCCGCAACAGGCACTGCAGCTACTCAAACTCCGCCAACAGTCACTGCAGTTACTCCAACCAGTGCGACAAGCACTGCAGCCACTCAAACCCCGGCAACAGTCACTACAAGTACTCCAAGCCCCGCGACAGGCACTGCAGCTACCCAAACCCTCGCGACGGGTACTACAGCTGAACCAGACGACCAACCGTCGGTGGTATCCGTCGCCCCTGTACAGAAAAAGAAATCTTTGAAGCGGAAGTCAGGTCGTGTAGAAAAGGATGATGGAAAAGCAGGGCCATCACGAGGAGGGGAGGAGGAAGAGAAAGAACTCATAAATGAGACGGAAACCACCCGATCCTTATCCCTGAATGAGTTGCGAGATATGCGGAAAGATTTCGGCCATCGTCCAGGCGAGCATATTGTTACCTGGCTGCTCCGATGCTGGGATAATGGGGCCAGTAGCCTGGAATTAGAGGGGAAGGAGGCCAAACAACTGGGATCCCTTGCTAGGGAAGCGGGTATTGACAAAGCAATCGGAAAAGGGACTCAGGTCCTCAGCCTCTGGAGGCGACTGCTGTCAGGCGTGAAGGAAAGGTATCCCTTCAAGGAAGATGTTATATATCGTCTAGGCAAATGGACCACTATGGAGAGAGGTATCCAGTACCTGAGAGAACTAGGCGTGCTGGAGGTGGTTTATAGTGATCTGGACGACGCCCAAACACTCAAAGATCCAGATGACGTCCAGTGCACCCGACCCATGTGGCGGAAGTTGGTACGGAGCGCACCAGCATCGTATGCCAGTTCGTTGGCAGTACTGTGTTGGAAAGAGGAAGAAGCACCAACGGTGGATGAGGTGGTTAGCAGACTTCGGGATTTTGAAGAAACTATCTCCTCCTCCCTTGTCTCAGCTGTGGAGAAACTGTCCCGGGAGGTCCAGCAACTCAAAGAGGGTATGTCCTATTCTCCACCTGTACGGACCAGTATCTCAGCCATTAGGAGTCAGCGTTTTTCTCCTCAAGAGAGAGGATATAGAAAGTACACACCACGGGGCACCCTGTGGTTCTACCTGCGTGACCACGGAGAGGACATGAGGCAGTGGGATGGAAAACCTACCTTGACCCTAGAGGCACGTGTACGTGAGTTGCAAGGAAAAACAATCACACAAGGGGGTTCTCCCAGGAAAAATGCTGCTCCAGTTGTCAGGAAAAACCTGTCTCACAGCGGTCCAGTTTCCAGTGAACAGTTCCCCAGACAGAGTAGAAGGGCTGATCTTACTTTGGATTGTAATTGCAATGAAGAAATTCTTGACTCACGTTTGCAAGAAGTGAGAGATGGATGCTATGACCAGAACTAGAGGGGCCCTGCCTCCAGCCAGGTGGAGGAAAGGGACAATCGGGTTTACTGGACTGTGTGGATTCGATGGCCTGGCACATCAGACCCACAGGAGTATAAGGCTCTCGTAGACACCGGTGCACAGTGTACCCTGATGCCATCAAACTATAAAGGGGCAGAACCCATTTGTATTTCCGGAGTGACAGGGGGATCCCAAGAGTTAACTGTATTGGAGGCCGAAGTGAGCCTGACCAGGAATGAATGGCAGAAGCACCCCATTGTGACTGGCCCAGAGGCTCCGTGCATCCTTGGCATAGACTACCTCAGGAGAGGGTATTTTAAGGACCCAAAAGGGTACCGGTGGGCTTTTGGTATAGCTGCCCTGGAGACAGAGGAAATTAAACAGCTGTCCACCTTGCCCGGTCTCTCAGAGGACCCTTCTGTTGTGGGGTTGCTGAGGGTTGAAGAACAACAGGTACCAATCGCTACCACAACAGTGCACCGGCGGCAATACCGCACCAACCGAGACTCTCTGATCCCCATCCATGAGCTGATTCGTTGACTGGAGAGCCAAGGAGTGATCAGCAAGACTCGCTCACCCTTCAACAGTCCCATATGGCCAGTGCGAAGGTCTAATGGAGAGTGGAGACTAACAGTAGACTACCGTGGCCTGAACGAAGTCACGCCGCCATTGAGTGCTGCCGTGCAGGACATGCTAGAACTTCAATACGAACTGGAGTCAAAGGCAGCCAAGTGGTACGCCACAATTGACATTGCTAATGCCTTCTTCCCCATCCCTTTGGCGGCAGAGTGCAGGCCACAGTTTGCTTTCACTTGGAGGGGCGTCCAGTACACCTGGAACCGACTGCCCCAGGGGTGGAAACACAGCCCTACCATTTGCCATGGACTGATCCACACCGCACTGGAACAGGGTGAGGCTCCAGAACACCTGCAGTACATTGATGACATCATCGTATGGAGCAACACAGCAGAAGAAGTTTTTGAGAAAGGGAAGAAAATAATTCAAATCCTTCTGAAATCTGGTTTTGCCATAAAACAAAGTAAGGTCAAGGGACCTGCACAGGAGATCCAGTTTTTAGGAATAAAATGGCAAGATGGACGTCGTCAGATCCCAACAGATGTGATCAACAAAATAACAGCCATGTCCCCACCAACTAGCAAAAAGGAAACACAAGCTTTCTTAGGCGTTGTGGGTTTTTGGAGAATGCATATTCCAAATTACAGTCAGATCGTAAGCCCCCTCTATCAAGTGACCAGGAAGAAGAACGACTTCAAATGGGGCCCTGAGCAATGACAAACCTTTGAACAAATTAAACAGGAGATAGTTCATGCAGTAGCCCTTGGGCCAGTCCGGGCAGGACAAGATGTGAAGAATGTGCTCTACACCGCAGCCGGGGAGAATGGCCCTACCTGGAGCCTCTGGCAGAAAGCACCAGGGGAGACTCGAGGTCGACCCTTAGGGTTCTGGAGTCGGGGATACAGAGGATCCGAGGCCCGCTACACTCCAACTGAGAAGGAGATATTGGCAGCATATGAAGGGATTCGAGCTGCTTCGGAAGTGGTTGGTACTGAAGCACAGCTCCTCCTGGCACCCCGACTGCCGGTGCTGGGCTGGATGTTCAAAGGGAGGGTCCCCTCTACACATCATGCAACCGATGCTACATGGAGTAAGTGGGTCGCACTGACCACACAATGGGCCCGAATAGGAAACCCCAGTCGCCCAGGAATCTTGGAGGTGATCACAAACTGGCCAGAAGGCAAAGATTTTGGAATATCCCCAGAGGAGAGGTGACACGTGCTGAAGAAGCCCCACTGTATAATAAACTACCAGAAAGCGAGAAGCAATATGCCCTGTTCACTGATGGGTCCTGTCGCCTTGTGGGAAAGCATCGGAGATGGAAAGCTGCTGTATGGAGTCCTATATGCCAAGTTGCAGAAACTGCTGAAGGAGAAGGTGAATCGAGCCAGTTTGCAGAGGTGAAAGCCATCCAGCTGGCCTTGGACATTGCTGAACGAGAAAAATGGCCAGTACTCTATCTCTATACTGACTCATGGATGGTGGCAACTGCCCTGTGGGGGTGGTTGCAGCAGTGGAAGCAGAACAACTGGCAGCGCAGAGGTAAACCCATCTGGGCTGCCGCATTGTGGCAAGATATTGCTGCCCGGGTAGAGAACCTGACTGTAAAAGTACGTCATGTAGATGCTCACGTGCCCAAGAGTCGGGCCACTGAGGAACATCAAAATAACCAGCAGGTGGACCAGGCTGTTAAGATTGAAGTGGCTCAGGTGGATTTGGACTGGCAACATAAGGGTGAATTATTTATAGCTCGGTGGGCCCATGACACTTCAGGCCACCAAGGGAGAGATGCAACATATAGATGGGCTTGTGATCGAGGGGTGGACTTAACCATGGACGCTATTGCACAGGTTATCCATGAATGTGAAACGTGCGCTGCAATCAAACAAGCCAAGCGAGTAAAGCCTCTTTGGTATGGAGGACGATGGTTGAAATATAAATATGGGGAGGCCTGGCAGATTGATTATATCACACTCCCACAAACCCGGCACGGTAAGCACTATGTGCTCACCATGGTGGAAGCAACCACCGGATGGCTGGAAACATATCCTGTGCCCCATGCCACTGCCTGGAACACCATCCTGGGCCTTGAAAAGCAAGTCCTATGGCGACATGGCACCCCAGAAAGAATTGAGTCAGACAACGGGACTCACTTCCGAAACACCCTCATAGACACCTGGGCCAAAGAGCACGGCATTGAGTGGGTCTATCACATCCCCTACCATGCACCAGCCTCCGGGAAAATCGAACGATACAACGGGCTGCTAAAGACTACGCTGAGAGCAATGGGTGGTGGGACATTCAAACATTGGGACACACAGTTAGCAAAGGCCACCTGGTTAGTCAATACCAGGGGGTCTGTTAATTGAGCTGACCCTGCCCAATCAAGACTCTTACGTACTGTAGATGGAGATAAAGTCCCTGTCGTGCACATAAGAAATATGCTGGGGAAGACAGTCTGGGTTACTCCTGCCTCTGGCAAGGGAAAACCCATCCGTGGGATTGCTTTTGCTCAAGGACCTGGGTACACTTGGTGGGTGATGCGAAAGGATGGGGAAGTCCGGTGTGTACCTCAAGGGGATTTGATTTTGGGTGAAAATAGCCAATGAACTGCATTTTGATGTCAAGTGTTACATGATATTGTATATCATGATTTCTATGATATAGCAGTGGTATAGCAGTGAAAATCACCCAGATTAGTGAAGAATGAACTAACTCCAATGAAACCGAGCGAAGTGCAACGATGATAGAACTGGACGAGCGCAGCAGTACCGAAATGAGAACTGGCTTCAGGATGCAACGGCCCAACACCGCACACCATCTCTTCGGCCCTGAAAGACTGTTATAACAGATGGAGCCCAAAGTCATGGACTAAATGAACTCAGTGGACATTTTAGAGGGATAGTCCATAGACCGAGGGAATGATATCTGTGCGTGCATATATATGTGTGTGTATATATAAAGAAAGATAGTGGTGGTTAATTGAAATGTATTAAAAAAAGATGTGAGACCTAAGCATGACGTAAATGGTATGGAATAAGGGGTGGATACTGTCCTGGTTTCAGCTGGGATAGGGTTAAATTTCTTCCTAGTGCTGTGTTTTGGATTTAGTATGAGGACAATGCTGATAACACACTGATGTTTTCAGTTGTTGCTAAGTGCCCTCCTAGTCCAAGGACAGCTCCCGTGCCTACTGACTGAGCTAGGTACACAAGATGGGAGGGAACATAATCAGGACAGCCAGCCCAGCTGGCTAATGGGGTATTCCATATCATGTGACGTCAGGCTCAGTATATGAAGGGTAGGTGTGATCCAGGAAGTACCGATCGCTACCTGGTTATCGGTCAGCACGGGTGGTGAGCAATTGCATTGTGCATCACTCATTTTGTATATTTTATCATTATCATTATTATTTTCCCTTTTTCTCCCTGTTCTATTAAACTGTCTTTATCTCAACCCACGAGTTTTTTCTCACTCTTACCTTTCCGATTCTCTCCCCGTCCCGCTGGGGTTGGGGACAGTGAGTGAGCGGCTGCGTGGTATTTGGCTGCCTGCCAGGTTAAACCACGACAGTCATATTCTTACCACTGTTGTGAGGACACATGATTATTTCCCTGTCTTTCTTTATTCACAATTATGTTAGTTACATATCATATTATGAGAGTTAATGAACATGCACAAACCGATCACACAAACACTGAAGGTATGTACACAAAACTGTTGCTTGTATAGGCACAAGGTACCTGTTATTTCTGGCTGCTCTTATGTGCAAATGCATTATCTGCATCTGCATATTTCTGAGTTTAACTTAGGCTGCTTTAGCAATAATGAGCAAGCCTTTCCAATTTTTGATACCCTTCTTGGCATCAGAAACGAACATAGTTCTTCAATGAACCTAATGTTATGCAAAGAAATTTCAGCACATCTTTATGTATATGTCCAAGGATCACATTAGTTCTTTCAGCAAGACCTCTTCACTAGGATGTAGTCAATTACTGTAATATACAGTTCAGACTGATCCTATACACATTTTCCTAATTTAGGGGTTGGGATTCTGTGAATACTCCTTTTTTTTTTTTTTCAGTCCACTAAGACATTTTCATGATTACATCACTATGACATGGTATATAATTTAAAAGTCTTATTTAATGTGTTACTAGGAGAGAGAGTCTTTACCAGGGAAGGCAATCATCCTGTTCCATCTTATAATATAGTGTGGTTGTGAGCATATCTTGCAACCATTCTGTCTAATAGTCATTCCAAAAGCAGTATTTTAAGGAATTAGTTATGATCCTGAATGTGGTAGTTAACTTCTACTGGTATGGTTTCATAAGTTTGTCTGATACGCATTAACTGTCAGATGGATATCTATGTACTTCCAAGAAATCCAGAGAATGTGTAGTCAATAACTAATACCTGGTAGGATATCTGATATTACCCCCATTCTGATGGTGAAGGGTTCTTTTCAGGATTTAATTAATTTCAAAGTTTAAGGGAAAATAAATGGTAAGCAAGGATTTAAATTAAAACAAAACAAAACAAAACAAAACAAAACAAAACAAAACAAAACCCAAAAAACCCCAAAATAATCCTGGACAAGAGAGGGAGAAAAGAGTGTTATGAGAAACGTTATTATATTAAGATTTTAATAATTACATCAAATATACTCATAAAAAAGTTTGGGGTTTTGGTGGGGTTTTTTCCCTGTTAGAACCATATGAAGTGGGAACACAGTCTATTTCTTTGTGAAATTTGTGGGTTTTTTCATTTTGGTCATCGTACAAGAAAGTTTTTGTCTTTAATTAAGGTCCTTGTCTCTCAGTGAATTTATGGCTCAAAAAAGTTACTAAATATCTCAGCTTTTTTTTTTTTTTTTGAAGTGGTAAAATAACTTACTAATGAAAATAACTCAATATAACAACATGGGAAATATTATATAAATTAAAAAAGAAAAGGTGTCAAAGATTGGTGAGTCACGCTCATTTTTGGATTTGTAAAAGCAATTCAAACTCAAACAGTGCTCCCACAACTGGAACTTATTTTCAATTCATTGGCAATTGCATATTAAAAAAAAACAAAAATAAAAACAAAAATCCTCTTTTTCTTTCTGTATGAATCCTTCCCCACAAGAAGAAATGTTTTCAAATAATTTTAAAGAACCAGAAATTTATGAGAGCTTTGAGTTTCTAAATAAATGCACGTAATTCTTTGCATAAATAAGTATCCTTATAGTGCAGATGGATTGTCAGATGCCTGTGGACATGTTTCAGAAATGTACATTGTTTGGCAAGTTAGGCGGTATTTCTGTACATTTCTGCATATTTATGATTTCTAAAATTCTTTTTTTTAATAATTTACAGTGTATTATTTAAAACAGCTGCTTGAAGAGGTCTATAGCCAAATCATATTCAAATATAAGCCTTTTTATACCATAAATGCCTTCCAAATAGTTTTATTGTAGTATGTAATAAGACATCTTCTGTATTATTCTGAAAACCAAGAAGCAAGCATATTTCTGTACAGTGAATAATAATATGGATATAAAAAAGATGCTAGTTGTGTTAAGAAGAAGAAATATGTCATTACCCAAAGAAGATATATAAACATTTGCCTCATAAATTACGGTGTGTTGTGCAGTATTTTAAATTCTAGTAAAAGTAACATCTAATACTTCCTATAAGATTTCCCAATGGACAACTGAGACTATTTTTCCTGGCTTCTAAACTTCATATCAAGTCCATTGGCAAGAGTCTCGTTATTTTTTTGATCAATCTACTGATGGAAGCAGTGCTCTAGTATGATCAATGTGACTACATTTAACTCCTTCTAAGCGAAGATTTTTATAAATAAAGGTCCATTCAGCTGTGGATCATTCTTCACTTGTGAAAGGCTGGTTCTTTCACAATACAAGCAAGATCCAGTCTACATGGATTTTTACTTTTTTTTAATCTGTTTTGGTTTTTTACCACTTTATATTATATAAAGAGATATGTTCAAATATTATACATTGGTAGCAAGGAAAAGACATGTTAAAATCTGTCAGGAGTTGCCCTGAATAATTTTGTTGGAAGAAATAAAGGAGCTTTCTTACATTTGGAGTTTGTGAAATTACTTCATTTCTTGTAAAGGTTTTCTCAAGGCTTATTCATTTCAAAATGAAAAATGATGTAACAGGTTTCCTGGCCAAAATACTACCTTAGGTAATTATATTATCTTAACCTAAAATTCCAACGTATAATTTAATTTCAATTGTTTACAATATATTTTTCATTTTCCCTCATGACTGTTGTGTACCATGAACAGAGGTTTCTGACTGGTAGTCATTCATCACCCCATAATTAGTTGTATTTTGACACCCTGGTGTACAAAGGAATGGAATTCAAATCTGATGACGTAAAAGCCAATATTATTCACAGGATCTTCAATGGGAATATAATGCACACTAACTTATGTGCTATCTACCTGGTATAATTCTGTACAAAAGCAGATGCACTTCACAGAAATGAGTGTCCAGCAACAGTCCATCCTCTTGTGCACAGCACAGTGCAGGTGAGCACTTGAGCACACATAGGGCACCTGTGAGGATGTCTGAGCCATCACTACCGTTACTTCCCCTGTCTGTATGAAAACCCAGTTCCAGGTATCAATCTGACAACCCGCACAGTTCACAAGTGCATTTTTAGAAAACCCAATAAAGCAGTTACTTAACCACTCTTTCTGTGTGAACAGCTTTGGGAGGGATTCATTTTACCTGAAGTGAGATGCTGACAATGTAGGTCTCTCCACATCTAGCCACCATCACTTCTCTTTACAGAAACTGCAGGGGGGGGAAGCATTTTTAGAACACAGCTCATCTGATCAGCTGATCTATTTGAGGTACTTTTAGTATATGCTGAATTAGACTCTAGAAATAGCTACATATCCCTCATGATCATAAAGGGTGTTTTGATAACTAGTTCAGAGGTCTGCACTTATCCAGAAAAAAATCCATTTCCTGTGTTCTACATTCCACCTTAAATCCAGGTTAGGTATTGTTGATTTTTACTCACTAAGATAAAATTTCCTATTCTCTGTGGAGTATATATGCAGTGCTGAATCTTGGTTGCTATAGTAATACTAATTCTTTCGGATTTACATTCAGGTCTAAAAATATATAAACTAGGGAAAGGAAAAAAACCACCAAAACTTTATATATATTTAGAATGCTTTGCTCATACAAACATAAATAATTCAGTTGCTGTCTTTGCACTGTGAATTTTTCCATATAGCTTTTCTCACTTTTCCATTTCTGAAATTTCTGGAATAATACCATTATGAATTTTAAAGCCATGAATAAATGTTTGAAGGAATCTCTTTTAACAGTCTTTATGGACTGATCTAAACAGATGTTGTTATGGCCATTTTGTAACATTTTTTTAGTATAATTTTAAACTGTAGTTTTAGTTTTCCATGTGTCAGCTTGACTTCTCAGGTGAAAAGAAAATGCTCTAGTTGTTCATGGCTGTTAACAAAATATACAGCTTACAATGAAACACATACTATCTCTCATTATACAAATCAGTATATTCAACTTTTAAAGTGAGTAATTGGTATTTTTTTCCTGAATTAAAAAAAAAAAAAATCTCTTTTGAAAACCTATTACTATTTTTCTTCTTTTCAGGACACATCCTGCTTCATGTACATGATGTTGCTGCCAGTGAGTTCCAACAGCAATTCACCATAGTGTGGATTCTGTCCTTCTTCCAGATAAGAAATGAATAGTGCCTGTATTTTGCTGCCAGCTAGGCAATGCTATAACTTTATTTTTTGTGTGGTATAAATACTTTGGTTTTATGGTGCAACTTCCACAATCATTGCACATGTTATCATTGTGTATATGTGTGCAGAAAGCCAAAAGCAGTCATTTTTCGAGTTCTTAAAGTAGTAACACAGCTGACACATAAATACTCTTCAGATCAAGAAGGTATAATGATCCCCAGTTACCTATCAGTGACATCTGTCACCTAGCCCCCAGGGCTGTGAAAAAAACCAAGATCCTACAGGGATGAATGAACAGGAAGGTTGTATATGTGAAATGTGAAGTACTCATAATAAGGTCTCAGCTGAATTTTTGTGCCCAGTTCTTACTACCTTATTTCAAAAAAGGCATGGACCTACTGGAAAAAGTCAGAAAGAGAAAAAAGGGAACAATCAGAGTTTAGAAAACATGATTTATAAGAACAGAAGTTGTGTAGCCCAGAAATGACAAGATGGGGTAGAAATGAAATAAGAATGTTTATTATTTAAAATGCAATAAACAGTTTTTCATGGAAATGAGATAAATACACTTTAACGACATATAGATACAAAGTCTTTAGTATAGGTATTACAAGATTTTAAGACAAAAAGTGCTTAAAGATTAGAATCTTTTGCACAAAGGAAGTTAAGAAAGGATTAAAAATTTCTTGGGAGTGAAGCAGTTCTGGATCATCTGATCTGCTTGGATCAAATTGCTGTGTTGGCTATTCAACAGAGAGAGGACCCTGACTTTATGTGATTTTACATTTCTAAATTCCTCTCATGGCCTAAAATGTTAAAATTAATGTAGAACTACTTGTAAAAACCTGTCTGATTGTTCATTATAACTCAAGCTACAGGAGATACTAATAGGCATAATTTAAAATGTAGTATTTGTTCATTTGAGATTGTGTGTTCCCATTTTCCAATGGGAAATAAGGGTGTCTAATGAGAAATGGGGGGGAGGGTTGTTGTTTTGTTTTGTGAGAGTTACTCTTTGTGGTATCATTTTTCCTTCAAGTGATGTTTTTCTTTACTGTATCCATTTGTTGACATGATTCAGTAAATAATTTCTACTACCAGTTCTTTGTCTGTGTTGCCTGAGAACAAATTGTGAATTCAGACTGCTGTTTCCCAGTCCTGCCTAATATTGCCCATGTGCTTATTTCTGCTGCACTTAACTGCACAGTGGATATGAATCTGCAGTCTAAAGGCTCTAGCTCTTTAAGTCATATTAGGAAAACTCACATTCTTCTCCATGGATCAATCCTTAATCCAAACCTTGTTGTTGAGCAGAATCATCATCCTATATTATAGTTCAAATCAAGGTCATCTTTGAATAATGCATGTTGAAACTGAGTTGCAATTTTTCAGGAATGTTTTCGTGTCTGAAAAAATAGTAAAGCATTTTTTCTGGAGAGAGAAAGAAAAAGATGGAGAAATATGAAGGGAATACAAATTTCAATAATAACCAAACTAAACTTTTCCAGTACATGTTTATGAATTCTTGCAGGAATGTTAAGGTTAATCTCTTTTTGGCTCAACTAGAAACACTATGCATGAACCTCGGATTTCCTGCTACAGTATGCACATTGTAAATTGTCAGTGCCAGCAGACGGGTGATTTAGTAAGAGTGAAAGCATATTATTACATTACTGTTCTAGTTTTTCTAATCTGACGCCAGTGGGGAACAGTAAGCTTCATGCATAAATAAGCTAATGACAGTTGATATGCATTCCTGGTCTGCCATTGTGTTTTGTCCTGCCACAACTGGCCACAGTTATTTTATGCTATTTCTACTAACCCATCAGAATAATTCTCTTAAGGAAGAGTAGAAGTTAGAGAGAATTTGGTTCTTAACTTTAATGAGTCCATCTTGCTTGTTGACCTCGATGCAGACTTCATCTGCAGAGATGCTGTATAAGCTAGTCACCACAGTCAGTGTCTGTCATATCAAAGTAACAAGGTGTCTTGCTTTGCTACTTCATTTGATGAGACAGAAACTTTAAAAACATATTACAAAAGGGCAAAGTCATATTATTAATCAAACTTTTTGTATTGCATATTTCTGCTTATGATACCGTTAAATACCTTTTTCCAAATACGATGTAAGCCACCCTTTTAGCAGAGACAAATTCCTTCTGATTAACACATTTAGAAACATGCTTGGAAAAGCTTCCTTCTTCCTTTTCAATCAAAGTTTTGCATATATTGAATGATAGCAAGGTGTGTGGTGAGTTTCCATAAAGGGAGACTTTTTCAGTAAGAGACATTTAGTAATCTGAACTTCAGAAAATGTGTAAACTAAGGTCTTCATACTATCTTCTGGACTAGAGATTCCTGTTTACAAATCAGTTGGACTATGACCTCAACTTCTTCATATCCACCATAGGTAGATATTAACAAGACCGATGATCTGGCTTTCAGACTTGAACTTAAATTTTAGTTATGTTTCTGAATGTTTTAAATTTTGCCATTACTATCCACTGAGATACTGTACATATTCCGAACAGAGAATAGCAACCATTGAATAATACGTTATGAACAATTATTTCCACTCTGCACAACTTCTTTTGTATCTCTAAAGTCTTCTGTGATTGTTAGTAAAGAAATCAGTGCTGAAATGATGTCTTTGAATTGAGCTGTATTCTGAGATCTTAAACTCCCTGGACAGAAAGATTGGACAGAGCTGGTCTTCAGCATGGCCTTGAATTACATCAGAAATAGTTGGATTGTGATTTATATTTCTCCTCTCTCATATTCTTCATGGCATTGATGTTTTATTAATGAGAAATATTACCTCACAGTATTTCCTTTCTTCTGGTCTATGAAGTTTAAAGTCAACTAATCATCACAGAAGTTCATTCAAGTTTTTTTAAGACACATCTAAACTAAAAATGGGACATTTTAAAGTTCATCCATCATTTGGGAAATAAGCAGCTTTTTGATGGAAGCCTTGAGTGAACAGTTTTACACTTCAGCTGCAAAAACTATGTCAAATATATGGGTCAAGGATTTTATAACTTGCAACTCACGTATCTGTGCCTCTAGGGTCAAGGTAGATTTTCCATCCCACTTCCTCATGCCCTCTCCATAGTCACACACGTAAAACCACAGGGTGGCCCGTGGTGTGTACCCACTATATCCTCTCTCTTGAGCAGAGGGACGCTTATTCCTAATGGTTGAGATACTGGTTGATACAGGTGGGGAGTAGGACATATCTTCTTTGAGTTTTGGAACTCCCGGGACAGTTTTTTGGACAGTTTCCCCACAGCTGAGATGCAGGGCTGTAGGGAAGAAGAGAGACCTTCTTTGTATTGCTGGAGTTGACCAGCCAATTCATCCACTGTTTGTTCCTCTCCGTCTTTCCAGGTCATTACTGCCAATGAGTTTGCATGCGACGATAGTGCACTTTATACAAACTTCCGCCACATAAGCCAGGTGCACTTGACTTCATCTGGATCTTTGGATAACTACTTGTTGTTCAGGTCATCATAAATCACCTCCAGCACAGCTAATTCCCTCAGGTACTGGATGCCCCTCTCCATGGTGGTCCACTTGCCTGAGTGCTGCAGTGCCTGTCGCCAAGGTTTGAGTAGCTGCAATGCCTGTCGCGGGGGTTGGAGTAGCTGCAGTGCCTGTCGCCAGGTTTTAAGTAGCCTCAGTGCCTGTTGCGAGGGTTGGAGGAACCACAGTGCCTGTCACCAGGCTTTGAATAGCCACAGTGCCTGTCCTGGGGATGGTATTCTTAAATTTTTGTTTAACTCTAAACAAGACCTGAACCACATTCAGGAGACATAGCAATAGGAACAGGCTGGTTTGAACATCCCAAGGATATTCAAAATTCTCAAAAGCTCTTGCAATTAGCCTGGAGGAGAACGGGAAGGTGGACCCCATAGGTTGGCTCTCCGAGAAGAAAAAGTAAAAAGTGTAGTTATTAATAATTTCCGATAGATGGTTCCTGAAGTACAGAGGTGACGGCAATGCTGAGTACAAATACCAGATTGATTTAATGACCAATAATTTTTATCACACGTTAAGTGTGATAGTGTTACATACATAAATAGTGTTACACAATACAGCAAAGTGATAACCTTAATCCACCTCCCAGAGGTGATAAACAGCACATAAATACTGATAAACAGTATATACAGCAAGTAAGGTGTTACATAACACAACTCTGAGAACAAATACAACAACTTTGAGAGCAAATGAATCAACATTGTGACCAGTGACTACTAAATTAATATAATTAATGCTTATAACAAATTTGTTTTAACACGCTTAGGTCAGATCTGTCATTATCTCAACCCTTTGTGCATGAGGTTGGGCGCCAAAAAGGACTGACGTAGTTTAACCTGGCAGGCAGCCAAACACCACACAGCTGCTCGCTCACTTCCCCCCAGTGGGATGGGGGAGAGAATTAAAAAAAAAAGTAAAATTCATGGGCTGAGATAAAGAAAGTTTAATAGGACAGAAAAGGAAGGGAAAATAATAATAATAATAATAATAATAATAATAATAATAATAATAATAATAATAATAATAATAATAATAGAATATACAAAATGAGTGATGCACAATGCAATTGCTCACCACCTGCCAACCAATGCCTAGGCTGTTCCCAAGCTGTGGTCGCTGTCCCCCAGCCAACTCCCCCCAGTTTATATACTGAGCATGACGTCATATGTTATGGAATATCCCTTTGGCCAGTTTGGGTCAGCTCTCCTGGCTATGCTCCTTCCCAGCTTGTCCTGGTTCCAGCTGGGATAGAGTTATCTTTCTTCTCAGTAGCTGGGCGTGTGCTCTGTTTTGGGTTTGGTATGAAAGGAACATTGATGGCCTATTGATGCTTTGATTGTTGCTGAGTGGCACTTGCACAGGGGACTTTTTGGCCTCCCATACTCTGCCAGGTGCATGGCAAGCTGAGGGGGAGCATAGCCGGGGTGGCTGACCCAGTTGGCCAGTGGGGGTGTTCCATATCATGTAACGTCATGCTCAGTATATAATTAGGAGGCGTGGTCCAGGAAAAAAAGGGAGACTCTTGCGATTTGGGACACACGGGACGGCGGTCGGCAGGTGGTGAGCAGTTGCATTGTGCATCACCTGCTTTGTATATTCTATTTTTGTTGTTGTTATCATTGTTATTATTACTGCTCTACTTTGTTTTATTTCAATTATTTAACTGTTTTTATCTCAACCCATGAGTTTTCCTACTTGTGCCCTCCTGATTCTCTCCCCCATCCTGCCAGAGGCGGGGGGTCAGCAAGCAGCTGCGTGGTGTGTAGTTGCTGGCTAGGATTAAACCACGACACAGTTTCTTGCTGGCAGGGCATGAGAAGCTGAAAAGTCCTTGACTAGAGTAAACACTACTTAGCAACAACTAAAACATCAGTTTGTTATCAACATTATTCTCATACTAAATCCAAATCACAACACTATATTAGCTACTAGGAAGAAAATTAACTCTATCCCAGTCAAAACCAGGACACAGGAAGATGAAAATGTCATTAACGTGTTAAAGCTGTCCAATCAGAAATGCATAATAAAGAAAAAAAAGAAAAGCAGATTTTTAAAGTATGTTTACCTTCATGAATGTTTATGTACTCAGTATATTTCATTCAACAAAGAAATAGGTGTTATTTATCAAACATTTCGTGCATGTTCCCTTTCCGGGTTAAGTGAAGGTGGCCCGTCCACCTGTTGGTAAAGGCCCGATGTCATTGGCCAAGGTGCGCGTCATGTAGAGAACGAGTGCAAAGCGTAACGCAGGTATTTTGCGACCGTCAAGGTCTGTTATGGTATGCGTCTCCACCGCTCAACGCCTATTGGGTTGCCAGCAACAGCGGAGCTTCCTGGTGGCAAACACAGAGGCCAACCCAGTCTTGCCCTTGACTAAGTCAGTCATATGCCAGATGGAGTTTGAGGATATAGTCTTACTCGACAGCCTCACCCTCATAAGCTGCGAGTTTTGCCCAACTTAGCCCGTGGACATAGGCTTTGGGCAACGAAACGATTTCGCTGCCAGGATGTTGTTTCACCGCTTAAATACTATCAGGTGGTTGGTGAAACCACTCGATAGGGAGGAAGTAGCCATAATTCCCAGCTCTGGGGCAGAAGTCAACTTGGTTACCCAGGAGGGCATCCAGCAGGACCACAAGGAGGTGTGCAGCTCTGCCCAGATAGTAACTTTGATCCCGTCTTAAGAGAGTCATAGTTACTCCCGCCATAGCTACTCACCAGCCTTTGGTTTTCTTGCAATACACAAAAGAGCAGCCTCTCTTAATATGCTTCTTATTACCAGAACACTCAGTTAAGTGCATCAAAGTATTGATGACTACTCTGCAATAAGCAAATGCAACTCTGATAACACATTCCATCATTACTTGATAACTTAGGGGCAGTGGTATTTTAAAAATTATTGTCCCAATACATTGACATACTACCTGCCAGAAAATGAATAGTCTGGTGATTATATGTTTAATACTTTTTCCTTTACAAACAACTGAATCTTTCTCACCTATTATTTAGTCCCAGTTGTAAACACTATAGATGTACAATCTGTAGAATACAACTGAATTCTATCATATTTCTAAAGCTACTTGAGAAGAATTTTTTTAAACAAAAAAGCAAAAAGTTCTGTGAATGACCTTGTACTAGGGAGGGAGAGCAAGGAGGAGTCTTTCTGTTCCTAATGGAAGACAATTCCATTTTGAATTGTGGAATAAGAAAGCCTGGTTTGTTTTCTTTTAATGTGTTGCACCAGCAAGACATCACTTGCTCAGCAGACTAACTGAATTGACTCTCAGGAGGTGGCTGGACATTAATCAAGACTCCTTAACATCTTCTAAGTTTTTAGTGGTTTCTGAAAACCTGTGTTCAATTTCCTTTTTGTAATAGAGTTTGTCAGGCTTTTGTCAGTTTTCCAAGTAATTTGTTTTTGATCACAACAAAAATAACAAAAGTAAGCGTACATTGCTTATATCATAGTACGTAAGTGGCATTAAATTTATATAAATAAATACTTCAAGCAAATGATGTTGTGCAATCACCAGGAATTTAAGTCACATTGACACCTTTTGAATAGCTGTTCCTAAAAATTTTAGTGAACAGATCTATGAGATCACTAACAGATAATTTTATGACAGTGACTAGTATTAGAGAGAAAGTGAAATATTTGTAATGATAGTTAGTAGGGACAATTGCCAGACTGCTGATCCTTAGAAGAAAACTCAGCATTAAGCAGAATACAAACCAGGATTCCTGATTGATAAATCCCATTGTTTTTCTATAAACATCATTCCATCCCTGCCCAAGGATCCCATCTATCAAGATGTTTATTAAAAAACCTTGTGCTACTGGATTATTGAAAACAAAATAACCTGCTGCTTAATATTCCGGTAAGATTAGTAACATCCTGGAATTGTGTAACAGAAAGAATTGGCTCAGTAATATATATATATGGTTCCTAGTTGCTTTATTATTCCTTCAGAAGTAATAAAGTATGAGCCCTACATCTAGAAAAGCATTTATTTCCATCTCACTAGCTCTGATGAGCAGATTGGGTATAATACTGAATTATCTCAATTCATTAGTAGCATTGTTTCTTTTTCCAGCCTGTATTGGCTACTTGAGGGCTTGAGGAATAATAATAGTCTTGTCCTAAGGCCTGTGATGAAGTCTGATTCTGATACTCAGCAATTTGAATTGTTCCTGTGTGACAACTTCATTGTCATGATTGTGAACTCTGCCTGAGGCACTTCAGCCAGATCATGTAAAATAATTGAACAGTAGGCACTAATAAGACTTACACATTGAGGATGATGTAAATTTCCTGGATTTCTTTTCCTATATTTTATTATGTCTGGATGATAATGAAGTCTATAATTATAACAAGTTTCTTTCCATTAATGTTTCTGCTCATTGTCTTTTTCATAATGCAATTGCTGAATTTTACAAGTTTCAGGTGGGAGTCAAGAACTGCAATCATACAAGCATTGCCACTCAAAATTAGCTCTGTATTTCACCTTCCCTCTAAGTTTGTGCTGTTTCTTTTGCAACATTTTGTTTCTGCTAATTGAACTGCAATACAATGAACTTCCTATGTAGCTCACATCTATAAAAAGTGAGCAAGCTCATAGTTATTTCCAAACTTTCAGCTGTTTCTGGAGTCTCTGGACATTCTCTTGAACATTCTTTCTTTTGTGAGGCAAGCCCACATGTATTTAAAACTAACAGCAACATACTTCATAACAACATCCTTTTAGTGCTAAGATTCAGTATTATTTCTATCTACATTTTGCCTCAAAGGATACAGTTTTTTTACTGATTTATAATATATAATGCACAGATCCTGCCAGTTCTTCTGAATGTTTTTTGGAATCTATCCACAAAGTCATATGAAATCCTTGTATTTTGTGCTGTAAAGGACACCCTTATTTTGTAACTTGGTTGACATAGGAGAAAAATTATGGTCTAGAGAGCAGATGATACCTTGTCGAGACAAATCCAGATGATTTTCCCATATAAAGGTAACCATAATTTTAGAATAATACTTATGTAATTTGGGAAGAAGAATTTTTAATTAGTGTCCAACGAAATTTAAAAATTAGCTCATAATATAAATATGATCGAATGTCGCTGTCTTAAACCCAGCACTAGGGATTCTTTCCTCCCATTATTGATGTTTCTTACTTAATATTAGAAAAACTTTTCTAATGCGTGCTATTTATAGTTTTGAAATGTGAACACTATATTCATTTATGGTATCATATCTCTCTATACTGCCAAGAAGCCAATATGTTAAGTGTACTCGAGTGCAGGTTAATAGCTAAGTGCAGATCATGAGCAAACTAAATGCACATAAATGGTTCAAGCTCAATCCATTCAGTTTTGTATCAAGGTAACTGAATGACCTGAACTGTTGTGAAAGTTGAGGACATGATGATATCTCTACACTGCATGAAATAAACAGCAACTTTTTCAATTTTTTTTCTCTTGTCAAAATGAATAAACAATTAAAATATTGCCAGTGTGATATTTATTATATTTTAGATAAAAATTGTAGATAAAGTCCCAAGCACATAATGAGGGAAAACTGAGAAGAAAATCAGATTGTAGGAGTAACTCTTCCTCCCTCTTCTTCATGCCCATGTACCAGCAGAGCCTGAAATTCTCCTAGTATTTACCAGGCTAGCCTGACACCATAACCACAAAAGGCAATAACATGGTTAAGCCTCAGCTGCTGGATATGGTTGTAGAGAGGTATAGCAGAGTCTTCAGGCCCATGTTCTTCCTTTTCTGATTTTCTTTACCATTGAGACTCAAAAAATTGAACAAAAAAAATAACTATAACAGAAAACTCTTCTGTAAGTAGACTTTTAAATCTACTATATACTTTCCCATACTTCAGCATCTTTCAAAGAGAAGGTAACTTACTTCATCTGTTTAAAAAAACCCATTATTTCTGTGCAGCAGATAGGATGCAGCACTAATATCTGGGTTTTTTTGATTCATGCTCTGTCACATTTGCCTTGCAAAAATCATCTGGCCAGGCACATAGTCATACATCTCAGAAAAACAAAGGTGTCATCCACAGAAATCGATACTCTAACCCTTGACTACATTCAAAAATCATCACGTCTTGTCAAAGAGGATGAAACATCAATCTGAGTTCATAATGAAATAAGATTATTCACTGCAGTTATCACATCACTACTGGCTTGCTTTCTTTAGTACCAAAAGGAGGAAAAAAGAAGACATTTTCATCCCAGATCATCATTAATTCTCTACTCAACTAAACATTTAAATGCATGTTTAAAATATGTCTATCCTAAAAGAAGGGAATGGAAATCAATTGGACCTATTTTTGATTTTGATGTGCCTGTAACAGCATGACCCATCAGAGGACAGGAATTTAATTATGCAGATAGCAAAGCAGATGTCCAAATATAAGGTTTCACTTCAGGTTTTTTTATTAAATAAAATATTTATATAAAACCAGATTGAAGGTTAACATGCACTTACAAATGTTTATTCTTTTGTCATAATAATTTTCTTTATTGTTCTAGTTCAGCCTTTAAAACGTTAAGTTTTCGTCTTGGTGCATATTTATGGATTTTCTGTTTTTCTGCCAGCATAAATATACAAAAATATACATATGTGTATGTGCACATATACATATACACAGAAATATATATGGTTTTGAATATATAATATAAATATCATATATATGAATATGTGCACGTGTATATATAGAGTATATCTGTTGTGGGTTAACCCCAGTAGGCAGGTAAACACAACCCAGCTTCTTATTCACTCTCCCTCAGAGGGATGGAGCAGAGAATCGGAAGGACAAAAGTGAGAAAACTCATGAATTGAGATAAAGACAGTTTAATAAGTAAAGCAAAAGCCGTGCATGCAAGCAAAGCAAAATAAGGAATTAATTCACTACTGCCCGTCGGCAGGCAGATGTTCAGTCATCTCCAGGAAAGCAGGGCTCCATCACGCATAAGGGTTATTTGGAAGACAAACGCCATAATTCCAAATGTCCCCCCCTTCCTTTTTCTTCCCCCAGCTTTATATACTGAGTATGACATCATATGGTATGGAATATCTGGTAGGGTGGTGTGAGAAGCAGCAAAGGCCTTGACGCTGTGTAAGCACTGCTCAGCAATAACTAAAACATCCCTGAGTTATCAACACTGTTACCAGCACAAATCCAAAACATAGCCCCATACAAGCTACTATGAAGAAAATAAACTTTATCCCAGCCAAAACCAATACAATATATATACAGATTTTTTATGTGTAAAAATCTGTATGCATGTGTATATCTACATACAAACACATTTACTGTGGCCAAAATAAAAATGTACGAGTTCCAATATGAAACCTACTCATTTAGAGTTTCTTTACATGAAAAATATTCATATATCCATTTCAAATAAGATTCATCTAGAACGTGAGCAGAGACATCTGCCCCTGTTCTGATATGTCTGAGCAGAGATACACTGTGCTGTTACTATATTTAGTGGAGAACTAATCAATAGGGTTACCAGAGTTTCATGAGTGAATCATCTCAGCCCCACAAAGATATTTACTTTGGTTCAGATAAATAGCACCTTTTGTCCCTTTTAGTCTATCGATTATATCTCCACCAGGTACAGTGGTCACTTAGACAACTCATATCTACATCGTAGGCAACTACAGTTAGGTGAAATGAATCCTCTCGATCTGCTGAGGTGTGTGGTCTTTCAATCTCTGAGTAGGACAGAGAATGTAAGGACTCTAGGTTCCATCCACGCACACATACACATTGATATAATAAATAACATTAATCCCCACTGACAATCAGAAAATGCACTTGATGTTCTCTATTATTTCTTTTATTTATTTTAATTTCATGAAAGTCTTTTAAATAACAAAAATAAATAAAATGCAAGGACCCATACTAAAGCCACTGAAATGTGTAACTGACAATAAAATATTTAGGAGTGTTTGCTTGTTGTTTTGTAAATAATTCATACATTGATCTTGCTCTCCACAAATGGTAATAAATCACAAGTTGAAATTGATTTTACCATCTGAGAAAAAGTTAGGGTCATAAAGAACAAAATGTCTTATATGAAAGAATTAACTGTTATAATTTATAATTTGATGGCAATTAGAGATATGCTAAATATTCAAAGCACTAAAAAATGTTGATTCATTTAAATACTATTTGCAAAAACATAATTAATTTAATAGATTTACCTGTACAAAGATTTCAATATTCAGAAAATGGAATCTGATCAAAGGTTAAAAAGAGAAACATGGCATAGTGCAGTCCTTAGGATATTGTTCCAGAGCTAAGAAACCAAATTCCCTTTTACATTCTTTGACTATTATTTATTGTGGGTTTGTTTTCTTCTTCCCTTTTTTTTTTTTTTTTTACTTTTTTCAGCATAAAAAAACAGAAAAAGAATTGATCTTCCCTCAGCAATAAAAACCACAGAGTTACTGTGATGACCAAGAGTCCTTAAAGTGTAGAGCTGCTACCATTTAATGTTGGATGTTGGATGGATTCTGCGCTTTCCTTTCCATGACTTACAAGGAATGGGACCCACAGGTCCCTTGAGATCCTGCTGCCTCACTAATTATTTCTCTCTGGTATATACTTAGGACTCACTGATCTCCTTTTCCTGGCTGAAATTCCTCCTTTTAGTTATATCCAGTAGAGTTTAGTGTTTTACAGATGTCCATCAATAAATTTTGCTTCATGCTTTCAAGGTAAAAGGGAGGCTTTGATCTTCCCAAGCCTCCAGGTTTCTTGTTTTATCAGCTGGAGGGGAAAAGGAGGAGGAGGATTTGCTGCTCCAACCTTTCAGGGTCAGGCCTTACTCGACTTCAAGAGAGCATCCCTTGTGAATGTTAAGCAGCATGCAGTGGCAGTTTTCATTTTTTAATTACAAATAGCTTTTTAAAGAAAAGATATGTGACAAATGATGCACATTTTTTTTTTCTGCATCACAATCTTTATAAAACTAGTTGGTAGGGTAAAAAGAAAGGATTAGGTCTAAAATACATGAAGCCTTGTGCATTTGAGCTCATTAATATGGGTGTTGTTCTGACTGTCAGAAAAATAAATAGTTGATATTCCTAATGAAAGCCAATATAGGCTGTACATCATTTAGGATCATGTGAACCTTTTTGTAGTCTCAATGTCTCATTGGTATTAAATGTGTAGACAGAGGTAGAATATGGTTCTCTTATCTTTCAATCGTATGAATACTTAGAAGGTGAAGACTTGCATGGACTAGTCAGTTGAACAGATGCATGATTGAAGTAGATAACACTTCAGAGACTTTATTTTAAACTAATTTGTACACAGGAATAATTTTGCCATTGTTTTATAGCAGTGCTTTTTTAAAATTTCAATTTCTTATAAAGGCTGTGGCCTTGGAAACACTGAAATTGATCAGTAGGTAAGTTACTCATGGGTATCAGTGTGTGCTTGAATTGGCTATTAGTGAGTGCGGTGTTTTAACTCATTGATTTCTTCACTCTGTACAAAGTAGCCTTTATATTTATACAGTGATTGCTACATTTATTAATGCTTCTAATTTGATGTCCTGAAGATATATACTTTTCCACCAAGTTTTTTGAGAGAGATCTTTTTGCTTCCTCAAGGTTTCCATTACTACAGCATTTTTTTACTGCTACAGTGCCAAATTTTCTGCCACAGGAAATATAAACAGACAGTTCCCATTAAAATCTGCACTGCACTAACAATAGTTAAGATTGCTAAGAACCTCCATTTGAAGTTACTTATAACTTTAAATATTTTGAGCTGAAATTTTTATGCCAGGTGCTTGCTTCAGGCTGAGAATCACTCATATCACTTAGATGATTTAAAACTTTACAAATACTCTGTTTGAAAGCAGGAAATAATACATTTTATTTGTCCATATTAAAATATATTTATAAATCTCACATTCAGAAACTCTAGTAGTTTCATTCTTCAGAACAAAATTAGAAATATATTCAACGATAATCTTACTTGAAAATTGGGAGAGTTCACCAACTAAATTCTCAATGTGTCCACTTTGAGACTGGGCTAATATTATTCATTTCTGGGACTCTGATTGGTTCCATCAATGACATTGCTGAAACCACATGTGAGAAAATTGTTAAAGTCAGGTATTCTTTAGTCCATTTGGCTTCGGCACCTGTCTTGCACCTTCATTTTCAGTACCGAGTGAAAGATTCCTTAGGAAGTTCCTGTAGTCTTTGGAATAATTCAAGTGACTAATTTTAGGCAGCAGGATTGCCCCTTAAAGGCCTTCAGTCCTCCCTCCTCCTCTTCCTAAATTATACAAGGAACTTGGGCACTTGTTTCCTTAGGCATTTACAACAAAAGTGGTGGATTAAGTTAGGCAGAGGGGTTGTTGCCCAGCTAAGGGGAGAGCAGTTGCTGTTGTTTACCTTGACTTGAGGAGAAGTTTTGACATTTTATTGCATAACATCCCCATAGACAAGCTGACAAAGTATGGATTAGACAAGTGCACAGCAAGGTGGATTGAAAACTAGCTGAATATCCAGACCTGGAGGGTTGTGGTCAGTAACACAAAATCAAGCTAGAAGCCAGTAACTAGTGGTGTACCCCAGGGGCTAATCCTGTTCAAATTCTTCATTAACAACCTGGTTGATGGGACAGAGTGGACCCTCAGCCAGTTTGCAGGCACCAGAGGGTCATGTTGCCATTCAGAAGTACCTTGACAGGCTGGAGAAATGGGCCAACAGGAACGTCATGAAGTTCACCAAGTAGAAAAGTCAAATCCTGCACCTGTGGAGGAATAACTCTAAACAACAATACATGCTGGAGACCAACCAACTGGAAAGCAGCTTTGCAGAAAAGGACCTGAGGATCCTGGTGGACACAAAGTTGAACGTGAGCCAGCAGTGTACCCTTGCGGTAAAGAAGGCTGGCAACATACTGGGCAGCATTAAGAGGAGCATTGTCAATAGGTCAAAGGACATGATGCTTCCCCTCTACTCAGGTGGGACACATACGGAGTACTGTGTCCAGTTCTGGGCTCCCCAGTGCAAGAAAGATATTGACTTACTGGAGAAAGTCCAGCAAAGGGCCACGAAGATGATCAAGGGACTGGAGCATCATCCATATGAGGAGAGGTTGAGAGTGTGCAGCCTGGAGAAAACTGGGGGGTGACCTTATCAGCGTGTATAAACATCTGACGGAAAGGAATGAAGAAGACGGAGACAGAATCTTTTCAGTGGTGCCCACTAACTGGACAAGATGCAATGGTCACAGATTAAAACACAGGAAATTTGATTTGAATATAGGAAACAATTTTTAACTCTGAGGGTGGTCAAACACTGGAACAAGTTGCCTAGACAAGTTGTAAAATCTCCAGCTGTGGAGATATTCAAAATGTGACTGGACATGGTCTGGAGTAACCTGCAGTAGCTGACCCTCTTTTGAGCAGGGGAGCTGGTTACTGTTGGACTAGTTGAACTGTGGTGCCTTCCAAGCTCAACCATTCTGTGATTCTGTGTTTCTGTGCTTCCCATATTCACATTATTGAGGGAAGGAATAAGTAAGGCATGGAAATATACTCTGAATACGGAAGATCTAAAACTAAGTGAAATAATTTGACTATTTCAGAAATTCAATAGAAAAAAATTGATTATGAAATAAAAATCCTTTTATTTATAAAATGGTTAAATTTTGGCATTTCCTACCTTTTGAATGCTTGGCTTTTCAAACTAAAGGTCCTTTTAGCATTGTGAAGCAATGATACCTTGGTTTTGATTGATGAAGTCTTTTTTCAAGCCACTGAATAAAAAGTTTTGAAGAATATTATTCCTCGTCAAGAAAATGAAACTTTTGCAAATAAATATTAATGACTTTTTGTTCTAGGTGCTGTTTGTCTCATTTCATTATCATAATGAAGAATAATAGTGTAGGGTTGTTTTTTTTAAGATGACCTTACAATGTCACTTACAAAACTATCACAGCAAAATAATTGTCTCTATCAAATAGAATGTTAATTTCTTAAAAGAAATAAGGTGAGACATTATTGGAATTGGCTTGTGTGTTTTAAGTATGCCACCCAGAGACAAATAGTTAAATGTGAAATAAAACATATCTTTTCTCCTAAGACTGGGAAATTACATAAAATTACTAAGGCAGGTTTTTTTCTGGTCTTCATATCTTCTCCTTGCAAGACCTTTTCTCCCCGCTGTACTCTCACATTGCACTAATCCTTCACCTTTTCCAAGGTGCTCTTTCAAAACAGAGCCATACCCTCAACGACACAGTGAAGTCATTCACTGAGTCTTCCTATTTTTTACTTCTAAGTTTTATAGGAAAAAGAAAAACATGGATATACATGTTTTTTGTGATGATCATGATGGTGGCCTCAAATATCTTATGGGATATCCCAACACTTCAGGTTTTCTTTCAAGATATTTTCATGTAGTTACTCTTCTTCAGCTGAAAGAGGTTTGTTTTGTCAGTGATCTTCTACTGGATACCCAAAGTATCAATTCATATGCTGACACATCATAATTCAATCAAATTAACAATGTATGTTTGTCTAACCAAGGTCTATTTAGATCCTCCCTTTGTACACACACAGATACACATGCAAACACACAACCCAACATCACCACCCTTCAGTCTTGCTGCAACAGTGTATCTGTGAGATGGAGTTGTGTTTCACATTTGGCACAAAAGTTTGGTTTTAACTTTTGGCAACTATCCTTAGTTCTGAGCTTGCCCTTGGCTCATAGCTGATAAAAATAAACACAAAATAAAAAGCAAGCCAGATTCTGAATGCTAAGGTGACACAATGGAGTTCATTTGTGGTTTAGCTTCACAAAAGTTAGTAAGGACCACAGTGTCCAAAGAGCCTGAGGCTGACATGCAGGTAACACTTTTTTGTGTCATCAGCTACCATACTTTAGTAGAGAACAGTCAGGTGAATTCAAAATCCAGTGAAAACAAAGGGGATCTTTCCTGGCCATTACTTTCAGTGACTTGAGGACCAAAGCCCATGTTCATACCATCAGTGGCTCAATGTTTTCTGTAAAGTTATTCATACAAATCCATGCCAGTGAAGTAAATATACACAAGCAACTTTAGATCCAATTTTTGGTAGTCTGATCCATGTGACCAAAAATTTCAAAGAGTAAGTGGAAATAATTTAATATTTAGACATCATTTTGATTTGACTTTTTTTTTATCTTTCAAGGGCAAGAAAAAATCTTTCTGTAGTTATGGAAAGCTACATATTGTACAGCGCTCTGCCTCAACTCATAAGGCTCAAAGTCTCTAAAGCAATAATGCAGTCTAGCTTGAGAAAAATTTATGTATTGTGTTTACTGATCAATTTACTTTTTATCCTAGTTCCCAGTTGGCATCTAGTTCCTAATACTTCTTGTGGTATTTAAGGTTAATTTCACTTCAGCAAGAACAGTTTTAAGTACCAGAGGGTGCTGATAATAGGAACCATATTGTTCAAGATAGATGGCTTAGTGTTTCTGCAAGACAGAATGGACTAAAAATAAAAACAAATCTGTGCAGGACAAATGTCATGCAACTGAAAAGAAGATGAATACCAAGTATTCATACATTCATACAAGTTTTTCGAGCTATGCTGCTGTCCTGTGAAATCACCTCTATGAACACCCTTTCTTACTTCTTCAAAAGTATTTCTTCATAAATTACATATTGTTAAATTTATTTCATGTTGTAAAAATCTTTGACAGATCTTGCAGCTTTGATAAATGACGATCCAGGAGATGTAGCTAAAATATCCACCTACAATTTGCAGTGTCTATTGGACAGTATACTACTTGCATGCTAATAATAATATGATTACTACAAAGGTAAATAAATCAATGTTTTGTACAGCTTTTTCTTGTTTTGAAATCTTTTTTTTCCCCATTTTTTCTTGTCTGATGGAAGGTTTCTAATTCAGTCTAACTAGAGTGAAGCATGGGTATTAACACTTTTCTCGACTAGCATCAGAGGAGTTCTTACCTAAGGTGGTGAAGTCTATAAACTTATACATATGAAAGCTATCCTTATAAAGCATTATTAAAACTCATCTTCTGTAAATTAAAAAAAAGCGCTCTTGTAAATGTATTTGTTTATAAGATGAAAGTACAATATATATAAATTATTGAGATTATATATAGCATTACATTTTTAAAATGATTGTAATAAACATACTGCTTTGACATTATTGTATTAATTAATTGATTATAACAAAGAAGGTATCTTATTTACAAAGAGACATCTGGTGTAGAGTAAATATTATTTTGATAGCTGGGTAACCCTTGGGTTTCTTATTTGTTCATGAATATCCTCTCTGAAATGACAGTGGATTACAAGTCTTATTCATAACATCAGAATATTTTTTTTTTTGGTTAATGTAGTTTAACAGTTTTATCTCCAATTTACAAATGCACACATCCACCCAGAATAAAGTTATCTGTATTTATTTTTTTTTTTCTTTGGATGTGGTAATATTTACTACTGTGAACCAAAGTGTTATATATTGTATGGATGTATTTATATATATGTGCAAGCATATATATCTGTACATACATGTATATGTGTGTGTGTATGTATATATATATATAAAGGAAATATTTTTTCACATCTGTACTTGTGAAAACATATACAAGTTTAAGCAAGAAAAAAAAATTGAAAATTCACAATGTATTCTATCTTCTGTTTATATGCTTTGAGACTCAGTTATTATAAGAATTACAGTATGAATGCTGAAGAAGGGTAATTGACTGCTGAGATAGCTTGTTCTCTTTTCATTATTCTTAATAAACACAAACAGCACCTAAATCGTATTTGCCCGATTATGTTCCCCAAGAGAACCTCTATAAAACACAGTTTATATAACAGAAAATGTATCTGCAAACTTCATTAAATGATCATAGTACAGTTAGTAAGATATAGTAACAGAAACAATGATTTTATTGCACTCCTTGCAAACCAGTAACTGTGTATAATTTTTGAAAGTAGCCATAAAGGATGAGGCCCGCACTAGCACATTTCCTTTAAATGATCTGATTCAATCTTTGTGAAAAGAATGCTACAGTGAATTGATAAAGATTTCTCCCAGTCTTCTCTCTTACTCTTTAGGTCTGAGCATATCTGTCTACGAGCATAAAAGGTAGTTCATCTCAGTACCTGAAGAAGCTAGGCGCAAAATTTACAGATGATCTTTACTACATTGGTTGCTAAGGCATTTTCTGTCTCATTCGGTCACTGAAGCAAGCAGGAATTTGGCACTTAAAAACCTCTGACAGTTTGGGCCACGGTGACTTGGGCTTTCAGTATACCTAAGATACACTGCAGAACTTTACTGAGGACATGTACCCAAAGTCTTTTGTGTAGTAGGAGAACCTCAAATTATCTAATATTAAAAAAAAACACTAACAAACAAAACACTCTTAACTTTCATCTCAATGAACTTTTTTGTTAACTTAAATGTTCTATTGTTTTTCCCTTCGGAACAGGCCAAATTCAGACAATTGGAAGTTCAAAATAGGGTAAGGCTCAAGTCCTGAGCGTAAAGAAGGAAAATCAACTATCTTGATTATTGATGATCCTATTGTAAGGAATCTTAGTCAACTGATCTCTCACATTTACGGTAAGCAAAATAACGTGTGTCTTGCATACAGGATTACACTTGGACTACACAGTATTACACAAATATGCCTAATTCTTCCATGTTAGAGTCCAGAGTTAAGACTATTTCTTTCTGCAGTGAAAATGGGAGAAGACAACTTGATATGAATGATAATAATCTCAAGGACTACAAGGATGAATGAAGTCAGTGCTGACCATCTTCTCTGAAGTGCTTTCAATGCCGAGCAGAAGTAATGAATGGAAAAGACTATTGCTGGTGCCAATGGTAACAATGCAAAATAATGTTTTTTGGTTCATATTAGAAGACACAGTTCACTAGCCTACTTACTTCTAAAGCAGCAGGCCTTGTTGGAATATGCATTAAGCTTGTCAGAAAGGGTTTGCATATTCCTAATCTTAAAGAGTTAATAAATGTGTTTAAGGCAAAAACTTAAAGGAGGAGATAGAATTTCTCTAACGCAAAGATAACACAGTTTGAGTCACTGGTTTCCAGGGATGTAGCTCCATTGACTATGGTATCGATTTCTAATAGCTAGTTATTCCTCTGCTGTACCAGAGTACCAGCAGTACAACAAAAATGCAGGGGATGGTGCACAATTATTATCTTGCTTCTTTTGTCTGTTATTCAGCTCCTGAGACACTTGTCAGAAGTAAGAATGGTACAAATGGGTAATTCTGGGAGATTCAGTTGCCATATTGTTTTAAAATATCTGATTACTAGATGAAAAAGGGGAATTACAAGCAGTAACTTTCAGTAAGGCTTTATCTGCAGCTCAGGACGTGTGTGTTTGTCTCAGGCATATGAATGGTTATTCCAAATAGATCAAATAGATTTTATACGTATTGTAGCTACCAGGCTGGAAATAGAGATATGAAGCATCGCAGATGATTGGGATGGATAACTGACAGCTTCAATCAAGGTAGTCCATAGTGTCAGAAAAGAGGTAGGAGATGACCAGTGAAATCAATCCTTCTCACTTTCATAGCATTTTGCCATGCCAAGTTATCTTTTAAGGCACTTTAAGACATATGTTCAAGCATCTTAACAATAGAGGCCATAATGACAGACTAACTATTAAAGGGAAAAGGAAAACAGCAGTTATTGGTTTTGACTGAAGAGAGTAGTGTTTAGTGGCACCACAGTTTAAAGTGAAAGTTGAGAAGGATGAAGCCAATTGCTACCTTTTGTCAATTACGTGTCATGGATGCACGCGCACATAAGTTTTGTATGATATTAACTGGAAGTAAATGCTGTTGTAGATGACTTTATTCTGTGTAGAAAGGTCTCTGTGACTAAAGAATGGGAAGACAGGATTTGCTATGAACAAATATATCCCAAATTATTTGTACCAGAGCCTGAATCTGCATCGTGTTTTCTGTAAATTGAAAACATTCAGAGGACCATGCTTTTTTTTTTTTTCTTTTGAATTCTTGAATTCACGTTGTAATGACTTAATTTACAGCACTGAAGTTTGGGTGACAAAATTTCAAAAAAGCGGACTGAAATTTATGTTCATGACAGACAAGCACAACATTTAATTTTCTGTAAGCCTGCCAGAACTTTTTTCTATGTCACCAAGCTGGCTAGATTTGCTGCAAAGTCTATGAAAATAGAAAAATACATAAAATAACCTGAATTATAAAAAAAGGAAGATTTCACAGAATCACAGAATGGTTGGAGTTGGAAGGGCCCTCTGGAGGTCATCTGCTCCAACAACCCCTGCTCAAGCTTTGCCACCTAGAACCAGTTGCCCAGGACTTGCGATGGCTTTTGAATATCTCCAAGAAGAGAGATTCCACAACCTCTCTCAACAACCTGTGCCGGTGCTTAGTCACCCTCACAGTAATAAAAAAGTGTTTCCTGATGTTGAGCGGGAACCTCTCGTGTTTCAGTTTGTGCCCGTTTCTTGTCCTGTCATTGGGCACCACTGAAAAAGGCCTGGCTCCATCCTCTTTGCAGCCTCCCTTCAGGCATTTATACACATTGATGAGATCCCCCCTGAGCCTTCTCTTCTCCCAGCTCTCTCAGCCTTTCCTCATAGAAGAGTTGCTCCAGTCCCTTAATCATCTTTGTGGCCCTTTGCTGGACTTTCTCCAGTATGTCCATGTCTCTCTTGAATTGAGGAGCCCAGAACTGGACCCAGCACTCCAGGTGTAGTCTCACCGGTGCTGAATAAAGGGAAAGGATCACCCCCCTTGACCTGCTGACAATACTTTGTCTAATGCAGCCCAGAATACCATTTGATGCTTTTGCTGCAAGGGCACATTGCTGGCTCATGTTCAACTTGGTGTCCACCAGGACCCCCAGGTTCTTTTCTGCCAAGCTGCTTTCCAACTGGGTGGCTCCCAATATATATTGGTGCATGGGGTTGTTCTTCCCCACATGCAGGGCATTTCTCCTTGGTGAACTTCAGATGTTTCTGTCAGGCCATTCCTCCAGCCTGTCGAGGTCCCTCCGGATGGCAACATGACTCTCTGGCTTGTCAGCCACTCCTCCAGTCTGGTGTCATCACCAAACTTGCTGAGGGAATCTGAAAATTCTTAGATGTTCAGTAAGTTTTGGCAAATTTTGTACACTGACATGTTTTTAAATAATACTCTTCTTTTCCCTAGCAAGTAATCTTTGCTATTCTTTTTTATCTGTGAGACAGTTTTCTACAATATGACTCTGTATGAAATTCCCTGCACAATCTTAAACTACCACAAGACTTCAAAATATAAAATAATTAAATAAAGAAAATACGTAATTTATGTCTTTATCATACTTCCTGAATAGTCATCATTTCAAGGATGGTCACTTATTTTAGCTTCAAGGTTACCTAGATTTTGTACAAATTTTCATACCTTCTACTACTATAACATTACTGTTGAAAATTATTCACCTTGCAAAAACACAGTCAAGAAAGTTAAGTTATAGGAAGAGAGTTTTTTACCTCTTACATACTTCCTGAAGTATCCTTTATGCTTTTTATGCCCATCATAGAATCATAGAATCATAGAATCATTAAGATTGGAAAAGACCTCTAAGATCATCGAGTCCAACCGTCAACCCAACACCACCATTCCCACTACACCATGTCCCTAAGCGCCTCATCTACGCATCTTTTAAATACTTCCAGGGATGGTGACTCAACCACTTCCCTGCGCAGCCTGTTTCAAGGCTTGACCACTCTTTCAGTAAAGAAATTTTTTCTAATGTCCAGTCTAAACCTCCCTTGGTGCAACTTGAGGCCATTTCCTCTCGTCCTATTGCTAGTTACTTGGGAGAAGAGACCAACACCCACCTCACTACAACCTCCCTACAGGTAGTTGTAGAGCACGATGAGGTCTCCCCTCAGCCTCCTCTTCTCCGGGCTAAACAGTCCCAGTTCCCTCAGCCACTCCTCATAAGACTTGTTCTCCAGGCCCTTCACCAGCTTCGTTGCCCTTCTCTGGACATGTTCCAACACGTCCATGTCCTTCTTGTAGTGAGGGGCCCAAAACTGAACACAGGATTCGAGATGTGGCCTCACCAGTGCTGAGTACAGGGACACGATCACCTCCTTAGTCCTGCTGGCCACACTATTTCTAATACAGGCCAAGATGCCGTTGGCCGCCTTGGTCACCTGGGCACACTGCCGGCTCATGTCCAACCGGCTGTCAATCAGCACCCCCAGGTCCTGCAGGACCCGGCACTTGGCCTTGTTGAACTTCATACAGTTGGCCTCAGCCCATTGATCCATCCTGTCCAGGTCCCTCTGCAGAGCCTTCCTACCCTCCAGCAGATCAACACTCCCGCCCAGCTTGGTGTTGTCTGCAAACTTACTGAGGGAACACTCGATCCCCTCATCCAGATCATTGATAAAGATATTGAACAGGACCAGCCCCAAAACTGAGCCCTGGGGAACACCGCTCGTGACCGGCTGCCAACTGGATTTAACTCCATTCACCACAACTCTCTGGGCTCGGCCGTCCAGCCAGTTTTTTACCCAGCAAAGAGTGTACCTGTCTAGGCTGTGAGCCACCAGCTTCTCTAGGAGAATGTCATGGGAGACAGTGTCAAAGGCTTTACTGAAGTCCAGGGAGACCACATCCACAGCCTTTCCCTCATCCACTAGGCGGGTCACCTGGTCATAGAAGGAGATCAGGTTGGTCAGGCAGGACCTGCCTTCCATGAACCCGTGCAGGCTGGGCCTGATCCCCTGGTTGTCCTGGACATGGCTCGTGAGCACCCTCAAAACCAACCGCTCCATGATCTTCCCCGGCACCGAGGTCAGGCTGACCGACTTGTAGTTCCCCGGATCCTCCTTCTGCCCCTTCTTGTAGATGGGCGTCACATTGGCAAGCCTCCAGTCATCGGGGACCTCCCCTGTTAACCAGGACTGCTGGTAAATGATGGAGAGTGGCTTGGCAAGCTCCTCCGCCAGGTCCCTCAGTACCCTCGGGTGGATCCCATCCGGCCCCATAGACTTGTGAACGTCCAGGTGGCGTAGCAGGTCATTAACTTCTTCCTCTTGGATTATGGGGGGTTTATCCTGCTCGCCGACCCTGTCTTCCAGCTCAGGGGGCTGAGTACCCTGAGGATAACTGCTCTGACTATTGAAGACTGAGGCAAAGAAGGCGTTGAGTACCTCAGCCTTATCCTCATCCTTGGTGGCAACGTTCCCCCCCACATCCAATAGAGGATGGAGATTCTCCTTGGCTCTCCTTTTGTCATTAACATACTTGTAAAAGCATTTTTTGTTGTCTCTCACGACAGTGGCCAGGTTGAGTTCTAGCTGGAGTTTCTTGCAGGAGTTATTTTCTATTGCTGACCTTAGTAGGCTGAAGATATAGTGTTTATCTCAAAGGAGTTTCTAAACCTTTTAAGGCTTGTTTGTCAGCAATCTCTATGTGTAAGTTCTAGTATATGAACAAAATATTTCCGACCTACACACTGGAGTGGATGATTGCAGCATGTAAATCCATACTCTAACATGTGAAATTGACACATCTGGTATATTTCTCCCATTCATTATGTTGCTGTTTTCAAGGCAAACTCAATTTTAACTAGTCTGCCTGAAGCAAGTAGGGGTTAATTCCTGCCTATAAAAAATGAAGCTGCATAATGAATAACATATATTTCTGGATTTCATAATAGTAAAAATTTGAGCAATTTCAACAATTCATGTATAATTATGAACTCATTCAAACTAAGGATAGGCTTTCTTTTTAGCTTTACTTTCAGACATATGTGAATGTTTACAGTCTTAAAACATTACATTAAAAGGTTCTAAAAGAATTCTCCATTCTGTAACACTATTTCCTGAATTGTGTCTTAACTTAATGATTTAGTTCTGGAAATAATAATTTAAAAAAAAGAAATTATTAAAAAAAAAAAAAGTAACAAATATTTATGAACTGTATTAGAACTTTAAAATATATTTTTACTATTTCCTTTCTTCTTTCTTTCCTTCATGAGGGTTAGAACCCGTCAGAAGTGACCAGTTATTCTTCATATGACAACACAGGAGTGGTATATTATTAAGAAGTACACAT
Organism: Calonectris borealis; assembly: GCF_964195595.1. Classification (NCBI taxonomy): domain Eukaryota; kingdom Metazoa; phylum Chordata; class Aves; order Procellariiformes; family Procellariidae; genus Calonectris; species Calonectris borealis. The sequence continues at coordinate 31,816,157 of NC_134313.1, read as the reverse complement.
ACTCACCTTTCTGATTAATCAAGCTAGGCACTGAGAAATTTCTCTGCTTAAAAGTGTGTAACAATTGCATAACTGCAAACAGTTAGTGTTTGCCACTAACTATATTATTTCATCTAATATAAATTTGTCTTGATACAACTTCTTGATTCAACTTTTCAGCTCTATATTTTCTAGAAAACCAACCAATTATTTTTAGAAATTGTCATGGCTAAAGAGAGCAATGGAAACTTAGTAAGTGATGGCAGTAGTCAATAAACACATATATCTTATTATACCTTTCTTCTAGTCTAAATCTGTAGAAAAACAAACTCTAAGTTTTTGTTTTTATCACAAGTAAAATGAGGAAAAAGTTTTTTGGGGTTTTTTAGGTTTTTTTTTTAATCAAGTTTTTGTTTTCTGCATCAGCATAGACTAGAAGGAAATAACCTGGTAATATTCATTTTGTTAAGCTCAATGGATGGAATTCCTTCAATCTTTCTGCATAAGTGAATATTTTAGAGTATTCTGATGACTTTTTCTTTTTACAGTATTCAGCACATTATTGTTCTCCAGGAAAAAATGCATCTGGAACTTGTGCATGGTGTTTGAGTATTAGTCACACAAATGACATATCCAGAGGTACTATAATACCTTTTGTCCTAATAGAGAAATCTCCAGTAAACCAATCCAGAGGACAAGCTACCCTTGCAGAAACAGGGTTTGCAATTTACTTGTAAATGGAAGCATAAATTAGCAACCAAAACCTTGGAGATTGTAATTAAATGATCTAGATTAATTGGTTTTGACAAGGGAAGTTCCCTTAAAGCAAGAGTTCTGAAACCAGACAGTTAATGGTACACTTTGTGTCCTGCATAAGACTTCTGTAAATCTCATCTTCTGATGATGGTTTGTTGCTGCTTCTTAGTCTCTTGCTCCTGAGTTATTTTTTTTTCAGTTCTTGCACCACACAACCCTTAAATAAGATGTGTAAGAATGTTCTCCATTTAGGAAACCATCAAACAAACAAAATCCCATCAGTTCATTTTCTTTATGGATTAAAAAAATAGCAGCAATTACCAAAAACATGAAGGACTCACCAAACAATCTAACTTTGGCAGTGGAAGTGTTTCAGGGAGGGTGACTCATAAATTCAAGGGCTGGCTATTGTTCAATAGAATGTGTATGTAAAAAGATCAGCAGAAAGAATTACAGAGAGGTAGATAAAAAGCTGCAGTAAATCAAAAGTTGCCAAGGAAACGATGATATTGCACCCCTAGAAGAAAATCAAAAGATAAAACTTTTTGGGATAAATTCTTCCTGAGGAAAAAAAAAAAAAAACAAAACCAGAACCATGAAACATAGCAAGGAAATCATATCGTGTTGCGTGATCCCACTTCATTCAGAGGAAGAATATTTACATGCCAGGTAAACGTATACAGCAGCTTCCAAGAAGTCTTTGTTACATCAGCTGTTTCTCCTCTTACAATAACTGTGCTAGCTAACCACTTTTGGCAACCATAGTAATTTTATTACCGATTTAGAATCACAAAACAATTTAGATTGACAAGAACCTCTGAAAGAGGGGAGCTCCTTCTCCAAAGTCAGATCAGGTTGCTCAAGTTTAACTCAACTCCAGCTGAAATTTGAAGATTGTGCAACCTCTCTGAGCAACTTGTTCCAGTATTTAATCACCCTCACATAGAATTTTATGCAAATGGCATAAATGGCTGTACTGATACAGAGAACTTATATGCAGGACTTTCTGAGGATCAGATCACTCAGCAACAGCAAAAACATACCACAAATTATAAAGAGTTAAAAATCTTCACCACTCTTCATATGGCATCCCACATAGTTTATAAATTATCTTTTTTATTCAAACCAGCACAACTTTTTCAGCCAGCTCTCTAATTCTTCAGAAAGCTGTCAGTTTTTTGTTTGTTTTAAAAATAAATCTCTTGTTATGTTGCTCAGATCCATTTAACTTACATTTTTAGGATAATTGTTTCAATAATAATGGCTCTGAAAAAAAAGCATGAATGCCCCATTTATCTCCATGTGTGGTAGGTTTTATGCCCACAGATGATAGCATCTAGTATTAATTCTCCAATTCTCATCATAACAAGTAAGAAAAAAGAAGGCATGATCAACACATGAAATGTCTATGGACAGCCTCTATTGTTATCTCAATTAAAATGGATTAGCAGATAACAACCTTTTTTTCTGCTACCCATTTAATACAAATTGTAGGAAAGCCTAGTGGGGCATTTAGGCATTTCAAAGCAATATTTAAGTCAAAGAAACAACAATGAGAAATGTATGACAACAGGTATGATCATAGTTTGAAAAACAAAGTATAAATCACAAAGGCCAAATGCATTTTAACAGATCTTTTTAAAGTTGGGTTTTTTCTGTTATTGTCTTTGAATGTTCTAAAATTATTACTGAGAATATGTTGGGTCCTTAAAGTTTTCAAACCTCAGTACTTCAGTTCTGTGAACAGCCCTGCTGCACACTGCTGACAGCTAGAGAAGGGGAAACATCTTTTACAGTCCTCAAGAAATATTTTACAGCCTGCAATAGTAATGGAAAATTTATTGCATTCTTTTCCATTATCTAAGGGTCATATCTGGCAAATTAAAGAGAGATCCAGTGTCACTTTAAAGAAAGGATGCTCCAGCCTGATACAGTACCTCCTCTCTAATAAGTGATATTTGATACTATTTTCATAAGCAATGGTGTATCATCTTGTTCTCTAATGATTAATATGCATAAACACAGGGTATTCAAATCCCCAAAGTTCTTCCAACATTGATCAAAGAATGACATAGACATTTTGCACAGTTTTCTGTCACATAAGTCTGTGATAGATTATTTCCAATATTGAATTTACAGAGGAAAATGTGTGGGTTTCATGGTTATGAGTAAGAACTGGCTCAGGTACACTGATCCTTTTCCAGACTATTCCTTTTCAGCATATGTTACAGGGCACTGGTGCTGGACAAATATAGATGTTTAAAGACTCAGTTATCATTTTCCTAGCTGCTAATATAAAATTAAAAGAAAATACCTTAAAGGAATTCTTATGTAGTTGAAGAATAATTAAAAAAAAAAGGTTGAGTTGAAATCAAAGTGATGTTGGACAGTGAAAACAGACCAATGTCTCTTCTGCGTGACATTTTTCCACTTCTAGTCGATGAATGTATTAAGACCCTTTTGTCTTATGACTGAAGGGCCATGTGAGGCAAGAACGGGAAGATTATATGGCAAAATTAGGCTGCAGCTTAACAGTGGAGGCAAGTATGAAGTCTTACAAGTAAGTTTTTTTCCATTACATGATCTCCTCATCCTAAGCAAACAAAAATTATTGTTCAGCTGCATATCAGGCCAACCACGTATACGCCTGACATATGGAGTGATGGTGAGAGAGGGTAGAGCCAGAGCACAGTGCTGAAAATGTATGAGTCAGAGGCCTGGCTGCAGCGGTGTCTGAGGCAGAGCCGGTTGTCTGAGTCTGACTCACTGTCTGAGATTTGACAGATATGCACACTGCACGGGGAAATGCTAATGGTCAGGGAATGAAGGGACCCGGTGTCTGACTTCCTGCAGATGAGCCATTCCTCCACAGAGAACTCAAAACACGTTTCAGACTCTGCTTGCATCAGTAGCAGCCCTGCTGTCAGAGATGTTTCATACTGCCCATAAGGCTGTTTGCAGATTAGGGAAAAAGGATGTGACAAAATAGCTTTATTCCTTGCAGCCGCAGAGAAGGGATAGACAATACATATCCATCAACACTTGTATGTATGTTTACATCTCAGATTAACACGTCTGTCTTTCAGTTTTCGTTCTTTCTTTCATATGAGCTTGGATAGTTTGATTGACTGGTTTCATGGTATGCACGGTCTGATACATGGAGATCACACAGTGGGTTATTAAAGCTTTGTCCACCGGAATGGAAGCCCAATTCAGAGAGAAGTGTTTGTGGGTTAACTGAATATGAGTAGTATTAACTGTTGATTGCAATTTCTTCCTCAGGCACCATGATGATGATATTACAGTTATAGTCAGTTCCTGAGACCCATGAAGATGATGGTTTTCTTGAAAAGTAGCAAAAACGAAACTGAAAATATGTCCAGTAGTACCCATGAAGACAAATATTTAGAGAAGGATATTACGTACTTGTAAATGAGTTTAATAATGTTGATAAATAGACTTTCCCATTTCTGTCTAGATTTTTCAAATGGCTGCCAGTAGAAAAACAGAAAAAAAAAAATCTTTCTAAAAACATAAGATTTTTTATAAAAGAACTCATAGGAAATTATATTGATGTGTCAAAAAAATTAATTTTCAAAGTAAAAATGACTGAATGCAAACAATGTTAATTCTGTTTTTTTCCTTTCAGTTTGTGAGGACAAATATATATTTTAGAGGGAATGAATATTTCTGTAACAATCTTATTCCACAACTTCTTGGGGTTTTCCTTTATCATTCATAACTAGAAAGCTCATCTGCATTAAATTGAGCTTTATTCCATTTTCCAAAAGTGCATTTTTTTCCTGATATCATAAAAACAAAGCTGTGGAGGTAACTGAGGTTGAGCTATAACAAAATGTTTTCTTTTTTTTGAGAGCATGGAAAGTGACTGGAAATACGTATATCTTCTTTTTTGTAGCTATTAGTACTGAACTAATCACAAGTTTCCTTCTCCTAAACATGAACTTAAACCTAACAATCATCTTTGATTTAATAAATAATATTTCATCCGTTCAAGACTTGTTTGTACACGGAATTGTTACAGTATATATAGATAACTCACCTCTAGATAACTTAGTCTTTCTTAAAATATCAGCTTCATCTCAAAAGTCATTTAACTTTTGCCTCACTTTTCCCCTATCCTTCATTCATGTCTGTATTAATATGTTCTCCAGTTTTTTGCTACTTACGACAGTAACAAAACAGTTAATTCAATTTTAAATCATTTTAAACAATAAATGTATCTGAGATGCAGCATGGAACTTGATTTTAGTAGGTATAAATGGGTGTTTCATTGAAGTGTGAGACCAGTTTACATGAACTGAGAGTCCAGCCCATAATCTGTTAATGAATTAGGACAAAAACTGAATAGACAAAAACCAAAAGTTGAAGCTGAGTAAGTGCTTCACTTCATTTTAATGATCACATACACTCCTACACTGCTTTTGCTACGGTGAACAGGTAGGGTCAGCTACAAAACACTTGTGTACATTTTGAGAAATACATTCCTCTGATAGATTCGGATGACTCCCCAGATGTCAAGAGGCAATGTGTGCTATCAAGCTGCCCATTCACCAGCCTCAGTGTGCCACATTTACCAAAGCATGGCAGGGTCGCATTTCCCAGGAGGAAGTGCAGGGGATCACAGTCTCCGCTGCTACAGTTTGCAGTCAGGTAATTGAAATTCACCTCACTCACCTGTGTAGCTCAGAGATGAGTAAGAGATAAACCAGATAGAGGGCTCAGGATTTGCCCTGCATTCATTTACAATTTATGTGTTTCGCTATTAGCAAAATATTAGGTCCTTTTAGAAAGAGGCAGGCAAGTGATCCCCCTTTATCCCTTTCCTGGAGAGACTCTACTATGTCATTTGCTACATCAGGAAGTGAGAAAGAAGAGGAATAGGACAGTTGAAGACAAAAACATATTCCAGGTTCCTTTCCTTCAGGTTCATTAAAAACAGGACCAGTGTCTTCCCTTACTTTCTGCTGTCATGTAGAGTTCCTCTCTTGGGGAAAGAAAGAATACACAACAGCCTTGGCATTAGAGTACTTCAAGGGAAACAAACATCCTTGCTTTATTCTCTACAGTGAAGTTTAAACTAACAGCTTAGTAAAGAGTTTAAATGCCTCAACAATGATTTTGATAGTTTTCCGTGGTATGTGCTACACACAAATACATACAAGATGAGAATCCCTGCTGATACATCCCATAACTCTGAGAAAAAAAACAAATAAAAATTCTGATCCACTGATGTCTGGCACACTCTGCCTTGTTATTTGGAATCAAATGATGTAATGAGCTTTGATGACTTTCAGCAAAATCCAGACTTTACTGATGCCAATACAAGTTTGATTTCAAGAAGCTGAAACAATGTATGTTGGGTAGAGGTTCTTTATATTCAAAAATATGTAGGACATTTCCAGGAAAAGAAAAGACATGTACAGATACGTACTGTTTGGACTTAAAGCTAGTGTATATGTTGGAGAAAAATATGCTCATTTTTACATCATTCTAGGATAAGTATTATCCAAAGAGATTATTGAAGTCTTCTGGGACCAGGGAAGAGAAAACAAAGAATTGTTTGGGAAAAAGCTTTTCTTTACAACTTTTTGTGTTTTACTTGCCTTAAACCTTTTTATCAGTACAGAAAGCTGAAAAACTTTCATACATCCCCCTAAAAAAAAGAAAGGAAAAACTTTCATATACCCTAATAAAAAAATAATTTCTTGATCATGACTTGAAAGGAAAGAAGTTTGTTCATATGCCTTTTGTACTGCCCAGAACTGGGTACAGTACTCTAGGTGTGGCCTCACCAGTGCTGAGTAGAGGGGAAGGATCACCTCCCTTGACTTGCTGGTAACACTCCTCCTAATGCAGTCCAGGAAGCCCCTGGCTGCCTTTGCTGCAAGGGCATATTGTTGGCTTATGTTCAGTTTGGTGTCCACCAGGACACTCAGGTCCTTTTCTGCAAACCTTCTTTCCAGATGGTTGACCTCTCAGCCTCTACTAGAGCATGGGGTTGTTCCTGCCTGGGTGCAGGACTTGTCATTTCTCTTTGCTGAACTTCATGCGATTCCTGTCAGCCTATTTCTCCACCCTATTGAGGTCCCTCTGAATGGCAGCATAGTCATCTTGGGTATCAACCACTCCTGCCACTTTTGTATCATCTGCAAACTTGCTGAGGGTGCACTCTGTCCCATCACCTTAATCTGTTCTGTCATTAATGAAGATGCTAAATAGTATTAACCCCAGTATTGACCCCTGGGGTACAACATCAGTGACTGGCGTCCAGCTGGACTTTACGTCACTGACCACAAACCTCGAAGCCCAGCAGTTCAGCCAATTTTCAGTCCATCCCACTGTCTATTTATCGTATCATCAGCTTGTCTATGAAGATATTATTAGAGACAGTGTGAAAAGCCTCGCTAAAATAAAGATAAAAAATTCACTCTTCCCCTCTTTCATCCATTGAGCTAGTCATTTAACTGTAGAAGGCTATCAGGGTGGAAAGGCATGATTTGCCTTTCATAGATCAATGCTGACTACCCTCATAGAACCATAGTATCATAGAATCATTAAGGTTGGAAAAGACCTCTAAGATCATCGAGTCCAACCGTCAACCCAACACCACCATACCCACTACACCATGTCCCTAAGCGCCTCATCTACGCATCTTTTAAATACTTCCAGGGATGGTGACTCAACCACTTCCCTGGGCAGCCTGTTCCAAGGCCTGACCACTCTTTCAGTAAAGAAATTTTTCCTAATGTCCAGTCTAAACCTCTCTTGGCGCAACTTGAGGCCATTTCCTCTCGTCCTGTCGCTAGTTACTTGGGAGACCAACACCCACCTCACTACAACCTCCTTTCAGGTAGTTGTAGAGCATGATGAGGTCTCCCCTCAGCCTCCTCTTCTCCAGGCTAAACAACCCCAGTTCCCTCAGCCACTCCTCATAAGACTTGTTCTCCAGGCCCTTTACCAGCTTTGTTGACCTTCTCTGGACATGCTCCAGCACCTCCATGTCCTTCTTGTAGTGAGGGGCCCAAAACTGAACACAGGATTCCGAGGTGCGGCCTCACCAGTGCCGAGTACAGGGGCATGATCACCTCCCTAGTCCTGCTGGCCACATTATTTCTGATGCACGCCAGGATGCCATTGGCCTTCTTGGCCACCTGGGCACACTGCCGGCTCATGTCCAGCCGGCTGTCAACCAGCACCCCCAAGTCCTTTTCCTCTGGGCAGCTTTCCAGCCACTCTTCCCCAAGCCTGTAGCGTTGCCTGGGGTTGTTGTGGCCAAAGTGCAGGACCCGGCACTTGGCCTTGTTGAATCTCATACAATTGGCCTCAGCCCATCGATCCAGCCTGTCCAGATCCCTCTGCAGAGCCTTCCTACCCTCCAGCAGATCAACACTCCCGCCCAGCTTGGTGTCATCTGCAAACTTACTGAGGGAGCATTCGATCCCCTCATCCAGGTCATTGATAAAGATATTGAACAGGTCCGGCCCCAAAATTGAGCCCTGGGGAACACCGCTTGTGACAGGCTGCCAACTGGATTTAACTCCATTCACCAAAACTCTCTGGGCTCGGCCGTCCAGCCAGTTTTTTACCCAGCGAAGAGTGTACCTGTCTAAGCTGTGAGCTGCCAGCTTCTCTAGAAAGCTTCTCAATCACCTTCTTGTTCTTAATATGTTTCAAAATGGTTTCAGGATTAGTTATCTTTCCAGGGATAGAGGTGAGGCTTACCAGCGCTGTAGTCCCCTGTCTCTTCCTTCTTGTCCTTCTTTGAGATAGGGATGACACTTTCCTTCCTTCATTCCTCATGAACCTCCTCCAGTTGCCATGACCTTTCAAAGACAATCAAAAATGGCCTTGTAAATGAGATCAGTCAGCTCCCTCAGAACTCGAGGATGCATCCCATCAGGTCCCATTGACTTGTGTATGGCCAGTTTGTTTAAGTGCTCCTTACTTGGTCCTCCTGAACTGGGGGTATGTCTTCCTTTTCCTCAATGAAATATGTGGACTAGTCATGTCTCATGCTGAGACATTTCTCTTTAAGACAAAGTGTTATTATTTATTCTTACAGTGGAAACAAAGCATTTAAAATGATAGATAGCTTATACATGCTCATCTTTCTTATTTAAGTCTTAATATCACCAGATAGAATGCTAGTCAGGTCTTGCTTCTTCATACTCCATAAGCCAGTGTATTCATCTAGTTTATCAACTCTTCCCCTTATCAGAAGATTCTCCTTTTCAGAATCTCTGGAGATCAAGAATTGCTTTATTTCAAGAGTGTTTGAGTGTATTTTTCATCTCATCAGTCCCTTGCTTTCTTTTCCCTATTCGTTATATGAAATTAAGTCAAAATATTCATATGATAACCACAACAAAAGCCAAATCACATTCCAGAATTTATTTTAGAGAAATTCAGATACACACTTTTTGCAGTGTCAGGGCCCAAATAAATAAACAAGTCAGTGCTACCCAGAACAAACTTGACTTATAACCACTTGGGATATTCTTATACTTGACATTGCATCATTTATCATGACTGCTATTATCAATTTCCATATAAAGCTATACATAAATTGCATGACTTTCAGCCATTAAAATTAAATAGTAACTTATCTATTAAATAGTAATGAAAGGCAAGTTAAGCCTTTATAAAATCTATCTGTATGGTAAGGTCCATGTATTTGCCCCCTGTTGACTGCAGGACTGAATCACCTGGCTATGAAACAGTCACGCAGACAGATGGACAAGATAAACTTGGTAGTTAGACAGCCACCACCACCCAACTTCAACAAACACTGGAGTGGAGGGTAAACATGGCTTATGAACTTCCTGTAGGAACTCCGAACATTTTTCTCTCTATAGAACGTGGCCATTGTGTCACTTCTTCCAGTTATCTTGTGAGGGAAAAGCAAAATCTGTGGTATATTGGCAATTTTTTTTCCCCACAAAAATGCAAAATCATTGTATACAGCATTTGTATGCAAAATAAATTAATAAGCAAAAATGAATTTAAAAACAAAATATTTAAAAGCAAAATAAAGACTTCTTTTTTTCTTGGGAAAAATATTGGTTTCCATATTAAAGGGTAACATTCCTAAGAAAACTTTTTTTAAAAGGGTTTTCCAATTATTTTCCTTCCTATCTACCTTTCCACCAATGCATAAATCTTGTGATTTTCATATGGGTTGCAGATAGCAGGCACTTTAATACTCCCACATCCCTGAAATTAAGATTGGCTCTTTCAGAGTTTTATTTACCAAGAGGTAAAAATAACAGCCTAGTAGGAAACACTGCTATCAATTTTTAAATGCTTGCTCTGCTGGAATAATGTTAAGTAGTGGACTTTTTTCTTTTTTTTTTCAAAGATGTTTTGCAGAGGAAGTGATGAAGCAAAGAAAAGTTGCATGAATGTTTAAAGCAGACCTAGCCTCTGTTGCCACTGGTAAAAACAGTCCAACTATAGATGTTTAAGGAAGGTCAATGTGGTGGCATATATGACAAAATGCAATATGAAAAATGTTCTGTGTTCATCATGTTCTTTAAAATCTGTGACACTGTTCAAAAGAAAACTGGATTGCTTGCTTGAGAGAAAATGAAAGTTTATTAACTCTCAAGCTTTTATCATGACTCCAACCCTGAACTGCTATGTGGCCTTTAATAAATAACTTAATTTCTGCATTCGAAAATGAAGACTGGTTTGGGTTTCCAGTATGCAAAATATTTTGAAGACATTATTACAATGCTTTGTTGTTGTTGGTTTTTTATCCCATTTTCTGTCTATCTTATAACAGTTTATTTTCTCTAAAATTTTTTCCAGTTCCCAGTGAGAAGTTTTCCTTAGGTTGTATATAATGGCACCCAGATTTTCCTCCACATTTTTCTACTTATGTAGGCCTACTGTTTGATTTTAAAGGATGATAGACCGGAGGGGGTCTATCCATAATGTCCACAAGTTCACTTCCTAACTGCTTCTATTTCCCCTCCTGAAAGTTTTCCCTTTTGAATAGAGCAACCCATACACTGAAGAAAGTGAACTGATCCTTTTTAATGATGGAAAACTGAAATGACTGGTAAATATAAAGTATCCTGGCATTAGAAGATTGCTACTTTTATAAAGAACTCTGTGTTTCCAGGGTACAGATTGTATATCAAATTAGCAGATGGCTTTCTATATATGATGGCACAGATGGAGATCTAGGTTGTAGGATTTCAGTACATCTGACCTTAGGCATCACTCATTTCATTAAAAGGAAAACTTCCAGAGAATGAAGGACTTGGCTGCCCATGAAAAACATCATAGACTCTCTTCCAGTGTCTCTCTACATTGGATTTGAGATACAAATGATGGTTGCAGGGAGGGCTCCAGGTCTGGAAAACATGTAAAGCATTTTCTGTTTCCCATGAGTTCTTGAGGGTGAGCAGGCACAACTGAGATTTCATGTTTTACTCCTGTTCTTCTTTTTTAAACAAGTGTGTTCCTTGAAGATCTGAAAAGCATGCCTTCCATACCCTCTAAAATCTCGTCAACATGGCAATTGGTTTATGGAAGGGGGACACACACCAGTATTTTAGTAGTCTATGACTTCAATTTCTACAAGTGAGGTAGCACGGCCTTAAGTAGTCCACATAGGAACCAGAATGCTGCATCACTGAGCACTTTGTTAGCAAAAAAATGCTGGACAGGGACCCCCCTTTCCCCCAAAGTGACCAACAGAGTAGAAAGAGACACAATTGATAGAATTGTGCAAATTTGATGAATTAGAAAACAAACAGATTTCCTCTTCCTTCATTCCAAAGTATCATTTTATAGTAAGCATTCATCATTTTTAAATATTCACTTATATATGTATTCATAATATATATAATCACATAGTTCTTGAGTAGCAAGAGCATTAAAATTCTCTTTCACTGTCCCAAAAGCATAGCTTTCTTCATCTATTGAAATAGTGGTTTTACTAGTGAATTGGGAAATGCTTAAAGAGTTTCAGACTCAATTCTCTTTCATGTTTGCTGAAATATTTTGCATTCATACCTGTAATCATCGTAAATAGTCACTCTCTACACAACTGCAGTTTGGAAGTTCACAGACATAACTGGTCAGGGCAGGCAAATTTACTTTTTGATGATGCTTTGGAAATGCTTCACTATCAATGCTGATGTTTTTATCCTTGAAAGCTTCCCTGTCATGTCTGTGCTTATCTTGCATTTCAGTGAACCTGAAACAAGCCCTGTGCAGTGGAATGGTGCCTACGTAGAATTCTTTATGAACAGAGTTTTCCAAACCACTCACAAATTCTGAGAGCTGAGGAAGGAATGATTTACAGCAAAGCCATTGATCAGAAGCATTTTATACAAGAAAAGCACTCTAGCTTGTTAAAAGATTCACCTGACAGATAAATTAGTGATTTTTTCACTAGATGAGATTATTAGGAATGGGAGTTACAGGAATTAATATTTTTTTTCAAACTTCTTTGCCTTTTTCCTTTCCTTTCTTTTAGTTGTTTTATGGGGAAAAAATACAGTATAAGCAGGAAATTTACAGTATTTCAGTCAAATCTTCTGAGATGGGTGATTGAGACCAAGGGTTCAAGTTAAAAAAACTAGTTAACCTATTAAATATTTTCACCTGAAAGGCATTAGTGTTAAAGAATACACTAAATTAGTTTTATCATGAAAAAATAGGATGATTACAATGTTAGCTTTTCCTCCATAAATAGTAACAGTTTACATGAAATTGATTTTTTTAATTTCCTTTTAAAATAGAATTTGACTGCAGTTTTTCAGCTGACTGCTCTTATTTCTGAAACAGAATTGCTTCCAAGCACACTTTTAAAAGTAAATTAATGCTTTTAGCTCTGCACGTTTAGCTGAATCAGCACAAATATTGCTGAGCTGATGATGCCTTCTATACCTAGAGGAGCTGAAATCCAGCACTTAATGAAGTCTTCCCTAATCTTTTGGCAAGTGAAGGAATAGTTAAAAGTTTTCCTAAGTTGCTGTCATAGGAAATGGAAAGAGGATATATCTATTATCCTAGCACCATGTTTGTGCCAATACAGTTTAAAATGATCAGTAATACTTTCCATTTCCCAATGTTTATAAGCCAGCTCAAGACAATTGTGCGGAGATGAAGAATCACCATGGAAGTTTCCAACAAAGCACCAATCTCCTGTGACATTTACAAAGGAAATAAATTATGTGCTCTTTTTGAACGATAAAGGTGAAGAAGAAAAAAATGCCTAGTTTTTTCCAGTTTCCTGCATTTATCTTGTCAGAAATTATTCCTATGAAGCATGCTCATCTAGCAGTAATTGGGAATAAAAAATCTATTACTGCCAATACAGAGGATTCAATAAACTGGCTGAATTTACTGGAATTGTAGAAATGTCTTCCTTTCCTCACGTATTGCTGCCTATGAAAGCCGGTGGCAGTAATCTGTGGGTTTATAGAAAAATCCTAAACTTGTGTATATCCTGAACATATGCCAGGCAATGATATGAGACCTTCATCCTCATGGTGGTCTCAGCAGCCACATCTCAGTGCTTAGATATGGAGACAGTCATTTAAGCACAGTGAGCATCAAACCCGTTGAAAAGACTAGGATACCCCAGCAGGGGTGCACTTCAAAATTTTGGCTGATTCATTTCATGTTCAAATGGGGGTGTGACTGTGGAAAACTTGATCTAATGTGCATTGCAAATCAATGTTAAAAGTCATCCTTTCCCTACTTGATCCACAGTATGAAGTATAACTTTAAATACTGCAGCCGATGATTTTTTGCATCTCACCAGAATGAAGAGTTGTCTTTAAAGCAAAGAGAAAAATACACATACATAGATTTGATTAAGAGATTAATTTCTGCTCTTATGTACAATTCAGCAAGAACCTAGGCTCCCTAAAAGTTTCATTCTAACCTCTTTTTTCTTATTTGTCTCTAAATTCATCTTTACTCCATTGTAGCCCAGTAAGCATGGAATCACTATTGCTAGTCAGAAAGCATAGGTTTTTCATTAACTTAATGATGCAAGGCTTGAGGGCTTGTCAGACCTTTTCTGGATTTGCCTTTACTGTTCTCTAGTTTTTTACAGCCTGTTTTAGCTAATGGAGCAAACTGTCCAATAGTTAGGGGACTTACTTTAGCTTTGTGAAATAATCTGATTTTGCTCTATAAAAATTACACCATATATGATAAAGATTTAACAATACTAAGTGATCATTGCCTAACTAAACTTGAGGGACAACACGAAAAACAAGTGGTCAAACAGACTGTTTGAAAATACAAAAATAACTGCAAGTGAAACTACAACCAAAGAGAAAGGAACCCCAACAAAAGACCCCGAAGAACTCAGGACACTGAGGGCTCACCCTGACACCTTTCCCCTGAAGAACTCAGAGCACTGAGGGCTCACCCTGACACCCTTCCCCTTGAGAAAGGTTGACGGTTGATCTTGGGACCCAGCGACATACTGGAAGAGTGCTGACCAGCAAAGAAAGGGATAGATACTAGAAAGACTGTATATATTAGTTGTCAGTACATTATTATTGGGAATAAGCTATAATTGGATCATTCAGACTGAAAGTGTTAACATAATTGCAACCAGAATAATAATATTTCCCATTTTGAATTCATTATTAAAATTTGGATAAGGTCTTCAGTAGTTTCTTTGTTCCACATATACAGTATTTCTTCACACAAATAGCGCAAGCACTGCTGCAACTGAAATCAGGAAATATTATCAAGGAATTAACAGCAGCTATCTAAATAATATCTAAATTCATATTTATGTCTTGCAGAAAACCTAGGAGATCATTACTTGAAAAGAAACTTAAATGACTTTATGAAAAAGGAAAAGAGGACAGAATTACCCTCAAAACCCATTACTGAAACACTTTGTGAATGTTCTTATTTGGCAAATGCTGCTTTCTATTACTTAGGCCAGATATAATGCAGGCAGGAGGCTAAAGATAATCAGCCATGGATTGTACAGTAGAAAACAAGTCTCTGATTATAAAAATTTTATTAACAAAGTTGGTTCAGTTTGTGAATAATTATGTATCACTATATGGAAGAAAAACACAACCGTAGGAGAGGTTTGTGTAATGAAGCCTCAGGGAGAAGGAAAAAAAGAACAGCATTTTCATTGCACAGACTAACAGTGCTGATTCTTTCCAGCAGACAGAATGAAATCTCTATAACCTAGATACAGATGCAGAGAAGTATGTAGGCATCTGCATCTCCAAATGCAATGTCCATTTATGACAATCAACATCGGAAACAAAAATATTCGTGTGGACTTATCCTCTACTGTTTGAACTTGGTTATGAAGCAGAGCTCAGACTGGTGAAATGTAAAAGATTTCCTTCCGGTTTTGTGGGGGATCCTGTCAAAGAATATTTACTGAATTAGGGTATATTTTGCATAATCTAGTCAAAATGCCAAGCGAGACATTAAAGAAATTACAAGCAAATGAGGAAAAATCTGGAGCTAACAGATAGATACAAGATCTTCAGTGTTAACTCAGAGACTTTTAGATGTCATTAAGACCCAAATCTTAGATTTTTCTTAGAGAGGAAAAATAATTTCCTCAGTGATTTACATTTAATAATCTGCAGTTTGGTAGTATAACTGTTATACTTCACCTAAACTCTATAAATGACAGTGTTTGAGCTGTTCTTGAACAGTGTAGGTGGGGAAACTAGGATTTTTCCAGAATACGGGTATTCTGTGTACTTCTCATCAGAAGCTCTGAATAATGCTGTCTGAGAAGGTTTTGTATTTAACTTGCCATCTGACATTACATGTTCCTGCATGTTAATCTGAAACACCACATCCCAGACTTGCCATGAGCTGTGGATACTCCAAAAGTTTCATCTGCAGATACCGTTACATTTATTGTTTCCCATGATTGTCATTTTCATTTGATACTTAACAATGGAGAAACCCTATATGAAAGCAGCATGCTTTATTCAAAAAACCAAAATTGTTTTAATTTCTGATTATGAAACTGGAAATATAAGTGCAATACAGAAGTGTAAAACCAGTAAAAAGCAGACATAAAAACACTCGATGTTAATCTATTTGAACAATAATGTAGGATTTGGGATGGGATTATCTCTCATTTACATGAAACTAAGATTCATTGCATTCCTTTCAATCATGATACTCTTATGGATTGGGATCTTTACCCCTCTTGAGATTTTTTCAGAACATAGAAGTGTTCTGGTTGCTACCTACTGCAGAGGTCTCAAATGATTGAGTTTTCAAGAAACTTAAGGAACCTTTCTTTGGGCTATATATGTTATATAGGGAATGTTAACTTATTTGATTATAAACATCTTTGATGAAGAAAGAGGGACTTTGAAGGGCTGATTCTGCTACTCATTTTTATGTTTTGCCCTTAGACACGCACCACTAGAAACAACAGGATCACATCCTTAATGAGAGCAATTGTTGAGCAGTGGCAGAGTAAATCAAATGGACATCAAGTTGGGAAGAAAGTCAACTGAGCTGCAGTTATAAATTTACATTGTAAACATTTTACAAGGTATAGCTCCTAAGCTTTTTGCAGCAGTCTCCCTTTTGCTTTATTAGCATGCCGTAAAGAATACAAATATCATATCAATGCACATTGTTAGTCTTTCATAGCGACCAGGTGTGGCATTTTAATAGTGCAGATGACAATTTTGGCATTTAGAGTGTTTTTTTTTTCTAAATTACTTTTCCACTATATTTTGACATTTTGGGGATGGTAGCCATCACAAAGGTTACAAAAAAACCCTGAGAATGTCTTACTGAAGTTTTATTGCAGTTCTACAAATTGTTATTGGAATGAGAACTATAAGTCAAGTTCTCCACAGCAGTAAATTTATATGTGTATTAGTGATCCTCCTTCAAGTATGTGTAACTTATTTGAAACTGGAAATCAAAGCTTCTGTTCAAAATTTTTTGGTAGTTGTAACTGGTGGCAATTTGTTTCTACATTTAATTTTTGTATCACTGAACATTTTTCTATGAATAAATGTTTATTAAAAAGTTGAATTTTCCCCTGTGTTTTCAATATTACTCATTAAATATCTGATGTTAAGCCTAAAAGTTTTCACGGTTATCTATATGGAATTTTTCTTTATTATATTTCCAACATGCATATTTTATGTAATACTGTGAATGTGTCCAATTTTGCATTGCATATGTAAGAACCTCAAAGAACCTTTCCCACTGTTAACAGATATATTTCACATGCATGGACAGTACTGCTTTAGAACTATTTCAACTACTGGAAGAAAGGCTGAATGCATGGATTGGAATTAACAAGAGCTGTATGATTCACTTTTCAAAAGGAAGGTTGGTCAAAGTTTTGTGCCATTGTTCAATAAACAAATAAAGCAAAACAATCAGAGCTACATAATAATAATACCTGGGTTTCAGATAATATCAATTTAATTATGAAAATGCACTCACAATTGTTTGTCAGATTTAGGTCCTGCTTCTGCAAAGTACTTCAGTTTCAGGCATGTCTCATCATAAGTACAAAATTATTTCATGAAGCTTCCTACCCTGGTACAGCCCTCAGATTATTATCCATTATTGATTTTTCAGGTAGGCAGCGATGAAGTTGCAACTAGAAGTCCGAGGGCAATCAAGAGAGACTTCAGGGCCTTGGGATGACTGGTTAAGGGATCAGGAGCACAAGCAGTGCTCTCCTCTATCCTTCCAGTTGCAGGGAATGATGAGGGAAGAAACAGGAAGAGCCAGCAGATCAATACTTGGCTCCGAGCCTGGTGTCATCGGCAGAATTTTGGCTTTTTGATCATGGGTTGGTCTACACGACACCAGGCCTGCTGGTGACAGATGGGGTACACCTGTCTCAAAGGGGGAAAAGGATCTTTGCACAGGAGTTAGCAGGGCTCATTGAAAGAGCTTTAAACTAGATTTGAAGGGGGAAAGGATAAAACCAGGCTCTCTAGAGATAAGCCTGGGGGCGGCACGCCAATGTTTGAGGGACTGTGTGCCAGCAAGGTCCTTCGGTCTGCGGTCTCAGTGGAGGTAAGGGATGGAGATCCATGTGGCAGCAAAGACACGAGGGTTATTGATGTATTAGAAACCATGGAAGTGCCTGAGAATGGTCACGTAGGAATTAGGGCTCCTTCCCCCCAAAATGTGGCAGGATCAATAGCCCAACTGAAGTGCATCTACACCAATGCATGCAGCACGGGCAACAAACAGGAGCAGCTGGAAGCCATTGTGCAGCAGGAAAACTATGATATAGTTGCCATCACAGAAACATGTTGGAATGACTCGCACAGCTGGACTGCTGCAATGGATGGCTATAAACTCTTCAGAAGGGATAGGCAAGGAAGGAGAGGCCCTGTGTGTTAGGGAATGTTTTGACTGTCTAGTGCTTAATTATGGTGATGATAGGGTTGAGTGTTTATGGAAAAGAATCAGGGGAAGGCCAACAAGATGGTGGGAGTCTGTTATAGACCACTCAACTAGGATGAAGAGGCAGACGAAATATTTTATAAGCAGCTGAGAGAAGTCTCATAATCACTAGCCCTTGTTCTCGTGGGGGACATCAACTTACCAGATGTCTGTTGGAAATACAATACAGCAGAGAGGAAACAGTCTAGGAGGTTCCTGAAGTGTGTGGAAGAAAACTTCCCAACACAGCTGGTGAGGGAGCCAAGTAGGGAAGGCACCCCACTGGACCTGTTGTTTGCAAACAGAGAAGGACTTGTGGGTGATGTGATGGTTGGAAGCCATCTTGGGCATAGAATCACAAAATGATAGAGTTTTTGATTCTTGGAGAAGTAAGGGGCGGGGTCAGCAGAACTGCCACCTTGGACTTCTGGAGGGCAGACTTTGGCCTGTTTAGGAGCCTGGTTGACAGAGTCCCTTGGGAGGCAGTCCTGAAGGGCAAAGGAGTCCAGGAAGGCTGGACATTCTTCAGGAAGGAAATCTTAAAGGCGCAGGAGCATGTGCCAAAAGACAAATGGGTGGGGAAGAGGACTGGCCTGGCTGGAAGAGAGCTTTGGCTGGAACTCAGGAAAAAAAGGAGAGTTTATGACCTTTGGAAGAAGGGGAGGCAACTCAGGAGGACTACAAGGATGTCATGAGATTATGTAGGGAGAAAATTAGAAGGGCCAAAGCCCAGCGAGAACTTAATCTGGCTACTGCCATAAAAGACAATAAAAAATGTTTCTATAAATACATCAGCAACAAAAGGAGGGCCAAGGAGAATCTCCATCCTTTATTGGATGCGGGAGGGAAACATAGTGACAAAGGATGAGGAAAAGGCAGAGGTACTTAATGCCTTCTTTGCCTCAATCCTTAAGAGTAAGACCAGTTGTTCTCCAGGTACCTAGACCCCTGAGCTGGAAGACAGGGATGGGGAGTAGAATGAAACCCCTATAATCCAAGGGGAAATGGTTAGTGACCTGTTATACCACTTAGAGACACACAAGTCTATGGGGCTGGATGGGATCCACCCAAGGGTACTGAGGGAACTGGTGGAAGTGCTCACCAAGCCACTTTCAATCCTTTATCAGCAGTCCTGCATAACCAGGGAGGTCCCAGTTGACTGCAGGTTAGCAAATGTGATGCCCATCTACAAGAAGGGCCAGAAGGAGGATCCAGGGAACCCCAGGCCTGTCAGTCTGACCTCAGTGCTGGGGAAGGTTATGGAGCAGATCATGTTGAGTGCCATCACGTGGCACATACAGGACAACCAGGTGATCAGACCCAGTCAGCATGGGTTTATGACTGCTTGACTAACCTGATCTCCTTCTATGACAACGTGACCCGCTTAGTGGATGAGGGAAAGGCTGTGGATGTTGTCTGCCTAGACTTTAATAAAGCCCTTGACATCATTTCCTACAGCATTCTCCTGAAGAAACTGGCTGCTCATGGCTTGGACAGGTGTACTCTTGGCTGGGTAAAAAACTGGCTGGATGGCCGGGCCCAAAGAGTTGTGGTGAATAGAGTTAAATCCAGTTGGCAGCCAGTCACAAGCGGTGTTTCGCAGTGCTCAGTATTGGGACCAGTTCTGTTTAATATCTTTATCAATGATCTGGATGAGGGCATTGAGTGCACTCTCAGTAAGTTTGCAGACGACACCAAGTTGGGAGGGAGTGTTGATCTGCTGGAGGGTATGAAGGCTCTGCAGAGGGATCTGGACAGGCTGGATTGATGGACTGAGGCCAGTTGTATGAGGTTCAACAAGACTAAGTGCTGGGTCCTGCACTTGGGTGACAATAACCCCATGCAACGCTACAGGCTTGGGGAAGAGTGGCTGGAAAGCTGCCCAGAGGAAAAGGACCTGGGGGTGCTGGTTGACAGCCGCCTGAATATGAGCCGGCAGTGTGCCCAGGTGGCCAAGAAGGCCAATGGCATCCTGGCGTGCATCAGAAATAATGTGGCCAGCAGGACTAGGGAGGTGATCGTGCCCCTGTACTCGTCACTGGGGAGGCCGTACCTCGAATCCTGTGTTCAGTTTTGGAGAAGAGGAGGCTGAGGGGAGACCTTATCACTCTCTACAGCTACCTGAAAGGAGGTTGTAGTAAGGCGGGTGTCAGTCTCTTCTCCCAAATAACAAGCAACAGGACAAGAGCAAATGGCCTCAAGTTGCACCAGGGAAGGTTTGGATTGGACATTAGGAAAAATTTCTGCTCAAAAAGGGTTGTCAAGCCTTGGAACAGGCTGCCCAGGGAAGTGGTTGAGCCACCATACCTGGAAGTATTTAAAAGACGTGTAGATGAGGCGCTTAGGGACATGGTTTAGTGGTGGACTTGGCAGTGATAGGTTAAGGGTTGGACCTGATGATCTTAAAGGTCTTTTCCAACCTAAATGATTGTATGATTCTATGATTCTATGATATTTATTGAGCTCTTCAGAAACTCATCCAGTTGTAAAAAACAAAGGAATAAAAAACTAGGGGTCAGATAGTATCATAAACTAAAGACCTAGTTTATAAACATCTAAGCTATAAATAAAATTAATGATAGATATAATCACATTTTCTTTGAAATTTCAGGAATTCTGGTTCATTGATTTTTAATGGAAATGTAAATAAGAGATTTTTATATAATCCAGATATTTAGAGCTTATTTTCAGATTTTTCAATTCAAGCAAATGAATAGAATCATTGAATAAGCCAAAATTATTTCAGACTTATATCTCTAAATTGATGAACTTACTTTTTCAGATCAAGTTTTGTTGCCTAGTAAATGCCGTACATTTAATTTGTCTTTTGTAAGCTGTATTTAATCAGAAAGAATAATTGGAAATGTCCTTTGGGTTCCTATGAGCTGCCGCATGATTTTGTAGTCAGTTGAATTCCTGCCTAGTTTACAAGACAAAAATTTTTGGACAAGATCACATCACAATAGGAAGGATGCTGTAATGCAAACTTGTTAATTATATTTCTCTTCTAGCAGTCTTATTTACACATAACGCAACATTATTAACGTAAGAAGAATTGATGGGTCCAAGAGTTTCTCATTCTGTAGAAAGGATATTGCCTCATTCAGCCACGCACCAATTTTCCCTTCTACTAGATACTCTGTTAATTCTTCCAACTTCATCAGATAATAATTATTTCGTATTGGATTTGTTATTTCTAATTGGATGCATTGGTTTGAGAGATGGTGATGAAACATAGAACTGCAGAACTCCCTCATGTTTCTGGAGGACCATACATCTATATGAATTTCAATTTCTGTTGAACTTCTCAAGGAAATTATTGAGGTGGCTAAATGAACTTTTAGCTTCCTTCTCCCCCTGGCATCATTGCTCATATCACTGCCCCTCCTTTCAAAACCTCTCTGGATACTCATGTTCAAAGGCTGACCATTTCAATTTTCTTTCATCCAATTCTTTTCTTCACTAATAAAATGGTCATTCACCCATTCTTTCTCGTCCCCTCATCAGCTTGAATGATCCCCTGAAGTCTTAGACAAGCAGGTGTATCTTAAAAGGTCTTTGAAGTTTTCTTAGACTGAACTGTGAACTAAATAATGAAGGAGGTGTGAGGGTTCGAAGGTACCAAAGTGAAGGTAAACCTTTTTAGCGTCGTTTCTCTGTTAAGTTTCTCTCAGTGCATCTGGATAAAAGCATCCAAATGATTTTTATTTATTTCACTATTTATTTTGTTATAATAATAATTTTTTTAAAAATATATATTATCTTTATTTATCATCTTTCTTAAGCCATATCTGTACTACGGATACTCCACGTCTAAACTGTTTTGGCAGAGTCACCAGTGGAGATCCAATACATTGAGGTAACACGGTTACACCACTTCTCTCAAAGACAGAACCAAAGTCAAGGTAGCTTTCTACAAAGCAGAATTTTTCTGGCATAGCATTGCCACATTTTTGGTATCCATTTTTCATACATTGTGATAGTACAAAAACTGGCAATATAGACCTTGTCTTAAAAAGGAATTTTTATGTGATGGATGATGTATCTTCATCATAGTACACAAATTAAAGATAATAATAAGTGGGATTCATTTATTACTCTTATTATGGGTTGATTTAAAAAAAAAAATCAAAGAAATAAAAAAATAAAAAAATCAAAGAAATCAAAGCCTACAATGAAGAAAATATTTGTTCTGGAACATTCTTTCTAAGGTGAAAATTCCTCCCTATTATTTAACTCCATCCCCATATTTTCTGGAAATCTCAAAGCTTGCTTCACATTGTATTTCCGTAGCATATGATTCACTGTCTTGCCTTCTCCCCTTCCCCTTCCTCTTCTCCTTCCTTTTCTCCCTCCCATTCCTGGAAAAGGTGCTCCAACTGAACTGTCTTGCAGATTTGTTTGCCATTCAGGATTTGGTTTCCTTTCTCTCTCTTTTACAGTCACTCTTTCAAATTCAGGCTTCTGAACATATAAGTTCTTGTCAATTTGCCAAGTCACGGGCATGAAAGTGTCATATGGTGAGCTTTTTCGTTGTATTTCTATTCATTTCCTTTTAAAAGGGAGCTGACAGTAGGTGTTCAGAACGACTTTAATTTTTTCTTTTTTTCTCCTGATCCTTCTAGGAGTCCCAATTAGTTAAAATCATCTCTCTATTATCTCTTCCTGAAAGTCTCACTTCCATGAGGAAGAACACTATTTATTTTTATTAACTGTTTTAAGTTATTAATATGATCTGTATCTTCCTGTTTATATTAGTTTTCTATGCTGCCACACCTAAGCCTAGTCATGACAATGCTAACAAACATAATTGACTTGCTTGTCACTATCTCTTTGTGCAAAGCAGCTTGTTTCTCTCTAGGATATCTAATTACACATGCAGCTTGATTCCTTTTCTAATGAGATTAATAGAAGTTGCAATCTAATTTCATAGTAGTAGTTTTGTATCAAGATGAACTTCAGAAAATCATGTCCCTTTTTATGTGTTTTAATATATCTGTCCCTATAAACTTAAGCACGCAAAATATACTTGTCCCTTTTGAAAACTAGATTTTCAAAAGGCTAACAAAGATCTAGACTCACACTGAATTCCCAAAGCTATTAAAACCTAGAATGTTTCATCACATCTGGGACTAGGCAAGATAATTATTTTTCCTTATACTTTTTCCAAAATCATAATTCGATGGGTTTGCCTGAACGTTAATTTGAGTTCAAACAAAACTTCAGATGGAAAAGAAAACTCATACATTTCAAAACTGTATCAGTTGGTTTAGAGGAATTCTTGTGATTCAAAATGCTGAAGTCTCAGAGGCTGCTGCTTTTCTGTCTCTGTGAAAGAGACAGAAGGAACAAACTTACTTTACAAAACAGACATGGTCCAGTGGGGCAGCTTAACATTTTTTGGGGAAAAACAAACAAACAAACAAACAAACAAACAAACAAAACCCAAAAGAACCCACCCACCACCACCCCCCAAGACAAGACAATTTAATGTTGCTTTACTAATATCATAAGTTGTCTGCTGGCAGGAATTTTTAACTAGTTTCCAGTATTTTTTCCACTGAATTTCTATATTGGTCATTCCAAAGAGCAAACATGAATACATGATAAAACACTTGGGTTTTTTGACTTGGACTTCTATATTAATATGCTTATTAAAAAATGTTTAAATATGTTGTCAGTTATGTCATATCCATACTAACTAGGCAGTAGTGAAAATTAGACCAGATTCAGGCAAAAATGACCTACATAGACATCACTGCTAAACAGAGGAATATGGAAAGAGAATATGGGTATTTGGGGAATCTAAATCGGTGCAATCAGACTTCTTAAATGTAGGTCAGAAATCCCAGTATTGCTATAATAATACAAATTGGTCAATTTTAATCCATTTGGTAAATAGGTCTCTCTGCATGACAAAGCTGGTATTATCCCCAAGGGAGACCAGCATTACTTATTCTCAGCATGTGTTGCAAGTGAAATGTATCTAAAATTTAGGAAAAAAATGCATATATTCAATGTCAGTAATTGAATAAGAATTGAATAGAATTACGGGACGTACCGTTGGTGGTTGCCCTCGTAAGAAAGTTTGAGTGGACCGGGTATTGTTAGTCTGCAGAAGACATGAATAGAGTGTGAAAAAAGTTCACAGTTTATGGCAATAAGATTCATATGATTGTAGATTCCTAACATAAGCAACTATTTTTTAGTAAAGGCTTTGATTAGGGTAAGGTTAGTAGGCATTATACAACTAATTATACTAATAATAAAGATTAACAAATGAATACTGTTTAAACAACAGATTACCAATGTCATGTTCTTCTATGGGCAAAGATTTTTAAAAATTTGGAGAAAAAAAATAAAGGTTGATCAAACTTTTATTATCTGATAGCAAGTATTTGCTTTTTCATGGCATCTGTCCAGTGATGAAGGAATAGGAAAGCTAATGCAAACTGGTCACTTCCAGCCTCCGGTGCCAGAGCTTCCAGAGCTCCTGAACAAAGGCGTCTGGGAGCTAGGAACCTTAGGACACCCACCTGTCAGTTTCTAGGTCTCCAACTATCAACTAGCAAACTAACTGGAAAGAAGTTTTTCACATAAACTACCCCTGTACTCGGCATTGGTGAGGCCGCACCTCGAATCCTGTGTTCAGTTTTGGGCCCCTCACTACAAGAAGGACATGGAGGTGCTGGAGCGTGTCCAGAGAAGGTCAACAAAGCTGGTGAAGGGCCTGGAGAACAAGTCTTATGAGGGGCGGCTGAGGGAACTGGGGTTGTTTAGTCTGGAGAAGAGGCGGCTGAGGGGAGACCTCATCGCGCTCTACAACTACCTGAAAGGAGGTTGTAGCGAGGTGGGTGTTGGTCTCTTCTCCCAAGTAACTAGCGATAGGACGAGAGGAAATGGCCTCAAGTTGCATCAAGGGAGGTTTAGATTGGACATTAGGAGAAATTTCTTTACTGAAAGAGTGGTAAGTCCTTGGAACAGGCTGCCCAGGGAAGTGGTTGAGTCACCATCCCTGGAGGTATTTAAAAGACGTGTAGATGAGGCGCTTAGGGATATGGTTTAGTGGGCATGGTGGTGTTGGGTTGACGGTTGGACTTGATGGTCTTAGAGGTCTTTTCCAACCTTAATGATTCTGTGATTCTATGATATGTCCTGTGAAACAGCTCAGTTTCTATCAGCTGATTCCAGTGATGGTAAAAACAAAAGTAATAAAGGAAAAAAAGCAAAAAGGTTTAACACTGTATTTCTGACCATCTCTAAAAACAAACCTTTTGGGGACTCTTGTGTCTGCTGGATTTAACTTGTCAGTTTTCTAAGAAAAGAAATAGGAAAAACTGGAAGACTGAACAAACCACTGAATTGATTTGACTGGATTCAGAAAACTATTCATAAAGTCAGATAAAATCAGATATTTATACAATACTGATAATCAAGGAAATTTATTATTTTAAGCTTTCTCAACTTCCTATTGTTTTCTAGCTTCAGCAAATCAATCAGTCTGACCTAAACCATGCAGAGGTGTGGAAGAAATAAGCATGTGAACTGGGCTCTGTGGAGGTGTGTAGAGATGCCAGTTAGAAGGCAGTTTTCCATGTAAGTAAAATATGATGTGTATATTTTATTGTCTTTTGTAATTAGTTGTTCTGAAATTGCATCAAAGGGCAACCATCTTACTGCTACTTTCACAGTAGTAATCAAACAGTTCAGGGCAGGGTGGGGGAAAGAAAACCTAATTTTCTGTCAAATAGTAGCTTTCTCTCTCCAAAACAAGTTAGACACTCAAGGTCTGACAACTATAATCTCTTAGGGGAGATGATGATCTTCTGCAGGCTATATACAAAGTACCCAAATGTACTCCATTTCAAATTGATAACTTCAAGCAGCTGTCAAGGCTTTTATACTTAAAGCTAAGCTATACTTAATTTACATACATGAAAAATTTCAGACCTGTGTTAGCAAGTTTATGGAAGCAAGAATCACCTGCAAGTGACTGGATATGTAAAAAATGAGGGTGATCCTAAACTAACTAGATGAGCATAAATAGAATAAATGGAGATGAAGACTCCAGCCCCTTACTGTGTAGTCCAAAGCCTATAAAATGAAAACTGGGAGCCACCATTGTGAAGGGCAGAGAGTGGTTTTAGCTCTTTTTCACACCAGATGTGTCTTTTCAGATAAACAAAGGCTGAGGTCTTAATTCATACTTGTGTTCAAAAGTAAAGGAACTTCTTTGCTTTCAGATTCCAACCACTTTCTCTTACCTTTAAAAATAGTTTGGAATGAAATACACAATAAATTATCGCCTAAGTGAGAAATAAAATGCATATTGTATGTGTGCAGTTCATTGTCACAATGCACAGCTTTGTGAAAAATACACAGAGATGACATTTTTAAAAATTTTTGCTTTGTCTATTCTCTGTTTTGAACTCCCCTTGAAAGGACCAACATGGTAAAATAAAGCATTCACTATATTTGATCTAAATGAAAGGATTTGGTTGTTTGGGTTTTTTTTGGTTTTTGTTTTTTACTTCCAACTGATGAACATGAGATGGTAAACCAAATTTCTCTCGGTTTTCTCATTGGCATTGTTAAAATAACTCTTTGTGGTTAATATTAAAGGTTGTTAAAGTTATTTTGGAGCTAAAAGATCCTTAGAAACTGAAGATAAAAGGTACTTAGATATAAAGTTAGTTACAAAATTAAAATATCGTTAACTCCGCTCTAGTTCAGGAACCTCCAATGTCATCTGCACAATAGGGTCTTTAAGGACACCTTTATACAGGTAAATAAAATAGGCCATGACCCATGCTTTAGACTTAAGTGTAAACAATATTGCTTGAGATCATAAGGCTAAACTCTCTGCCTTTGCCCGACAAAGTAGACTCACCTTTATTGTTCATTGAGAATAGTCTCTGGTTCACTCTGGTTCACTGGACAGAGTGCTTTTAAACTTTTAGAATTGTAAAACCAGAGCAAGAAAATACCTTGTCAGAGATTCATCACATGCAAAGTACAGGAGATGAAGGACCAGCAAAAACAGGAGAAATTTAATCATCTGGTTTAGTATAAGCCAAAACCGTGGAACAGTATCAGTTTTGTCAAAGAAAAAGAAAAATCTGAATTCCATTCACCACAATTTTACAAAGAAGTCTTCAGGTGCTATTTATACAAATATATGTGTAAGTAGTTATTTATTCTAGGCTTCAAAAATGTTCTCATGTTAAATACTAGTGATTTAGATATTCAATGTCTTTAAAAATTTGAAATAAGACATATAATCTGGAAATGTCCTTGGAGGTAGAAAATGAAGGACCAACATTTGTGAAACTTTTCATTCAAAATGAAATGTTGCTGTTTGAGTTTTATACACATTTAGGAATGTCTAATGGACAGTATGCACTCTTAGTATTGATACATTGAACATGACACTGCCAGACTGTAAAGGCTGAAATATTTAATTTCTGATTTTTTTTTTGTTTTAATCTATTTTATATCTTTATTTTATTTTTTGTAAAGTCTGTTACTACAACGTACTGATTTTGGAAAGAATTTTTCAACATTTCATAAGGCTGAAGTTTGATCCATTGCTCATTATGATCAGTATCCTCCCAGTGACCATAATAGACCACTACCAAGATTTGAAAACCCACAGGTATAAGACTGGCAGTAGTAACTACAACCATAGTACATTTTGTTCACCAAAGCAGGTAATTCACCTTTTTATTTATTTAAATTTCCTCTTTCTTTTTGCTGAAGAAGAAAATCATGTGTTAAAGAATGAATTACAAAAAAATTAATACAACAATTATAGTTTAACAATTGGTTTTTCAGAGTGAGATTGCTGTGGGAGTCCTGTTTTAGTGTGATGTCAACACATTGACAGAGTGTCAGTTATAATAATTAATAACTCCGTTTCACTACATTTCCTTATCACAGCCTTTTTAAACTTACCCCCTCTATTCTGCTTTTCATAATGGATTAATTTACTTTATATTATAATTTAGTGGTTGTACAAAAATAGAATCATAGGATTTCCGGAGTTGGAAGGGACTCACAAGGATTGTTGAGTCCAGCTCCTCACTCCATAGAGGGTGACCTAAAAGTTAAACCATGTATCTAAGAGCATTGCCCAAACACTTCTTGAATGGGCTTGGGGCCATGAACACTTCCCTGGGGAGCATATTCCAGTGCTTGACCACCCTCTCAGTGAAGAACTTTTAAATCCTTAGTGTTGTTCACCCTAAATTTCTAAACAAAGGCTGAATTTCAAATGTACAGCAGCATCAAATTCATGTATATTGCGATAAAGTTAAGTGATTTTTTGATTCCCCAGTTCAGAGTGTATAAAACAAACTGAAAAAATACAGTATGAATACAATTATATAGAATGTAAGAGTTTTAGTGAGAAACACCAGCATACAAGAAATTCTAGAAATTAACACAGAATGTCCTTCCTTTTTGTCTTCTTTATGTCTACAATGTTCTGAGTCAATAATAGTGTTATTTTTCTAACCAAGTGTTATTTTTTCCTAATGAAAAAAAAGATATTTTCAAAACACTAAAAATTATTTAGACATTAAATTCTATGTCAGCACAACTAAATTTCTCTATATCTGGCCCAAGTCACATTACAAATGAGCAACCTGTAAAACACAAATGGTAATGTACCTTGATCTCTCCATAGAACATTATGCTGAAATATCACAAAACTGTGTGACAGAAATCTCTACCTTACTCTTATTGTTATAACCGAATGACCAATATTTCCATGCCCAAGTTTAGTTTCCCTCTTCATTATCCAGGTTATATATCTCTTTTCATAAAATGATGTTTCCTGAAGAATGATGTTATCATGATTTATGTCTTAGTAAGCTAGTATTTTTGCTACATATTCTCATTAATATGAGTTGAATACATTAAGTTGAAGTTTGGTAAATGTTATTATATGGAGATCTCCTATCGTTCAGCACTGCATACTCTGCTAATCATTCTTCAGACCTGAAATCTTTTTCCCTAAAAGGAGCACACTGTGGGATTATAACAACATCAAAATATCATCAATAATTATTACAAATTAATTCAGCAATATGCTACTGGACTGGGCTCAAAGCACTTTGAGAAAATTCTCAGAAATTTCAACAATCTGGGATGTACGAGAAGAAAAGGGTAGTGTCTGAGAAATCCATAGAGACATCAAAGAAGAAAACAAGTAATTTTGAGCAATATATTTCCTTTAGTACTCATTTTGCATATTCTTAAAAATTCCAGTGCTGATTTAAACATCATCTTAAACAAGTATATGTCATAACATCTGAAAAATTACCCCCACAAGATACACCTGGGACAGTTTTGTAAGCTGTCAGTTTACAACTCTACTGACAATACAAACTATGGCTGAATGGGGCAACCTTTCCTTTTGTTAATATAAGCGTCAAAAATCTTTGTTACTAGCCTACATTTGTGATAAGATGTTCTAGGTTTGTACAGCTACTGACAGTTTCCCCAGGAGATACCTCTCATTAGTTCCAGGATTTTGGTGCTGGAGTGATGTCCATTGGAGTCCAAATGAAGATGACCAGAAAGAAAGATAATACAACTGTGGTTTTATTAGAAATCCAATTTCAGCTTAAAATCCAGCATAATTAGATTTGTTTTAAAATTGTCTTTGCTAAATATGAGTCCCTTTGTGGATTTGGGCCTAAGGGTCTTCAACTAACTACCAAGGTTGATTAGCTACCAATGAGTGAATACTTCACAAATCAAACATTAAATCTTTTTTTTATAATTGCTGTGAGATTTTGGACCAGCTATAATATTTATTATCAGGGAATGCACAGAAAATAATTTGCGGTTCATCTCTGTGAAAATTGAATTTCTGAAGTAGTATTGTTAAGGTTAAAAATACTGTATTCAAATGACTACTATTACCTATGTTCCTCATAGCTATTTAGTTTGTTAAATGTTTTGTGTTAACTGAGAAACAATTTGCCATGCAGTGCTGTCTATTTTACTTTTAATATGATGAGCCTTACTGCCAAAATTCTAATTAGCTCCAACCTATCAGCCACTTTTGAGATTAATTGTACTCCATGTGGCACCTTGTAGGGTTAGGATGATTATTGTATGACTTAAGCATAAGACTTCTTCCCTTCAAGAAAGCTCTTACTCAAGAAAGTAAAAAAACCCATGTACTTAAAATTCATTGATGAGCTAGGGTGCTTTTCACAACAGGTTTTCCATAATCAATGGAAATACCAAAAGTGTAAGTCTGAATTTCAGGAACATTTCAGTCACAGCAGAGTCGCACATGTATTAACTGTTGACACTGAAATGGGTAAGAAATCTGGCCTACATTTCATTGGCCCTGGAAACAGAAAAAAGGAAGGCACTGGTTGCAGTCTCCTGATGTACAAGTGAACATTTTTTTCATTGCTGTCAGAACTTCTGTAATCTGAACTCTGCTGCCCTACAGAAATGCTAACAGCTTCAGGAGCTCACTTCAGACACTGCTTGTCTCATCATCAGGATGGCACTGTAAATAATATTTGGAAATATAACTGTGCTTTAATTTGATGTTGCCGAGCTGGGGTCTCTATTTCTGTGCTGCTTAGATCTTCACCATCCCTCATAAATCACCTTTGCAGCCAAGCATGATTTTCAAGGAGACATTGACTGAGTGAATAATGCCTTCCAAGACAAACATCAAAACAAACTATCCCTTCACAAAGTTCAACAGATATAGGACGTCAAAAGTCAGAAATTGGGGTGAAAACATTGGAGTCAAACTCAACAACAGTGTAGGAAAGCTGTCACATTGCAGAAGTCATAAAGAATTGGTATGTGCCTCAAAAAAACCCAATTGTCTAAACTCTATTTTTGAAGAAAAATACCACCCCACCCCCAAAATCCCAGAACATAGCTGCTTATTTCAAAGCCTTTGCTTCTTGATTATTCAATAGGCCTTTTGGGTACTATTTTTTAGACACGTGGGACACGTCTGCTGGGCATAGCTGACCCTCTTTTGCATGTGAAGTAGAGCCAATGAAATGTGTGGGAGCAGTGCAGGCTGGGCAACTTTCCCCTTAGAACTGTGGCTAAGAAAGACGAAAGACGAAAAATATTGAGTGTCTTTCTCAGTTATTGAAGAAATAGCTGGAAAAAGCTGATAATGGAGAAAGATCTCAGAATACAGGAGAGATGCTAAAGCAAGTCTCCCAGAAATTTACATTTCCAGTGCCTGTGGTAAATAAGGACACAGTTGCTGCATAGGTAACATTTTGCAAAGGTAATCTTGTGTCCCTACTAATATAGTCATTCTTTCAGCTTCTAAAGAGGCTTCTGAGCCATAACTTTCATGCTGCTTCTCTGTGGCATTTGCTGTTCTTTTCACAAATGATACAGCATATGTGTAAGAGATGCCCCATTATTGTCATGTGAGTGTTATTGCTGTAAGAATCTATGCAGAGCACAAAGAGCCAGAAAAAGCAATGTACCTGCAAACTGACCTTGTGCTACTACATAATAGGAATTTAATATGTTATTCCTTTAATCAGAATAGGATTTCATCAGAACTCTTGCTGTTTATCTGTTTGTTTAACATTAGTTTTATGTGTCACTTAAGTTAGAAGAACCATAGCGTGGTATGGTTAAATTAAATTAAGGAGAGGATCAGCTAAAGTATCAGCAAGACAAAGATGCTGATTAGTATAATATTTTAAATCAGGAGTATTCAATCTTGTTGGTGATGGCTTTTCAGATTAAATTTTTTCATCTTCTAATGTGTATCTGTGCACATTCACACATACATGCATCTGCCCAAAAAAGTAGTAAATTTTCCATGAAATTATATATTAAAGTTTTGTATTTTTTCTTCTATTTGAAGAAAAGCATGAGGTTATTTCTTTTAAAGAAACTTGCAAGAATACTTCTCACTGATCTGGTAACTATTTCTTAATTTTTTTTTTATTGTTATTTTTTCAGCTGAACTCAACAATACTTCATAGATATACACCAAAAGGAACTCCAAAAAAAGTCAACTGTAATACTAGATCACACAGTTTGGCCCATGTATTTCTTTCAAATTATGGTTTAGGTGCTGTTTCAGCAAGTTTCTCCCGACTTTGTCAAGACACTTTCAGCAAGTGAATGGAAGAGCTCAGGATAGTTTATAGCACCATCCATCACCTTTACTAGCCAAGTATCACTGACAAAAAATGTCACAGAAACTGATTTAATATCTGGGCAAACAAAATGAGGTAAACAACTATCCTAAACAGCAGAGAATTCATGCTGTATAAAATATCCTGTTTTCCACTGCAGCTCCACAGATTTGCAACTAACATTGCTTGAAGCTGTATTCCTTATGTCTTGCCTAAAAAGTGATTGTTATGCTGATACGTTCTATGAAGAAACAGCCAAATATTAAAAAGATAAAACGTAGATTACTTAATTAATAGCAAAAAAGTGAAGCTATCCATTATACAGCCACATATCTTGATGAATGGCTGGAGAATTAGGTAAGTACTGTAAATCTCTGGGGACCAGGGTAAGAGCTCCATAAGGATAGATAGCTCCTAATGAGTTTCTGGGTAGGCTGCAGAGCTAGGGTACTGTTTCGGTGTAGGATTAAAGTTTGGGACAAATATGCATAAGATCCTGCTATATATACAGAGCTAGGATGCATATTCTATATATGGAAGTGTAGAGCTTTCAGCTGTTTATTGAACTGATGTCTCAGTCTGCTGCGATTGCAGTTAGGATTATGATAAGACTTAAGAAGGGTTACGATGCTTAGGATTAGGTTTTGGAACCAAGAAGTAAAATACACACTTTTCTAGTTTGGCAGGATCCATTAATAACAGCAGCTGAGTGTTGGTTTAATGGTTCCTAATTAACTGGGGGCAGAAAGGGATGTCATCGTTATGATTAGGAGCAGGGTTATGACTGGGGAGGCAGTGCTGAAATGCATAATTTACTGTTAGATTGTCCTTGATCCATGCTGTGAAAATAAGAATAGTGCAATAGACTTGTGATTCAGTACCTGGAGCCTGCAAATGATCTTTCTTAATGAGTCCATTAAGTAAAACTCTGTTTTTGAGTGTATCCCACATAGTCACAAGCAAGATTATTTTGCTTAACTGGTAAAAAAATACCTGAAGAAAGTCTTACGAATTCCGCAAATGTAAACAGATAAACAGCAGGCAAAAATACATAGTCAAACTAAAAGTAAAAAACCAAACAAACAAATTATTTTTTTGTGTGTCCCTTGGTAACACTTTGCAATGTGAGCATCAGAATACACTTTGTGGAAGAGTTTTTGTGTCCATTTTCACAATCATATATTTATTTGTAAACAAAATTTCATACCAGATTTTGGCATTTAATTTTAATTGAACATATTGATTCAAAAGTCTAAGTAAAGTGCACATACAACATGTATCAATGCTCAAATGCAAAATCCTCAAAATGGTGGACCAATAAATATAGTTTACTGTACTCTAATTTCTTACTTCTGTTGAGGTGTAAAAACTAGCAAGTCATTTGTATTATCATATTATTAACAATTGTAAAAAGTTGGATTTGATGAAAACAGATTATAATTTTGTTTTAGCAAGACACACATCATTGTACTGACTAGGATTTAAAACAACTAGATGAAATACTTTAATTTCTAGTTTTAAAGTAGAAGTATTTTATTCCCTCTCTCTATATTATTCTATACTATTATGAAATTTTACTTATGTGTCTTTAATACCTTTTCAGAGAGAGTTGTAGAAAGAGCTGTCAAGAAACTGAAGCTGAAGCAGGCTTATGCCCCAAAATGCCAATTTGTCAAATAGATTAGAGCAAA
This sequence comes from Calonectris borealis, assembly GCF_964195595.1. NCBI lineage: Eukaryota > Metazoa > Chordata > Aves > Procellariiformes > Procellariidae > Calonectris > Calonectris borealis. The sequence continues at coordinate 31,782,133 of NC_134313.1, read as the reverse complement.
AGCTGATTACATTGTCCCACAACATTGGTCTAGGTTTCAAAAGTTTTCCTATTCCATCTTGTAAGGTCATCAAAATCATTAATAAATCATAGAAAAAATAGTGGCTGTAAAGACACTAGCAATTGAGGTGCTACTGGGGATTAAGAAAAACAGTCTTCAAGACCTATTTTCTTTTATAACCCACAGGATTAACCACTGAAGTTTTGCCTGGTTTTCGCCAAGGGTACCAGGGAGGAGACGTTCACCCTACCCATACTACTGTCTACTCTAGTATTGCAGATGGGATAGGCTGCAGCAATAGAAGGAATTTTAATCCATGGCAAACCCCAACTTTATCCCAGCTTGGTAATTCTCACTTGTCTCGGAACTTCTTTTAGCCAGTTGCTACATCTGCCCCTGACAGCTCTCCTTCTACTCCTGGCTGCCTTCTAAAATCTAGAAGAAAGCCTTCCAATGTCTTGAACCCCCAAATTATCCTTCATGTGAACAACACTCCATTCATCTCCTTCAGACCTACAAATATTAATAAGATTAACCCCTGTGGGATCCAGGCACTTCAGTTTCACCGCAGTGATCCACAAGGCTACTTCGTCTCAGGAAGATGGACTGCAGGATGTGCTGAAAAAGTTGTTTGGAGTCTCTGGAAAGGACTGTGATTCTTATTCTGAGGAAGTCGAGTTAATCAGCTGGAGAAAACCATCACGTGGCCGTTCTGGGACAAACTGGATCGAAAGGAGTGATGTTCCTGCGTTGACTCTTGTTGGGGCAGTAGACACGGACTCAATGAAAAATCCTAGACATGGACAGAAGTATCAGGATGAGATTGGAAGGATGAACATAAAAGACAGGGCAGGAGGAAAGACTGGAGAGAGCCCCATCCAAAAGCCAAGGTGTGTGATCTGAGTGGGCCCTCCTGGGCAAAGACTAAGTTGAATATATTTCAGAAGGACTTTGCTAGAGACTTTTGTGCAAAAAAGGACAGGTTAGATTACTATGTTTGGTGGGAAAGGACTGAAAATATGAGACCTGGGGCTCACAGGTTTTAAAGAAAGTACTCACTTGGGAATCAAGACAAAGAACCAGACTGGAAAAGGAAAAAAAGGTCTCATTTTCACAGGTAACAATTCACTATTGACTCTGTTGATACTATTACATACCAATTTTGCAGTGCTGCAGAAGACAGCAAATGGTGGTCAGTGAAGCTGACAGAAGAAACAGAATAGACAGAAGAAAGCTGTTGCCCCTTTGTACAAGAGTAAGTTAATAGTTGTTAACTCCAGTCACATCACTTGTTTTTATTGTTATAGTTATTTTTTATTATTACAGTTCTTTTTTATTGTTACTGTATGGTATCAAGAGTGAACACTGAATACTAAGAAGAGAGGGGGAGCAGGGGTGCATCTGGCTGCAAAAGACTCCATAACTTAGATTAACCAAAGGCTTCTGATTTTAGTCATTTGGAGTCTTTTTGCCCAGAACAGGAGATAAACAATATCTCTTCAGTAATATCCTTTAAGTTCTTTTTAAAGATAAAATTATAATCAAACTTTTCCACTATTGTTTTATATTAATTTTCATAATCTTAACTTTGGAAAAGGAATTTAGCATATTTTTCCTCACATTGAGAAAAAACAACAACAACAGCAAAAACCCCTCAAACAAACAAACAAAAAAGAAAAACCAAAGACGTTTCCAAGAAAAAGAATCAGTTTGGAGGCAAAAATTTGTGAAGAGGTGTTGACTTATGTGTTCTCAAATCACTAGATTATTAACTAATCAGGACTGGAATCTTTCTTGAACACACAAACATAAGCTTATTCATTTAACCAATACTGTCAGGGAAGAAAGGAGGTGGAAGGGAGCATTCTGACACTGAAAATTCAGCATTTTAGTTATTACAATGTGATTTTGTGATATCAAATGACCACACTGAAGTGTCAGATTTAGATGATGTGAAGCAGGAGCTTAAACTTAAATCTCCTGTATTCCAGGTGGATCTGGGAATATTGAACTTTCAGCTGTTGGGTGCAGTTTCTTCTGGTTATTTTGAGAGGTCTCACATTCCAACAAAGGCTAACGCTGAATTCCAACACTTTGGTAGTTTTTACAAAATAGACTTCCTGTTTCCAGTCAGCCTTTGTGTATGAAATTTCAGAAAGCAAACAAGAGCACACCATTGGCAAATCTGTCCTTAAGCAGTTGAAAATATTCTTTCTGAGAATTTCAGCTAAAATCTGATCCCACTTTTGAGGAAAATGAACAGCGTCTGTGTTAGTCTGCATTCATAAGCGGGCTGTAGTATCAGGAGGTTATACAGCCCAGGCAGTCAAATCCTGATGCTTTGAAGTCAAACTCATAGACTGCTGCACATCAAAATCATACCCTGATGATAAGTGCACTTAATAAACAGGTACATTAATACCACAGAGACTGTTTTGTCCAAATATTCAAATGCTACCTTTGCAAGAAGGAAGAGCAATAATATTTCTAAGTATTAAAGGAAAAGAAGTTATGGGCCTAGAAAATGATAATACCATTCACCCTACACTCAGTTGCTTGCCAGTTAATTCAATTGAGGGAGCTAATGTCAATTGGCAATTGTACTACAGTTATTCTTTACAATGCATATGTGAAATACACATTTACTCAAAATAACCTTCCTTAGTTAACTCTAGAGAATCTAGCAAGGAAGTTTACCTTTAAAAGTGACTTCTCAATTAGGTACGTATAGAAAATCTATAATCTTTGCATTTTTATTTATAGACATACATGCACATAGACACACATATATGCTTTTCATGATACACAGAGGAGCTTTGATGAAGCTACAGTTTAGGTGTAGCTATAAGGTTGATTTGATAATCTATTCTAGGCTGTGAGGCTGAATAAGTCATTGGGAACATAATACAGATGCTACTCACTGGGCTATCAAGCTCAGCTTTTTTCTGTCTTAGGCAGCCATACCATAGAGTTACATCTAAATATATTAAACTCCATTTTATAATGATTTAGATTTCTTGCCTTGCTAATGAAAGCCCACTTCAGAACCTCTCTCCTCTGACGGTCAAACCTCTCCTAATCCAGCTTAACCTTCACTATGGACAGTTAAATTAAAGTGCACATACTTAAATTTAACTAAAATAAGCTTGACCTTTGCAGATACCAGTGCAAAATCCTCAGGAAGTAGCTGGCTCCTGGGCTGGTAAGCACCCTCCCCACAGAGGTAAGCAGTTGGCTGTGAGTTAGTATACCTGACAAAGAGCAGGGTAAATTAGTTCCATATTGCTCTGCTTATAGAGCTATATCTCTTCAAGCTATCTGGGGTATCTCTACGCTGTCCTGAAGCCCTTTAAGACTGTTATCAAAGCACTGAATATTTTTCATAAAGTTGCTGGTGTTAAGTATATCTTTTTCATAAACAGCCATATTTTCTGTCTAAATAACATTTGCTCAATCAAAAAAAAAAAACCCACTAAAAAAAACAAAAAAAGGAGAGCAAATGAAAGAAATGTGGTAAAAGATATGCGAAAATAGAAGCAAAAAATATTTTAAGAATATAATTGAAGCAGTTCAGGCAATATGTGCCTGCTGGAGTTTGAGACATGAAATTCAAAAATGTATCTATGTAATTATAACAAAACAAAGCAATATAACGAGCTTTTTATTTATTTTGATGATGCAAACCCACCAGCAGAAACAGAAAACTGGATAAAAACCAAGGAAATCGCTACATATGTTACTTTATTTCTTGCAGCTTTCAATTTGTATTGCATTGATGGACCAGTTAATGGATTCTGTAATATTGGTCTAGATTCAGAATTGTCTGTATTTGGTTGTTAATGATTAAATTATGAATAATTCATAAAACATGAAAATTAATCAACTAACTCTGATTTTGAAGGCCCTGTTGAGGGAAAACAAAATCTTCACATGGCTGAGTTCTGTTAAGTCTCTGACTTTTTCTGTGTAACCTGGTCCTAGAATTTTATGTATGATACAAGATAAACAAAGTCCTGTTTAAGAAGAAATGTTCCTTTGACTAGGCAGGGTATAAATGCACGTTGAATTATGTATGAATATTAAATATGGTTATGAGGAAAAAAACATTTTTGCCATTTTGGTCTAGTTTTGAATTACAATAAATTCTAAATGGTATCAACTGATAATTGCTAGAAAGAGAACATTAAAAATTAAAGTAATGTTATTCATGTATTTCCTATAAAACTACCTTACAGTGTTAGTTAAATATTTTTTCAATAGTTATGGCCTAAAATCAAAGATGTACCCATCTGTTTTTTACGCTGCACATTTTTTTTCAATTATAAAATATAATTGTCTAACTGTGAAGGGACTAGCATTTATTGCATCAGGGACATTGGATCTGCATTCACTGGGAATATTTCTTAGATTTGCTCTGCAGACTAATGTTCTAATCTTGCCATCCTACATTTGTACTGTCTCTTTTGGACATAAATTCACAGAAGCACTAAATATGTATCATAGTCCTGACATACACTTAAAGACAAATTTATATATGAGTTAAGAAGAAAAAGGATAGATTTTTAGGTTTCATTGTCAGTTTTATCCATAGCCATACCTCCTTGTTTGCAGTTTTCTCAGATCTCTCTAATGAATACACAATACAGCCAGGTCACTAAAATGTCATCTCCCAGTCCACCTAGTGATTTGAATGGAAGGAAATGGTGTGGATCGTAAAGTGGTGCTATAAAGTATCAGCCATGGAGATATGATGTGACAGAGACCGTATTCCATGCTCTGCTCTGATTTAAGTTGTTTAAATCAGTGCAGCTGAAATTTGAATAGTGTCACATTTCAAAAGGTTGTTCAGTCACAATATCAGAAGTAAATTTTCGTTTTTAAGGGCATCTTCAGTTGAGTTTATTCACATATTTTCTGAGATACAACTTTCATACTGTCTTACCTAACACTGTTTTTTGGAGAAAGAAATCAAGTAAATTTTCAGTTGTGCAGACTTTCTTACAGTTCCTCAATATATTCAAACAGATTTACATATCAAAGTAGCTATTGACTAAGGTGGCTGCATGGATATTATTTTGGTCTAAGAATAAATGAGACTAAAACCAGACAGATGAATACAGGGCCTATCACTAATGGAATACATAGAAACTAACATTCACAGTAGTTGTGAAGCTTGTCCTTTTATTTTTATTTATGAATTTACTTAAAGATTAAAATAAATCTATTTAACTAAGAACTTATTTTCAATGTTCTAAACAATTTCCCAGTGGAAAAGGAAAACATTTTCAAAGGTTTTAAAATAGTAAACAGATATTTCTTGATTTAAATTGCTTCCATTTAAAACTCTAAACAACTTTACTTTTTTTCTATGTTATGCCAATTATAACAAAGTGCTTCTCCTAATATTCATCATAATCACAGATCACTCTATTTTAATACATTCAATTTTTAAAGACCACTCTAGTTTCCATCATTTTAGCTTTTTCTATATTTTAACTTTTAAACTACAATTAAATCTAACTTATACAGCTTCTGTCACAGTCATCTTCAACATTATGTTAATGTTGCTGTCATGTTACATAGATAAAAGAATTTTTCTATATTTTCATCTTTCATTGTAAGGATATATAGACTTCTATTCAGGCCTCAGAGAATGTTATAAATTTGTTGCATCTTCTATGATACCTTAATTAATATCCAAACTTGATTTATTATCTGCCGTGAATGAGTGGTTTAGAGGCTGCTTAAAGAATTACCGTCAAAGGTATTAACAGAAAGTGATTTTAATAGAAATTTATAAAAGTGCGACTTAATAGAGTTCAATGGCAAGGTTCATGCTATCACTTACTACATGGATGAAGCATACAAAGGAAAATCAAGTTAAAATTGAGCTAGAATGATTTATACAGAAACCAAGGATTAAAAAGTGTAAGGGAGACCCTCCTGTTGAGTCACGATGTTCAGAGAAGACCCCCTTGCTTTCTGAACTCCTGATGGAGCTTAGGTGCGACTAGATCCAATCTTAGCCTCAGACTTGGACAACAGTTTATATCTAATGGGAGAAATACAAGGAATAAGGAAATCCTCCCATTAAGTCACGAGATTCAGAGTAGACCCCCTTGCTTTCTAAACTCCTTATGGAGTCTAGGTGTTGCGGGATCCACTCCTAGTCCCAGACTTGGTCAACAGTTTTTGTTTAAGGGATTATATGTGTTTAACAGCAGTCTAAGGTTCATTCACTGTTTTAAGGTGGATCACAAGATTTTAGCAACACTTAATCACTGACTAATTTAACATTTACAAGGTAAGTTAGTAGAGTCTACTAACTTCACGACAGTGACTTAATTACAGATTTGAGATGGTAATATTTATACTATACTTGCTAGTGGGTACCTCCATCAGTTCACACATACACACGCAGACACAAAGGTAGGTAAATATACAAAAGTATACCTGTTAAAAATTCCCCTCGAGTCCAGTGAAATGTTCATGTCAAATATCTTGGCATTTCTCAACGGGTGAGGGGTTGAACCTTGAGGAGTGTTTCAGCCCAGGTCCCATCGTCGGTTGGCAATGGTCCTCTGAATATCGCAAACTCGAGAGTTCGCGAGCTCTGAGAGGCATCCACTCAGAGGGAGATACTGGGCACAGCCCACTGTGGTCCAAGAAAGCTCAAAGGTTCTCACTTGGGACTGCTGTTTATAGGTTCGCAAGATAATTGGCTTTAGTCATCCATACACTTCCATCCTGGCCACCGTCCAAGGTGGTAGTTACTAAAATTCTCAAGATTTCAGTAACAATGGTACCATTCCACTCGAGCTATGACTCAGATAAGGGTGTCAGGGCATGACGAATTATCCCCACTCTCATTCCCCACCTTGGCCAGGCAGCAGGAGTTTCTGGTACGGTCAGTGCCATTCCCCCACCTCAGCCATGCAAGAGTTCTTGGTATGGTTAAGGGATGCTTCACTGCCCAACTCATTACACAAAGGCCAAGGCTTAATGGGAGTTCCTGAGATAATAGATTGGCCTGGGGTGGGGGGAAGGGAAAATGAACCACCACATTATCTAAAAAATTTATTGTCAAAATTTTATCTTAACTTTGAGAGCAAAAAGTCAGCCTAAATTGATTCTCATGTGAAAACCAGATGAAGGAAATATATTTCTAATAAGGCATCATTCAATAGTGAATGTAGTAGGGTTTGGCATCTCGTCTTCCTTTTCTTGTAACTCTTCCTCTTCTTGTAATTCATTAATTCATTTTTGTATTCAAACAAGCTACTCACTGAAATCACCAGCAGAGATTTCAGTGGCACAGAGCTGCTAAGGTTTTCTGAAGTTTCCTCATTCAAGGCTGTAGCAAGGCATTTAACTGCTCAAGACAATCTCCTATTTCTTTTCAGTTCCTTGTATAACTAGAGACATTTCTTCTCACTTACCCACTGGCACAAATTTAAAGTTGGTGTCAATAGCAGTGAGACCAGTCCAGCTACGCTGGCAACCTTTGTTCTTGTACAGGGCTATCCACACTCAACCAGCACTGGGCTTCCTCCAGGATGATGGCCTGCCTTGACAAATGAGGAAAGACAGCACAGCAGGACAGAGAGAACAGAAAACTTATGACACAAGAGGAAATTAAAGAGATTGTCTTGCCCAGACAGGGGAAATAAAAAGGTTAATAATGGGTACGATTATTGGCATCACACACAGGGCAGGCATGACAGACAGTGAAGAGCTATTGCAACTAAAAGCCAATATCAGGTATAAACTGGTCATGAATGAGTTCAGAGGTTGAAAAAAAAATGTTGCTGTATCACTCCTAAATCTTACTCTCTTACTGCCAGATTTTGCTGCCAATAAAATTTTGACTGCAACATCCCAAGGAGATTACCAAGGAAAAAAGTCCTGAATATTTCCTTTAGATGGGAGATAACTTTCCAAGTGGAAATTTTATGTTATGGTGCTTGAGGTAGGAAAAGACTGAAGTGGCAATAGATGTCTTCTCTGCTTCTGTATTCGCAAATAATCTGATTTGAACTATCCAAATGCTATGGGATGAATAGAGATTATTCTGTCATTTCACAGAGGCCTTTAAAAGAAAGGTGGTGTGATCTGATAGACTGGCACTCAGTAGGGCTGGCACTGGGAACACCTGAGTGCCATGATGAAGTTTACAATCATCACAGAGCTGCAGAACTGAAAAGTAGCCACAAAACCCAGGTTGTTTCCTTCTTTGTTTTTGCGGAAGTCTTTCATGCACTTGAGGTCTGATATAATTTCATTTTCCCTTCATTCTTGAGGCTAAACAACACTTTAAGCTTTCCTTGATAATTTTTCGTTTTATGGTCTTCTTGACTCATTCAGTTGGTCTACATCTCATTTGAAGTATAATTGCCAAATGAAAACTTTTTTTTTTTTTTTTGGAGTCTTAGCAGTGCTTTGGAAGGGGGACTTCACGTTTTTTGACATCAATAAAATTATAACCCTGTACTAGAATGAATAGTTTACTTTTCATTTTCCTCTGACTTCTACTGTTTAATTCATTTACTTGGGCAGTACATTTTTTGAAAAAGGGAGTCTTACATGTTTGTACAATGCCTAGCACAAACTGGTCCTATATCCAATTTTAGGCTCTAAGCCAACTGTAATACGTGTAAAGAGTTTGTGAGTGACTGTAATTTCTATTACTGTTAATGGGCAGCATGCTTCAAAGTTATTTAGAAATTAAAAACATCTAACTCCCTCCCTTCAAATTCACTGGAAATTGCTGAGGTGTCAGCTCTCCAGTAAGACCTGCTGTCATTTCAAAGATAGGCAGAAAGTGCAGACAGAAATTATTCCACCACACTGGATAAAGACTTCTGCATACCTGATATCATGCTCATTGAACTAATCTAGGTTTCACAAATTACTATGAATTCATTTATCAGTTTACTTTGTCTCATCTCAGAGACCCTAGTATCCATGAAAGAAATGCATAGTGGGGAAAAATCCCTTAAATGAGAACAAATCTACAATACCTGTTTCCCCTATATTTTGAGATCACTGTGTCATCTGAAATAAATAGGGGGGAGGGAGGCCATCAGTAACTAAAAATTGCATAACGGCCATGTTTGCTATTTTCTGTGAGCAAGTGATATGTGCTTTTCATTTTCAAAAGAAAGAACATTTTACTTAGCAAAAGCCTCCAGATATTAATAATGGAGGAAAAATAAGCACTTTAGCTAGAGGAAAATGGCTTTAAAGTTGTCACTACTTCTTTAATTCATATGGTTGTAGGTTCTTCGTATTAATGTGAGTAAAGGACCTACTGCAACCCTTATCTTCTAATTTCCTATTTTTATAGGTTTGTGTCACAACATTACTGTTATTTAAAAGTGGAAGGTTGCATTTAATTGCTTAGTAATTACTCAGTTGCAGAGCATTTGTAGAGATTAATGACAGACTGGCAGAGGTTGCTTATCCTTGATATAGCCAAGGCTATACCGTACAGAATCAAAGTGGAATATGGAGTTACAGGAGATCTATTCAGTTTCCTCTATTCCCAAACATGGTCACTACATTTATATACATGTGTGTTTGTGTGTGTATACATATGTGTGTATATATATGCATAAAACTTTCTTTTTTTTTACTAGTCTATTTTGTGACCAGTAGTACTGCCATCTTCCCAACAGTGATGACAGAATTGTTGTGGTTTAACCCCAGTCGGCAACCAAACACCACACAGCCGCTCGCTCACCCTTCCCCATCCCCAATGGGGTGGGGGAGAGAATCGGAAGGGTAAAAGTAAGAAAACTCATGGGTTGAGATAAGAACAGTTTAATAATTGACATAAAATAAAATAAAATAATAATAATAATTAAAAATATAATAAATTGTAATGAAAAGGAAAACAATGAGAGAGAGAGAGAGAAAAAAAAAAAACAGGAAAAACAAGTGATGCAACCACTCACCTCCCACTGACTGATGCCCAGCCAGTCCCCGAGCAGCAACCACTGCCCCCAGCCAACTGCCCCAATTTTATATACTGAGCATGATGCCATGTGGTATGGAATACCCCTTTGGCCAGTTTGGATCAGCTGTCTTGGCTGTGCCCCCTCCCAGCTTCTTGTGCACCTGGCAGAGCATGGGAAGCTGAGAAGTCCTTGACTAGTATAAGCACTACTTAGCAACAACTAAAACACAGTGTGTTATCAACATTCTTCTCATACAAAATCCAGCACTATACCAGCTACTGGGAAGAAAATTAACTCTATCCCAGCCGAAACCAGGACATAGAGTATAGATTTGTTTGTAACATGTGCCCTGTACCCGTAACAACTCTTTATTCTCTCTGGGAAGAGGTCTATATGAAATAACAGTCAAAATACCAGCTTGTACTCATTAGTGGTGTCTCTTGCTATGGTTAGGCGAAGTGGTGTCAGCATTGTGCAAGAAAGGAATATTTTAAAAAAATACATTACTGGATGTGACTGGAAGTGATTATAAAGTGAAATTCATCATAGATAATGACACTCTCACATGGTAAAAGTGGCAGAGTGGAATGGAGTTCCACATCTCTGCAGTATTGACTCTCATTTGAGCACCCCGATTGGCACCGAACCTGTCTTCAAGTTACAGGTTTCTCTTTTTCACTCGATCACATAAATCAAACCACAGAAGCTCAGGACCTTAAACTTCTAATAAGTTATTTCTTAATGATTTGAAACAGTAACATCCTATCTATTCCATGACTCTATTGGGCATTGAAAAAATCTTTCAACGCCAAAATTTCTGCCTTGTGGGTCCAGAGAAAGATTTAGAGTTGCAAAGCTAAGGTTTGACATGACAGAGATGGATGTAGTTACAAGGTTTCTTAATTACAAAGATAGTAAAGACAGTCATTTTTTTTGTTCTGAATAGTGAGTCAATCATACTGATTCTTTTTATTGTATACATAACATTTATGTGTGTGTGCATATCTACACAACATGTACACGGTATGTATTGTACTGATATATATGCACACGTGGTATATATTATACTATATGCTATGTATTATACTACAATAGTGATATGAATTATTATCAGATAAATAAAATTACAAAAAGCAATCAATTTATCGTCTAAACTTTTTGGTTTAGACTCGGATCTGTTTCAGTCATAAAATTTCCCTAACAGAGAGTTATTTGTAAGTTTTTCAGACTGTCCACTCTGAATTACTTCACTTTTAGAACCATGTTTAACCAATTTAAATATAATACAGACTAATGATTTTATTAGAACTCATGAAAATACTGACATCAACCATTCATTTCAGCAGCCTGAATGAGGTATTGTACAGCCTTCAAGGCAAGGCACTTGCAGTTCCCTGCTCCCTTTATCTCTGTGCTTAAACTTTCTGGATTAAAGGGTTTTATCCTAAATGTTTTATTTGCAAACAGGTTTTAAAGCTCCTAGTGCAAAGTTTATTACTGAAATATTGGGGTCTAACCTTCTTCCACTGTTAGAGCTTACAACAGATATGCTAACAGTGAACATAATTACAATGAGGGTTTAGGAAAAAGATCTCTCAGTTCAGACCTGGCATAGATTGACTCTCACAAAGATTTCTGTTAACTTCTACAGAGACATTCCAGATTAACAGATATGGAAGTGAGGCAGCAGGTAAGAAATATCTCCTATCAGATTCAAAGGCAACCTTGCTGTCTTTGGTTAAAATGATGTTAATGAAGGAGTCTGTGCCTCTCCTTTTCCATTCTCCTTTCAAACCTGTGCTGGGCTAATATAAGAATAATAGTACCTCGTTATTCTTTCACGTACTACAGTTTATGCCCCCAGTACTGCTTTTATCTGAACATACCTAAACAATTTGACTAAGAGGTTTAAAGAGTGCTTGGGGTGTTATGGGCTGTTTGTGTTAGCAAAGAAGAAATGAAAGAGGACTCTATTGCTCTAGATGAAATCTTGTTTGTATATAAAGAACTTGCGCCGTCCACCTGGTTGGTGACATCAGGAGGCCGCTGAGGTGGCGGTCAACACGTGTGGCCAACTATGGCTTTGTCTGGCGTGGGGGGCCTCTGGCCTGAAAGAGGCCCTAACTGGGAAGAGCAGGGGTCCAGGGGCTGAGGGCACCCCTCGTTGCTTCCCCCTCGCCCCCTAGAGCTTTCTCTTCAGGGCTGCTCCTCCAGCCTGGCCCCAGACCCATGTTGGGGCCTCACCCCACAATGGTGCAGGATGTTGTGTGTCCTTCTGTCCACCTCAGGGAGGTTTCTCCAGCTTGTGGTTGCTCCCCTGAAGGGCCGCCCTCCTCCCCCTCAATATCAGCTGTCTTCCTGCCCTCTCTGAGCTGGAGTGACCCCCAGCTTGGCAGAAAGGCACGTTTTACAAGGCGCGAGTCCTGTCCACAAAGCCGTGGCAATGTGACAGCATTAGGAATTTAGCCCAAAGGCTCTGCTCGCAGTGCTTGGGCCCATGACCAGGCCACATTTGGTTGATTGCCTGAATGCCTACCCAGGGAAGGACTGGGAAGAGAGGAGCAACCTTTGTCCTGATTTTAAAAGGACTTCTACTTCCACCAGCTCCAACAGGAACAAAACCATCTTCCAATGTTACATTTCTTTCATATAGAAAAAGGATGCTAGCTTCTTTGGTTTTTTTCACAGTGACTTAAGCTCTCAGTTTTCCCAGATAAAAGACAGACTTTAAACAAAAGCAGTGGCAAGCACATGATATTGCCCCAGCCATGCAGATGACGTGTTGAACATGAGCAATGGATTCACATATAGTAACCTCTCTGGAAGTGTGGGCCCCAGCACACTTATAATAGCAGCACATGTAGAAAAAGTAGCAGCATGTTTTCCCGGAGAATGCAACAGGTGAAAAACGTTGTTCTCTGTCTTCAGCAGTTCTTAAATACAGCTCCAAAGTGCTGTCTCATACCTCAGTCCAGGAAAAACTGGATTGTCCCACTTCTGGATCTACACTACATTCAGCAAATGAATGCTTTATTCTGACAGAAAGTATAGTAAACTAATCTTTCAGTATAACTACAATTAAACATACCAGCTTACATAAATGGGCTGCGTGAGTGACCAAACAGAATATATGTATGCTTTGCTGAATCAGGTCTTAGGATTTTAGTCTTAAATGTTCTGTTAGTGTGTAAGATTAAAACAATATTCCCACCATCTCTTCCACTCCTGTACAGGAGATGGAGACTGGTAAAGGTATCTCACTATGCTTCCAGCAGCTGACAAAATTGCTATGAATGGACGTGAACACAACAGGCTAGACTGACAATTCTTTAAAAGGAATACCTTCAGGAATCACTGACCTTCTGGAATTAACAGTCATCTTCTATCATATCCCACATATCATGGCTTCAGTGTATTTAATGTTCATCTAAGCTTAGTTTATCAAATCTCCTTCTGTTATATTCTGAAGTGCAGCTGCCGTATTTTTTTTTTCAGTGAGTTCCCTAATCTACTGCAGAATTCTCATTGCTTCAGTATGTCATGTATTGTTGATTTTTCTGTCTGCTATTTTGCATACAATTCATCTTACTGTAGCTCCTCTGTTCATGATCTATGAGACAAATGATTTCACCTGTCAGCTTGCAGTGCCTCACAGATCCGCTGAAAATGAACACATGGGAAGCTGAGCTCACTGCTTGTTTCTGGGCTGGATCTAAGCTATGCACCATTCTTCTCCATTTATATTGAATGCTGCTGTTTCATCATCCGGCCCAATAAAAAAAAAATGCCTGTATGAAGTGTTAGTTTGCTACTGTGTGGCATGCAGTGTTGAAAATAAGCAAGAGAAAAACAGATTTCTTTCCTATACATAAAGCTTACAGGAGTGATGCTGTGCTAAATATAGCTGAAACACAGAGTTCTAGATGTGACAGTTTTAATATGATCACCCTGTTGTTAGGGGCTACATCTGAGAGGTGTCTGTGTTTAGTTAGAGAACATATGGGCTGATATTTCAGATGTTACCAGTGACATGACTGTCTGTGTTTATAAATATAGAACAAGGTGAAAATTCTTCTTTCTATCCCACAAAATATTTTGAAATTATTTCCTGAGTGAGCCTGGAACTATTCTCTGAGGAAAGAGAGACCCTTCACTCAGAATAGCTAAAAGCATGGTTTAAGTGGCATTAACTTCGGATGTGAAAGATGTGTATTCAAATCTCTTCCTTGGCATTGGAATAACCCATCCACAAAGCTTTTTAGTGGTAGATAGACAATCACAGCAAAATTCCCTTAATCTTCACTCAGAGCTATTCTATTTCATAAAAAATAATTGAGTGTTCGTTGAAGCAAGGATACAAACTTTGTTTTCCCAAATCCCCTCAGAGTGTCTTACAACTCCCTCCAGCTTTTGGACTGCAGAGCTTCCTTGTCTCTTGTCTGATGAATGTTCTACTGATGGCACAAAAGCCAACAGAGTATTCTTTTGGGCTGCTTACTACATACCAGGTACCCTGGTTCAAGTACCTATTGTGAAACCTACTGGTTCTCCTGACCACAAGACAAAGATTTTTTTTTTCCCCATTTCAGTTTTGAAAAGTAAGTTTGTTGAGGAGCTAAGAAAAATGCCAAATAGAAGTTTTTCTATGGCAAGAGTGGCTTTTATGACCAGGTAAAGCAATAAAAACTGCATTACAGCAATGTTGATTAGCTACAGTTATAATTTAAATACAGTCAGGGAAACTTTTGTGTTTTTACATAATTTAAGCAATGTGTATGTGCAGTTTCATTCTGGTGCGGCATAGATTTGACTGAGACATTAAGCCGTAATTCTGATACCATCTAGTGCCTGGTGTTTAAAGAGATGATCAGCCACTGATAAGAAAGTCCCCATCAGATAGGACCAGCTATATAGATATGTCTATGCTTATGGCACTTTGCTTTCTTCAGGGAGACAAATCTTGTCCTCAAAATACAGAGATATCAATGCTTTGAGCGGTACAAAAATACAAATACCTTTCCCATAACTGTACTGTGAGTGATGTTATTACACTTGCCTACTGCCAAGCAAAATCCAGAAGTCATCATTTTCTTGAGTGCTTTTGCAATATTACTTTAATATTTAATCATAAATGGTATAATAATCAAGTTAAATTATTTTATTAGTACATGATGCTAAGGTGTAATAATGAATTTAGTAATGATGAAACAAGAATATTCTTCATGAATATTTCTTCCTCTAATTTGTCTTTTTGTGTGATCATGTTGTTTGCCTATCTGTCACCCACAATAAGTTCCCACCAGTCTTAACCAACTACCAAAAAAAAAACCTCAACGATAAATCCTTCCTTGTCCCCTTGCTCCAGCCCCCTAAATAGGTTGTTGAAGAGAGAGACTCAATTCCTTGTTCTTGGAAATAAAAAATTGTGAGAACTCCATGGTTATCGATTTCTTCTGGTAGCAGCAAGATAGCCAGTCACATAGGCAGATACACACAGGAGAGAAAATTAGTATGAACAAATGAAGTGTTCTGTCTCTTGGTAAGGATGTAACACTCAATATGGTTGGGTGAATTAGAGGGAGTTTAGAGGCAACCTGATCTCCTTCTATGACCAGGTGACCCACCTAGTGGATGAGGGAAAGGCTGTGGATGTGGTCTACCTGGTCTACCTTCAGTAAAGCCACTGTCTCGCCACAGTATTCTCCTAGAGAAGCTGGCGGCTCACGGCTTAGACAGGTGTACTCTTCGCTGGCCAAAAAACTGGCTGGACGGCTGACCCCCGAGAGCTGTGGTGAACGGAGTTAAATTCAGTTGGCGGCCGGTCACA
The DNA here is from genome assembly GCF_964195595.1 of Calonectris borealis. Lineage (NCBI taxonomy): Eukaryota > Metazoa > Chordata > Aves > Procellariiformes > Procellariidae > Calonectris > Calonectris borealis. The sequence continues at coordinate 31,766,347 of NC_134313.1, read as the reverse complement.
AGCGGTGTTCTCCAGGGCTCAGTACTGGGGCCGGTCCTGTTCAATGTCTTTATCTATGATCTGGATGAGGGGATCGAGTGCTCCCTCAGTAAGTTTGCAGACAACACCAAGCTGGGCGGGAGTGTTGATCTGCTTGAGGGTAGGAAGGCTCTGCAGAGGGACCTGGACAGGCTGGATCGATGGGCTGAGGCCAACCGTATGAGGTTCAACAAGGCCAAGTGCCAGGTCCTGCACTTCAGCCACAACAACCCCATGCAACGCTACAGGCTTGGGGAAGAGTGGCTGGAAAGCTGCCCAGAGGAAAAGGACCTGGGGGTACTGGTTGACAGCCGGCTGAACATGAGCCGGCAGTGTGCTCAGGTGGCCAAGAAGGCCAACGGCATCCTGGCCTGTATCAGAAATAGTGTGGCCAGCAGGAATAGGGAGGTGATCGTGCCCCTGTACTCGGCACTGGTGAGGCCGCACCTCGAATACTGTGTTCAGTTTTGGGCCCCTCACTACAAGAAGGACATGGAGGTGCTGGAGCGTGTCCAGAGAAGGGCAACGAAGCTGGTGAAGGGCCTGGAGCACAAGCCATAGGAGGGGTGGCTGAGGGAACTGGGGTTGTTTAGTCTGGAGAAGAGGCGGCTGAGGGGAGACCTCATCACGCTCTACAACTACCTGAAAGGAGGTTGCGGTGAGGTGGGTGTTGGTCTCTTCTCCCAAGTAACTAGCGATAGGACGAGAGGAAATGGCCTCAAGTTGCATCAAGGGAGGTTTAGATTGGACATTAGGAGAAATTTCTTTACTGAAAGAGTGGTAAGTCCTTGGAACAGGCTGCCCAGGGAAGTGGTTGAGTCACCATCCCTGGAAGTACTTAAAAGACTTGTAGATGAGGCGCTTAGGGATGTGGTGTAGCGGGTATGGTAGTGTTGGGTTGATGGTTGGACTTGATGATCTTAGAGGTCTTTTCCAACCTTAATGATTCTATGATTCTATGATTCTAAGGAACCACAAGTCTCTAGGATAGCAGGGTTCCTTATTTTGGCTACTTATGGAACAATCACATTTGAGTAAGGTGTTTTGCTGAAGCCAAAGCACTTTCCAGAAACATTCCAGAAGAATTTATTTTGACAAAATTTTCAGTGTAAAGGTTTTGATTGAGAATGAACACTCAGGAGAGAAAGGCTTGCATCAAAAAGTTGACCTTTTCAACATGAAGCAGATATTTTGACACACTTCCATTTTGCACTAGCATTTAAAAGGCTTTGTTTTCATGCCAACGCATAATAAAACAAATCTGGAACTTGAAAACTGTCAGGAAACCAAATCATTATTTTCTAGCAAGCTCCACTTATTGCCTTTAACTAGAATAACTTACTTAACTCAGTGCTGGCTTCACCAGGCAATAATTTACCATCATCCAAAATGCGTTGCCATTAATCCCTTATTATCATACCATCTTTTCACTACATGGTCTTAGCTTGCTGATGTGTTTTGTCTTTCTTTCCATGCAAAGATATTGTTTTGCTCTTCATTATATCAGTGAAACTAAAAGCAATATTTCCCTGGTTTTGAAATCTGCCCTTCCGAGGTCATTAACATCATGTCTTCGTTACTTTCTGAAGTTGCAACAAGAAACTCATTTGCCTGACTGCACATAGTGACAATTACCACAATAGGAATTGTCAGAGAAATAAAATAATTGGTCCTAGTTTGACTAAAATAATATTCAATGATATTTACATGGAATAACACACAATTTGAATATTAATATAATATTTTTGTATACAATTTTTAATTTCATTATGAATATCAAGCATTTCTTAGAATCTATGAAGTCACTGATCTATTTCATTTCATCAGTAATCTTTATTTGTTATTTTAAAAAAGCAACATCTGTTGCTTAGATTGATGTAACACAGAATATGTAAGCAGGCATATATTTTAGAACATTGAGTGACAACTCAAGTATGCAAGTGGACAGATACATAACCTAAATAATCATTGTTCGAATCCAAAAACATTTGTAGGAAAAAAGGTTTTGATTATTCTTTTGTAGTTCTACAGCAGTAGCTGAAATCCATTTACTGAAGTGGATAGTATTAAGCCTTTAAAAAATACATCAGGTTGGTCCCAGCTGAATGTAGCATTTAGTAATTGTTGATTTCTATGCAGGGATTTTCAAAATGCATGGGAGCTGTCCACTGAAAAGCTCAGGGTTTGAAAATCTTACCTGGAGCATGCAGGTGCACAATTAGTGCTAATAAAAAGAGAAAGACGTTTCAAATGGTTTCCATAGGATATATAAAAGTGCATTTGAATAAAAAGGAAATCTCATACAATCACTTTTCCATACATGTGCTTCTCATGCAGATTTTTTTCCTTCTTTTTGTCATAATTTCATATACCTTATTACCAAGGTTCTATGTAGTTATTACAAAAAGTGTGAAGCATGAACCTTGATTTGGACGTGCAATATGGGGATGCATGGTTCAATTAAGTAAAACCTTAAATATTGTTTTTAAAGTATTTTATTATTATCCTTAATGGATTAATTTATTATTTTTTCATCTTGTGAGGGTATTAAGAGTCTTCAATCCCTATTGTAGACCCAGTTTCGTAGATACTGCTGAAAAAAAAAAAAAGAATGGCTATGAAATATGGAGTGATAGTTCTGGAAAATGAAGTCTAGAAAGCAGGCACAGGCTATGTAATAAACACTTCATTTTGCTGATCTCTCCACGTGCTTGGTATTCAATCTGACTAAAAGGAATCACTAATATAAACTTTATATAGACTTTGGGTCTATATGAAATGCTTCCATATGTTTCTGTATATAAAATTTAGGTCACTAAACTGTTATTGTCAAGATGTATCAAAGAAGCACTTCAACCACATGTATGTGAGGTGGATATCCTCAGGTATGAAGATCTGGGCAGAGCAAAGACCAAGAGCAGGTGCCATGAATCTGCTGAAACCCAACAGCAGCAGCCACCTTTGCAAGCCCTCAGCTCTGTGGGTGACGTGTTATGGAAGCAGTACAGTTATACTGCTTCTAGAGTCCTTCTGGTAAATTTGGGGCTCTTTGGTGCAATGCAGATCAGTTCAAAGCCTTTTGTTTTCATAAGTTCAAAGCCTGTCATTTTCATAGGTTCAAAGTCTTTTGTTTTCATTGCCAGCACCGAACACTTAATTACAATTTGCAAAATATTCCATAGAGTAAGGATGACTTGTCTTAGAAAAAGTTATTGTCAGGTCAGCAGCTGAACAGTCTGGCTACAAACATTTGGTAGTTCTGAATTCTGCAGTACTAATATTCTTACTCAAAAGCAAATAAATGTGCATTTCCCATTGTAAACATGCCCAAATTTTAAGGCATCCAAAGCACATAGAAGTCAATAGCAATCTTTTATCAGTCACTTCTAAAATAAATACTACAATAGACGTTGAAGCAATAATTCACACAGGAAAGAAACTGAAGACAGTCTGACACTTTTTACTTAGTACATTTCAAAAACATACAAGAAAATAAACTGAAAAAGGCACTAACCTTCAGAAATTAAGAATCCACCTGGAAAAATCTGGTGATCCAAACAGTCACACTGAATGCGCTTTAAAGCTAGAAAATGCTTTACACAGTAGTTGTAAAGTTGTTCCCTGCTACATTTTTTCTGAAGCAACAGTTGGACATGTCAGAAAACACTGAACACTTTTTGGAATTGTTGAATATCAAGCAAAGTAATCTGAATCACAGTTTTATTGTGTTTTTTATATGTTCTGTATTAAAAATCTACATAAGATCAGGTATTTTTAACAGCAGTTTTTACATGCTAATATGCCTGAGATCGAAGCCTTTATGCATCTCTTTGTTGCATTTTATTTATTTTTAGGCAAGCTACTTAAGGAGAAATTACAGTTGTCAGTCTTAGCCATTTAATCCATTGCAGCACCTAGATACTCATAATAGGGACCATACTATGGCAAACAAGCTTTTCTGATATTTAGAGTTTTATCACTTTTAGACAGCCTGGCTAATGAATGTTTATGCTTGATGTAAAATGGAGATCTTTGGAAAATTAATAGAAGAGATCCAATATAGTAATGATTTTTTAAACTTTATTTTAAATAAGTAAGAAGATAGATTTCAGCATTTTTTGCAGGTAGTTTGTTTATAAGTATATTTTCAGGATAAGAAACCTTTTCATTTTGCTATAGAGGTTTTGGCAGAAAATAGGCTCGCTGACAAGCTAAAGCTGAAACACAATTTATAGCATTTGTGGAAAAGGTTTTTAAAAATTCCTGTCTTGCAATTTTTTGGGGTTTTTTATGAATGTGGAAAGAGAGGCAGTGACACAGACAATACAGTTAATAGAATACAGAATCAGTTCTCTGCTTCAGAGTCTAAAATTTCTGTGGCATTTAAGTGAACCTTGAGACTTCACAGTAATTTTGTAAAAGCTAAGCAGCTGAATTTAATATTTAAATCATCTGACTCACCAGCAGCAAATAATCAGCATTGTTGTTTATTGTTAAAAAGAACAGGACAACTAATGTCTCTCTAATACATCTTTTTGAAGTGGTCCTTGTTCTTGAAAGATTCAGAAAATTGAAAAATAAATTTGATGAATAGCAAAGGGACATGGGTATGCAGCAAGATGTGTGTTGCAGAATATGTCCCTCCATTTCTTGTCTTCTGCTCACTTTCCAATTTCTCCCAAATGCCTAAATCTACTCACACAGAAAGCGAGAGTGACAAGGAAAAGGATAGGGTTAGGCTGAACGTTAGGCATGATTCTGTAAGGATAGCTGCAACGTGGAACACCTGTTTTGTAAGCGCATCTGGTTAAAAGGCCAAGACAAGAAACAGGAAAAGCAAAAAACTGAAGAGACAGATCCAGAAATCCTAAGAAGCAGTAGATAACAAAGTCCATACCAAAGACCAGAGCTGCTGGATGGGCTGTTAAAGGCACCAGGCAGGTGTGACCTCGGGCAGAATCAACCACAATTTTGTAATAGGTCAGAAGGGAAATGAGAGTACCCTGGATCTGATATGAAAGAGCAAACTTACTATAGGACATTTAAGGGGGATCATGAGAATGTGTAAAACTTCTTATGGGATGCTTGAAGGGATTATGGGAACGTGCAAAACTTATTATAGGCTGCTTAGGAGAAAGATAAAAAGTCAGAAAAGGGAAGAAAAAAATGGAGAAGAGGGGCAGTTATAGAGGGCAGTCTCATGTCAACAAGCTGCAGGTCAGTAGACTTGTCTGAGTCCTGTCCATGATCACAGCACAGTCTGTCCTCACTTCTTGGTAAATTCTAGTCCTGTTTCTGTCCATAGAGAGAACTGTGACAGTACTCATCCTATGTTGTGTGTGTGTGAGAGATGTTAGCAGACTCAAGTCAGACTAGCTGGCAAGTAGTCTGGCTGGCTGGTAGCTGGATACTGGAGGGACCAGGTCTGGGCCAGCCTGGAGAAGGTCAGGCCATTTGTGTCAGTTATATGAGTGTTGTTTGTGTGTATCATCTGGTGCATCTAAAGGCACTGCTCTTCTGCCTATGTTTATCCGCTGGTGGTCAATCATGTTTAACTCGCATGTGTGTATTGGGGAAATATGCTCAGCCTTATCATGGGTTGAACCTTGAACAGGGAACCACAGCAGCTTCAGATCTCCCTGGGGTCCTGAGGTTCACTGGGTTCAGTTTCTTTTAACAGGCATCATTTATGTTGTCTTTGGAATGGTTAAAATTTTGCCTATCTTGAGTTTGCTCTTTTTTTTGAGAAGTATTACACCTCTATATGCTTACACTGAGAACAGTTTTTTCAATAGACGGGTGCATTTCAACAAATACTGCAATGTTATACATATTATGATGCAAAAGCCTTGTTCTTTGTCTTTTTTCTGTGCTCTTTTTTCCGAGCTCTTTTTTCCAGGTTTCTAAATATGGTCCGTGTTACCCTCATTGCCACTTGTCATCATTTTCTTGTTATTTTGGGACTGTGCAATTTCTTTTAAGTGTAATCTAATTCTTTCCCTTTCCCATTACATTACATTATTACTAATCTAATAACTAAATAGAGCCTTCCTGAGTGTAGGTGTTGGGAGAGCTGCTTTAATTTTTCTTGCATAAATGTAGTTTTGTACAAATGGAATAGCAGATTTCCTTTTCAGAACATAATGGATTGGGTGTTTTTCAAAATGCATGTCATGTCAAAGGTTTCATATAAACTTATATATTTATATGTTCGATATTTTGCACATGTGAATAACACCACAAAATGACGTTTGTGGTGACCTATTTTCCTGTTTCCATTTTCTACAGGATGTTGGCCCTGTTCTCATTTTACCAGTGATTATTAGAGTACAGACGGATTATTTTCCACTGGCAATCACTCGCTGATGGAAAGGAGGTGATGGTGTGTACAGTGTAGGAGATATCTGCCCAGGAATGATCTCATCAGAAATTGTGTTTCTTATTTTTCTTTTATATTCTGTGACTTACCTATTTTCGTAGTATTTAGTGCTGCACAGAGACTAGTAATTTGCTCTTTAATTCTACCTGTTTTTTTGGAGTCTTTGCAATTTGTTTTCACACTTGGACATGGATTGCTTTATGTCTGTCAAAATTGCTGATATTTATGAAAACCTCATCTCTGAAGGTTGCTTTGCTGGGTGAGCTGTTCAAATGATTTCAAGTCATAAATCTGTGAGAGTTTATCTATGTATGAGAGCCTTGCAGAGAAAGAGACCCAAGGTGAAAACATGTTGGAATTCAGAAACATTTAGCAGCTCAGCTAGAATATTCCTTTTTTAAAGTGTTTTTGACTGAATGTAGATGGTTTTAACCAGGAGCTAGGCTGAATTTATGGATGGATATGCAGAGATAGAAAGCTAACAATTCACGATGACACAGTGCATTAGGGTTTAGTTCCTCAGAGCCTGGATGTGTGTGTCTATAGAGATGGATACAAATTGACCCAGCTTCCCCGGCCCACATTCTGAGTTGACAAACAAAGCCAGCTTCAAAGTATGCTAGTGTGTCCATGCAAATATATTCTGCTAAGGGACATACACTGAAATGCAATGCATATTGGTGTGGTCATAACTGTTACCCAGCTGTGGGTAAAGGCAGAGGAGTCCAGATCTAACTGCACGGACACTGGTAGAAACATCCTTTGGCAATATGTCATTTAAAGTGTTTGAAATTATTATCACTTAAGCTTCAGGTGCTTCTCTGTAAAAAGTGTATGCAGTCTACCTTTTATTTGTTTATTCTTTAGCCATTTTCTCTGCCTTGTCTAGGGTTACAGACTATTTCTTTGTGAACAAGTAATGTGAAGCCCAATGAAGTCCCAGTTTCATAGAAAACCTGTAAGAACTGCTGAAATATGAGCAAACTGATTGTTCTGAGAGTTAATTTTCCTGTTTTAATTGAAGCAGATAGGGCAGCTCCATGAATACAACTTCTTAACTTAATGAGTGCTTAAAAATTAGTAAAGCCAAACAGCATTCAAAATGTCCACTGGGAACATTTTGATATTTCTGCTCTTCCTTTCTTCTAGCAAGGAAGCAAAATGTGGACATCCAGTAACTTCTCAGAAGAGAGGAAAAAAAGATTTTAAAATATATTTTCAATATTTAGTATGTACACATTTCCAAATAAAACCAGCTATTTCTGAATTACTGAACCATAGAATCATAGAATACCAAGTTGGATGGGACTTCAAGGATCATCTGGTCCAACCTTTCCTGGCAAAAGCATGGTCCAGACAAGATGGCCCAGCACCCTGTCCAGCTGAATCTTAAAAGTGTTCAGTATTGGGGAATCCACCACTTCCCTGGGGAGATTATTCCAATGGCTGATTGTTCTTATTGTGACAGATTTTTTCTCGTGTCCAACCAGAATCTCCCCAGGAGTAACTGTACCCATTACCCCTCATCTTTTCCATGTGACTGCTCTTAAAAAGGGACGTTCCACCTTTTTTGTAACCACCCTTTAAATACTGAAACATGGGGATAAGGTCTCCTCTAAGCCTTCTTTTCTCAAGGCTGAACAAACCCAGTTCTCTCAGCCTTTCCTCATATGGCAGGCTTCCCAGTCCTTTGGTCATCTTTGTGGCCCTTCTCTAGACCCTCTCCAGCCTGTCCACATCTTTTTTGCATAGTGGGGACCAAAACTGAACACAATATTCCAGGCATGACTTGACAAGTGCTGAATAGAGTGGGATAATGACTTCTTTCTCTCCGCTGGTGATGCCCTTGTTGATGCAACCCAGCATCCTGTTGGCTTTCTTTGCCGCAGCAGCACACTGTTCACTTATATTGAGCTTGTTGTCCACCAGGACCCCCCAGGTCCCTTTCCACAGAGCTCAGACAGGTAGATCCCAGCCTGTGCTGCACTCCTGGATCGTGTTTTCCCCAGGTGGAAGACCTTACATTTGCCTTTGTTGATTTTCGTAAGGTTCTTGTTAGCCCACTCTTCCAGGCTATCCAGGTCTTCCTGCAGAGCGTCTCTCCCCTCCGAAGTGTCCACTTCCCCACTCATTTTGGTATCATTGGCAAACTTCATCAGGGTACACTTGATCCCATCATCCAGATCACTTATGAAGATATTAAACAGCGTTGGGCCCAATATTGATTCCTGGGGAGCCCCACTTGTGACAGGTGGCCAGTTTGAAAAGAAGCCATTTACCACCACCCTCTGGGTGCGGCCTGTCAGCTCCCCACCCACCGCACCGACCACTTGTCTAGACTGTTTCTCTAGGAGGAAGCTGTAGGAAATGGTATCGAAAGCCTTGGAGAAATCCAAGTAGACAATGTCCACCACTCGCCCCACATCAACCGAGCAGAAGATGTGGTAGAAGGCGGTCAGGTTTTTCAAGCACAACAGAACATTGATACGATCTGTTTGCTTGAGTGAGTTCATCTTTTTGCTGCATATTTCCATTGTGGTGCAGCATTGCAGGGGAACGGTGATTTTGACTGCAGAAGTCGCTATTGCATCACCATGATTTCTGTCCTGGACAGTGTAGGAGGTCCATAATGCAGCTGAAGTCAACCCACACAAAAACATCTTGGTGTGTTAATGTGAAGCATTTTCATGCTGTTCTAATGAATTTGAAAAAAAAAAAGGATTTTTCATATTTAAAAATATACTTATTACTTCTATACTGTTACTTCTATACTATTATTCAAGGCTTCTATATAGCCTTGCTATACTTCCCTTGAGTATTTCAGTTCTGCAGAAACAGCTTGTTAAGTAATTCCTGGAACGATCTGTTAGTAGAAGTAAGTTACAGTAAAAAAAAAAAAATTGTTTATAAAAAATCTTATTTATTTATTTTAGAATGAAATTCTTTAAGGACAAAGCATCAAGATTTGTACGTAAGAGAAGTTATATTCTAGCATGTCATGGATGAACGCTGCACATCATTAACAATCTGAAGTCAGTTACAATTTATAATCATTATTGCTGCAATTCTAAATTACAGTCCTTACCTACAAAACCCAACCTGAATACAATTTCTTTTTGATGTAGAGAATTGTAACTTAGACAAGTAGATCATCTCAGTGGATTCATATCTGAGTGGCCATAGGCAACATTTTCAAAAGCATACAGGTGCTTTAGGAGGTTCAGGTTGTTAATTTTTATCAGGATTAGACTCCTAAATCATACAGATGTGTTTATGTAAAGTAGCTTTACCATTCAAGACAAGCATCCTAGCATATATTTTTGGTTTATTTATTTTTACATTTTATTTGAATTTATTTAAATAGCAATCCATGGGGCAGGGAAGTGGAGCTTAGATACTAGAAAAAATAGTCAGGGATTTCTTAGCAGTCTCAAAACAGTAGTATATGTTGAGTCAATTGAGGTGAGTCAAGCATATTTTGCTACAGCGTAATAATCCAACCTCAACAGGTCTTCCATGGAGGCAGAGGTTGGACGAACAAACCCTAACATGTTGTTTTATATAGAAATCTGATTTATATCTGGAATTGTACTAACCTACACATTTTACTAATGACTAGTGAGAGTTCCTCCAATAAATTATCTTTTGACCTCTCCTCTCTGCAGTAAATCTTTTATAAGTAGGATTAGTAAAAATTAATTTAAGGATATCACAGGAGTTTACATTTAATATTGTCAGTATGGATGAGCAAGCCTGTTTAAAAACACAGAATTCCTTGACTACACCACAACATTTTGGAGTAACTAGTTATAACAGAAGTATACTTTACATATTTTTAAACTACCAGCTCTACTGGATCAATTAAATTCTTTTTGGATCGCCTAATCTATAAACCTCAGTTAACATATTTAAAGCTGTTTGCCTGAACTGAATGATAGAAGAATGTCAAAGCCAGCCCTCCTGTAGCATTTAACCCTGTGGGAGAGAACACAGCGTGTCCACTGTAGTGCAGAAGGGTGTTCGATAGGCTTTCATAAGAGTGAGAGAAGGGTATCCCTGAACTCTGCTGTGAAAGTGTTATGAAAAAAGTGTCAACTTGTGTGTGAAAGACTGAAGATAAGAGTACGTGACAAATGAGTTCTCCAGGTAATGCGTAGCTTTGTAGCAAGAGAAATATAATCAAAATTAAAATAGGCATGCAAATCTATGTTTATTTAGGTCTGTTTTATTTGCCAAAAAATACCCTAAAGTTACTATTGAAAAAAACAACCAACTAACCAACCCACAAAATAAGAAACATATTCTAATGAAATAACAGTAATGCAGAACAGATCTTTCTTGCATTTAAGCAGAGACATCAAGATTACTCAGTTTCTTTTTCTTCAATGGAATAGAACAGACAGTGAATCAAACTGGATGCCTAACACAGGACTTATCCAAGCAGGTGTATTCTAAAATTTTTGTCTATAGCAATCAATTATTTTAACAGAATAAGGCAGGTAAAATGGGGTAGGATAGGACAGAATAAAAAAAAAAAAAACCAACATATACTCTTTTTACCTCCAGTACATAGTTGGCCTCAGAAATTTATTTTGCAGATGTTACTCAGTTCATTCTGCTAGATCCCAGAGGCTATCACAGCCTCCTGTGCTCTTGCATAGCTCTTCCTGATATATTTTTCCATAACCACAGTTGCCAAGTACACACAGTAGCACCTGGGAATAAATGCAGGTCACTACCCATGGATAAAAACAGAAGACAATTCAGCAAAACCCTGAATATCATAAGATTTTCAACTTTTATCTTTCCTTCTGTTGGTTCTTGAATTCAGTTATGAATGTTCTGATTTCAAAGGAGTTTTTCCTTCATTGGTTTTACATTGGAAAGAGACATTAAACAACATTAAACTATTAAAAATAATTTAGAATACATTTCCAGTCCAATCCTGAAATACAGTTTTAAAATAAATTTGAAATGTTAGTCTTTAATTCCAGACCTGACTAACAAGTTGGCACCGATCCGCTGTGTGTTCTGAACTTAGGGTGATTCCTCAGGAGTTATGAGAGATCCTCACCAGAACTGAAGGTAAGCATAAGAACTGCAAGACTTTAAGAGGATAAATGTGTTCTTTACCGTACAAACACAACATAATCTTTCTAATGCCCCCTTCCTTCGTATTTGTTATGAAATTTCTTTCAGTTATTACAAAGAATGTCCTTCACTATAAGATCCAATATTGATTTCTTTTGAACTTATTTTAAACTTGTATTTTAAACTGAAATAAAAATAATTAACCACCAAAATGGAACAGTTAAAAGTAATTATAGACTTATTTTATTGCATGCTGTCATTTCTGTATTTATGCACAAGGAGAGACCAGAAAAAATAGATGTATCAAAATATTTTCATGTGTTATTTAAATATAGATGAATATTTTATTTTACCATATTCTGTGAAGATTGATTAGGTTTATCTTAAACTACTAGCTGTAAATTCTTCCATCTGTTAATCCTTTATACTAGCATACTGAAGCCCTGCAAATAAGATATTTAAATATTTAAATTTTAACACTTTTGTTATGTGACTGAATCATATCCTGATGTTTCCTTTAGTTAAAAATATTTGCATGCCATCGCTAGCTTACTGCTAGCAAAAGTCTTCCTGCAGAAATTTAACAAGCAGTGTTTTAATTAAACGGAATCATTCACATTAAAATAAACTGTATGTGAAAGGTTAATTAAATCACAACTACTTAAAGTTATGTACCCCACTTCCCAAATCTACACTGAGTGTATAAGCTAATTAAAACTACAAAGTTAAGACTTTGTCCCAGCAGCTCATTTCTATACAGCTTAACATTTAAGCATGTCTAACGTAAAATATGTGTATGATTTAATGGTGCACTTAATGTAATGATGAAGTTAGGTTAATGTTAACCTTTCTGAAAACAAATGGAGTCCTGCATATGATTAAATGCTTTTCTGGAATTTGGAGGGATTATGGGCATAATCTTCCACTTCAGAGTCATTCAAAAAATTTTCATAACATGAAAGGAGTTTTTTCCCTAACTAATAAGAGAAGGAATAGGGCTGGCAGACCTTGTACTATGGTACAATAATATTTTGGCTAGTTATGTTTTCACTCCATAACATCAATTATCAAGAAAGATATAATTTTACCTTTAATAAAACCCTAAAGCCTAACTGCTGTAAAAGCTAACTAGATATACAATGAACTTAAGATTGTAGAGCATTTTTTAAAATCCTATGATAAGTTTGCTAAAAAAACTAGACAGGTTTACGCTGCTAAATAAAACTCGGCAGGATTTATTTGTTTGTTTTCTCAATGAATAAATGATTCCATGAAAGAGGGAATTCTGGAGCAGCCCAAAATCTTCATGAATTCATGTTAAATTTATAAAATTAGATTGGCTTAAAAATAAATGAGAAATAAAAAAGTAATGGAAGTGAATAAAGACTTGCTGGCTATTCTAGAGTTTGCTAGCACCAAAATATCTGAGGGGAAAAAAACCTAACCAACCTACCAAACAAACAAACAAACAAACAAAACCCCCTCACAAAACAAACAAACAAAAAAGACCAGTACTTGGAAAGGAAGTTTGGAAATTTCAGAAATTGTGTTCAAATTACCAAAGACAGGAAAGGAAGCCAATTGTCCTACATCCTGGCAAAGAAGCAGGGTCACTTGAGTCAAAGGAAGGCATTGTTAGGCTTTGTGATGAAAGCTCATCTGCACACACACACACACAAAGGAGCACAGAGGGCACGGGGTAGCCCAAATGATACTGTGCTAGGATACTCCCAGGCCCATCAGAGGGCAAGGGCATAATGGCAGGCAGAAATCCAAATTAAGGACTCTGGAGAAGCAAACACCTTGTCTGGGCCCCTCCCAGGGCTGCCCCAGGGGAGCCTCAAGCCCCCATGACCAGGCATGAAACCCATCACCATGAGTCATCAAGAGCAGCTCTCCAGATCACCTTTGGCACTAAGCAGGATTTGGAGCCTGGGGATGGGACACATGATGGGATGCAGGGGAGGAGTGTTTTGAGATTGCCCAGGATTTATTACGGGACATTTAGGGGAGGAACCAAAGGTGGGAAAAGGGAGGGATTTAGGAGATTTGGGGAGGAGCAAGTATGGGAAATAGAAAGGTAAAGGCATAAAAAGGGTGTAAAAAGCCACATGTAAATAGTTGGCTGGTCAGTATGCTTCTCTGGCTATGCCGTGTGCTTGCCCTCTTACTAAATTCCTCTCTAACCGTTTCCTGGGTGAGGCCTCTCTGTTCAGTGTGCCTGTGTCTATATGGGGGTCTGAGTGCAGCAATGGAGCCAGACCATGGGTCAGAGGGCTCGTGTGTCCATGGTGCAGCGAATGGAGCAAGTGCGAGTGCAGGTGTGATCACCAGCACAGATGGAGCCAGTGAGTAGGTCAAGTGACCTTGGGAGTCAGGGGGATGAGTGAGTCCATAAGGGTGTGAGAGTGTCTGTATATTGCTAAAGGTGAGAGCGTAGGGACATCGACTACGGGGACCGGGGGAGTTTGGACCACCTTTGTGTGTGTGCACATGCACTTGCACAGATGAGGTGCCAGCAACAAGTCTGGGACATCCACATGACAGACTGAGTGTCTGAGTCCAGCTGTTGATCTGCCTTGTACATAGATATATGTACTCCCGCTAATGGATCTCCATCCTGCTCAGCCAGGGAGGAGAAAAGGATGAGGCCATTGGTGCTGTCTGTGTTTCTGTGAGTGATCTGAGTGTCCGTCTGTGATCTGCGTGGCCAATCATGTATATATGTGGTGTATATGTGTGCTCTGTGTGCATGCGCCTGCTGGGAATACATCTTCAGCCTTGCTACTGCTTGGACCTCGGAACATGGAGCTGCAGCAGCCTCACCTCTTTTGGGCTGATGGATCCCACATGATATATTTTCCCCAACAGATATTCTCATTGTTTATATTTACATATATTCCCAAACAAAAAGTTTTATTTGGTTCAACTTGATATTCAGGTGAGGACTGGGTAGAAGAAGATTTTTCTGGGGGAAAGAAAAAAGGTCAGTCAAACACATTTTTGGCTCTTCTGTCTAAGCAAATCAATGAGTGTTGTGATCTCACTCCTCATGTCTAGGACTCTTTTAAAACCATAGATCTGAGGTCTAAGGCAAGTTCTGGAGACCCCACCTGTTGTTTGTAGTATTTCAGTCTTTTTCTTCTGTACAGAGACAAATCAATTTATAGAATATAATTTATCAACTGTGTGCAAAATCATCTTAGTTTACCAAATGAGGAAGTTGGCTGACTGGACCACTGAAGGCAAACATTGCAGGTAAGCACTACAGGTAAATCAATTCACTATGTAATCGCTTATCACTGGCTTTACCCCCAGACAGCTGCAAGTCCACAGCCTACTCCAGTCAAAATAATATTAGGGTAAGGGAGGGAAAGGGCTTTTCTTTAGCAGTTCAAATGGCTTACCAATGGAATTCAGATTTGTTCCCAAATTAACACAGCCCATCATGAGATTATTTCTCCATCACCAAATTTAAATATTTTCAACAAATTCTTGTCATCAAGAAATTGCATTTTGTTGGGATTTTTTTTTTTGTAGGTGTTGTCTTACCAAAATGTTGAACCTAGTTTACCTAGTAAATCGCATAATACTCTCCTGTGAATTCTTATTTAGGAGTCTAACACTGAAATTACAGCTGAATGTGCTTTTCCATTATAAGTCCACGTTTTGAAGCACACATAATTTTACAGAGAAATTATTTATAGAGAAAAATTTTAACAGAGAAAATTTGTTTTGCGAGAAAGAAAGGCAAAAGGCCTTTTCTTTTTTCTTTTTTTTTTGTGTCTAGAATATGACAAAATTTTGTTTTGTCATATTTGATCTGCATCAGCATGAAATGCATCATGTTCCCCATGGCTTTTGGATTCCCAGGGTAAAGCACTGCTTCTTTTATGGAGCAAAGCTTAACCCTGCTTCTGCTTAGTCAAGACATTGATGTGCATATTTAACCATCCAGGTGGGTATCGAAACTTCAAGTGTCCTTTTATGAGAATTGTTTCAAGTTCTGAGGAGGTTTGAATGTCTCCACATGTTGTGAAGTGTTTCCTTTTTTAGCTGTGTATTTTACCTCTGGGCTGCCATGTATGGAGGAGATGGCAGTGTGACTAAATGTGGGTGTAATAGGACATCTATGCTAACTGCTGATAGTGATATTTCCACACTTAGCCTAATGATCAAAGAAGACTACAAAGAGATTTAAACCAATATGAAGTTCTTTCAGTCTGCAAATTAATAACCGAGGCTAGTCTCTCAAGTTATCTCGCTGAAGTCTTTACTAAAGATGCAAAGAAAACACATAGTTAAAGGCAGCAACTGTATCCTTCAAGAAATTATGAATTTAAAGCCTAAAATTAATATGAAACCTATGAACACAGAGATGGGAAGGTAAGCAAGGTGCTGTGAAAACACCACCAAACTTGGAAAAGTGTTGAAATTGAGGATGAAGCAGCTTGGATTTCCAGACTGAAAGTTTATGAGATACATTCACTGTCAAAACAAAATCAGGAGGGCATAATGACTTTGCATTTCAGATCAGTGAGATCGTATTTTAAAAGGTCCCAGCTATATTTCACAATCTGACCTCCTTTGTTCACTTTGCTTCTGACGATATGGACAAGTGCTCTGTGTCTGATGTTGCTGCATATACTACTTTGTGCCTATACCTTTGTGCCTATTTAGTCTGCAGTGAAATGCATTTCTCCTTGGTGAAGGGATTGTGCCATCTGCAATCCTTCAACGGCCATAATCCCTTATGCAACTGCTTTGCAAAATAGTGGCAAAGATGATTTTACATAGCAGATTTACATAGCAGATTTTACTAGAGGACAGAGAATTGTATATTCCTGCAGCTCTGAGATGATTATCGTTACAAAGACAACTGCTTTCAAAACTCTTAGAAATAAGAATTTGTAAAAAGACAAAATAACATGTCTTATCCTTCTCACCCTGTCTACAGTATGTACTGTATAGGCAAATAGCACATCTGGCAGCTGACAAATATATTTTTTCTCTCTTTAATTATATATATTTCCATGAACAGGAAATGTCTGATTGCAGCATATGCTTCTAATGACGTGAATTTTAAACGAAGTGTTTAATACTTTGTCATCAGAAAAGCTTGCATGACTGATTTGGGATGGGTAACACTCCCAAAATACAAGGCCTGTTGAAATTTCAACTTACATAGCTAAATTTGTTGGCTATGCACAGCTGGATTTGCAAATCTTGGAGAAATTCCCTGTTTTATATTAATTTATTTTTAACTCTTTCATCTGCATTTAGAGTCTAGTAAAAAAAGGCAGATTTTTTTTCGCAAGTCTCTTGGTCAACAAAAATAAAATATTAAAGTTTGTTATCTAGTGCATTTTACATTTTAAGCTGGATATTCAAACCTCATTGTCTCATTTATTTAGCAGTACTTGAATTATAGATACATACTAGATAATCTTGACTTCATAAAACCTAATTGATCACATAATACAAAAATTAATAAACCAGAGTGTATTTATTCACTTATTCTGAATTCTTGAAAAAAATTTTATTAAAACATTGGTTATCTAATATGTTTAGACAGTTTCTGGTACTCAAGATGAATGATTTAGAAATATCTCATCTCTCCCGCTGTATTGTGTGGCATAGGTATATTCTTACATGATGGAAAATTTTAAATACATGAACATGAGGAAAGTTGAGTGAGGATCAAACTACGTCAGTTGTGCAGAAACGCTTAATGTGCAGGTTTTTACTTTGTATTCAACAAAGATAACAAGGGGCAGGGAAGTAGTTCCTATTTTTCTGCTGAGGGATAAGTCACTTCCAATTAAATCACCATCACTTTTAAGACCTTGTCCTAGTTTCGGCTGGGATAGGGTTAAATTTCTTCCTAGTGCTGTGTTTTGGATTTAGTACGAGAAGAATGTTGATAACACACTGATGTTTTCAGTTGTTGCCAAGTGCCCTCCTAGTCCAAGGACAGCTCCTATGCCTACTGACTGAGCTAGGTACACAAGATGGGAGGGAACATAATCAGGACAGCCAGCCCAGCTGGCTAATGGGGTATTCCATACCATGTGATGTCATGCTCAGTATATGAAGGGTAGGCGTGATCCAGGAAGTACCGATCGCTACTTGGTTATCGGTCAGCGCGGGTGGTGAGCAATTGCATTGTGCATCACTCATTTTGTATATTCTATCATTATTATTATTATTGTTTTCCCTCTTCTGTTCTATTAAACTGTCTTTATGTCAACCCACGAGTTTTTCTCACTCTTACCCTTCCAATTCTCTCCCCGTCCCACTGGGGGGGGGCGGGGGGAGTGAGTGAGCGGCTGCGTGGTATTTGGCTGCCTGCCAGGTTAAACCACGACAGACCTTCTTCATGTGATTTGTTCTACTGAAGTCTATATAAAAGCATTTTATTAATAACAATGAAAATAGAGGCAATCTTTTCTGAAATGTAAAAATCTAAAGTGAAAGGTCCTTAATCTGTGTTAGTCACTTCAAGTCACTGAACTCTGACTAGTAGATGAACCCTGGGATCCTTGGGTAAATTCCCTGCTGATGTCAATGTTACTGATGTCAATTATTACAAGCTTTCCAGTAGCAGGGAATATTTTACTACAAGAGAATCGACCTTTGCTTGAAAAATCAAGACCATCATATTTGTCTCTAGATTTTTAACACATCAAGGACTGAGCAATATAATTATTATTTATAATGTTGATGCAATGATAGTAATAACTTTCAAGGTCTGGTTATGTGCCATAAAGTGTTACTTATTTCTAAAATTGTAATTTTCTTTTCAAATACTAGAAGACATCCCAGTTCTGACTGATGTTCCAGTATTATGACAAATGCCAACTTCAGTGGAAGATCTTATTTCTAACCCACTTCAGAATCAGGGACATTAAAGACATTAGATCCACCAGCTGAGCTATTAATATGATCAGATGATACAATCAAATTAGGGCATTAGCTGGAGATGGCCTTGCCCTCACTTTATTTTTTGTATGGAGCAAAGCAACTTCAGTGTTGAAGTTGTCCCAGGAAACAAGTCCTTATTGTATAAGATGAACAGGTACATATTCCTTTGACCTGTTACTGTAATATACCTGTATCTATGTATACCATGCCCTATTCTAGGACTATTCAGCCACCAGGCACTTCTACTTCTTCACAGTTTTCAAGATAATTCACCATGATTTTCTCTCTTCTCCATTTTGGTCATCTGGATTTTAGTATTCTTGGCAGTCTTTCCCAATATATTATTCACTGTCTGCAGGTGATCCACTTTTGAAAAATAACTTATGAATCCTGCCTGCTCTAATAGCTCATTAAAATCCATGTCTCCCTGCGGCACTTGGACAGCAGCATTTTTGTGAAAATCTTGTGTTACACTGAGGAGGAGACTTGAAACAATTTATCTTCCTTTCTCTTTGACTAATATTAAAGGTATTGAAGAAGGGATGACGAAGGGTAATTGGGAGAGGGAAGAGGAAAAGAAAATAAAAAGACAGGGACTATCTTTTATATAGTCCCATATACTAAGGCCATATATAGCGTAACCCCATATCCTGGCTGGACAATCAGTAGTAGACACCCACCACAATATCTCCTTCATTTTCCCTCCCCCTAATCCTCACCCAGAGGCTCTCAACTACCTCATCACTAATTGTAAGGGCTGTACAATCAAACCTCTCCCTTACGTATAGTGCAATACCTCCACCTCGCCTGCCCTGCCTATCCTCCTGAACAGCCTGTAGCCCTCCATCCCAGCACTCCAATCGTGGGACTCATTCCACTAACGATATCATAGCTCTGGGAACCGATCAACGCTTCCAGTTCATCCTGTTTGTTTCTCATACTGTGTGTGCTGGTGTACAAGCATTTCAGATACACTCCTGAGATTTCTGTGCTCCCAGGAGCAGTGTAAATGTTCCCACTAGGATTGCCACTTTCTGGTGATGCCATGACAATCCTTGGCTTACCTACTGCAATCCTGCTGGTATCCCCTTCCCCCTATCGATTCTAGTTTAAAGCTCTCTTGATCAGCCCTGCCAGCTTACACCCAAAGACACATTTTCCCCATCAGGACAGGTGGATCCCATCAGACCCCAACATACCTTGTCTCTCAAAGGCTCTTCCATAGTTTAAAAACCCAAAGTTTTGGCACAGGCGCTAATCCTGGAGCCAGATATTGATATCCTGGGCTCACCTGTTTCTTCCAAAGTCTCCCTGGGAGAATTAAAGAAAACACTATCTGTGCTCCTGAATTTTTTATCATTCTTTCCAGGACTCTGAAGTCTTTTTTGATTGACCTCAGGCTTTTTGTTGCGACATCATTTGTACACGTGAAAAAGCTTGCTTTCTGAAGAAAAAGACAAAATCATTTCCCATATCACTTCTCTATATCATAAGTTATTTCATAGATCTCTGTTGTATTTTCCAAGTTAGAAAATTCTTATTTGGCCTTACATGCATGTGATTATTCAGCTTGATAGTTAGGGAATTCAACAGTCAGTTTTCTGTCCCTTTCTTAATATTTAATTCTTTCCATAATTTGGTAAATTAAGCCAGGAAAGACAAGAGTTGATCATCCTGTGCTTCTTATTCAAAAAGATTGAACAACAGGATACGAAATAGCCTGTGCGACAATTAGGCCTTGTGTCCTAATTGCTGGATTATTTGTGTGTTCAAGGAAGTTTTATAACAATATTTATCAAAATTTCATTCCAGACTTTCTCAATCAACATTTTATGAAACATAATATTTCTATTGAAAATACAATTTAAACAGAAATAAAATATAAAATAAAAAATGTTTTACTAAAACTTGCTCCTGAGCGAGCACTAACAATTTTGATGAATGGTTAAGAAGAAATTTTCTCCCATTTCATTTAATTCCCACTACTTTCTTATTGGAATTATAATTTGATTTTTAGGTTGGTTACTTTGCTGCTCAAGAATGTAAAAGAGCAGGAAAATAATTTAAGGTCAACCTGTGCTCACGCTAGCTCTATAGCTTGTGCCCGGAGCATATGGCTAGGAGTTTGATCTCTGTACACTAATCCAAAATCTTGTAGGAGTTAATGAAATCTGATAGCTACATATTATTTTAATGTTTTAGTGGGTGTGACATGCAATTCATATAATTGATATTTGTATGAAATAAGTCCTGTCATGGATAGTCCGAATGATTTACCTTTGACAAATGTCCCAGTTACATGTTCTCAATTTGTCTTCTGTACTGAAGAAAATTTTGTTCTTTGAAGCAGTATGTTTTGACTAGAGACACAGGACTGTGGTAGTCTGACTCTAGTCATCACCTTCAAAATAGCAATATTGCCACTCTACTGTTCTTCCCTGGTCTGAAGTATTTATTAATGTGATAGCAAACTGGTGGATTCTCTTTTTATGAAGAGAGAAATCCAGTTGCCTAATGGATGAATAAAAAGCTTTAAGTATTTGTAATGATTTTTTGGAATACAGTGTTTGAAATTCCATGATGGTACATCTATTACAATTTAATCACCTGGTGGAAACTTTGACATATTTGGATCAAATATAAATACATAAATAGGTAAAAAGCTCTTTGTTTTGGAATGGTATTACGTCAGCAGTCTTAACCATGCTGTGAGTCTTATCTGTCTGGCAGAGCAGTGTTACATTTAACAGTATTAGTAATTCTGATTTATTAGGACCATAGAATCATTAAGGTTGGAAAAGACCTCTAAGATCATCAAGTCCAACCATCAACCCAACACCACCATGCCCACTAAACCATGTCCCTAAGCGCCACATCTACACGTCTCTTAAATACTTACAGGGATGGTGACTCAACCACTTCCCTGGGAAGCCTGTTCCAAGGCCTGACCACTCTTTCAGTAAAGAAATTTCTCCTAATGTCCAATCTAAACCTCCCTTGGCGCAATGATTTCCTTTCGTCCTATCGCTAGTTACTTGGGAGAAGAGACCAACACCCACCTCGCTACAACCTCCTTTCAGGTAGTTGTAGAGCGCGATGAGGTCTCCCCTCAGCCGCCTCTTCTCCAGGCTAAACAACCCCAGTTTCCTCAGCTGCTCCTCAGAAGACTTGTGCTCCAGACCCTTCACCAGCTTCATTGCCCTTCTCTGGACACACTCCAGCACCTCCATGTCCTTCTTGTAGTGAGGGGCCCAAAACTGAACACAGGATTCGAGGTGCGGCCTCACCAATGCCGAGTACAGGGGCACAATCACCTCCCTGTTCCTGCGGGCCACACTGTTTCTGATGCAGGCCAGGATGCCATCGGCCTTCTTGGCCACCTGGGCACACTGCCTGCTCACGTTCAGCCAGCTGTCAACCAGCACCCCCAGGTCCTTTTCCTCTGGGCAGTTTCCCAGCCACTCTTCCCCAAGCCTGTAGCGTTGCCTGGGGTTGTTGTGGCCAAAGTGCAGGACCCGGCACTTGGCCTTGTTGAACTTCATACAGTTGGCCTCAGCCCATCGATCCAGTCTGTCCAGGTCCCTCTGCAGAACCTTCCTACCCTCGAGCAGATCAACACTCCCGCCCAACTTGGTGTCATCTGCAAACTTACTGAGGGAGCAATCAATGCTCTCATCCAGATCATCGATAAAGATATTGAACAGGACCGGCCCCAAAATTGAGCCCTGGGGAACACTGCTTGTGACCAGCTGCCAACTGGATTTAACTCCGTTGACCACAACTCTCTGGGCTCGGCCGTCCAGCCAGTTTTTTACCCAGCGAAGAGTACACCTCTCTAAGCCGTGAGCCGCCACCAATAACATACCAGACCAATAACATTCCAGAAGAGATGTGCATCTTCAACCCTGCCAATATATTTCACAATGATTCCAAAGTGGCAAATATTCCCTGAGGCTTTCCATTTGTTTGTTAAGACACCTAAATTCTGATGTCTGTATAACACGTTAACCTGTATGCTACATATCTGAACTCCCACTGTAGTCCATAGAGATCAGTACTGAGACTCAGTATTGTCACTAAATGCAGAGTCTGCAGGCAATGGAAGCTGGGGGCTGACTTAGCTCAGTTGAAAGCCGAACCTAAAGCTCACTCTGAAATACAACTTGGTCCTGTTACCTAAACATAAACATCTAGTGACATCCTGGGGTCATCTATGGTCTGAGGCATAGGTTCATACATAGTTCTGTGGCATACCTGCCAGCTCCATGAAGATGTCTTGGATATCCGTTGGTACTGTACACATATTGAGACAATTAAATTGTGCTTCAGATGGCTGCTTAGCCAAAGCAGTCTCTAGACTCTATTAACTATGTTGATCAGGATGTCAATTCAGTTGCCTAAATAGTGATTGTACTGAGAAATTAAATATCAAGCACACATGTGTATGTATGTGTACACCTATAAGTATGGTTTTAATTTATGTGTCTGTATTTTGAAACAAATCCTTCCACATTCATTTGGGGAGGAGTAGCTGATTCTTTCCTAGATTTTGTTCTCTGACTTGAGGCGTATTAGTCTCTGACTGCTGGCACACAGTGTTTGGGAAGTGAAAAGCTGGAGAAATAGAGTTTGCAGTGCCATCGTATGGGCCCTACTGGATATAAGAAGCTCAGAGTTAGTTGTTGACATTCAGCCTGAGAACTGAGTAAGATGGAAATGCCATGAATGACTACGAGCCTTGTCTTCCCTCAGAAGAACAGAGGTTGAAATAGCTGAAGCCTGAAGATCATTTGTTGGACTGTGGTGTCATAAGTAGAGTTTATGGTGTAACAGGCATTTAAGAACAAACAACAATATTCTGTCTGCCCTAAGAAGTAGCAGAAAGGTAAGTCAGGAAGCGTCATCAGAGAAAAAGCAATGAGAGCCTTCAGACTTAGCTGCACTCTGGCACATTTGTCCAGTGAGCAATGTGGTGGAAGACCCTATGGCCTTTAGCACAAATTAACTGTTTGCTGTTTATGTTAGTACAACAGTTGGTTCATATCTGTATGCTTACCAGTATATGTCTACAATAACTCTTATTTCAGGTCTCGGGTTTTGTTTGTTTGTTTTATGATACATGAACAGTCCTTCAGCACACCCAGATCTTAGGTACACCTTTGCCGGGCACAATGTCCAGCTTACCTGCAAGCGTGAATCAGATCTTGAAAAGAAGCTATCATTTTGAGGCAGAACTAAAAAATATTTTATCTAAGACTGTCTAAATGTAGCACATACAATTGAATATTTTCCAGCTTAGGTTATTTGCTTTATCTTTTGGAATTTGCTTGCATTAAGCAAAGCCAATGTACTTTTAATGACAAGGTTTGTTTTAAAATTGAACAGTAGCTGTCATTTTGAATGATCTAAATATGAACTAAAATAAAGCAAACTTACTTTTGGACATAACCATATGATAAATGTCAAACAATAGCAGTTTAACAGTTTATGTCAACAGATTGTCCAATGCTAGGTAGAAAATATTCTTTTAAACTTCATTGTAGGCAATTTAAGTACCACATTCTGGTCAAAAATTGTATGCAACATTTCTGTCTTGTAATGGTGATTTTGGCTAACTTCTAACCAAAGCTTAGTAGAAATGCTGTGTAAACACAAGAGCTTTTAAATCTGCTTTAACTGAGGATGTTGTATAGCCCGCAGGGAAAGTGTTGTTGGTTTTGTTTGTTTGGTTTTTTAATATGCATAGGTGTGCATGGGAACTCTTGGAGAAAAGTGGGATGCTGGGGAAGGACCAAGAACTTGCTCAGACCTGTCTCATTTTCTGCTTGTGATGATGAAGCCCCAAGCACCAAGTGGAAACAAACTGAAATTTCATGGACCAATGAACATTTGTTTCTCTAAGCTCTAGGAGAACTGAACTAAATATGTTTACACTGCTAAAGATAAAAAGGCAACGAATCACTTGCACTTTTGACTGTTCATGTTGCTGAACTGTTAGCTGTGTCTCAGACCACTTCTGCTTGCACTCTTGGTGATGAAACATGAACATTGCTCAGGAGATTTTCAGTATGAATCACTCCCAAAGAGCAGACAGCACCACCCTGGGCCAGGTTTGGCTCCCTCCAGCTCAGACAGCAAAGTTTACACATCCAAATGCTCCACCTGTTTCCCTGCCATTCCACAGAGCACACTACAAGCACTATAATTTCACACTATAAAAACTGCAATATAGAGTTTGCATTGTTTCAAATAATTTGAGCAGAGGAAAACATGTCTAAACCACTTAAATTATATATGGAGGTCACAGAGAAGACCCCAGAAAAATTTCTATGTTGTGGATGCAACCAGTTCACTAAAAAGGTAACCAGACCTAATCAGTGGGGCTGTAAGCTAGTCCATGCCATTTGGTCTAGGGCCAAGGTCACCCCATACTCCTCCCCTGTTTAGCACACAAGTTTTACTACTAAATTTATGCTTATGTTTTATGTGCTTGCTCATACAAATTTTAATCAAGTTGTTAGTCACAATAGCCTTTTTTCAGTATCCAATTTAATTAAAAGAAATGTTCAGAGAAGTTAGCAAAAGGGAATCCCTTGTCACTGAGTTATTTTTTGTGCATATGGGGAAAATTGTATTTCCAACTGCATCAACAAGACAGCTTTCTTCTTGAGGTTTATCGTACAGAGCAGGGATGTCTTTACTGCAGTGAACAATTTGGAGCCACTATATTTGCATATGTTGATAACTTTTTCCTACCCTGATATAATTTTCAATGTTGATATGATATTTTCTATCATCCCACCTGCTGGAGTCAAACTTTCATGTTGGAAAGTCAACGGTTTGTTAAATAATTTACTTATGTGAGGAACTATAAAATGAAAAAAAAAAATTGTAGCAGTTTATTTATGTTTATTACTCATTTTAATAGAAATGAATTGTTTAAGCTAACACAAAGGAAGTATAAAATAGTCCTGATAGTAAACAATTTAAAGCTAGAGTGGCTATTCACATATCAATGCATATCTGCTAATATTCTCACTCAGAGGATGGGATTTATCTCACCATCTGGCTATCCAAAATTTGGTTTAATTTAAGTTAGTAGTTTAGTCTCTTTTTACAGACAAGAGAGAAAATAGGCAATTCCAGAGGATGAGTCATTCCGTCCCAGGATAACAAATATATATATATATCTCTCTTTTGGAAGTGCCTAGAGGTTCTCTCCATTAACTTGACATGGAAAATAAACCAATTGAGACTCTTTCTTTGCCTAATGTTTAGACAGAAGAGGTTGACTGAGATTACCATGTCCTTTAAACTATAAATGCTTCCTTTCTCACTTTTAATTTTTCTTTTTCTTCTTAAACAAAGGAACCTTCCTCATTCCCAGACAAATTGATAACATTGACTACTATTCGCTTCAGTCCATAATGAGAGACTAGCAAAATTTGTAAAAATTTAACAGTAAAATAACTACCCGTTTTTGTACTGAAAAATCAAAATGTGAAAAAGATACACCCATATCAACCCATGTATTGCAGTCCAGACATGGAAATCACCAAGACGATCCACTTATTTAAAGAATAAAAACTCCAGAATGACAGCCAAATTAAAGATAAACTGCTTATTGAGCATAGGTAGTCAGCTATGTTCAGAGGCAACAGACGTCTGGGCTGAAAAGACAGTTCTTCTTGGAAACGAAACTGATTTTAGAACATAGATTTCATAAAGACAGTAGTATTTGGCTTGGTTCTGGCTAAGACTGTCCAACTACTTGGTAGAACAATAATGTTTCCAAATAACCAGCATCAAGGTCTGCTGCAGCAGCCGCTGGAGCCTGCAGTGGCTGGTTCCCTCCATTCACACCATAGGCACTGCCAGCCACCCCTTGCCACAGTTTGGCAATTGCCGTGGGCACCAGGGCCAGCTGCTCCTCTCCACTGGTGCAGTGGAACTGACAGGAAAAATAACCTTCACCTTTGAATAAAAAGGTCTGTGTAAATAACAGTCATTTTAATTATTTTTCTACTGAGTTACTGAGTCTATTGTTTTAGCTTCCAACAGAGTTCTTAAAATCAAAATAATTCATCTTGTTTAAAGCAATTCTTTTTAGCCACTGAACTTACTCTGCTCTGCAGCACCTTTTATGACCAAATTGCAGTCTGTTCTCCACAGAGTATGCACAGGGAGTAAAAAATGTGTTGGTTTGGCCGTTTTGGTTTGGTTTCTGGTTTTGTTTGGTTTGGTTTTTTTACTGGAGGTATAAAAGGTTTTGGTTTCAGCACAAAGCATGTAAAAAGGAAAATAAATACTCAAGTATTACTTGTTAAAATTGTACTAGAACAGTAGACTTTACAATGCACATTTTTCATGTCACTGCCTTATTTTTATTATCTATACCATGTTAATCAGAACAAAACAGTTCTTACTGATGAAAAAAATCTACATGTGACAATTACTACCTACTACAGCTTTTGCTTAAAATGAGTTGCAGTGGGTGGGGGAAAGACACGGCTTACTTTTTTTTTTTTTTAAAAATCCTTCTTGTCCTTAGCATTAGTCTATGGAAGTATTTGTCATATGTGGGTCATATTTTAAAAAGAAGGACAAAATATTATTAATATTTCATTGAAACACACTCATTTTCAGAGTAGAAGATAATTCCAGGTAGCCCTATGATTATTCATCCCATTTATACCATTTGCTTACATAGATCAGGGTGGTTTATTGGTAGCAGGTAACTGCTCATTCTGTGTGTTAAGAGCTGCACAGCCTGCTGCACCAGTATACTATAATGCCCTGTGCCACTGCCAAATCCCACAAATATAAATTTGATTTGGTCATCCGATGGAATTAATCTCCGCACCTTTATTTAAGATCTTGCATTTATGTCAAGTTAAGAGCCTGGCCCTCAGATTATGTGCAAAAAGAAATAATTTGTTTTTTTCTGTAATGGCTATACCATTTGCTTTTGACTATAACAATTTGCTTTAGAAACTATCCCTGAATTTTAACTGTTATAATACCATTGGATGCCTACAGACAAAATGTGACCTTCCACTAAAAACAGTTTTTATCCAACTTTTCAATGCAGTTCATAAAGTTAACTTAAAACTCTGAACACCACTTGAAATTGAGGAAATGTCAGCATTTGGAAGGTTTTGAGATAAGTGAGCTAAAACAAATCTCTTGTTAATGTTCATTTCCTTACATCCAGACCAATTTTTCTTGAACTTATACTATAAGATGCCAGAGGAGAAGGGAAGGGAAAGAATAGGAGAGGATACAGCTTTGGTAAATGCAGACTCTGATTTAGTAATATGAAGTACTAGGGAATAGATGGAGATTTGTTTTGTTTTGTTTTTTATTACTTAAATGTTATAAAGCACTAAATGAAATAACAACATACATTTTAAGATCCACCTCATGAGGTTTCATTGTGTATAAAGCACTTAATCAATATTTATTTAAAGTGTTATAATAAAATTGCCTTTAATCCAGTGACTTTATATTAGAATATTTTCACATTTTGACATCAGCTTTGACAATTTACATAAATTCAATCACAATTTCACTAAATTCAGCAGTGTAATATAACAGTTGTATAGTAACAATTTTTTAAAAGACAGAGGTTGTTTCATATTAAAGTGAGATGAAAAAAATAACATAAGTCTCTTCTCTAACAGTGATATGAATATATTTATATTCAGGAACACCCGTTGAATGATTAAGTTATAAAGTTCACTAATCTTCAGAAAGTTAAATACTTAAAACCATTATTCCAAATTATTTTTGCCCAAGATGATGAGAAAAAGTCAGTATCAGTACATTTCTCATCATCAGTACATGTCCTCATTAATATGAAACAAACTGCTATCAAAGATTTTCACATAAAACAACAGGAGAATAAGTGCAGAGAAACATATGGGTGAAGACAGAAGGAAGGAGAGAGAACGTACGCAAAAGTGAAGAGACAAAGCAAAGCTCAGCCCAGGTCTATGCAGCTGATAAAGGAAGGAGCCAGGCAGGTAAAGTATTCATATTGAAATACTTGCATACCCAGGCCTGACCATCAGCCTTCAGGCTGTATGGGGAAATACATATGTATGTTGATATCACTCTATTCCGGAGCGCAGACTTTGGCCTGCTCAGAACACTGGTGGAGAGAGTCTCTTGGGAGACAGTCCTGAATGGCAAAGGGGTCCAGGAAGGCTGGACGTTCTTCAAGAAGGAAGTCTTAAAGGCGCAGGAGCGGGCTGTCCCCATGTGCCGTAAGAAAAACAGGTGGGGAAGACGACCAGCCTGGCTGAACGGAGAGCTTTTGCTGGGACTCAGGAAAAAAAGGAGAGTTTATCACTTGTGGAAGAAGGGGCAGGCAACTCAAGAAGAATACAGGGGTCTCGTTAGGTCGTGCAGAGAGGAAATTAGAAAGGCAAAAGCCCAGCTAGAACTCAACCTGGCCACTGTCGTGAGAGACAACAAAAAATGTTTTTACAAGTATATTAATGACAAAAGGAGAACCAAGGAGAATCTCCATCCTTTATTGGATGTGGGGGGAAATGTTGCCACCAAGGATGAGGATAAGGCTGAGGTACTTAACACCTTCTTTGCCTCAGTCTTTAATAGTCAGAGCAGTTATCCTCAGGGTACTCAGCCCCCTGAGCTGGAAGACAGGGACGGCAAGCAGGATAAACTCCCCATAATCCAAGAGGAAGCAGTTAACGATCTGCTACGCCACCTGGATGTTCACAAGTCTATGGGGCTGGATGGGATCCACTCAAGGGTACTGAGGGAGCTGGTGGAGGAGCTTGCCAAGCCACTCTCCATCATTTACCAGCAGTCCTGATTAACGGGGGAGGTCCCGGACGACTGGAGGCTTGCCAACGTGACGCCCATCTACAAGAAGGGCCGGAAGGAGGAACCGGGGAACTACAGGCCGGTCAGCCTGACCTCGGTGCCGGGGAAGATTATGGAACGGTTTGTTTTGAGTGCGCTCACAAGCCATGTCCGGGACAACCAGGGGATCAGGCCCAGCCTGCACGGGTTCATGGAAGGCAGGTCCTGCTTGACCAACCTGATCTCCTTCTATGACCAGGTGACCCGCCTAGTGGATGAGGGAAAGGCTGTGGATGTGGTCTCCCTGGACTTCAGTAAAGCCTTTGACACTGTCTCCCACAGCATTCTCCTAGAGAAGCTGGCGGCTCACGGCTTAGACAGGTCCACTCTTCGCTGGGTAAAAAACTGGTTGGACGGCCGAGCCCAGAGAGTTGTGGTCAACGGAGTTAAATCCAGTTGGTGACCGGTCACGAGCGGTGTTGCCCAGGGCTCAGTTTTGGGGCTGGTCTTCTTCAATATCTTTATCAACGATCTGGATGAGGGGATTGAGTGCTCCCTCAGTAAGTTTGCAAATGACACCAAGTTGGGCGGGAGTGTTGATCTGCTCGAGGGTAGGAAGGCTCTGCAGAGGGACCTGGACAGGCTGGATCAATGGGCTGAGGCCAACTGTATGAGGTTCAACAAGGCCAAGTGCCGGGTCCTGCACTTCGGCCACAACAACCCCATGCAATGGTACAGGCTTGGGGAAGAGTGGCTGGAAAGCTGCCCAGAGGAAAAAGGCCTGGGGGTGCTGATTGACAGCCGGCTGAACATGAGCAGGCAGTGTGCCCAGGTGGCCAAGAAGGCCAACGGCATCCTGGCCTGTATCAGAAATAGTGTGGCCAGCAGGAGCAGGGAAGTGATTGTGCCCCTGTACTCGAAACTAGTGAGGCCGCACCTCGACTACTGTGTTCAGTTTTGGGCCCCTCACTACAAGAAGGACATGGAGGTGCTGGAGCGTGTCCAGAGAAGGGCAACGAAGCTGGTGAAGGGCCTGGAGCATAAGTCTTATGAGGAGCAGCTGAGGAAACTGGGGTTGTTTAGCCTGGAGAAGAGGCGGCTGAGGGGAGACCTCATCGCGCTCTACAACTACCTGAAAGGAGGTTGTAGCGAGGTGGGTGTTGGTCTCTTCTCCCAAGTAACTAGCGATAGGACGAGAGGAAATGGCCTCAAGTTGCGCCAAGGGAGGTTTAGATTGAACATTAGGAGAAATTTCTTTACTGAAAGAGTGGTCAGGCCTTGGAACAGGCTGCCCAGGGAAGTGGTTGAGTCACCATCCCTGGAAGTATTTGAAATACATGTAGATGAGGCGCTTAGGGACATGGTTTAGTGGGCATGGTGGTATTGGTTTGACGGTTGGACTCGATGACCTTTTCCAACGTTAATGATTCTATGATTCTATGATTTTGTTTTCTGTGGTCTTTTGCTGTGGTTCCACAGATTGGCACTTGCAAAAACAACAATTCGACAAAATGTTGTGGTTTAACTCTGCAGGCAGCCAAACACCACACAGCCGCTTGCTCACTCCCCTCCCCCCTCCCCCCACAGTGGGATAGGGGAGAGAGTTGGGGGAAAAAAAAAAAGTAAAATTCGTGCATTGAGATGACAGTTTAATAAAACAGAAAAGGAAGGGAAAATTAATAATAATAATAATAATAATAATAATAATAATAATAATAATAGAATATACAAAATAAGTGATGCACAATGCAATTGCTCACCACCTGCCAACCGATGCCCAGCCAGTCCCTGAGCAGCAATCACTGCTCCCCAGCCAACTCCCGCCAGTTTATACACTGAGCATGATGCCATATGTTATGGAATACCCTGTTGGCCAGTTTGGGTCAACTGTCCTGGCTATGTTCCCTCCCAGCTTCTTGTGCACCTGGCAGAGCATGGGAAGCTGAAAAGTCCTTGACTAGCGTAAACACTACTTAGCAACAACTAAAACATCAGTGTGTTATCAACATTCTTCTCATACTAAATCCAAAACACAGCACTATACCAACTACTAGGAAGAAAATTAACTCTATCCCAGCCGAGACCAGGATGCAAAAATATTCCAATCAGTTCCAATGGAAATCACCTGAAACCCTGTACAAAAACCCCTAAAAAATAAAAAATAAAAAATAGAACATTGACAACTTTTTGGTTTTTTCCTTGATTAATCTGATTCCTTTATATGCAGGGTGAGGAAAGATAACAAGGCCAGAGCTACTGCACAGGCAGGGTGCTATTACTGGAATAAAGAAAGGGAAAGCAGTTAGAAAGAGGAGAAAATGACTATGTCTCCCATTTCCCTGAAATGTGCTATCACTGCTGTACCTGTGAGATTTTTTTTCAGAAGTTGCAACACTTCCTCATCAATTCATTACTGATTGCACCTTTAGAATTCAACATTTCAAACCACAAAAAAGAGCTTTTTCATAGTTCATTTCTTCAATAGTCTTGTTAACAACGTTTTGTCACCGATTAACTCTTTTGAAATGTCATTATTCTCATCCAGACTGTGACCTTGAGGTTGGGAGAATCCAGGATACTATAGGAGGTGGGAGGAGCACAGCTCAGAGCAGAGCAGAAGAAAAAGCCATCATGTTTTAGTGCCTGCTTTAAAATTCACTGCAGTATTTACATCCCCCTATTAATGTAGTTTTGTTTTGAACATGACCTAAGTTTTTATTTAAAACATACAGTTGAATTTTGATCATATTCCAAGCTAAATTACATTAGTAGAGTACTGTAAATAATGCAATGTGTTTTAACAGAGGCACGAAAATATGACAGCTTTTGCTTCTGTCCCTCCCTTCCCATTACATCATTGGCTCTTCAGTAGTATCCACAAGCTGGAGTGAAACTGCAAGCTTCAGGATCTCTTCAACTTAAAGTTTAAAATAACATTCTGGCAAGTGAACAAGTGTTAATATGTCATTAAAATGTTAAAAACAACAAAGAGAGTAGAGAAGAGCAGCATGACAATGTGATACTGCCAGTCTTCATTAGGTTGAATCCTCAATAGATTTCAAGGGCTGAACTACAGGAGATGCACAAATTTAGCCATCTGCTTTGAATATCCCATTGCATGTTTTTATAAAATCAGTCGTTTAGCACAGTGTATATATTTTTGTAATTTTTAAACTTAAGGAGATACAAATGCACAAATCTGTTAGACTGAATTGGATTTCTGCAACAATAATTCTTAACTGTCTTCAAAATACCAACCTCATTGAGGGGAAGTGCATCTGCTTGTGTGACTTATAGGGCTATACAATGTAACTATGGGATATCTATATTTCTTATGTCTGAAGAAACAAATCAAATTACCGAAGTCATCTTAGATAAATACTAATAAACTCTCTATAATACATATTTCCACACTTTGGTCTCTATATGCCGTATTTTATATAAATTAATATAACCATAAATTGCAAATATTTGTTTTGTTTTAATTTTGGCGACATTGTACTTCTAGACCCTCCAACTAGAAATATCTGCAATGCAGCTGGGATACTTCCACAACTAGGATGATTCATGCAAGTTAATCTTAAGCCAAGTAGCTTGAACATTGTCACTGGGAAAAAATGTCCAATCCACACAGATCCAAGGATCAAAGTGGTTTACTGATTTATTATCAACATATAATTAATCAACAATCAGTGAACTATAAATTTAGGATCAACATCAGCAATGCAACAGATATACCACACTACCAGACAGCTGCAAAATGTTATACCCATAAATACTTATCACCATGTTCCAGTACTTAAAGGGTGACTACAAAAAAGGTGGAACCTCCCTTTTTACAAGGAGTCACGTGGAAAAGACGAGAGGTAGTGGATACAAGTTACTCCTGGGGAGATTCTGATTGGACACAAGACGGAAATTTTTCACAATAAAAACAATTAGCTAGTGGAATAATCTCCCCAGGGAAGTGGTGGATTCCCCAATATTGGACAATTTTAAGATTCAGCTGGACAGGGTGCTGGGCCATCTTGTCCAGACCGTGCTTTTGCCAGGAAAGGTTGGACCAGGTGATCCTTGAGGTCCCATCCAACCTGGTGTTCTATGATTCTATGATTTCTAAAAACCCTAGCATTACTAATCCCAAACAGGTAGTAACAGGTACTAATCAACCATAGGCCATGGGGGGGTGCAGGCCCCACCTTGTCTGGGGATGTGGGACCCCCTGCCTGCACACACCTGCTCTAGGAGACCTGAGTGCTCTGGCTGCCTGCCCAGGGGTGGGTGACAGCACCCGGGACGTGACCCCGCATCACCAAGGTGCAGGTCCTGGGGTGCCCCTGTGCTGGATGTGGGCGAGCCGAGGCAGCGGCTGGGGATGCCTGTGGGGGGGCCATGCTGCCAGGCCCAGGCAGAGCCCATGGTTCTTTGGGGCCACATCTGGCAGGGTCACACCAGTTGTCTTCTTCCCTGCTCCTGTCTTCTCCCACCCACTACAAATCCTTGTGTTTTGTTTGGTATTACTGAGTCCTCTGTTTCAAAAGTCTCTGTAGCTACTTAGATAATTTTGAATCCAGTTGATGGTCATCCTCCTCTTCAGCATTATCAATCTGGGGTGAAATGCCCTCTCAGGCAGTTTGGTGTCCCACCCAGCCGCACTGCTCTGCACATTCCTGTCCTGCTGAATGCTTTTTCCCTGGACGACCATGCAGAGGCCAGTGGTGGTGAAACCAACGCAGCATGAAGCTCAGCATGAAACCTGTCCAAGAAGCAGAATAAATGCTGGACTGAGCACCATATATAAGGCAGTGTGTCAGAAACATTTTCATGCCTGAGATTTTAATCTCCCAGACACTTGATTCAATTTACCTGAAATAATTTGGGTTGCAATTGCATATGAACCTTTAGGCACTACTGTAACACAGACAACTAATATTCGTATATGGAAGCAAAGCTCATGCAGGGAATTTACTGTGGGTGTAACAGATAATGCATGTGCATGCAATGAATGGGGTCAGGTGAAGATTTTGTTTTTAAAAAACATTTTGAGTGGTTGTTACTTTTTGTATCTTTTATAACTTAACTGTAGGCCTATCATACACTACTGACTTCATCACCAAGCTTACATTGCTTGCATATGCAAATAATGCCATACATACCTACCACTTTGTTAAAAATCACATGCTGTGCTGGTTTTGGCTGGCATAGAGTTAATTTTCTTCACAGTAGCTAATATGGGGCTATATTTTGGATTTTTGCTGGAAACAGTGTTCATAACACAGGGATGTTTTCGTTACTGCTGAGCAGTGCTTACACAGAGTCAAGGCCTTTTCTGCTTCTCACACCACCCCACCAGTGAGTAGGCTGGGGGTGCACAAGAAGCTGGGAGGGGACACAACTGGGACAGCTGACCCCAGCTGACCAAGGGGATATTCCATACCGTATGATGTCATGCTCAGCACATAAAGCTGGGGGAAGAAGAAGGAAGGAGGGACAATCAGAGTTATGGCATTTTGTCTTCCCAAGTGACAGTTATGCGTGACGGAGCCCTGCTTCCCTGGAGATGGCTGAACACCTGCCTGTCGATGGGAAGCAGTGAATGAATTCCTTGTTTTGCTTTGCTTGTGTGCACGGCTTTTGCTTTACCTATTAAACGGTCTTCATCTCAACCCACGAGTTTTCTCACTTTTACTCTTCCGATTCTCTTCCCCCTCCCACCGGGGGGAGTGAGCAAGCAGTTGTGTGGTGCTTAGTTGCTGGCTGGGGTTAAACCATGACATGCCCGACTTTATAAATCTGATATACATATGTATACTCCTCAAAAACAATAAATGTGCAAAGAAAGTATTAAAGTAACATAGGAAAAATAAAAAAGAAAATGTGGACTATAAAACCTAAGTTCTACTCATTTGTGTTCTCTTTAGTACCAAGAAATGAATCGTGTAAGAACACCTTACTGAACTTAAACCCAGCAGAATGTGCTAGAAAGCAGAGAACACAGACTGTTCCTACATCTGTTTAAAACCTTGACCAGTGAGAAAATTGAATTGCTTTCCCATTCCTATTGAAAAAATACTTTTAAATATATCAACACAATGAACTATTAGGGAAGTCTGGTGTGCTCAGGTTACACAGTAACTTTTATCTCCCTCTCCATCCATAAATAGAAAGTAGGACAAATTCAGCCTCCGTATAGGTCAGCGTGTGTTATTTCACACTGAACTTTCTTACAACAAAGTCTAATTTTGTACTCAGCCAGTATGTTATTGGTAGGCTATATGCTACAATCAGCATAGGAATGCTAGAAAAATATCTGCATACATTAAAAAATATACTTGAGTGATCATTTACAATTAGTAAAACACCCATTGTATATAAAACAGTGTCCTCTTACGCTTTAATACCTACAACACCAGTATTCTGCAACTGCAGAAGCAGGTAATAGTAACTGGAATAAATCTTTGGACAAAACCAACAAGCTCACACAGATGAAAAGTATTGCATATACCTACCTGACACATTGCTTCTGTTTATTGCCTGGAATTCACCTTTGTTTCATGGCCCACTTTCAAAGTAGATGAAAGATGTATTTTATTTATAGCTTATATTAAATGCTGGTAAAATACAATCCTTAGCTATTGTAGAGTTATTAGAATTGATGAGGTCATCCCATCATTAAATGTAGCTGCAAAACCAGGCCGCAAGGAGCAAGTCTGCTGTATGAATCTTAGCTATTATCATAGTTTCACACATAAGGTGTTTTACAAGTGTAATTGCTTAGATGCATGTCATATTCACTTATTTTCTCATAGAGTGATGAGGGTATAAGGCCTCATTTGCACATTTAAGCAAGGTAAAATAAAAAGTACACTGCTCCACTGTGTGATCATTTAAAAAACAGGTGTACATAAAGGGTTTTCCTTTTAAAAAAGTCTTTTAATTTCCCTGTCACACGGGAGCTCAGATTCCGCATATATTCACTACAGTTTACAATTCTAGCATAAATAAATATAAAAATAACTTTTACTCAAGTAAAATTTCATAATCGTTTTAATAAGTTTCACTTAGGAGCTGTTGTGTCAGAAAGAGGAAGATACTTGGCTCAGTGTACTTGGATTTAATTTCTAGATCTGATATAGGCAACCAGTAGGATTCTGAATATTTAAACCCTTTGGGGGTGATCAGAAACCTACTTAAGTCATTACAATCTATACACTGACCTGAAATAATTCAAGTCAAGTCATCAGTTCTTCAGCTGCCTGTCTTTAAAATAGGAGAAAACTATCATTTTCTATTTCTATTTTGCAGTGGTGATGCGAGTAGGTTTGTGAAATGCACAGATAATAAAGTAAATTCAAATTAAAAGTGATTCAGGACATTACATAGACATGTACACGAACCTACACAGCCAATGGAGAGAAACAATCATGGCACCTTGATTAGACTCACATAAAAGACGTTGCTTAATTTAAATACTGCTACTGCTTTTTTTATGTAGCAAACTAGGATCTGAAGCTTGGATAGTAGAACTGCTATTGCTTCCTTTATGGTTAATATTATGGCATTTGCAATACCTATTATGGACACTGACTGGAAGCAGTCTTAATGTAATCTCTGCTGCAATCATTTACAATATTAGAGAAATGTAAAGCATCCTGGGTACAAATGAAGCACGTCCATAAAATTTCAGCTCTTTCAAAAAAAAATAGGTCTCTTTTTTAGATAAAAGTTGCAGACAAATGAAAAACTTTTCACTGGACAGAAATAGATTTAAATACATAAAAATAATATTGTATTTATATCTATAAACTGTATATTTAAATATATATTAATTTATTTTTTTTATACATAAAATTTTTTTTCATCCTAAGCCAGGGAAAGAGATTCAAAAAAATGTAATGATGTATTGAGTGTACAAGCAGATTATCAAAAATTTTTTCAAGAGAAGGGAAATGTAATCTTTCAACTTGCTCACTATCAGTGCAGTAACAAGTGGTGCGCCTGCTGTCCTTCTCCATAGCTTCATTACCAGACTGATGGGAAAAATCTCAAGATAGCAAGTTCCAAGCAGTATGGGGAAATGGTCAGTCAGTTTACTATGTAGTAAATAACCTTTATGAAAGCCAATCTTTTACTGGGTGAAAGACCATCTACCAAGTGCTTGTAAAATTAAGAGCTTTAAAACTGAGTAAAATTTTCTATGGAAATTCTTGTCATTTGTTATTTCATCTTCAAAATTTTTTCAGCCTCCCAAACATGAAGACACAATCAAGTGGATGTTTTTCTCTTCTCTTAAGGCTAGGAATGAGTATTGTGTCCCTTGTATGGTGCTGTGCTCTTTAGTCAGGATAAGATTTCCAGGTCCCGCTCCTGATTCAACCATTGCATTTATTGAATGAGATTTTTTCTGGCTCCTATGAAGTGTGATGACAAGATATTCTCAAGAGGCCTAAAACAATTAGGAAACCTAATTGTTTCCTAACTGAGAGAAACAGAGAGGTGGTAGATACCCCACCCCTGAAAACAATCAAGGTGAGGTTGGATGGAGCTTGGAGAAACCTGATCTAGTTGAAGATGTCCCTGCCCACAGCAGGGGGGTTGGACTAGATGACC
Organism: Calonectris borealis; assembly: GCF_964195595.1. Taxonomy (NCBI): domain Eukaryota; kingdom Metazoa; phylum Chordata; class Aves; order Procellariiformes; family Procellariidae; genus Calonectris; species Calonectris borealis. The sequence goes on along the minus strand of NC_134313.1, from coordinate 31,728,492 downwards.
TTTCAAGGTCCCTTCCAACCCAAACTATTCTATGATTCTATGATTCTATGATCAACACTGTTTCCAGCACAAATCCAAAACATAGCCCCATACTAGCTACTATAAAGAAAATTAACTCTACCCCAGCCAAAACCGGCACAGGCGTGTATCAATATCCCAGGGAACATCCACTCGGCAGTGATGCCCGAGAAGGGTAAGCTGCAGTTAAATGGAAGAAGGTATTTCAAAAACAAAGCTGCCTGCTGTTGGTTTGAATTGCCCATATGGCTCTGGTAAAAACTGGGATTATTGTAGGATTACACAGCAGGAAAGGCAGAGGAACACTGGTGATTCTGTTTTCTCATAATTAGTTGAAAAAGGCACTATGATCTTCCGGGCACTGGAGGAAGAATATTTTTCTGGCAGGCTGCCCCTCTGCCTAACCCACGGCTGCCTGAGGTTTTGCCCATCTCCGTCTTTACAGAAAATCCTGCTGGTTCCAGCAGTTGATGCACAGAGTCTTGGCTGCCGGGTGGGGACAATCAGAACATTAATCATAGCTAGTTAATCTCTTTTGGACATTTCTGAGCTTGGAGACTATTTTAACAGAAGAGGAGGCTTGTTTACTGTCTTCAGGCTCTTCTAGTTGTGGGAAACAAGCTATGTGCCTGAGCCTTTAAAAATCACAACCATATATTTATGAAATAAAAAAGAGTGTCTAACTACATGTTAATCAGAAAGTTTTGAGTTCCACCTTAGCTTGCAGATTTTATGATGGATGATGACTACTTTCTTTATTAAAAGCCATCCCTCCTTTCACTAAATCAGTTAACTCTGCTCGTTCCTGGACAGTTGCAGCTGTACGGGCAATGCAGCAATTTTGCATCTGATGTTGGACATTCATCTTTTACGTAGACTCCTGTCACTTGTTCTGCCAAAATCTGTAATAGAATATATTTTCCAAGAGCAACATGTTATAAAACCTTGAGACATAAGAGCATCTTTTTAAATTTCCATGAGATAAACAAAACAGAAAGTAGCTGAGGAAGAAAAGTATTAGATTGAAATAGATATTAAGAAAGCTTTAGGTTGCAGTCTTTTGATTGATTAGGAGACTATCAATTTATGATCCTTTTTTTCTGAATAAATTTGATGCCTTTCCCTGGGAACAGGATACTTTTTTTTTTTTGTCAATTAAGAAATATAAATGTATCCTTTTCAGAAGGAAAGCATCTTTTCTTCAGTTGAATTTTGAATCACATTTCCAACAACTGGCTCTGACAAAAAATACAGTCTCACCAGAGGACTATTAATTCCAGCTTGGATTTAGGGCTTTACTTCGTCTCTGGCAGAGTCTGTTCAACCATCATTTTGATTTTGACACCAGTTGCAATACTGTAATTTAAAGGACCATAATCAAGACAGAGGTATATATTTCAGCAAGTCCTTGCTTGCATTACTCACAGCAAACCAGTAAAACAAAGATTTTTAAACTCATGATTTGCTGTTTATTATTTAAACTATTGATTCACTTTTAGCATTTCATCCACCTTAGACAACGAAACCCTGCTGATCAATTTTGCATTGCTTCATAATAATTTTCCTCTTGTCCAACATTTATGCTGCCTTGTCCTGTCATGTCAGGACATGAACTGAGAGAACCATACATTTCAGTGATTTTCAAGACGACAGACAAAAATTTATTATAAAGGCTATGACACATTTCTCTAAGGGTACAGCAAAACTGTGAAGGAAAGCTCTTGACACTTTTGAGAGTATTCTTCCAGGACCTAAGAAATTAAAGTATCAATCCTATACTAAAGGTGCCCCATGTTAATTACACTATTCTGTTATAAATTCTCATCTTGTTGGCTTAGCTATCATAAATTTCAGAATCAGCTTAATGTTCTTGTTAGCACACTCTAAAACCAGTATCACATTTTGCAATGAACATCTCCATGGTACTAACAAAATCCTAGCAAAAGGAACATTATCAATATTTTTATATATGCATATGCATATGTTTGTATGTATGTGTAAATGTTGGGAATTGATGGGTCCTGAATTAAAGCATGTCCTTCCAAATGCCACATTTTTTTCCACCAGCAGAAGTCTGAATATGGTATGAAAGGAGGAGATAAAATAAGAAAGTACTAAATTATTACAGGCTAGTTCCTTTTTTACCACTGTCAGTTTCCATGAGAATGAAAATGTGGTAACTGTATTAATTCCAGTACTTTTAAAAAAAGTAAAATGTAGTTCTTTAGGATTGTGCAACGAAAACAAAGTTAAAGCTATGGGATCTCAGAAGCTGACTGGGTAATCTGGTGCAAAATACTAGCATAAACATATTCCCTGATAATTTATTCTGAAGCTGAAGAGAACATATATGTAAATCAAGATTACCAGATTAGATTGTTATTTTGATCAAGTTAGAAGATAGTATGAGGCCTGCTTGTAGGCATCCTTCTGTGTGCTCTCTGATGTACCATATAACTTGATGTTATCTAACATGATAGTCTATCCCATGCCGGCACATTCTCAGGTTTAATGAAAGAGTCTGCAATAAAGTGAAACACAAGACATTCAGTTACCTTAAATTGATCTTTGTATTTGCAAGTGATTTACCTTCAAAATGAATAATGACATTTTATGAAGCTTCTGGAAGATATGCCAGTAGGATTTTTTTTTCTTTACTTACGCTATTCACCCAATAAAGAATGGGCTTCTCCCTCTCCTCATGTCCATTTTATAATTCTACTTACCGTCTAATTTTCAAAATCAGGCAAATTAGAAAAATCTACACAAGTCCTAGAACAATTTCTTATTCTGTTTTTCTTTTTAATAAATTAAATCAAGCGTATCTGAGGTTTCACAAATAAATTACATTATTACTGTAATCTCTGAAATGTTTTGCATTGTCCCAAACTTAATGAGACAGGAATATTTTCAATTAATTATGGGCAGGAGTATTTTCATTAAATTTAATTTATTGTTACTTATGAGTCATAAATTATTATCAAATTATTATCAAATCAGTGTCTTCCATTTTTGATAAAAAGTTTGAATGCAACTCATCATAAACAAATACATGTTTTATCACCTGTTGTCCTGAATGTGAATAACTTGGGGGGAAAATAGAATTCTTCATTGTATAGATAATAATTCACTCAATCTTCATGAAAAAAGTAGTATGAGCTTAATATACCCAGTTATGGGAAACATATTGCACAGCTTTAATATATTTGAAAAAATCTCTTATTTGTGTGATGGAATATTGATATTTTCTTTGATAAACATTACATCCTCTTACGGGTTATAGATCTATATTAAGACAGAGATAAGTTTCTCCTCTCTCTCTCTTTCCCTCAACATATGCTTACATACATAAACAGGAGATTGCGCTAGTAGAAAATTTAACAGATTCTACAAATGAAATCAAGGCAGATAAGGATACTTTTAAGGAAAACGGGATACTTAGGATTTTTAGTTTGATTTCTAATGTAGGCCAAAGATCTCACTCCAGCAAATTCTGTACCAAGTGCATAACTTCTGTATCTGTTTCAATATATTTTTTTCAATAATAGAAAATGAACATCATTTCTAGGTAACTCTTCCATTAATTTATTTTTACTATCTCAGTTTACTAGCTTCAGCTCTAAATAAGGTATTCTTGCACCTTTTCTTTATGGATCGTCAGAAAAAAATTACTATGAAGGAACTGCTGTCAATGATCAAGTTACTGTTTCTCTTTCCTTGACAACTAAACTGCCAGACCTGTGCCCTGTACCTTTAGGATTAAACAACTGGTGTTGTTAATAACTGAGCAAAAGAAGCATCAATACTGAAGGCTTTGCTGGCATGCCTGTGTCCGCCATGGGACTTTTGCTGCAACAAGTCAAGCTCTGCCAGCTATCAGAGCTAAAAATCTCTCTTCTTTCCGTAGCTGCTGAGCACAAATGGAGCAGTAGGTAGTAATAATATCAATTCTATACCACAGCTGATAGCTGTGGATAACTATGGACGGTTTACACCCTTAGATTTTTGCAGAGGTGGAGGACACTATTACCTTTTCATTTTGTAGTGATTCTGCTTAAACTGCTACAAGCTGATCCATCCCTTTCATTCTCAGTTCTACTCTGGTACGTATGTCAGCATGCTAATATGTCAGCATAACTTTTTCTATGGTCATGTCATGAACCCAACCCAAGCACAGATCTGGCTAAAAAATATCCTCCTGGGCACAGAGTACTATGTTGTGGGTCCTGTAAAAATGGCAGAAGGCTTCAGAAATTGACATTACAATATTGATCATAAAGCCTCTTTGCTGTTCTTACTACTGGTTTACATTCTGCAAGGCTTCACTTCCTGAGTGCATCACTGCAGTGTCACTTCACGTAAACACTTCCACTCTGTTGTTGTTGGCTAACTTTAGCAAATGGCGGTAAACATCATATTTGAATACGAGGTGCCGTTGCAGTTTATAAAGCATGCGTGGCATCGTGCTGTGTTTCCTGCTCTACAGTGGCTAGCGGATGCTGACGGTAACTGCAGCGGTGGCTGGATTTCCCACGCAGCTTGGTGTGACAGAGCCTGCTGATCCATCACAGCCTGTCAGCGCTCTCACAGCATGCCTAATGAGGGGGTCTGTGATAATGTGGAAGATAAGCTATTCCCTTCCCATCAGTTGATCCTTGCACTTCTAGGTGATTTTTCTTTGATGCTTCTTGCAGCATCTTACAAAGCTGCAGGCTAAAAAGCCAACAAATTTTTCTTCCTTAACTTAGAGGATGCCTGGAGTCAAATACAAAGACAAATATAACAACAGATGATGTGTACTCAGAAATCATACTTTGGACACTAAGCAAAGGAAACAAAGCTTAATGTATTTCTGCTCGGGTTTCCCTTTCTTTTATTTTCCAGTAATAAAGGATTTTTGGAGAAATAGTTATGAAATGTAAATAAAATAATAATTTTGCAGTTGTCAAAATCATGAGCAAAAGAAATGTCAATATTTGAAAGAGATTCAGCAGAAAGTTAGAAACTAGAACTCACCAGAAGATGTAATTTGTACACAGGCTTTCTGTTAGACTTGAGAGTTTTACTTTTTACATACCTGTGCTTGGAACTTGGGCTGTCTCGCTCTTCCTTCTCAAAACCTACCCATTCCCGGGCATTAACAACCTTCAACTTAACTGCAATGTGATCATTCATATAATAGTTTCCTTCTTTCTTTAACGCTCTTACAGCTGTGGGAATACAAAATTTTTGATAGGAAGAACATTAGTTTCAATAATAAACTAAATTGGGAAAACCTAAAGAGTGGGGAGTGGGAAATATGAGTAACTAGTCTTAGTTGCCTATTTTGCTCAGAACTTATTAATAACTCCCTCTAGCCCTTAAGCTGCCTCCGGAATATAGTCAAAGGGTACTAAAAATGGTTCCACAGGCTTTTACCATATATTCTGAAACTGATGCCTCTTACTGCCAGGAAGAGGTGTCAGAACTATTTTCACAAAGTCATCTCCACCATCTTGGCTGCTGCCAGTCCTGGGCAAGAGAAATGGTCTCTCTGCCATGTTTTTTTCTGTCAGTGTAGATTCTACAAAACCGCTAATACAAGATGCCAGCCTGTTCCACTGATATCAGACCCCGCTTCTCAAAGTCAATTTTGTCATCTTAAATGCTGGTAGGTTCATTTCTGGAGTGGCATATCTAGGCAGAGGTCAGATGGCTCATTAGGAAACCCAGAACAGAGCAAAGAATCTTGATACAGACTTTATTGTTTCCTAACAAAAATCTTGGTTGCTTTAAGTACTATGCAATTCTCATTGGGAATTCAATAGCCATTAGTTCTATATGATCTGTTTTAATAAGCTATAAAAGGGCAAGATTTTAATTGCTAAATAGCAATAAACATTGATTTTTTTTGCCTTGCTCCTCTCCCCAGGACAAGCCACAATGGCTCTTTAGCTTGGACTGTCAGGTTTTAATTTCTAACTGTCTAAAAACAGTTTCAGCTGTTATCTCCTTCCCTGCTCTCACATTTTTTTCATCACCCAACTCTTGTTACAGCCTCCAGTTATAAACTGGAAACCTTCCAACATCGAAGTTCATATGGAGAAAAAAAGCTACAAGGACAGGAGGAATGAGAGACAGAAGCTGAAAAAAAAGACTAATGAAGGATAAGCGTCAACAATCAAAATTCAACCTTGATTTTAATCATGACTTTTCAATAAAAAATAAATGTTCAATTTTAGTTATATATTCATGCCAGTTTTCACGATACACATCATGTATCGTTTCATCACATTCCTTTCTAGAAGAGACATACAAAATCTTTACAATTCAACACAATACTAAAGCATTGTATAAATATTTTCTATTACAAAATGATAATTTCGCTATATTAGATCTATAAGAGCTAGTCTTTACCTGGTCTTTGGGGGAGCAAAGAGTCCATAACCCCAGGATGCACATTTCTCAGCTTTTTTTGACAAGCTGCCATTATCTCACTATTTGAGCAACATTGCATAAAATTGCAAAGTCTCAAGTGTATATTCCGGCAATTAGAGGCTTTGCTCCAGAATACTATGCAGAACCTGGAATACTATAAATAGTTAATTACAGACCAGTAATTGCTTCTGTATAAAAGGAGATATTAGATGTCAGGAGAAATAATGATTAGTCAACAGAGCTAAGAAATGTACGGTGATATGAATAGTAAAAAAAGTCCATTTGTCCAGTGGAATTTTTTTGTCCAGAGGAATTCTCAGGATAGAAATAACATGGCAGTTTGATTTAAATGGTCCCTGTCATCTCAGTTGTTGAAATATAAGGGTCTATAGTCTCTAAACTGTGCCCAGTAAATATATATTTTTTAAAAAAATCACATAAGGAAAAAAAAAACCTACTGTGAAGAACAACATTTTTTTTGTAAGAATAACGGTAACTTGAACTTGCTTGTCCCTGAATTTCATTAAATGCTAACTTTTCTGACTGACATCAAGATACTGTGGACTTGTAATGGAACTTTCCTGTTGAAGTGCTTTTTTAATGAAACAAAAAAATTGTTGTTTTTCTGTAACTTTTAAAAATCATTATTTTCAACTAAGTGTCCCATGGAAATAAATTGTTTCCTTCTGTAGCAGCATCCTTTCTTATTTCTTAATAAAACCAAAATTATTTAATGGTTTTCCTACTATCACATGTTCTATTGCAACTTGATACAATATTTTAAAGCTATAGGTGTGTCATGAAGAATAGCATTATAAGAGAATCAGCTTTATAATAAAGACATATTAAAAAGATAAAAATCAAAATTAATTTAAATCTTTATATTTTAAATTAACACATATATTTAAGATTTAAGTCAAATATTTATGGTTTGTATTTTATTTTTATTCTACTTTCAGAAACCAAACCACGATTTAGTTCAAATCTGGAAATAAAACATGTTTCAAATTGTGAACATTTCCAGCAAAATGCAAATATTGACTTTCAACCCACTTTACCAGCTTCTCCTGCACTCTGTTTGAGGAGCCTTCTCTCATCTCGCTCCCTGATCTTGAGCAAATCGCTCTGTGTCTCTCAGATTCCCCTTTTACAAAGTGAGTAAAATATTTACTTACTGTTCTGACCTCCCACAGGGCTTTCTGTGGGTTAATTAGTTAAAGTTTGTATAGCACTTTGAAAATCTAAAGCGTTGTATTAGCGCCAAGCATTATTATTATGAAACCTATTAAAAACACAATGCATGATCAATTAGCTCAGATTAAAGGACATGTAGCTGCAGAGGATCTAATTAAAAGTTGATAAATAGAATTATTGAAAGTAGAACTTTTGTACTACCTCACACTTAAAGTGCACAGAGCCCTATTAGTCACCACCATGCCCTGTATTCCTCATGTCACAGACCAAACAACTAGAGGTTTGAAAAAAGCCAATATTTTCCGTATTTGTTTGAGAGCTCATTAAGCAGACTGAAAAGCCCTGCTCTACAATATCTAAAGGCCTTTATTTAAAGTGCTATGTGAATGTGGCTAAACAAATAGGAGGAAATGCCTCTGAAATACATTAATATCAGTTATAATTGATATTTTAGCTAATCGGAAGGCCATGCCATTTTCTCTAAGACTAAAACCTAAAGGTGGTGACTTGGAAATTTAGTGACAGAGCTTTTTAGTGACAGTAGAAGTTTATGTGATAATGCAGCATTTAGGATAATGTCAGAAAATTTTCTTTGTCTAAATCAGGTCTTTTTTTTTGCTTCAGAGATAATAGCATGGCATATTTGGCTATGGTTTTGAAGTTGAGAAAAGACATCAATATCTTTCAGCATTTTTTGTCACACTGATTTTTTGATATAAAATGAAGGGAGGAAGGATTCTATCTATAAATATGTATCTATATACTTCATATTTTGAACTGCATCTATATATTTATCTAGTTCTTGGCAGTTTCTTCATCTGCCAGGATGCCTATTAGTCAGTGTGAATCTTAGTAAAATATACTTATTTTAAACAAGTTAAAAATTACAGCTATAATAATAAAACCAAAATATGTTACTAAGGTTCACATTTTCCTTTTTCACTTGTCATGTTCATTCTTCTACCTGTGCTTTTCTTTATTTTCTTTGATTAGGAATTTATCTATCTACCTTATTTTCTTTTCTTTCTCACTTCTTTATGAATATACCTTGCAGCTCTGGACCTCTGAGTACTGCTTGTCATATAATATTGTATTTTAAAACTAATTTCTGTGAAGAAAACTTCTTTCACACTTTTTAGTCTACTTCCTCACCTCCTTTTTGACATTACAATGTTTAAAATGATTCAGAGGTTTCAATTCAGCAAATGTGCTACTGTTTACGATATTCAAGGTATATTTGTATGTCTACACTTATTTATAGGTATAGCTATACCTACAAAGGTATAGGTATACTTAAAAGGCTTTAGCTGCAGTCATCTTTAATCCTGGACTTTCAGGAAAAAAGTCAACACACTTACAAATTTCTAGTTTCTCTTTAAATTCAAAGTAATTCTAGAAACGCTAGTTAGAAGGAAATTAGGAGATTTTCTAATTCAATCTCCTGTTTGAAATGGGACTATTGCTACTATCAGATTAGCAATAATTTTATCTAGGCAACAGAGAATGCTACAAGCATCTGTAATTTTGTATTAAATACATTACAGGGACATATAATCTTTCTAAAATAAATCACCACAAACTGAAAAAATAAAAGATTTAAAAAGTGATAATTGACATGAAAATACTGGTGAGACATTAAAACAGCTTTTTCCAGCAATGATACCCCAGACTGATTGAAAATGGTTAATGAGGACATACCTCTCATCTTCCTTATTCATTTGTGCCCAGATCATGTGCTCTGGGACTTTTTACCTACAAAAATCCTTCAAACACACCAGAGAGCAAAACTGAACATTTCTTTTAAAATATTATTGAGTCACTTCCATTATATCACTCAGCTGGATTGCTCATCCCTTTCATTTTTTAAAAGTATCCTTATTTTCAGGATGAAGCCTTGTGTGGTCAGGAAGAGCAGGATGAATCCTTGTACATATCAAGTCATTACGAACTCTGCACTACCCCAGCAACAGTTTTCCCAGCACTTCTCTGTTTCTTGCACCCTTGAAACTGGCTATTCCTTACGCTACTGTGCACTACACTTTCCTTGTCTTTCGTGAAACACTTTGAACTATGTTTTATGTGGTATTTGACATAAAATATAAGCAGTGAGTTACTATCCCCTTCCTTGATTTATACTGTATTCTTCTTCCAATGAAAGTTAATATCCTGTTTGCCCCCTTCATTGCAGCAACATATTAGGTTGAAAGCTTTATGGTTTTTTTTTTATTATTTTTATTTTTTTAATAATAACTCCCTAATCTCTTTCCTTCTAAGTACGCTAAAGTACCTCACAGTTTAACAGATAATTTGTTCATTGCATTTTTATTTTAAGTTCTATTGCACTTATATCTTACTTGAATAACATTTATCATTTTTTAGTCAATGCATTAGAGCTCTCCAAAGCTTTCAGTGCTTACATAGTTTTTGTCTTTTGGTATCTATATTTAATGAGCATATTGTGTTTAGTACCAAAAAAAAAACCCAAAGCAAAGGCTCAAAGTCTCCTTATTCTTTATGAGTATTATCACCCCAAAACACTGCCATGGTTTTATAATAAAAGTTCAATAACCCCTTGGCTGACATTTTTAATATTATTTTCATATGATATTTTGGCACCCGTGGGTTTTTTTTTTTATAGACTTGCCCCGAGCATCTTAAATCACAGAGCTTCTGGAAAGGCCTGGGAGGTGACTAAGGAACTTTTATGGGTTTCAAATTTTTCTTCATACATATCTGGTTTTGCTTTAAAAGCATCAGATTACAGCAGAATTTGGCATTACTTTTGTCGTGGTTTATCCCCAGCCAGCCACTGAGCACCATGCAGCCACTTGCTCACTCGCCCCGGGTGGGATGGGGGAGAGAATCAGAAGGGTAAAAGTGAGAAAACTCATGGGTTGAGGTAAAGACAGTTTAATAGGGAAAGCAAAAGCCGCGCACGCAAGCAAAGCAAAACAAGGAATTCATTCACTGCTTCCCATCAGCAGGCAGGTGTTCAGTTATCCCCAGGAAAGCAGGACTCCATCATGTGTAACGGTTACTTGGGAAGACAAATGCCATCACTCCAAACATCCCCTCCTCCTTCTTCTTTGCCCAGCCTTGTATGCTGAGCATGACATCACATGGTATGGAATAGCCCATTGGCCAGCTGGGCCAGCCGTCCTGGCCACACCCCCTCCCAGCCCCCCACGCACCTGGCAGGGCACGGGAAAATGAAAAGTCCTTGACTAGCGTAAACATTACTTAGCAACAACTAAAACATCAGTGTGTTTATCAACATTATTCTCATACTACATCCAAAACACAGCACTATACTAGTTACCAGGAAGAAAATCAACTCCATCCCAGCTGAAATCAGGACAACTTTATTAATTTATTAAGACATTTTGCCAGTGATATTATTTCAATGTTTTCATTGCTAGGTCTTCAGAGGGGTTGTTGGAGGACTGGTCTTCTTTGTGTTGTTTGGAGGACTACAGCATATCACTGTTAAACACTAAGGAAGATAGCAATGATAACCCTGGTAGCCCATGCTCTCTGATCATTTTTTCTCTAGATTAGTGTATTTTTCTCATTAAATGTTATTCTTTAGAATGAGAGAAGGCAACTTTTTCTCTAACTAGATGAAAGCTTTGAACAGTAGATATATTGCACAGAATGTCGAGATAATATACTCTGATCAATAGAACTATGAAAGCACACATAGTCATTGTGATGTTCATGAATTGTTAAGATACTGACTATTCACAGCTTCACAAGAGGTCACCTATTATTTTAAAAATGTAGTAAATTTTTACCAAGAATATCCACAATTATGTAATATCTGTGGTATGTCATGATCTATACTTCTTATGTAATTTATCAGAATGCAAGTAAGCATACTTAGTCTAAACTATTAGGATCCTCAAATGAAGAAAGCATTATCCAAAATCCAGAGTGTGTTCACAGAAAGATTCAAATCACAAAAATTACCAACTGAAATAACCCTGGTTAAACCACCTAATAAATTATGCTACCAATGCAGATTTTTCTTGTCTCTTTTAGTCAGTTTTAAATAGCTCAGATAAATGCTCTACAATGAATCTATTTGAAAGTCTGTTGAGAGGTAATTCTTGTATGGATTTTTTCTGCTTCTCTACCCCAGTATTTACCAATAATATTCAGGGTGTACTTGTTTGCTTCTCATAAATCTGCAAAATAAAATGTTATTTTTTGCTTGGCATGTGTGATCATCTCAGAAACTTCTCTAAGAAGCCTTATCTTGCTCTTTGGTAGCAAGATTGTTTCTTCTAAAGGAATGGTATTAATAACCACAACACTGCAGAAACTAGTAGTTTGTTTACTTTGTCAATAAAGACAAAGTTTTCTTCAGGCCAAATACGCGGGTTTCCATGTGTTGAGTTTCTTTGTGAGCATCGAGTGCTAAAAAATTAAAAACCTCAGAGAAATCTCAAGCAGAACTGGTAAGTCTTTCCTGGCTTCCAGCAACAACAAAATACCAGCCCAAGATGGATTGATTTATCATCAGCCAACTAAAAATTCTGCAAATCTTAGTCAGATATTCAGAAAAAAAACATTCCAAGGTTTCTAAGACAGTTTCCTTTTTTTTTTTTTTTCCTTACAATAACATTTAGAAATTTTGCAAGGCCTTTAACTTCCATCTGTTTTTCATGTGGAAGTTGTATGCAGCCAACTACTGATTGAAGAAACTGTACAAAATTTAAGCCAGTAGATGATGTTTCCTTGAAGCATTGGATATTAACTGTTCAATTACATTTTTTGAGGGTTTCCACAACACATTTGTTGTCTGGGTTTTTTCTGGATCCTCCCACGTCCCAGTCTTAATCACTATTTTTACACAACTGAACAAAATGAACCATGTTTGAGTGAGTTAGAAAATAGTGTAAAAGCTGCACAGAAGCCTTGGATAAGTCATCAGATACAGTTGTACAGAATGACCAAGGGAATTAATTCAATGAATGTATTCACTGACATTCAATTTAAATCATTACCAAAAGAAAACTGGATATTAAAAGGTATTCAGACAGCCAGATTGTGATGTGCTCAGTACCTGTAGCTGGGATCAATGTTCCAAATTGTTCCAATGTTCCTCCATTCTTAATTAAATACAAGGTAAAGGAACACATTCTTAAATATTTGCTGTTTAGATCAGTGCTAAATCACATACAGCTATATTTTTTAAAATTAACAATGCTGAGCTATTGACCAACTTTAAAAATCTTGGCCTTACTTTTAAATATTATGCAGGATAACTGAACTCTCTTGAGTATTTAGTTGTGTTATGTGTGGATGAAGTTCTCTTTCATCAAATCTGGTCTAAATGCTCACAATAATAGATTCAGAGATTGATTGTTTTCAGTAACACTATGGATCACCCCTGCAGATTGAAAGCATTTTGCGTTCTTTTTATTAAAAACAGTTTTAACAGCTACCAAAAAAAAAAAAAAAAAAAAAGAAAAAATCCATAAATTCAGACATATATACCCTGTAACTTAGATGTGAGAATGAAAAATTGGTAATAGCAGATGGAGTATTCTTTAACTATAAAGGAAAATAATAATTCTTTGATATTTGCTTTAATCATGATATCTCATTTCTTTACACCATTTTGCTATGGTTGTGTTCTTTATTTATTCCTTAAAAGCAGATGGCAAAAATTACGGAAAAATATCTTAAGTCTTTGTTTGAATTCTCTACTTCTTCCTTATCTAAATTTCAACTTCCTTCTAAATTTCAGCTTATGGACCAAATTTTCAAAAAATAGAGCACCAAGCCAGTATGTCCAAAGTGTGATAGTTCATCTGCCCTATGCATAAACATACAGAAGTACCAAAATACAACTTACATCATAGCTATATAGGGATCAGAGCAAATGTTAAGACCTTCTGTCCAAATCAAGGACTCCGAAAATCCCTGCTCAGCTACTGCAGAACTGTGGTGGCACCTTAGTACAATGGAGAAGATCTTCAGCTTTGCTGGGTCCCCCCTCAGGTCTCAGTCTCCCTGGTGACAAGAATGTGGCCATTCAGTTTGAGAACCTCAGCATGATATATGTTTCCAGCCTCATCTAATTCATACCAGTAGGGATTTACAAAAGACATTTACAGCTTCCATTTTCTTTCAAATACTGCTAGAAGAAAATGGAAAGTGACAGGTCAGATTGCAATTAAAGCACTCATGCCAGGACAGGAAAACCCAGGTTTTTGTTTGTGCATGAGACATCAAGCACCCTGCAACCACAGCTTCCCCAAGTGAACCATATAAGGTGCTGTAGGCTGGTTTCATTGGAAAGGGGGGAGGAGGAAGAGAAACTACCTGCCTCTTTATCCTCTTTTGTTGAAGCTGTGTTCCTGTGAAGAAAAGAGTCCATGGAGCATGACTGAAGCCTTGTGACTCAATGGAGCACAGACGGTCAAGCTTTCATGCCTAAGTCAATTGTATATTTTACTCAGTGACTAATCGATGTAAAATGAATGCATTAAATTAGTGTTTTTCTGCTGAATAACTCTTTGAGTGAAATTTTTTCTACCTGCTCTGCTTGGTTTTGAATGCTTATGGCTTTAACGCCTACAGTCAGTAAAGCCCAACCCCTACTGACATCTGCTACATTCAGTCTCATACATGACATAAATCCAAAGATGCTGGGCTTGCCAGGTTCCACTTTCCCATAGGTGGGAGTAGCAGACTACCTACTACTGCTGCTGTTGTTGCCCTAAAAGAACTCATGAAACACTAGGATTCTCAGCCAGCTGTATCACAAAGCATGAACCTGCTCCTGCCTTTTTTGCAAGCCAAGAAATGACAATGAAGAGCTAAAAGAAAAAACTGAAGTATACCGGAGCTAAATGCTTTGCCTTTTTTCATCATTTCATATGGATAACTGAACAAAAACCGCTGCACATAAAAACAGGTTTTTTTTTTTGGTCAACACCTCCAACATATAATGTCACACTGAGTTTTTATCAGAATTGGGAAAAATTTAAAAAGATGGAAAAATTGCCAATGACATTTTGAAATGTCTGAATATGAATTTCTAGTTCACATTCAGAAATCCCCACTTAGTTTTATTTCAAAAGGCAGCAATTCTAGAGGAAATACTCTTTTAAGCAGTGCTAAATTTCTGCATACACAGAGCTAGTAAGAAGTCTATTCAAACCATGCAGTAATAGCCATTCTACAGTGTATATCTGGAGCCCCATTAAAATGCGGAATCAGGGCTTTAGTAAGCTGCTGTCATCACTCTGCTCTCTCTGTTCCAGATTAATGGAATCTTCTGACAAACTCTGAGCAACAGATGAAAATGACCCAGATATTCTTCTATCATTTTAGCATCTATTTAAAACTTTTAAACTATTTATTCCTCTTAATACATTTTGATATTCTAACTGAAAGCTAGTCTGTATTTTGTGCCACTCAAACTACAAATTATCACTTTGGGGCTATTAGCCAGAGATACAAAAGGGAAAAAAAAAGTCCTTTTTTTTTCCTTTCTTGCAATTTTCATCATAAATTATATAATGCTAGATTTCCAAGTTCAGATTGAATTAAGATAACAACAGGTTTACATTTAAAATTCTTTTGTATATTGGTATTTCCCTAGGTGTCAGATCAGAAAATGGTTTGTGTTGTGTTGGTCCTGCAGAAAATCTATAGTGAGTTTGATAAAGAAGGACAGTCATCTAAAATGTTGCATGCTATTTAGTCTAGCTGTAGAGAAAGAAAGGGAGCTATATTTTATTCACATTTACTGCACCCTTTAGGTCTAAACCTAACAGGCACTTTTTCATATTCTAGAGCACTTTATATTTATGAACTCTAATTTTGTTCTTCCCTTCTATACTCTATTTTACTAGAAAAAGTTTATCTCAAATTTGGAATTCTTAACACTGAATGATGTGTGACATTTATTGTCAATGAAGAAGCACATCTTCACTTTATTGAGTTTACTTTATCTTTCAGCAAGGTTTATTTTTATTTTAAAAGCCCAAGTCAATTTGTTTTTTCCTGTGTTCTAGCCGTCTTAATAAGTGTATCATCTATGTGTGTCGTAATACACCTCTGTCAGGGTTTCTGTTCTGCACAAATGTAACTCACTACAAAGAAATTTAATCACTTTGAGCAGTCTCTGCACATTCATACTCCAAGTATGTTAGCAACATGGTCTACACCTCTGGAAACCTATTGCTATGGCTCTATGATTGTTCTTTTGCAAAATCCTTGGACAGCCCTGCTGCTTTGAACATTCAATGGGTGAAGTTATTAAAGAAAGCACAACATTCTAATAGAGAGACTATCCTTCAGGTTTAGATATCTAAATTTAGGTGTTTGCTTGTGCTGTAGATGTCTACATTCCTAACATCAATGGATGATTATTCAGTGTAATTCGTAAAACATACCTGCTACCTAGCCAGCTGGACAAGCAGAACTGACTGCCACACTAAGAAGAGTTTTCCCAGTTATGACAGCAGATGGCTCACATCAATCATTAGAATTTACTTCATGAAACTGGATCATTTTCAATACATTTGTCTCCTTAAGACTTTGGAGGCATTGTTTTCCATCGGTATTCTTTCTGTTTGTTTGTATGTTCGTTCATTTAATTTATGGTCTTACTTTCCTAATGCAAATCCTTGGCTTTAAAAGAAGTGTTGTGGTATAACCCTGGTAGGCAGCTAAACACCACACAGCTGCTTGCTCACTCCTCCACAACAGGAAGGGAAAGAGAATCAGAAGGGTAAAAGTGCAAAAACTCATGGGTTGAGATAAAGACAGTTTAATAGGGAAAGCAAAAGCTATGCACACAAGCAAAGCAAAATAAGGAATTCATTCACTACTTCCCATCGGCAGGCCATCTCCAGGAAAGCAGGACTTCATCATGCTGTCCTGGTTCCAGCTGGGACAGGGTTAACTTTCTTCCCAGTAGCCTGGGGGGTGTGCTGTGTTTTGGGTTCGGTGTGGAAGGAGCGTTGATGGCCCATTGATGCTTTGGCTGTTGCTGGGTGATGCTTGCACCGGGAGGGGGGAGCACAGCCGGGGTGGTGGACCCAGCTGGCCAATGGGGTATTCTATACCATGTGACATCATGCTCAGTATAAAAACCAGGTGTGTGGGGGAGCTCGCCCCCGTTCGTGACACGCGGTCGGCGGTCGGTGAGCGGTTCTGTTGTGCATTGCCTGCTTTGTGTATTCTGTTATTGTTGTTGTTCTCACTGTTATTATTACTGTTCTACTTAGTTTTATTTCAATTATTAAACTGTTTTTATCTCAACCCGGGAGCTTTCCTACTTGTGCCCTCCCAATTCTCTCCCCCATCCCACCGGGGGCGGGGGTGATCGAGCGGCTGCGTGGCGTTTATTTTTGCTGGCTGGGGTTAAACCACGACAGTCCTTTTTGGTGCCCAACGTGGGGCACGAAGGGTTGAGATAACGACAGATTATTTAGAACATATTAAGGAATTTATATCTGGTAACATATTCGTTTGTTCTGCACCATGCTCTTGTTTTTACTGTACCTGTTAAAAATTGGAGTTGGGTTTTGTAGTCTGTTGTGCTCTGCCGTGATTAATGATGTTTTGCCTGGGAGATTTGTTACTAAAACGCTGGCATTGGGGGTTATTTGGTATTTGGGATTCGTAATGAAGCCGTTTCTGCATTTCGGGTACCACCTCATGGAGATCATTAGCAATTATACCTTTTCCTCCGAGAGATTTTTTATGGAGGAAATAGAGAATGGCACCCTCACTACCTTCATCTCCTTTGTTAAAATAACTTGCCAGTACCTTGAACATCCCTGGGTAGTTAAGATACATCTCTTGGTACTCCTTGGGAATATTGTTGCGGTTTTATCCAAGGTTAGTAAGCAATTTAAGAATGTCATCCAGAGATCTGCCCCAAGGTTGGATAGTTATGAGTGGCAGGGCGAGTGGGATAGCATGGGCAAATGCCTAGGGCGATGGGCACCCCCAGTGTTCTGGAACTTTACCCCTGAACAAGTGCAGAACCCTGAAAAATTAGTAGAATATTTGGAAGAAGTATGCTGTCACCCTGGCCATTCCAGGGAGACGCAAATTACTACAATGTGCTGGGGCCTGGCCCACGCCTACCGAGCCCTATTTAACACCACTCAGAACCCCCAAGGGGAAGGAAACGTCTCTGCAGCTGATGACAAAGCAACAGGCCCTGCGGCTACCCCACCCCCCACGGCAAGCACAGCGGCTCCCTCACCCCCCAGGGCAGGCACGGCAGCTACTCCGCCCCCTGCGACAGAGAACCAACCCATGCCGGTATCAGTCGCCCCTAAACAAAAAAGAAAATGCACAAGAAAATCAGCTCGTCTAGTAAGGGATGAAGATGAACCAGGGCCATCACGAGAACAGGAGGAGGAGGAGGCAGAACCCGTAAATGAGATGGTGACCACCCGATCCCTATCTCTGGGTGAGCTGCGAGATATGCGAAAAGACTTCAGCTGTCGTCCAGGGGAGCACATTGTCACCTGGCTGCTCCGATGCTGGGATAACGGGGCCAGTAGCCTGGAATTAGAGGGTAGGGAAGCCAAGCAGCTGGGATCCCTTTCTAGGGAAGGGGGCATTGACAAAGCAATTGGACAAGGGGCACAAGTCCTCAGCCTCTGGAGGCGACTCCTGTCAGGTGTGAAGGAAAGGTATCCCTTCAAGGAAGATGTTATATGCCACCCAGGCAAGTGGACCACCATGGAGAGAGGTATCCAGTACCTGAGAGAATTAGCCGTGCTGGAAGTGATTTATGATGACCTGAACAACGAGCAGTTATCCAAAGACCCAGATGAGGTCAAATGTACCCGACCCATGTGGCGGAAGTTTGTACGGAGCGCACCAGTGTCACATGCAAACTCATTGGCAGTAATGACCTGGAGAGATGGAGAGGAACAAACAATGGATGAACTGGCTGGCCAACTCCGGCAATATGAAGAAAGTCTCTCTTCCTCCCTACGGGCCTGTGTCTCTGCTGTGGAGAAACTGTCTCAGGAGGTCCAGCAACTCAAAGAGGATATGTCCTGCTCCCCCCCTGCACGGGCCAGCGTCTCAGCCATTAGGAGCAAGCGTCCCTCTGCTCAAGAGAGGAGACATCGTGGGTACACACCCCGGGGCACCCTGTGGTTTTACCTGCGTGACCATGGAGAGGACATGAGGAAGTGGGATGGAAAACCTACCTCAGTCCTACAGGCACAGGTACATGAGTTGCAAGGGAAAACAACCACAAAAGGGGGTTCTTCCAGGAAAATTGCTGCCCCAGTCTCCAGTGAGTTCCCCAGACAGAGTAGAAGGGCTGATTCCACTTCCGACCTTAACAAAGGGACTTCTGACTCATACTTACAAGAAGTAGATAGCGAATATGATGACCAGGACTAGAGGGGCCCTGCCTCCAGCCAGGTGGAGGAAAGGGACAACCAGGTTTACTGGACTGTGTGGATTCGATGGCCTGGCCCATCAGATCCACAAGAATATAAGGCTCTCGTAGACACCGGTGCGCAGTGTACCCTGATGCCATCAGGCTATAAAGGGGCAGAACCCATTTGTATTTCTGGAGTGACAGGGGGATCCCAAGAGTTAACTGTGTTGGAGGCGGAAGTAAGTCTAACCGGGAATGAGTGGCAGAAGCACCCCATTGTGACTGGCCCAGAAGCTCCGTGCATCCTTGGCATAGACTACCTCAGGAGAGGGTATTTCAAGGACCCAAAAGGGTACCGGTGGGCTTTTGGTATAGCTGCCCTGGAGATGGAGGAAATTAAACAGCTGTCCACCTTGCCCGGTCTCTCAGAGGATCCTTCTGTTGTGGGGTTGTTAAAGGTCCAAGAACAACAGGTGCCGACCGCTACCACAACAGTGCATCGGCGACAATACCGCACCAACCGAGACTCCTTGATCCCCATCCATGAGCTGATTCGTCGACTGGAGAGCCAAGGAGTGATCAGTAAGACTCGCTCACCCTTTAACAGTCCCATATGGCCAGTGCGAAAGTCCAATGGAGAGTGGAGGCTAACAGTAGACTACCGTGGCCTGAACGAAGTGACGCCACCACTGAGTGCTGCTGTGCCGGATATGCTGGAACTTCAATACGAACTGGAGTCAAAGGCAGCCAAGTGGTACGCCACCATTGATATCGCTAATGCGTTCTTCTCCATCCCTTTGGCGGCAGAGTGCAGGCCACAGTTTGCTTTCACTTGGAGAGGCGTCCAGTACACCTGGAACCGACTGCCCCAGGGGTGGAAACACAGCCCTACCATTTGCCATGGACTGATCCACACCGCACTGGAACAGGGTGAGGCTCCAGAGCACCTGCAATACATTGATGACATCATCGTGTGGGGCAACACAGCAGAGGAAGTTTTCAAGAAAGGGGAGAGAATAGTCCAAATCCTTCTGAAGGCCGGCTTTGCAATAAAACGAAGTAAGGTCAAGGGACCTGCACAGGAGATCCAGTTTTTAGGAATAAAATGGCAAGATGGACGTCGTCAGATCCCAACAGATGTGATCAATAAAATAACAGCCATGTCTCCACCAACTAACAAAAAGGAAACGCAAGCTTTCTTAGGCGTTGTGGGTTTTTGGAGAATGCATATTCCAAATTACAGTCAGATCGTAAGCCCTCTCTATCACGTGACCAGGAAGAAGAACGACTTCAGATGGGGCCCTGAGCAACGACAAGCATTTGAGCAAATTAAACAGGAGATAGTTCAGGCAGTAGCCCTTGGGCCAGTCCGGGCAGGACAAGATGTGAAGAATGTGCTCTACACCGCAGCCGGGGAGAATGGCCCTACCTGGAGCCTCTGGCAGAAAGCACCAGGGGAGACTCGAGGTCGACCCTTAGGGTTCTGGAGTCGGGGTTACAGAGGATCCGAGGCCCTCTACACTCCAACTGAGAAGGAGATATTGGCAGCATATGAAGGGGTTCAAGCTGCTTCGGAAGTGGTTGGCACTGAAGCACAGCTCCTCCTGGCACCCCGACTGCCGGTGCTGGGCTGGATGTTCAAAGGGAGCGTCCCCTCTACACATCATGCAACTGATGCTACGTGGAGTAAGTGGGTCGCACTGATCACACAACGGGCCCGAATAGGAAACCCCAGTCGCCCAGGAATCTTGGAGGTGATCACGAACTGGCCAGAAGGCAAAGATTTTGGAATATCCCCAGAGGAGGAGGTGATGCGTGCTGAAGAGGCCCCACCATATAAAAAACTACCAGAAAACGAGAAGCAATATGCCCTGTTCACGGATGGGTCCTGTCGCCTTGTGGGAAAACATCGGAGATGGAAGGCTGCGGTATGGAGTCCTATACGCCAAGTTGCAGAAACTGCTGAAGGAGAAGGTGAATCGAGTCAGTTTGCAGAGGTGAAAGCCATCCAGCTGGCCTTGGGCATTGCCGAACGAGAAAAATGGCCAGTACTTTATCTCTATACTGACTCATGGATGGTGGCAAATGCCCTGTGGGGATGGCTGCAGCAGTGGAAGCAGAACAACTGGCAGCGCAGAGGTAAACCCATCTGGGCTGCCGCATTGTGGCAAGATATTGCTGCCCAGGTAGAGAACCTGACTGTAAAAGTACGTCACGTAGATGCTCACGTACCCAAGAGTCGGGCCACTGAAGAACACCAAAACAACCAGCAGGTGGATCAGGCTGCCAAGATCGAAGTAGCTCAGGTAGATCTGGACTGGCAACATAAAGGTGAATTATTTATAGCTCGGTGGGCCCATGACACTTCAGGCCACCAAGGGAGAGATGCAACATATAGATGGGCTCGTGATCGAGGGGTGGACTTAACCATGGACACTATTGCACAGGTTATCCACGAATGTGAAACATGCGCTGCAATCAAGCAAGCCAAACGAGTAAAGCCTCTTTGGTATGGAGGACGATGGTTGAAGTATAAATATGGGGAGGCTTGGCAGATTGATTATATCACGCTCCCGCGAACCCGACAGGGCAAGCACTATGTGCTCACCATGGTGGAAGTAACCACAGGATGGCTGGAAACATATCCTGTGCCCCATGCCACCGCCCGGAACACCATCCTGGGCCTTGAAAAGCAAATCCTGTGGCGACATGGCACCCCAGAAAGAATTGAGTCAGACAACGGGACTCACTTCCGAAACGCCCTCATAGACACCTGGGCCAAAGAGCACGGCATTGAGTGGGTCTATCACATCCCCTACCATGCACCAGCCTCCGGAAAAATTGAACGATACAACGGGCTGTTAAAGACAACACTGAGGGCAATGGGCAGTGGGACATTCAAGCATTGGGACACACAGTTAGCAAAGGCCACCTGGTTAGTCAACACTAGGGGATCTGTCACTCGAGCTGGCCCTGCCCAATCCAAACCCTTACGTACTGTAGAGGGGGATAAAGTCCCTGTCGTGCATATGAGAAATATGCTGGGGAAGACGGTCTGGGTTGCTCCTGCCTCTGGCAAGGGAAAACCCATCCGTGGGGTTGCTTTTGCTCAGGGACCTGGGTGCACTTGGTGGGTGATGAGAAAGGATGGGGAAGTCCGGTGTGTACCTCAGGGGGATTTAATTTTGGGTGAAAATAGCCAATGAACTGAATTGTACGATGTTAGTTATTACATAGTACTGTATGTCATCACTTTTATGGTTACCATATGCCATATTAACAGTATTACAGTAAGAATCACCCAGATTAATTTAGGATGAACGCCGATGAAACTGAGCAAGGTGCAACAATGATAGAACCAGACGAGCGCCCAGAACTGGCCTCCGCATGCAAGAGCCCGACACCACACACCATCTCTCCTGCCCTGCAAGACTGTTACGACAGGTGGAACCCGAAGTCATGGACTACATGAACTCAATGGACGTTTTAGAGGGATGGCCCATGGACTAAGGGAATGATATCTCTGTGTGCGTATATATCAAAAGGCAGGGAAAAGTAGCGGTGACTAATTGGAATGTATGGGAAAATGTGAGACCTGGGCATGATGTAGATGGTATAGAATAAGGGGTGGATATTGTCCTGGTTCCAGCTGGGACAGGGTTAACTTTCTTCCCAGTAGCCTGGGGGGTGTGCTGTGTTTTGGGTTCGGTGTGGAAGGAGCGTTGATGGCCCATTGATGCTTTGGCTGTTGCTGGGTGATGCTTGCACCGGGAGGGGGGAGCACAGCCGGGGTGGTGGACCCAGCTGGCCAATGGGGTATTCTATACCATGTGACATCATGCTCAGTATAAAAACCAGGTGTGTGGGGGAGCTCGCCCCCGTTCGTGACACGCGGTCGGCGGTCGGTGAGCGGTTCTGTTGTGCATTGCCTGCTTTGTGTATTCTGTTATTGTTGTTGTTCTCACTGTTATTATTACTGTTCTACTTAGTTTTATTTCAATTATTAAACTGTTTTTATCTCAACCCGGGAGCTTTCCTACTTGTGCCCTCCCAATTCTCTCCCCCATCCCACCGGGGGCGGGGGTGATCGAGCGGCTGCGTGGCGTTTATTTTTGCTGGCTGGGGTTAAACCACGACGCATGCGTAATGGTTACTTGGGAAGACAAATGCCATAACCCCAAACATCCCCCACCATCCTTCTTCTTCTCCCAGCTTCATATGCTGAGCATGACGTCATATGGTATGGAATATCCGTTTGGTCAGTTGGGGTCAGCTGTCCCAGCTGTGTCCCCTCCCAGCTTCTTGTGCACCCCCAGCCTACCCACTGACAGGGCAGTTTGAGAAGTAGAAAAGGCCTTGACTCTGTGTAAGAACTGTTCAGCAGTAACTAAAATATTGTTGTGTTATCAACACTGTTTTCATCACATATCCAAAACATAACACCATACAAGCTACTATGAAAAAAATTAACTCTATCCCAGCCAAAACCAGTACAGGAAGACAAAGAAAACAGAGTTTAAGAAGTAATCCCGGCTTTTTTCTTCCTTGGACTCAATTTTGCACAGCTTGGACTGTGTAGAAAAAGTTAATTTCCCTTTCCATTGCTCTGTCTACAGAGAATTTTCCCCAGAGACAGAAAGAAGGCTCAGAATCACATCCAAGATACATGTCAGTTCAAAAATACGAGTTTTAGAAAACACATGCCGCAGCAACTTCTGGTAAAACCTGGCATAGAAGTTTGGTTCGTTGAGTGACACAAAACAGAAGTTTCAGGTCACTATTAAGCTGCCAAGGTCTGTACTAGTTTCCCCACAAAAGCCTCACAGGTGTTTGATTTCTGCTGAGAGAGCATTCCACTTGGGACTGGATACTTCCAGAACTTACAGTGAAATTCTAAAAGTATACTCAGGAGGCTCTGGCCTTAGAAGTGAGAGTGAGACTGTCCTCCAAGAAACAAGGACAACACACAGGACCACATCTGTGTGTCAGAAATAGATCCTGCTTTGTAGGCTAATTGTTCTACACTTGAAACCATAAAGCTTGAAGGCATCTGTTCTTGCCAAGTCTTTAGTGGATGTGGCTAAGGTTCATAAGACCCCTTGTAGCCCTCCCTTCAGACCTCTGTGTTAAACCCCTTCCTACCACTGTTCATGTTATCTTTAACTAGTTGTATCCAATATATTCTTTTCTGAAAAAGAAAATTTAAAAGTTTTGAAAATTATTTCCAAAATTAAGTTAGTAAATTCAGCTCCAAAACTCACCATGATAGCATCCTCTAGCCTTTCTAACACAATGGCAGAATCTATGAAATTATATTTTTCTTTGAGGAAAATACAGGGTAATATTTTTCTGGATTTTGCCCCTAAGCAAAAGCTTGCCCAGATGACTTCAGACATAAGTTCTAAAATATCAGCTACTACAATGGCTGTTTTTCTCTCAGATCTTTATATTTTATCAGTTACTCATTGTTTCATCATGTAGTCTTTCCACCTGGACCATATTTTGAGTTGGACTAAAGCAATGCAGTTTAGCTGTGCATGAAGACCTCAGCCCATAGAAAATTCCAGTGAATACAGAGTGTTGCAGCAATATGGGCTGCTCTGAGCACATCAGGCCTGTCTTTCCTTCTCTGCACTGGTTTCCTAGGAGTTTGGTAATTCTCATCCTGAAAGATGAGATAAAATAGTACACATATCCTCTGACTATGAGGGGTCCATGTTCTTCAAGGGATCAGCAGTATTTTGAGGGTTGGCCCAAGATTCTCACGAGAAGTATCAGAAGAAGTAGACATGATCACAAATCTTACTCCCATTTATGTTAGTGAAAAATTCCATTTTGACCTTGACATCTTTCAAATAAATGCATAGCCACATTTGTTTTAGAGGTAAGGAAAAGAAGCTGTAACAAAACAATCCACTGCATACATAACTCTGGGGAGAGAACAGAAACAAACATCAAATTGTATCATTATTGATCATACTGCTTAAAACATTAATGAAAGATGCTCAAAGAATCAAATAATAAAGTGATACTGATAGTTTAGGAGCTGTAATACAACTGAACAGGGTTTCAGTAAAATGTATTTACTATTGTTGATGGAAATTCTGAATATGTATAGATTCAGGGATCTCTAAATTGACTTTGTCCACTGGAGTCACATCATTGTTTTCTTCCAATACTGAATGTAAATGTTAATAATATATGCTCTCCTTATAAAATCTATATAGCACTAAAACCAACCTGCAGTAATGCACCTTGTCACTAAAGTTTCTTTAACTATGCAATGCTCGAAACTTAAGGCCAATCATATTAAAGCAAGAAACTACCTTCCCGCATAATTCCTTAACAAAGGCTGTATTTCCTGAAATTGACAAATCCTGATATCCAAATGATCACAGTAAATTCTTTAAGGGTCCCAGTAGAACCTAATTTACACAGAATATCTTCAGAAATATATTTCTGAGTATTTTGCAAAACAGTCTAATATACAGTACACTTTATAGGCCTCATTTTTATATTAGAGTGTCATCATTGAAAATCAGGCAAAGATCACAACTATTCTGGTTTTGGGTTTTTTCATAGAATCATAGAATAGTCCGGGTTGGAAGGGACCTTGAAAGATCTGTGGTCTAACCTTTCCTGGGAAAGGGAGTCTAGATGAGATTATCTTAGCACCCTGTCCAGTCACGTCTTGAAAATTTCCAGTGATGGGGACTCTACCACATCCCTGGGGACATTGTTCCAGTCAATGATTCTTCTCACTGTAAAAAATTTCTTTCTTATGTCAATATGAAACCTCTCCCAGTGCAACTTGTACCTGTGGCCCATTGTCTTCTCCATGTGGCTGCTTGTGAAGAGAGAGCCTCCATCCTCTTTATAGCCGTTTTTTAATTACTGGAATATTGTGATGAGGTTCCCCCTGAGCTTTCTCTTCTCCAGGGTGAAAAGACCTCCTCCTCCAGTCTTTCCTCACAGAGCAAGTTCTCCAGCACTTCAATCATCTTTGTGGCTCTCCTTTGGACCCTTTTCAGTCTGTCCACGTCTTTCTTGAATTGTGGGGACTGGAACTGGACACAGAACTCCAGGTGCAACCTGAAAGTGCTGAGAAGAGTGGGATGATCACATGTCCATCTCTGGTAGTAATGCCCCTGCAAATGCAGCCCAGGATCTGATTTGCATTTGCTACTGCAGTGGTGCACTGCTGCCTCATGTTCAGCTTGTTGTTCACCAGGTCCCTTTCAGCAAGGTTGCTCCCCAGCTACACAGATCCTAGCCTGTACTGGGCTCTGTTGTGGTTTAACCCTGGTAGGCAGCTAAGCACCACACAGCTGCTTGCTCACTCCTCCACAACAGGAAGGGAAAGAGAATCAGAAGGGTAAAAGTGCAAAAACTCATGGGTTGAGATAAAGACAGTTTAATAGGGAAAGCAAAAGCCGTGCACACAAGCAAAGCAAAATAAGGAATTCATTCACTACTTCCCATTGGCAGGCAGATGTTTAACCATGAAAGCAGGGCTTCATCATGCATAGAGTTACCTGGGAAGACAAATGCCATAATCTCAAATGTCCCCCTTCCTCCTTCTTCCCTACAGCTTTTTATTGCTGAACATGACATCATACGGTATTGAATATCCCTTTGGTTAATTGGAGTCAGCTGTCCCAGCTGTGTCCCCTTTCAACTTCTTGTGCACCTCCAGCCTACTCGCTGGCAGGGCCGTTTAAGAAGCAGAAAAGACCTTAACGCTATGTAAGCACTGTTCAGCAATAACTAAAACATCAGTGTGTTATCAACACTGTTTTTATCACAAATACAAAATTCCAATCGCACCATACAAGCTACTATAAAGAAAACTAATTCTATCTGAGCCCAAACCAGTACCAGTCATTCTGTGCCAGGTGCAGGATTTAGCATTTGTCTTTTTGTTAAACTTCATACTGTTCTTGCTAGCCCACTCCTCCACCTGTCCTGGTCTCTCTCTAAGATGGCTCTCCCTTCTGATGTGTTCATCTCACCGCCTAGTTTAGTGTCATCAGCAAGTTTGGTGAGGGTGCTTTCTATCCCATCACCCAGGTCGTTTATGAAGATGTTGAACAGTGTGGGACCCAGTATTGTACCTTGGGGGACCCCACTTTTGACAGGCTGCCAGTCTGAGTAAAGACCATTGATCACCACCCTCTGAGTGCGGCCTGTTAGCCAATTTTCCACCCATCTTGCAGACCACCCGTTCAGCCTGTATCTTGCCAGTTTGTCCAGGAGAATGCTATGGGAAACAGTGTGGAATGCTTTGCTGAAGTCTGTGTAAACAACATACGCTGCTCTCCCCTTGTCGACAGAAGACGTTATTTTGTTGTAAAATGTGATCAGGTTAGTCTGGCATGATTTACCCTTGGTAAATCTGTGCTGGCTTTTCCCAATCACCTGCTTCATTTGGTTTGTGATAGTTTCTAGGAGGACTCGTTCCATTACTTTCTCAGGGACTGAAGTAAGAGTCTGTAGTTTCTTGGGTCCTCTTTTGGGCCCTTCTTATAGTTGGGTATGACATTTGCCCATTCCAGTCATCAGGGACATCCCCTGTTCTCCACAAATTTTGAAAGATTATAGACAGTGGCCTTGCAACAATGTTAGCCACTTCTCTTAACACCCTGGGGTGGATTATGTCCAGGACCAGATTTATGTGTGTTAAGCTCTTTGTAAGAGGCCTCAGACTAGCCCTTTCTCCACTGCTGCTGGGTTGACACGTATTGTTGTAGCTACTTGATCCTGTGATCTGGGATCCAGCTACACTCATAAAGGCAGAGGCAAAGAAGGTACTGAGAACCTCTGCCTTGTCAGCAACTGTTTTCTCAGCCCTGCTTAGTAATGGGCCTGTGTTTTCCCTGTGCTTCTACTTACTGCTCACATATCTGAAGAATCCTTTCCTTTCTTTGTCATCTCATCATAGCTGGTCATGAGATAAAGTTTTATCATCCAGTGAACAATTCACACACACCTTAAGGCCTTTGTGACATTTAAGAGATTTCCAAGCTCCAGATTAGCAGTTTTGTCTAAAGCCTGGACTCCTTCCTGTAATTTGGTGTTTTTCACTGTAAATGAAATCCAGATGTATTTGTAGTTTTCTTCTAGGCAAATCAGCCCTTTGTATTAATTAGCATTAATTAATTGAGTCTCACTATATCATTCTGTAGCAGACTAGTTTTTCTATCAACAAATATTAGAATCATAGAATCATAGAATCATAGAATCATACAGGTTGGAAAAGACCTCTAAGATCATCGTGTCCAACCGTCAACCCAACACCACCATGCCCACTACACCATGTCCCTAAGGGCCTCATCTACACGTCTTTTAAATACCTCCAGGGATGGTGACTCCACCACTTCCCTGGGCAGCCTGTTCCAAGGCCTGACCACTCTTTCAGTAAAGAAATTTTTCCTAATGTTCAATCTAAACCTCCCTTGGCACAACTTGAGGCCATTTCCTCTTGTCCTATCGCTAGTTACTTGGGAGAAGAGACCAACACCCACCTCGCTACACCCTCCTTTCAGGTAGTTGTAGAGTGCGATGAGGTCTCCCCTCAGCCTCCTCTTCTCCAGGCTAAACAACCCCAGTTCCCTCAGCCGCTCCTCATAAGACTTGTGCTCCAGGCCCTTCACCAGCTTCGTTGCCCTCCTCTGGACGCGCTCCAGCACCTCCATGTCCTTCTTGTAGTGAGGGGCCCAAAACTGAACACAGTATTCGAGGTGCGGCCTCACCAGTGCCGAGTACAGGGGCACGATCACCTCCCTATTCCTGCTGGCCACACTATTTCTGATACAGGCCAGGATGCCGTTGGCCTTCTTGGCCACCTGAGCACACTGCCGGCTCATGTTCAGCCGGCTGTCAACCAGTACCCCCAGGTCCTTTTCCTCTGGGCAGCTTTCCAGCCACTCTTCCCCACGCCTGTAGCGTTGCCTGGGGTTGTTGTGGCCGAAGTGCAGGACCCGGCACTTGGCCTTGTTGAATCTCATACAGTTGGCCTCGGCCCATCGATCCAGCCTGTCCAGGTCCCTCTGCAGAGCCTTCCTACCCTCCAGCAGATCAACACTCCCGCCCAACTTGGTGTCGTCTGCAAACTTACTGAGGGAGCACTCAATCCCCTCGTCCAGATCATTGATGAAGATATTGAACAGGACCGGCCCCAAAACTGAGCCCTGGGGAACACCGCTCGTGACCGGCCGCCAACTGGATTTAACTCCGTTCACCACAACTCTCTGGGCTCGGCCGTCCAGCCAGTTTTTTACCCAGCGAAGAGTGTACCTGTCTAGGCCGTGAGCCGCCAGCTTCTCTAGGAGAATGCTGTGGGAGACAGTGTCAAAGGCCTTACTGAAGTCCAAGTAGACCACATCCACTGCCTTTCCCTCATCCACTAGGCGGGTCACCTGGTCATAGAAGGAGATCAGGTTGGTCAAGCAGGACCTGCCTTCCATGAACCCGTGCTGGCTGGGCCTGATCCCCTGGTTGTCCCGGACATGGCTCGTGAGCACCCTCAAAACCAACCGCTCCATGATCTTCCCCGGCACCGAGGTCAGGCTGACCGGCCTGTAGTTCCCCGGATCCTCCTTCCGGCCCTTCTTGTAGATGGGAGTCACATTGGCGAGCCTCCAGTCGTCCGGGACTTCCCCAGTTAACCAGGACTGCTGGTAAATGATGGAGAGCGGCTCGGCAAGCTCCTCCGCCAGCTCCCTCAGAACCCTCGGGTGGATCCCATCCGGCCCCATAGACTTGTGAACATCCAGGTGGCATAGCAGGTCATGGACTTCATCCTCTTGAATTATGGGGGGTTTATCCTGCTTGTCGTCCCTGTCTTCCAGCTCAGGGGGCTGAGTACCCTGAGGATAACCATTCTGACTACTAAAGACTGAGGCAAAGAAGGCGTTGAGTACCTCAGCCTTTTCCTCATCCTTGGTGGCAACGTTCCCCCCCGCATCCAATAGAGGATGGAGATTCTCCTTGGCTCTCCTTTTGTCATTAACATACTTATAAAAGCATTTTTTGTTGTCTCTCACGACAGTGGCCAGGTGGAGTTCTAGCTGGGCTTTTGCCTTTCTAATTTCCTCTCTGCACGACCTAACGCGATCCCTGTACTCTTCCTGAGTTGCCTGACCCTTCCTCCACAAGTGATAAACTCTCCTTTTTTCCCTGAGTCCCAGCCAGAGCTCCCCGTTCAGCCAGGCCGGTCGCCTTCCCCGCCCGTACTTCTTGCGGCACATGGGGACAGCCCGCTCCTGCGCCTTTAAGACTTCCTTCTTGAAGAACGTCCAGCCTTCCTGGACCCCTTTGCCCTTCAGGACCGTCTCCCAAGGGATCCTCTCAACTAGTGTCCTGAGCAGGCCAAAGTCCGCTCGCCGGAAGTCCATGGTAGCGGTTTTGCTGGCCCCCCTCTTTACTTCACCAAGTATCGAGAATTCTACCATTTCATGGTCGCTAAGCCCAAGCCGACCTCCGACCACCACATCTCCCACCAGCCCTTCTCTGTTCGTGAACAGCAGGTCAAGCGAGGCATCTCCCCTGGTGGGCTCGCTTACCAGCTGCGTCAGGAAGTTATCCTCCACACACTCCAGGAACCTCCTCGACTGTTTCCTCTCTGCCGTGTGGTATTTCCAGCAGACATCCGGAAAGTTGAAGTCCCCCACGAGAACAAGGGCTAGCAACTGGGAGACTTCTGCCAGCCTCTGGTAGAATATTTCGTCTGCCTCCTCTTCCTGGCCAGGTGGTCTATAACAGACCCCCAGCAGGATATCTGCCTTGTTGGCCTTCCCCCTCATCCTTACCCACAAGCACTCGACCTCGTCATCACTATCATTGAGCTCTAGACAGTCGAAGCATTTCCTAACATACAGGGCTACTCCACCGCCTCTCCTTCCTCGCCTGTTCCTTCTGAAAAGCTTATAGCCGTTCATTGCAGCACTCCAATCGTGCGACTCATCCCACCACGTTTCCGTGATGGCGACTAAGTCATAGCTACCCCGCTGCACAATGGCTTCCAGCTCCTCCTGTTTGCCGCCCATGCTGCGTGCATTGGTATAGATGCACTTGAGCTGGGCTGCCGATTTCTCCCCCGACAATGGCGTGCGGACCCTAGGCTCTTCTCTAGAGAGCCTGGTTTTATCCCCGTCCCCCTTCGAATCTAGTTTAAAGCCCTCTCGATGAGCCCGGCCAACTCACACGCGAGAATCCTTTTCCCCCTGCGAGACAGCTGAACTCCGTCCGTCGCCAGCAGGCCCGGTGCCGTGTAAACCTCCCTGTGGTCAAAGAAGCCAAAATTCTGTTGATGGCACCAGCCCCTGAGCCACGTGTTGATCCGATGAGTTTTCCTGTTCCTTTCGGTGTTCCGCCCCGCCACTAAAGGGATCGAGGAAAAAACTACCTGTGCTCCCGATCCTCCTACCAGTCGCCCCAGCGCCCTGAAGTCCCTTTTGATCCCTTCGGGACTTCTCCCTGCAACCTCCTCACTGCCAGCCTGTATAACCAGTAGCGGGTAGTAATCGGAGGCCTGCACGAGACTAGGGAGTTTCCTAGTAATGTCCTTCACCCGGGCCCCAGGGAGGCAGCAGACTTCCCTGTGGGATGGGTCCGGCCGACAAATTGGGCCCTCGGTCCCCCTCAGAAGGGAATCACCAATGACAATTACCCTCCTTTTTTTCTTAGCGGAGGCAGTCGTAATTTGTGGGGCTGGCTGCCTCTCCTCGGGCAACCCCCTGGATGGGCCTTCATCTTCGTCCTCGTTCGTCTGGCCCTCAAGTTCCAGAGCCCCGTATCTGTTGTGTAGGGGCAGCTGGGAAGGTTGAGGCGAGGAAGGCCGGCCGGGGGTTCGCCTGGCGCCCCGAGCAGGGACCTGTGTCCATTCCCCTCCGTCGCCTGGGTCTCCTCCTTCTGCCTGGTGGCAAGAGGGCAGGGGTTCCTCCGCTTCTTGCGGAGCCTCCGTGTGCTGCCCTCGCCTCAGGGACGGTAGGGTGCGGCTCCACCAATCTATCTCTCTCTCGCACTCCCTGATGCTCCTTAGCCTCTCCACTTCCTCCTTCAGCTCTGCCACCAGGCTGAGCAGATCATCCACCTGGTCGCAACGCACGCAGGCGTCGTCTCTGCTGCCCTCCTGTACCAGGGACAGCCTCAGGCACTCCCTGCAGCCGGAGGCCTGGACAGATGTGTGTTTGCGTAGGGGCTCCGTCTGGGTCGCCACGTTTCTCCTGGCGATGGCTTTCGGCCGAGTGGATACCATGGCCAGGTCCTCTTCTGGGAGGGCGACGACCACGAGCTGAGCTGGCCTCTGGAGGTCAGCTGATATGAAAGCCTAGATAATTAACTGTAAGTCTTAACTGTAAGTCAAGAATTTTTGCATCCTTTATATGAATATGGTTTTAAAAGAGTGTGTGTGTATATATATGCACGCACTGTTTTTTAATTCAGGAGAAAACCAATTAAGCCTGCTATATAATGAGCAATCACGCCAACAACAAATCAATTTCCATATAATTTGTATGATGCTGTACTATAAATTCTACAAGCAGGATCAATAATTGGCAATAAAATATCAAGTTATAATTCTCCAACCTCCATGGCCAGACTACACATACATACGTAAAAAGAGAACTTAATTTTTAGTTTACTGTCTGTACAAGCTAATTTACCACATAAGAAAAAAAGTGAGGGATCTGGCCATTAGTACAATCTAAAACACTCCCAGAAAAACTAGAAAGCTTTTTGAGTGGGATGAAGGTAAGTATTTAGTGCAATTTCAGGAATCCAGGGATATCTCACCTGGTTTATATCACCACTACAGAATTGCACAGACCCAATGAAAAATCTGTCAATCTGCCAGACCCATGAAAAAGGCCTGATTACATAAGGCATTGAAAGTGGTAATAGATGCCTTTGTTGAGGCAGCCACATACATATACTACTTCTGAATATCTGAAAAAGTTCTCCAGTGGAGCACAGATTCACAAGTGAGGAACAGTTAGGAGAGTATAAATACAGAATGAGATAATCTGATCTTCATCCTGAATTCCTGTAAGGTTGGAAATCTATTATGAATTGGTATCTTGTTTTCTTTTTCTACATATTTCCTGAACTTTTTCTAGAATCTGGAGGGACTTCCAAAGAGATAAGGGACAGACCAAATCCACTGATCTTACATTTGAATGCTAGTGTTTTGGGGAGAAAAACATACTCTGGAGAAAGTCCAGAGTCTAATGTAAATGTTTGCAGTTGATAGAGATGTTAGAGTTTGAAGGGAATTCCTTAGGTTCTGCATGAGCTTTCTCGGTAGGTTTGGTTTGTTCCCTGAAGTTCTTGAAAACAAAATATTCCTCTTAAATATAATAAAATTTACAATGTTTCACAATGTTTGCTTTTTTTGTAATATTTTTAGTTCTTTCAAATAGGGCAACATATCAGAGTTGGTTGCTTTTCCTTAGTAGCTTAAATATAGTCAAATTTAATCTTTGAATAGGCTTTTAAAATTCTGGCTAAATCACTGTGAACTGATTTTGGCTGGAGTATTACTAAGCTATTTAGTAACTATTATAAGTATGTTAAAATCATGATGATTTCTAATTGTACTGGATAAGATTCACCTCTTTATTAGACAGGAATCATGCTGACAATTTGATACGAAAGATACAATGAACATTATTGTCACAGAGATAAGCTTCATTCATCATATCAAGAAATATTAATTTTTAAGTAACCCTATGTCCAAATCTTTTGCTTGTTCAAGTATCTAAATCCACATAGTAAGTGGAAAACATTCCATAACATGGGGTTACAGAAAAAGAAACTGAGTTAACAACCAGATAGAATTCCTAATGATGTCAATAAGTATAAGCAGAATAATACATATTTCTAACCACAGTCTAATAGTAAGGTTAGTATATAGTAATAAAAATGGAAATATTATTTTCACAAATCATCTGTTAGCTTATTAAGTTTTTACTAATAATCACTTTTTACATTTGTTCAATTCCTTTGATCAATGTATTCCAATAAAAAAACCCCTTTCATTCCTGAAAATTGCTGTTGATCACCATACTGTTGATAAGAAATGGCATTTTTCTCTGGTTTCCCAGAATAGAGAGTAACAAATTAAGCACATAATATACCATGAATATTAGAAAAAACAAATGTAAAGAACAGATTGCAGATTCTCAAAGGAGGGAAAATCTGCCTCACACAGTACTGCCTATGCAATCTCCAAGTATAGGGCTAATATCTATTTCCACAGGTATATCTCCTTTTTCACCTGTAAATTTTGTCAAAGTAAAATTTAAAGGTGGTTTTTTTTTTTTTTTTAAGCTGTTAGAGGGTTCCAGATGCTTGTGTCAGAGCTATGAAACTAATTCTGACTAAGCTGTCATACTTTTGGAAATTGTCAGAGTACACAGTGCTGAAGAACAGAGTACAAGTGCAACAATTTTGACATTTCCTGAAAACATCTGGGTTTTTTTCACAAGTGTTGATTTATGCATACACAATAAATATAACATTTTTAGGAAATATCAGACTTACAGCAAATTCACCACAGTAACTCATATTACTTTCTGAGGGAAAAAAATCTGGCATCGTAATCCAAGCAGGTAGGGATTATGGGAGACAGGGAGCAGGGGAATAAATTAAGATACAGATCATTAAATATCCTCATCTGCTTATACACAAGAAAAAAGTTCTGTCATGAAATAAGACTATGCTCTGTAGTTCTCAGATACAGGCAAGTTTGTGCTCTGGCTTTTCTGTTCTCAGTTAGGGGTGGGTTTTTTTGTAACGCTTTTGAATTTCTGACCACTCTGTAATATACCTTGAGGCCAACAAAAAGACCCAGCTAGCAGAGACACAGCAGTCGCACAGCAAGAGCACAGAGAACCTCTGCTGATGACTATGTGGCGATGCTTAAAGATAGCTCAGTGATGATCTCAGTGCAACACAGGGCATGTTCTCTGTCATTGACTGGTGCAAAACACTGGCACATAGGAGATCTCTGGCGGGGAGGACACCTCTGTCCAGGTCTGGGGCTGGAGAGAGGGTTGTTGCCTTTCCTGGGGCAGGGGCAGCAGGGGCCTCCCCTGTGCCTTAGTCACAGCCCTGAGCCACCAGGTGAAGGAATGGCAGGAGGTGAGCAACAGCACGGGTTTCTGATGACGGGAAAAAAGCAAATGTCACACACATCTTTAAGGGCAAGAAGTAGGATCCAGGTAACTGCAGTCAGCCAAATTTCAGTCTCTGAGAAGGTTATAGAGTGAATCCTCTTAGAAGCTCTTTCTACACATAAAGGACAAGAAGATGGTTAGGAATGGACAACATGGGTTTAACAAGAACAAATCATGTCTGACTAACCTGATTGCTTTATATGATGAGATAACTGGCTTTGTGGACAAGAGAAGGGCAGTGGATTTCGTACACCTTAACTTTAGTAAGGTCTTTGATATAGTCTTCTGTAGGCTTCTTATCACCAAATCGGTGAGGTACTGACTGGATAACTGGATGATAAAGGTGGGTTGGAACACTGGCTTGATTTCTGGCTTAAAGTGTTGTGATCAGTGGTGCAAAGTCCATCTGGCAGCCAGTAACTAGTAGCATCTCTCAGGGATCCACGTTGGGCCAATACTGTTTAATGGCTTCATTAACTATCTGTGGTGGAGGAGGGCACTTTCAGCAAGTTTGCAGATGACACCAAACTTGGGGTCGCGGGACAGTCAATATGCAGGACAGGGCAGCTATTCACAACGACCAGAATGGACTGGAGGAATAGCTTTGACTGGAACTTCATGGAGTTCAGCAACCCAGATGCAAAGCAGCTTGGCAGAATAGGACCTGGGGGTCCTGGTGGGCACTAAGTTGAACATGAGCCAGCAATATACTCTTGCAGCAAAAATGGCTAATGGTGTCCTGGGCTGCATTAGACAAAGTACTGCCAGCAGGTGGAGGGAGGTGACCCTTCCCCTCTATTCAGCACTGGTGAGGCCACATCTGGAGCACTGTGTCCAGTTCTGGGCTCCTCAGTACAAGAAAGACAGGGACATACTAGAGAGAGTCCAATGAAGGGCCACAAGGATGATGAAGGGATTGGAGCATCTCTCCTATGAAGAAAGGATGAGCGAGCTGGGACTGTTTAGCCTGGAGAAGTGAAGTCTCTGGGAGGACTTCATCTATATATACAAATACCTGAAGGACAGTGCAAAGAGGATGAGCCAGGCTCTTTTCAGTGGTGCCCAGAGACAGGACAAGAGGCAATGGACACACACTGAAACACAGGAGGTTTCCTCTGAAAGTCAGGAAACACTTTTTCACTGTGACGGTGATCAAACACTGGAACAGGTTGACCAGGGAGGTTGTGGATTCTCTCTTCTTGGAGATATTCAAAAGCCATCTGGAGACAGTCCTGGGCAACCAGCTCTAGGTGGCAAAGCTTGAACAGGGAGGTTGGACCAGATGACTTCCAGAAGTCCTTTCCAACCTCAACCATTCTGTTGATTCTGTGATTCTTTGAAAAGCAAATGTGAAATCTTGCACCTGTAATGGAATACCTCACACACCAGTACATGCTGAGGGCCAACAATCTGGGAAGCATCTCTGCAGAACATAACCTGAGGTCCTGTTGGACAACAAGCTGAACATGAGCCAGCAATGTGCCTTCGCAGCAAAGAAGGCCAACAGTACCCTTGGCTGCATTAGTAAGAGTGGAGCCAGCAGATTAAGGGAAGTGATCCTTCTCTTCTGCTTGTCACTGTGAGAGCAAATATGGACTGTCATGTCTATTTTTGGGCTCATTTCAAAAAAAGACATTGACATGCCACAGTGAGACACATAGAGGGCAACTAAACTGGTCATGGCTGGAGCACATGACTTCTAAGAGAAGCTGGGGGAATGGGTTTGTTCAGCCATATGAGAAGGCTCAGGGGAGACCTTGTTGTTGTTGACAACTGATTGGAAGATAGAAGATGGAGCCAGACTCTTGAATGTACATGGTGATAGAACAAGAGGCAATGAACACACTTTGGAAGAAGATGAGATCTTCATCCTTGGTGGTGTCCGAGACAACTGGACACAGCCCTGGGCATTGTAATCTAATTAAATTTCTTCTGAGCAGTGGGTTGGGACTAGATGACCTTCAGCAGTCCCTTCTAACTGGAGTTATTCTATGAATTCTATGAATTACATCGATATTTTTCTGAAGTAAGTCTAGAGGAAAAACTGGAGAAGAATGAGAAAGGTAAGCAGGACAGGAAACGTCACTCAAGTCCTCACATCCATTTCTCACTGCCAATGGCAGGAAAGAGAGGTTTTTGCTTATCTCTTGAAGATGGTAAGTGAACAGGTTTACAAGGTCTGATATGGCTCATATGGAAAATGTTATGGAAACTATAAGACAAGTGAAACAGACTATGTTCAAAATTATCCTACAGCATGTTAAATGATAAAAATTTCCTTTATGAATGAAAAACATACTTATTTATAACCAGTTTTAGGCTATATAGTCTTAGACGTAAAAGTAAAAAGAAACACTGCTTTTGCTAAGAGAAATAAAGAAGATGGCTCTGGAAAGTTCGAGGCTCTCTTACCTTGACTATTTCACCTGAAGTGCTATCAATGGCTGGAAAACTCCTAATAACACCACTCATAAAACGTTTAACAAAAAAATCATGATAAATTAAAAGGCAAAGCAATAATAACTTTTTTTTGGATATCCTCTTACTTTCATATTGCACCTGTTTAACACCGATCCTAGTAGCATTCCAGTTACGACTGGAAGAAGAATCCTTATAAATATTTAACTATTCCAGCTCCTTAACTCAAAGATTGAAAAGACTCCTAGACTTTTTCAGAATAGCCATATTATTTGACAAATACAGGAAAATTAAGACTGGAAATTCCTGATTTTTTTTTTTTCCACTTAAGATGACATTCAAGAATAACTGTTTCTTTTTTACAATATACAAGTTTTTTCAGATTCCTTCTACAGAATATGAAAAGAATATTTTTCTTTTCTTTTTTTTTTCTCTTGGTCACCTTTAAGAAAGCAATTGTTCCTACTCAATAGCTTAGTAGTTTCTAAGGAAAATAGGCAAGAAGGAGCTAAACCGATTGGTAAGCAGAAATTATCTATGACTACAGACATTCACAGCCCGTTGGCAGACAGACAAATTTTGTTATTCTAGGTATGAATATCAGTACTGACAAGTAAAAGTAGATGTTGAATTCTCCTGTCCTGTACATTGAGTAATAAATAAGATACTAGGTACATTGCCCTACAGATTATCATATTGGACTAATATAAAACTGATAAAGCACATGAAATATTTCTTTAATAATTATAATTGCTGGGGATGTGGCTAGTGCTTCATCCAAGAAGACTAAAAGGAACAGTAGCCTAAGAATATCGTTTAGAAGAAAAGAAATGACAACAGTGTGCTTGACAAAGAACATATGCAGTCCAGAACATCTCAGGAAAAAATGCTGGCTGATCTATTGAATTCTCTGAAGGATAGATCCAGTGAAATTAAGACGACAGCCATAACTCCAGTTTTAGCTCCTGAATATGAAAATTATGCAATAGGGATACTGGATATGGACAAATAACTAGCCCAGCCCTTCACAATAGATTAAATTGATATTACTTCACTTTATTTGCAGAAGACTTATCAAGCCACTGTGGTTGCAGCAAGATATCACATCTACATCTCTGCAAGATATGTTCTTAGGTCAGGACTAAGAAATGTTGCAGAGGCCTATGCTAAAAAAATGTTACATTTGCTATGCTTAGCTTATATAAGTCTACACTGGTAAATTCCATAGGATACAAATCTGTCCAAAACAATCATTATTTGTTTTGTTAATGTTATGAAAATGTCACTGTTCAAAAAGCCTGAAGCATCTGAGAAATTGCGAAGAATACTAATACTACTCCCAGTGTATCTACATAGATAAAGAGCTGCTTTAAGTCAATGCCTTGTCCAGAGACCTGGTGGATGTTCCATGAAGCTGAAGGAGAGCATATCTTGTACAGCATGTATAGTGGAGACATAGTGGATATCTTAGAATCTCTAGTGATAATGGAGATACCCCATTGGAGAAAAAAAGAATAACACTTTTAACGGGTTAAAAGCTCTTTACACTGAGGTCAAAGAAATAACTACAGAAATAAGGGTAGGTTTGGTTTTTTTATTGACAATTCATCTCCAAGAATAGCTGGGAAAAACTTCTACATTACAGTAATTTAATATCCATTTTGAAAACCATTGCAAGGTGGTTTATATAACAGAAATTGTTTAACTGCAGAATATTATTGGCAGTTAATAATAAACAGGTAAAAAGGTAATAAACAAGTGTAAAGGCACTTTCAGTAGACATCAAATGTGCAGTGAATGGATAATAATCAAGAATCATTTCTTATTTTGAGGGTCAGACATGCATTGGAGACTACACATGATGAATGGAAGTCTGATGTATGCATGAGCAATATTTGATTGAAAGATCAATATATACATTTTAACCATTATATATGAGGAAATAGAAAACAAAACAAGTTCCTAGTTTCACCATTATTACCCAACTAGAATAGCTATACTTGAAACACCATTAGCATAAAGCTAACAATGTGAAAACAATACCAATTATCTCAAAACCTATACTCCTCTGGTGAACCTCTAACACTGATGAAGCCAATAGCAAAACTCCTGCTACCTTTCAGGAAGCTGAGATTTCATCTCCTACATTTATTTGGAGTCCTATCTTCCTGGCAGTTGTCAAAATACACCTGTATGGTACCAGTTCCTGTTCCCATTCCAGACTGCACAGTCAAGGGAGAAAGAAGCTTGTGTTGTTGTAATATGATTTTTGCAAGCCATGGTATACAACGCACAGTGACTTTCAAATTGCAGACTGAGACTGACCACTGACAGATTGGAAAAAAAAAAAACTTTGTTTCTATGTGATCTTAATAGATCTGATGTAATAACCACTAAGAAACAACATGCACTGAGCACAGCAGAAGTATAGGTAAGCAACGTTGTACTGGATACAGTCCATGCAAAACCTTGTCCTAGAAGAAACAATTCTGAAAGAAATAATTCTACTGAAAAAGTTGAAACAAAGCTGTGAACAGCCCTGAGTATATTCTCACACACCCACCCATATTAAATATTTACAGCTGTTATAAATTGTTTAGACTATGACCTTGATAGTGTAAACACTTCCCTTGCAGTTTGCTCTCAGACTTGTGTTTTAGTAATTATGTTTATAGAACATTTTATTAAAGACATTAAAACTTCTAACAGCCAAGTGTGGAGAATGCATCTGCAAAAATAACATAACGCTAAACAGAGCATTACAAATACATACTGGAAATCCATTAATAAAGGGAATTGGATATCTGTTTAAATTAAACATTTATCTTTCACTGTTGGTGGCAA
Organism: Calonectris borealis; assembly: GCF_964195595.1. Lineage (NCBI taxonomy): Eukaryota > Metazoa > Chordata > Aves > Procellariiformes > Procellariidae > Calonectris > Calonectris borealis. Next base: position 31,688,037 of record NC_134313.1, on the reverse strand, counting down.
AGGTTTATATCCAACTCTAATAAGAAGAGCTAAACTATTGGCCTCATCAGTTGCTTGAGTAAGCTGTCGTAAAATGAATTTCATTACCTCACTGGCTAGCAGTTTGCAAAACACATCTTTACAGCAACATAGTCCATAGTCTTCATGCTATTGATGAAATTATTGATACTGATGGAAACCAGTCTAAGCAATACAGGACTCAGTAGTAACAGCCTGTGAGAACACATAAACCCGTGGAGATGGTTTTATCATTACACCTGCAAAACTGACTTCTTAGTAGAAACTGGAAAAAAGTAATGTGTAAGTGGAGTTTAAACATGAAACTCTGATCCTGTAAGATGATGTGGAGTACAAAATCTTACACTACTTTGGAATTTCTTTGTAGGATTGGGATTGTACAATGAAAAGATACTGTTTTAAGGTATACATTCTGAAATATACTAGAAGAGCTGGATTTCCCAACACAATAGAAAATACCTAAAAATAAGGCACTGCCACACCAAGTATTGCAACACCTGAGGCTTTTTGTCTCTCTAGTTCATAAACTGTTAGTAAAAGTTTACAAAAAGTTCTGACTGGTTATCAATCTGTGGCCTATTTCCTGCATAATCACTTACTGCTATGACAGCTCCCTGAATCACTCTGTAAGGAACCTGATGTTCTTGAACACTTTTCATGTATCCTAAGTGTTTTAGTCATGCCTTTCTGTCACAGCTTCCTGGGAATAGAAATAAAACACCAAGTGCCTGATTTTCTGAAATGCTAGCCATCTACCTATGTAACTGCATTCCAAGGCAGCTGCAGATGCCTAACAGTTCAGAGAAATCAGATTCTACTTCATTTCAACCTTCTTAGCTAAAAAGAAAGTACTGCTTAGGTACTTTTTTCACTCAGTGAGTTAATATTAACCGAAAGGTTAGTCATTATTATTGTTTTTTGGCTATCATGAATATTTAGTCATCTCTGCTATAATATCTTGGTTAACAGCTTGTATAGATTCTCCACTATGACAAACAGACATTATTTTCCCTCTTGTCCCACACAATAAATCTGTCCACTCCCCAGCAAATATGTCTCGGCAGCAGTCCAATCATGGGAGTGACTAACAAGATGGTACACCTGAGGTCAACCAAATCACTTTTTAATACAATAATCACATCTCAGCGTGGCAGTCAATCACCTATCATTCTCCCCAAAAGAACAAACAAAACTGTAGGAGAAAATACTCCTGGGCACCAGCTTGCACTGAAATGGTGGCAACAGCTGGTCCAGCAGATGCTTCTCATGTGATTCAACACCTGTGGTTTTGCATTTCTGCAGTAGGCCATGTTAATAGATATTTCTTTCTTTTTTTTCAAAATCCTGAAATATTCATAACTAAAATAAATGTTCCTAGGGATTTAGCAGACCACTACTTCTGTTGCTTGAAGGAAAACATCCAATCGTAGAAAAAAGCCTGAAAGAGCCTTAAAAGTCTCTATTAGTATAACCTCTGTACTTTGTAATTTATGTGTGATATGGATTTGAGACATCTCAGTCCTTCTGGTATCCTGTAAGACTGAAACATGTATGGCAAAGAAATGCAATTAACCAGACAGAGTGTTAGGCTGAGCTAATGTAGATGAGATAGGTACATATATATATATTTTAAGTTAAAACTCTTAAAGCTTATGATTTGGTAAATGCACACTTTATTATTAGTATAAGTAATTTCTTATTTCCTTAATAAAATAGTCAAGTTTTTGTTATCTTATATACATGTTAAAAATGTAGGACAGTGACCCAGTTTTCTATTAGAGGTTTATTATACCTGTCTGTCTAGATACGTACAAAAAGCATGTGCATATAAAAATTCTTTGTCTTTAAATAGTCTTGTAAATCTTAGTACCACAGGGAAACATTTAGTTATGACTAACAAATCCACCCATTTGGAAATCTAATGATTTCAAAATGTACATTTCAGGAGCTGGACGCAATGATCCTGGTGGATCCCTTCCAACTCAGGATGTTCTATGATTCTATGATTCTACATTCCATGTACTCAAATCTGTCAGAAAAAAAAAGGAAATACATATAAATCATGCTCTTCTGTTCATCAGAACTGCCTCCCACGAGAGGATGCCAGGAGACAACAGGAATGTGGTATAACCTCACTCGTCCATATTGGTACTGCCTCTTTGCCTGCTACCATCTCTGTTCCAGATGAGTACTCCTGCTCATATCTCTAATGGACCCTTGAAAGCTTATGTGTTTAACCACTGTTATGGAAAGCACTTGCTAGGGGATTTCTTGAGATGGAGATCAGACTGGGCAAACTGAAGATGACGAAAGGACGGTCTCTGGAATTCTTTATTTCCTTGAACTGAGCTTTTGTTTTTTCCTTTTTTTTCCTGTTTTTTTCTTTCTATAAAATTCTCACATCCCATGAAAATGCAGGCAATATGAGCTTGGTGGGACCTTTATAACTTAACCTATGTGTTAATAAAGCATGGAGGCTTTTTCTATGCATATAGATAATGTCTGAACTCTGTTGTTCTCTGAAGTACTAAATCAGCATTACAGTAAGCAGTGACCTGGTAGCCAAAAGGATTTAGGGCTCATTTGGCATTTTTAGTGTTTATAGCAAAACGGAGTATTGCTGAGTGAAAATAGAAAGCTGAAACTATGGTTTGAAATGTCATTTCCTATCGCTTTCTAATTCCTGGGATAAAATTCAAATTGTTTAAATTAATGAATAGAACTCAAGGAACTGTATAAAATAAGACTTTTTTTAATATGTCTTGTTTAGTTGTTGGGGTTTTTTTTAAATAATATTAACAGTTATTGTTAATAACAACATTACTTTCTTTTCTGAAATACCATAATTTATAAAGAACCCGTTTTGCAGGTAGAAGACTATTAACTATTTCCAATACTACTCAGGTAATACTCTTATAAAGAAACTATCTCAGAAGGATTGTACTTTTGAGAAAGAGTTAAATGTTTATTGAAAATGAAAAGGAAAGAGTGAAACTAAATGTCTTTCTGAAGTCCTTAATATTAACTTCCACCTTACTATGAGAATATAGTACATCACAGACAAAAAATGTAACAACTCAGGTGTCTGGAAAACTGCAGAGCACTTTTAAAAGTGATGAGACCCTAAACTCCATTAAGATTGTCCATTATTCATTTAAAGACTTCTGCTTTGAAAATATATGAACTCAATCTGTGACAGAAGCTCTGCCTCAAACATTTCCTTCCTATCTGTTCATAGACAAAGACAGAGTGATTGTTAGCCACTATCCAGACATTTGATGACCTCTCTGTTCTAGAAAGAAGAGTAGTAAGGTGTATCTACACAAGCAGCACATTTTGAAACATTTACATGGTGCAGGATTTCTGTCTCTCACTAAACATGACCAATTAACCCTCCAAAAATCTCTGTGTTATTCCCTTCCTGAATGCAGATATCAAGTGTCATAACTGGATCTATAAAGGTTAATAAAGCAAAAATACTTCCCAAACAGGAAAATTATCAAAAAACATACAGCATTTAGGAAGAGTTTAGGAAAGAGCAATGACAATGACTAGAGCTTTAGAAAACATGGTCTGTGAGGACCAGATTTTTTTAAAATCCTAAAAAAAAAAAGAAAGAGTAAAGGTGGAAGTGAAAGATGAAAATTATTGCAGTCTACAAATACATCACAAACAGTAAGAGTTTAGGAGTTTTTTGATGACCATGTTAGACAGAATAAGAAGTAATGGTCACAGGTTGCAATAACACAGAATCATGTCTGAAATTCATATTATGAAATAAAAATTCCTAATAGTGAAAATAAATTAGACTGAACGGAATTCTCATGAATCTCCATCTTATCAATCTTTAAAAATTTGTATTACCCACAAAAGTCTTCATTCAGTCATTCTAAGAAACTGACTCTTGAAATTCTTAAATGCAAACTTACATTAACTTTTTGAAAACAGACCAAGTGAAAAGATAGGTGGATGCATCCTCCCCAGTCTGGCAGAAGCTACTATTGGCTTTCCCATGCAGAGACTAACATATGCTCAGGTGAGTGTTTCTACTGTTTGTTCGGTTAGATTTTATCTTCAGATAGCTTTAGAGAAGCTGCATCCACCAGAATTTGGGTGGATTTAAGTGACCTAGCTAATGTAAGAATTTCCTTTGACAAGCATAGGCTTGTCTGTTCAGCTTCTGTGGATTTTCGTTACAGGTGCCATGTTTTCATTAATCACTTCTATTCACAACGCTAAATACCTGGTTCTGCTATTCGAGCTATTCCACCATTGGGATCTGGCAGATTCAAAACTGAAGCCAGAATGGTGAATATTTGTTTCCTGGAGAAGCTGCTAACTCTTACACAGCTTCACAAAAAAAGGCAGAAAGCAAAATTCACAAAGGTACTTTGTGAAATGCTGTGTACCATAATACCAAAATCTTGGGAACCTGGTTAATTCAAAGGCCTGTGCTAAGCACCTAAATTCTCTCTAGATGGGTGGTTGAGGCTGAGCAGCCTCAGAATGGGATCCACAACAAGCAGCTGGCTGAACAGGGGGTACCTGTTCATTAAATGGAAATATTGTTCTGCCTATCAGCTCATTCACAAAAAACTCAGATATTTCCAGCATAAAACTGCATTCCATGGTATAACAATGCCCTCATTTTACAATAGAGCAATACTCCAGATAGTTTTTCTTTAGCTTACGGAAAAATCTCATACATGTCCTGACTGACCCATCTGTAGGCTTTTATCATTTCTATTAGTTGTTTGGAACACAGGTAAACATTGGTTTAGTGAAAAGATTATTGCACTTGATATTCATTAAATTAGGGGTGGACACTAATTTAATTTCTATTGCAGTTGCAGAAAAAAAGATATAAAGAAAGAAAAGCTATTATTGGCTTCCTGCTCACTACTTCCTTTCATTAATCTTTTCTGCTCCTGTACCTCTGAGTCACAGACTCACAGACAGTCTGCCCTAGGTTTTGCGTTGGCAGAGAGTGTTCTATCAAAAAAGTCCCGTGTGTTCAAAAAGGATAGCATTCACAATATGGACCTGAGCCAGATTAACAACAAAAAACCTCCCAAACCTGATCTCTCCATTGTCAGTCTGCTAGGACTCTGGAAATTTACTTCAGTCTGTGAAGTTCCACAGTAATGCCTCAATTCCTCTCTGCAATTGAGAAAGGAAGATGTGTTTCCCCGCTATCTTCAGTTGTTCATGAAGCTACCCACTTCTCTAACATGAATCTTTTAGCATAATTTTCACTGAATGATTTTAAAGCAAAGGGATTTTCTTTTTAATTGAAACAATACTTTCTTCCATTAAGACCTGCAGGTTCCAGAAACTTAAGATCCAGTAAATAAATCGAGCCTTTTAAAACATGGCAGTTTTTGCTCAGGAAAAATCTGAACAACTTTGGCCTCTATGTTTCCAAACATTCTGAGCTTTCTTCAGTTCAGAGTTTCAAACCTGAACAATTTTTCCCCTCAATAGCTGCTCTAAGCTACTGTTCCATTAGAAACTGAAACAGCAACCTGTCTCATGTAGCTATGTTCACAGTGTTTCTGTTAAGACAGCAAGGAAGAAAAGTGTATATGCTTGGAAAACAATGGAGAGCAAATATCAGGAGACAGAAGATAGAGCATAGAATCTGAAACAAAGATGAGAAGCAAAGATGGTAAGGTAGTAAAATTGTGGAAAGTGGGTTTGAAGAGAAAGAAATATAAAGAAAAGGAAAAACTGTGAGTCCAAAGCCAGTAGTGAATAATAGAATTGATTCCTGGACTTTACAAGGAAAGAATGAAATGAGGTGCCAGTGTGAGTGTGAAGTTTGTCTAAACAAGAACATAAAATGAAAACGGGCAATTCTAGTATATAAGTAATTAGTCACTAATATGTATATATACACGAGGATCAGTGGAATGTGTATTGGATTTATAGTTGAAATCAAGATCAAAGCTTTTAAAAGGCATGACAGAGGAATCACTTGATGACATTTTATGACCTATATTATTCAAGAAGTCAAATTAAATTATTATAATGGTCTTCTCTTATCCAAAGACCTGAAATGAATATAATATTTACAGATTCCTTCTAATAGAAAACAGTTAGTAAATCACCTCTTCCTCTCTTGGGTACGAGGTTACTGGTATGTGTGTGTTATCCCTCTGATTCTGGAAGCTGGGACATGACATCAGAAGATGTTGATTTTTCTATATTTTCCCCAAAACTCTTTCCTTAAGCATCTTCACCAGGGAACTGTTAGAATATTGTCATGGTTTAACCCCAGCTGGTTAGATGGACCTTCTTCTAGACCTGGTTTTTTAATTTTTATGTTATTTTTTATGCTTTTTCATTTGTCATGAGACAGGGTTACAAAACTTTAACATGTAAGTTGGAGAGCATAGTTTATCTACTAATTCCAGTGTCTACCATTCCTCTGCTCACTTGCCTTCCATTTTCTAATTGCCCATGAGTAGTACAGGGCAAGAGTTGACCCTGATGTCAACTAACCTTATGGGGATGGTGACTTCCTTAAGAAAAAAAAGAGAACAGTCAAATAAGAAAGCTGGAAAGATACAACTGAGTAGGATTTTTATGCTGGGCACACCATTGACTGGGACACAACAGATTTTGAACAGCTTTGATCATTCAGTATGCTGCCTCATGTTGGTTTTTGGAATAAGATGGGAGAGATCACCTTATGCCAGATAAGCATGAATAGGTTGTGTCATGCAGTCCATGAAAAAAATACATAAGAAATATTATAAAAAACTAAATGCAACAATTTTTAAATGAGATCCAGTTGCTTTGAAAAACATAGGGAAAAATTGTCTCTAAAGCCTGAGGAGGACATCAAAGAACAGAAGGACCGCTGGTAATACATTAGAAAGCAGGAGAAAATGAGGCTTATTTTTCTGAGAAAATGAACCTGATTGTGATTAATTAATATGTGATTTTTATAGCCTTAAACGCCTGTTTTAGACACCCAGGCCTGGCATATCTGAAAAGAACATTAAGAACAATGAGCCAAAGAAGATATGATTAAGGCCTTCCCAAATATTGCAAGGTTTTTCTTTGTTTTGGTGTGAAGTTTTATCACGAACAAGGGTTTTTTCTTCATAAAATGAAGAAAAATAAGCATTTGAGTGGATAAAGCAGATGAAAAAGTCTCTAAACAGAATATCCATGCAAAATACATGTAAAACATGTCTGGAAAGAACTTAAATTTCTGTATGTTAGATTCCTGTGTTTTAGGATCCTAATCTCTGGAGGGAAATCTAGCTTCCATCCCAATCAGATGCTCTCCTGAGATGTAAAAGCCACAGGATTTAAGATTTCTAGGCCAAGCAGAACATAGGAGTCTCACTTCCTGGACAAAGTATTTCAATAGTGAGACTAACAGACAACTCCTTTTTATCCTTCAGAAGCAGCTTTTTGGAAGGAACCTAGATCTATCAGTGTGTGTTAGATATATTGTTAACGTGCCACCAGTACCAGCGAGGGAAACATCAAATCTGAGATATCTGCAGACCTTCTCACAGGACCATGACCAATGAAGAGTACTGACAACTTTGAACTTACTGTGCTTCTGTGCCTTCTGATCCAGCCACACACTCCTCATATACTAACAACTTCAGATTACCCTGACTGTTCATTACTCTTGACGTAGTTATTGCTTTTTTATTTCCAGTACAATGATAACAAATGCATATTTATTACAACAAAATGACAATGTCTTGCCTAAGCAGCAGTGTGATTTATTTTTGTTGTTCATGACTTGAATTGCCAGACTGATACGTAATTAAAATGTGCAGCTTGCTGTAAAGCAGAGTGCTGTCATTCTAGATGAAAAACTACCAGTTGTTACCATTACCAGACAATGAAATTTGTAGCAAATACTTAGGTTAATCAAGAATTAAAATAAACAAACCAAAACAAATAAAAAATCCCAAAGTAACTGCCTTTAGAATTATAAAATGGCATAGGGGGTTGGTTTTTTAATCAATAAATCTACTGCTTAAACAAAAAAACATTAAAATATTAGTCCACCAGAATATAGGGAAAAGTGCAAGTTATCTTACTTCAGGATTACCAATAAAATTACATTAAAATATGATACATTGATGGCAACCAAATCAACTTGCTGGGTGCTACTATACAGTAATGCTGTAATATTAAAGTGTAACAGTAAAGTTTCATGCTGACATACACATTTATGTCTACATGAAAAATTATAATTTGGCTAAGCCATGTGCAAATCTGCACTGTTCATTTTGTAGAAATCTAGCAGCATTCAACACTTACTAGCCAGCTGAAATTTGTTGGACATCCTACAGCTTCTTACTTTTTTCTAGGGTTTCCCTTTCTGATCTAGAACTTATCTACTTTGTTACTCCTTCATTGCTCATGAAGTTATTTTTTCCTGAACCTGTTTAGAAAGCCAATCATATAACTGTAATCTACGTAACAACGTCTATCCAGTGAAGCAGCACGTTTTCCAGAAGATAATTAAAATATTTTTAAAAAACAGTGCTAAGAGAATGTCAAAAAAAGCCTCTGACTGAATGCCTGAGCACTGCACAACCAAGCACTACTTCATGATGCTGCTTTTAAGTCTAGAGATCTGGAATTATGATGGAATGACACACTTCACTTCCAGAAGCAAATTAGAAAATGAGGAACCTTGGCATTCACCTTGCTAATCACTGTTAATTTTCTTAAGAAAAAAAAGGTAGATCTTTATATAAAGGATTCTGAAGTAAAGGTAATTGACTCTAAAGCTGGAACCACTAGTGTGTGATGAAAGTGAAAGACTGAGATAGAAGGCAAACAGAGGAGCAGAATACCAACATGAATAGGTAACAAAAATCAAGTGTTTTACTAAAGTACGTAACACTTTATGTAAACTAAAAGAGCAATCGAGACAAATATATGAGAGCAGTAAATGTGTCTGTGGCCACAGAGACAAGTAAGAATTTGAGCTGGAGTTGGAAACATCCCAAGAAAAGCAGGGACCTGAAGTGGCACTCTATCCCCACACAATTTTATTGATAAGGATGTTTATGCTAATCATGAAATACATTGTACTTATAGCCATGCTGTGCCTAATTTTGTAAGTCTACAAAATCTAAAACCAGCATCAATGATATCTAAACAAATTACTCTTTCTCACATTAGTTAATGCAACCTATAGCTTGTGATATAGCTCAGCGATTTTATTCAATAAGCTCCATAATTCTTCAAGTAATTAACCTTTAAAAACCTATGGCTGACATGAGTCTTTGTAGACTGCATTTTAACTCAAGTAAATACTTGTGCCTAAACTGTATCTTTCAAATGAGCCAACACTGGGAAAACTGGTAGATTCTTAAATATGGCATTGTGCTTGCGTCCTGTGGAAATCTTCTGTGTTCATCTTACTTCATTAGTTCTTTTTCCCCAGGATTATTACAGAAATAGAAAGATGGCAGGTGAATTTAGAGGTTAATCCATTAGACTGTACATGCTTCCATTTCAAAGTTTGTTGATTTTCTTTCTCCTTTGTCAGTTTTAATTTGTCCCTAAAACCAAAATGAAATAATTGCACCAGTGTCTAAGTTCTATTGCATAGTCAAGGTTTTAGTGCAGGTATAAAATTGGTTTTTGGATTCAGCTGACACTGGTTAAATGATTACACAGAAACACATGTTGAGACAAGGCTCCCGACATGTCAAATTAAATCAAAATCAAAATTAGTTCAATCACAGTTTAGTGTTTATGCACACTGGTAACATATCTTGTAAAATATCTATAATGTTACTGTTTGCAAAATATTACAATGAAATGTAATCATTGCCTTTGGAAATCAATGTCAAGGAATTATAAACAGTGAAATTATTTAGACTCAGACTTTGAAATACCTTTTCCTTCTAGTAAGTCACTACCTCCTTTAAAAAAGGACTTTACAAAGCACCTGTCTGTCACATTAATATTCTATGCAATGATTAGGCACCAACACTATCAAAGTCATTCTAACCTTTCAGAACTCTCTTTGGCTAGTTTCCCACATTAGTCATAAAAACAGTACAAAGCCTACTTCCATTCAGCCTTTTACAGCTATTAAAACAAATTAGAACATTTAATTCACACTCTGACATCCTTACAGAAGAGAGTGCAGGCAGAGGCATTTTCAAGACTTTTGTAGAGGGTCACGGGATTGAATTCCAGGGCTAATCCATATGCATAATGAAAATAACATCTTCCTTTCTGAAAATAGATATGAAAACAAAAGGATCACATATTCATGTGAGTATCTGAAAATAAATGGCAGGACTCTGATACCAAATTGTATTGCTGTAAGTCTTACTGCTGCAGACAGAGATAGATTTTGAAATGCATTTAAACATGAAGACAAGGAGATTAAACCCTCATAAGACCTTCCATTGAGATATCTAACCTTGGCAGAAAACAGTGTGAATCAATTTTTTACTTGTTTTAGATACTTTAGTAATGTTATCCAGAGCTCTTATATATGGAATAATCACATTGGCATTAGTATGTTTATCTTTATGGGTATGAGTTACTTATAAAATTAAAAATTGTTGAATTGAGACTTTGATTTCTAACATGTAAGTGATTTTAAGATTGATTAGTTAAAGATCCATTAAGATTGTGATAAAATTCCCAGTGTCATCAGTGGAATCAAAACTGAGTCTACAAATGAAAATGCAATGTTTGCTCTAAAAGAGGCAACAGAAATGTTCATGATTAAAAATATTTGCCTTACTTATGAGCTGTCCAAATTAATTTAAATATACTGCTCCTGCTAGCTAGGGCTCTCTGGGCCCCTTTCAATTCATGCATCTGTGTTTGCTGTGTGACAATGCTGTTTAGTGAGAAAATTCTGCCACATAGCATCACATTTCAGCATGTGATGCACTGCATGGTTGCTAAACTGTTCTTTAGATATTTGCCAGTTGGTGCTTTACCACTGAACTCACCAGGAGCCAACACATGTAAGGAAAATTAGGTGTCTAACTTCATCCTTAGATTTTCTTACTGCTTTGGTGATAATGGACCATTCTGTTGCTGAATACAGCAAACAAAATTAATAATTCCTATCTATGAGGTAGCACTTTATATAAAGTAGGTCACTATCAAACCCATTCAAAAAAGTAGGGAGACCAAGGCACAAAGACTTGAAGTGACTGGTTCCAAATTATTCAGGCAGCCCACAGAAAAAAACTAAGTAGGGGAACTCAATACTATTGTAAAGTGTCAGGTCAGCAGCTTCAAAAGCCAAGCCTTTGCCATTCTGAAGGCAAAAAAAATGTTGCCAGTTGTTTGAGAAATTAAAATATGTGGTGGTTCCAGCATTTTGGTACAGAGATTAAGAGATGCTCCTTTCAAGTCATCTGAACTCTTGTCCCTTCCCATCACACACACAACCAAGGCCTCTAGATGTGTCAAAGTTACATGAGAAATTAAGCTAAGGGTCAGATGAAATGCACGGTCTGGTATTAGTCAATCATTTTTGCCATTACAAACTCCAGATACAATGGAAGTAAAACTTTCAAGGGAAAATATATTTTCAAAGCAAAATATATTAATCTCACTGAGTTTTCTTTCAGGAAGATTTCCATGTGCACATAATATATAGTGTAATGCCATTCTTTAATGATAATGGTTTGGTCTGAGTATTTTTTCCTCTATAGTGTGTATTTTCTGCCAGTGTCTAATAAGAGTGGGGTTTTTTTCACCTGCTTTACCTTATTCTTTGTAGGTGAATCAGTATGTTACATTTCCCTGCTATGGGTAGTAATAATAAATAGGTTAAATGACTACAATGAAGTATAATAAAAATCAGAACGACATTAAAAAACCCCACAACAGTAATCATGGGTTCCTAGTTGTGTATTTTATTGCTAAGACCCATCAAATTCATTTTTTGTAATCAACATACATTAGATTCATCACATTGTATGGTTTTGTGGTTTGACAGAATCTTTCTCTTTCTCCTTCATGTATATACTCTCTCTCCACTGCATTCCAAAGACTATACAGTGTCTTGAACTCGGTTAGCTACACCCTTGAGTCACAAGGCAAAATGAGATATTTAGATGCATAGCAAATAAAAATGCTCTGTTAAGGGCTATTATTCTACCTATAAACATATAAACTGTATTTATTTTGCTAGTGACACATTAAAACAAGAAGATTCCTCTCTACAAGACTACCCTTTATGAAAAATGCTACTTTAGAAGTGAATAGATACAGTACCGAAGCACTTTCCACCCCAAAATAGACACAGCTCTCTCTAAAAAAGCACATATTATTTTCACTGGCATAAGGAAAAGAGACCGTAGGTGTTGATATCACAATTCCACATATCCTAATCTTTCATTTCCAGGAAGTAAACCCCAAAGTTGCAGGACTTCCCTGATTCATTTTTGGAAGCAGTGAATATTTCCTATACCAGGGTTACCACAATGTGTTGACTTCATTTTTCTTCCTCTTGACCTCCATCTGTCTTTGAAACTTCCTCTAAGCAGCTGGGAGCAGATGTGGCTTGTGTGTGGCAAGTCTGGCCTACATGCACCAGCTGAGAACTCTCCTCTGTTATAGTGAGCTCCTCAGCAACTGAATTAAGTAATTTAAATCTGCTTTGTTCAACTCTAGCAGCGCAAGAAGGCCTTAAAAGGATCTTTTGAGAGGAGATTATGTTTAATCACCCTGATGAGCTCAATGCACTCATATAGGACTTATTGGCATTGTTTGCATTATAGAGCTTTACAAAAATCACACCGATTCTCACTGGTGGGGAGTGAGCGAGCAGCTGTGTAGTGCTTAGCTGCTGGCTGGGGTTAAACCACGATAATAAATCATAATTTAAATTTGGTAAAGCAATTCAGTTTATTTCTAGTGTAAGAGAAATATGCCAAATTCAGAAGTGTTAAGAAAGAAAATAAATTAAATCCACATGTATGCATCCAAGGATGAAAAATCTAATTTGACATTCACTTAATTGAAATATCTGAAGTAGCAAAAGTTTCAGTGGGGCAGATGAATTAGACCTTGAGGCAGGATATCTGGTCTGTAAGAATCTGTTCCTGTGACAAGAGATCTTCAAAGATACAGTTTTCAGAGACAATTAAAAGTCCCTTCACAAACAGCTGTTGTGGAAAGAAAATGGCTTCAGTTGCATTGCAAAAGGGTTCCTTGCAGCTGCTCATGACATATAAGTAAATGTAAAGACTAGAATCAGGGACCTCCACACACCTTCATTTAAGAAAAAATTAGTACTTTAATATGCTGAACACAGTATTGTAATAGACTTTTTCTAGCTAGATTGTTTTAATAATGAAGGGCTTCTTCCACTATGCTTTTTAAAGAGGTCCTACGGTTCCTTCTCTGGACGGAAGCCCAGATTTTCTGAGGTTAATCAGGGAGAGACAGGTGCCGATGTAACTTTAGACTATGTGGCTCAGAACCCTTCCTCTTTCTCTGCCTCAACGAAGGCCTGTCTGTTTTCTTTCATAACTACTGAAGTTCAGTATGCAGTTCTATGCAGTTCGGTGAAATGCCTTTTAATTTTTATTTACAGAAGTAGTCGATTCCTTCTTTACTTATAATTATGCCCGAGAATAACACCAGCAAAAAAAAGTCAGCAGTAACAAACAAACACTGTTGTATGCTAACTAAACATGAAGAATCCTGCCTAATAGTATGAATGTAAACTCAATTATACTGCACAATAGCATAGTAACACTGGGGATCTCCAACTAGATGCCTGTTAAGAAGGAATACAACCTTACGAGGCTGCAAAGCCAGCACCCTGCTCCAAAGCAGCACACTGAGTGCCTGACATCTGTGTCGGGTCAGAGCACAGATGTCAGTCTTCTCCCTCTTTGTAGAACCTTCATTTATATTCTCTAGGAGGCACTGGGTTCACGTGTGAGAACCCGTCATTAGTATGAGGGACATTATGACATTCTTCTAATTCAACATCCATCCACAATGATCAACTACAGCATTTTAATTTAAGTTCTTGATCCACACATTTTATCCCAATTTGCTTTTATGGTATATTGGGCATATTAAGTATTATACATTAAGGAATTTTCTTTTGATCTTCTGTGGCAAGTTGGTGAATATTCAACCAAAAGAATTCATCCTGTGCTCATCACACTTAAAATTTCTTCTGTGTTATCAGTCCTTGTAATGTTCCTTTAATTATAGCTATAACTGATATGTATCTATAAAAGATAATGAAATATTTATACACATATATAATTACATATAATAGACTATTTTAACTGAGATATACAGAACTCAGTCTGGAAAAAAACCCGAACAAACTCAAGAATATTTTATTGTTACCAGCCTCCAGCTTCTGATTTTCTGAGCAAATAGACCCTCTCTAGAAGGGTCTTTTAAAATAAGTCTGCAAGAATGGTGAGGAATAGAACAGGTTAAGGCGAAGTGTTTCATTTTTATGTTATTTTGGTTTGGTTATTATCCAAATAAACGCTCTTGGAGTTCAGCCCAGTTTGGGCTCTGCAGCAGGGCTTATGAAACTCTGATAATGCTTGCTTCAACCAGGATTGCTGGCTTTCCTTTCTTTCTTACAGAGTTGGGGAGCTGATCTTCAGCTAGAACCGCAGCTCCTGAGACCTTCAGCTCTTGGTTCAGCACCTCAGGGTGACCGGGGCTGGTGTGTTCAGCTGAGCCTCCTGTCAGAGTCTGAGAGGATCCATATGAAATATTTTGCAGTCAACGAACTGTAATTTTCTTACAAATAGCTATTTCATCCTAAATATATCCTATTGCTTCTGCTTAGAAAAGATAAAACAAAATTAAAGCATATTAAAACATTCTGTGACTTCCTTCATTCAGAAGTGACCTTTCTTCACTAGCTCAAGGAGGATTAAGATAAAGTGACCCAAGACCACTCTACATCTGAATTAAAGCATCCATACAAAGCTTTAATGCTCTGTAGCTAGAGTGTGATGGTTAATTTCTTTTAAGTTCTCCTGAATGTCCTGTGCCTTTTTGATGTTAATGGGCTTGTTCCCTCATTACAAATCTCTTAATAAACTGTCATGATTTACCAAGGTACTTAAATATGTGGTTAATTTAAAGCACATAAGTGAGTCCATTCATTACAATGACACTTCACTTGCCCTTTAAGTTAAGCATATGCTTTCTGAATTGTAGCCTGAAAGTGAGTCTGTTCACAAAGGATGTTTTTGGGACATCATAATTCCCAATCCTTCAAGATGCTGATCACTCTGCATTCCTAACCATCACAAGAGCAATAGCAGATTCTCAAAATTTCTTAAAAGTTCTCAACATCTTGCAGGAACAAATCTACCCTCTATCAGTCAGCAAAATCAAGGCCTGATTTACATGTGCCTGCCTGCCTTCACAGTTTGAGGCAATTTTGTGTTCACAAATCATTGACCTGAATTCATGTGCCTAAAGTGAATGTGAGCACAAATATTAACCACTATCTAATCACCCAAAGAATATTTGCACCTGTTATGAATTATGCATGCAGAAATTCAAGCTCAATTATTTGTATATGCAAAGTTGAATACACAAACACACCATTTCTTAAAATCTAGGACAAGATGTTAAACTCACTATATTTTATGTAACAAGTACTGACTTATCAGAATATTGAATATTTTATGTCTGGGTAAGAGCATATGCTTAAAAGTGGTAAAATATGGATTAATACAAGATTCCTCACATAAGAACAGGATAATGTTTCTTGCCTGAATTCTGAACATTTTGAATGTATTTGGTAAACTTACTCAAAGAAGACAATAGAGTCTCTGTCATTTGAGAGGATAAATTTTTGTGTTCGTGTATACGAATTACAGTGTTTAAAAATAAGGTCTTTAAAATGTCAGTTCAATCTAGGCACAAGAAAGACGGGCAGAAATCTTTAAGAAAGTAAAATGGTGGAAAGAAGCAGAAAATGTCTGTGAACTAAGGTAACAAAAATTTCCAAAAGAAAAAACATTTTCTAAGATGAGCTGTGGTCTTCTGTCTTATTTCCATTGGTCTACCTGCTACTGCAAATGGACAGATGCAACAGTACAAAACTAGGAAACATTTTTTCTCATCATTTCTTTGCTAAGGATGACTGCTAAGGAGGTAAGTCAGAATAATGCCTATTACCAGATAAGACATGGGAAAAGAATTAGCTAGGACCTGAGAAGAGCACTCATGTTTTGACAGTTGACAAGGAGAGATAAAGAGAGAGAAAAAATTGAACAGGTAGGAGAGGTAGAGAGAGGTACCAGAAATCATACACAGCCCCTCCAAAAGAAAGTCATGCTAGGAATAAAAAAAACTTTGCAAACAGGGATTCCACAACATTCCTTGAGCTGCATAGTTGAATCTCTGATGCCCTGCCTTTGCATCCAGTTTAGCTCCCTGCTACAAGTTTACAGCAAGAGCCTGGTACTGTAAATGATGTGATGTAATTTTAGTAGTGAGAATGAATCTGTTAATGACTAAGTGAAGAACAGTCTCAAGATAACAACTCACTTCTTTATATTCAGTCTGAAAATAGGGGTTTGACTTCAGACATGTGAGAGGCATAGCTAAGCAAACATGACCCAGATTCACACTTTTCTGTGCTATGAATTTTCCTTGATCTACATTGAGCAATCTAAGCTGTTCTAAAAGAGTACTTACAATGACTCAAAAACCACAGTTGAAAACATTCCAATAACAATATTTTTTCATTGTTTGCAAACAAATGACCATCAGAAAAAGTAGTCATTATTTTAAAACTTGAACCAGCATAGACTTTAAAACTAAAATATGAAAAAGAATTTATTTTCTGCATATCCTCCCAAATTGTTGTCCATTTACTGTAAGAATATCTAAGTACTTCAAGTCTAAACAGGAGAGAAAGAATTTAGTCTGTGCTATTTTAAGTTCAGAGAAATCTTTAGGCAAAGCAAAACACCCTAGTAATCACCACAGATGAAACAGAAGTGCTTCAAAGAAGTAAATTTGCAATTTTCAGTATATTTTTCATTTAAGAAAATGTCCTGAAGGTCCTTGATGCAGTCTTGCATCAGCCAGCTGCCTGCAGCATTCCCCTGGGCCTGCTTTTCAGATGCTCTCAGGTTGGGTTGTATAGTAACACTGCTTCATATCACAAGCAGAAAGAGTTTTTCTTGCGTATTTATCTCATTGCTATCTTGGACACTGTATGCACAGCACAATAGCTTTTGAAATATTGAAGGAATATTCAATATTTGTTGTGTTATGTCCCTTGCAACACACCCTCAAAAAGCAGTAAAAACATTTTCAGTCTTTGCTTAATGGCATATATATCAGTTTTTCAGTTTCCGTTCCACATATTCAAAGCTAAAATAACAGTTGAATTAAAAATAACTGACCAAGAAATAAGTTCTTAAATCCTCTGAAAGACATAGGCCAAATTTTCAAAGGCAAGTGACTTCGTATTACTGAATATATTATTATGACCAGACGCAGATTTACCAGGACGGACTCTATCAGAAATTCACCTCCCAAACCACATGGCTGTTACCTCACATGTTTCTCACAACATGATTGCATGATTATGCAGCCTTTTCCTCCACATTCGTTTCAGAGATATGTCTATTCCTGACTATGGCTATAGATGTGTAGCATAGGATCCATATGCCTATGTAAAGACACCTTTGTTTGTCACATGTCAACCAAGAGTTCAATTAAGATGCCCAAACATAGGTATCTACTGTCATTTGAGATAGTAGGATACCCTACTGTCCCTGCTGGTGTCTAGTTGCTGCTCTTGAAGAGCATAGGCATGGGTGTGAGTCCCAAAAGTATTGCGTCTATCACATCTAGGGAGAAATTAATATCCCAGGATAGATTAAATGGCATGTGCTGCCTATGTTTGGACACCTGAATCAAGCTCTTAGTGCCTAATCTCCCCTTATAATCAATGAATATCCGGTCAATACAGTAAAAAGAGTATGGAAAACTTCACCATACAGTAGATACGCATTTGTTTTTCAGATTATTATCTCTGTAGACTCCATTGACCCTATCAAATATAATGTGAGTTTAGACACATGGCTCACATGAAGATACTGACAATGAGGTACAGAATTCAAGTGGTTTATTTCATAAGATAACCCTCAACCCCTCAATTTCTGTAAGCAAGGACACACACCCCTGCTGTGAGCTGGAGTTCTATGTCCTCATGTATAAAGTATGCAGGTATCTAAAATGTGATTCATGCCCATTGAAGAGGATAATCTACAAATCCATGCATACTTTGATGCCAAGATTTTACCAATGCATTTAATTTTAGCATGCATTTCTAGGTCTGTTCTTCTGTTTATTCCAAACTGCCACAGTCTTGGACACATTTCAGGGCTAAGCTTGATTTATTAAATACTAAAATATACAAAGTTTTGAGAGACAAGCCTCCCTGCTACAAGAAGATAGTTCTCATTATTGGGCAGCAGATTACGAAACCTATGCTTTCGCAAAACACACTGTATCAAGCCAGCTAGAACACTGCCTTGGAAAGAGCTATAAGTTAGAACCTTCTTAAAATGTTAAGGTCATTAATCCCTGATCATTATCTTAAATAGGATGAATCTCTCTCTGCAAGTAGCTATTCTTATGGAAGTAGTCTAGGTGACTGGATGAGGCTGGGTGAGTGTCGTGGATTGGCCCCAGCTGGCAGCCAAGCGCCCACACAGCCGCTCGCTCACTCTCGCCACTCCCGCAAGCAGGGTGGGGAAGAACAAGAGTGAGAAAACCCGTGGGTCGAAATAAAAGCAGGGAAATCACACAGCAATTACTGTCACAAGCAAAGCAGACTTAACTCTGCTTGAGTCTGGGGAATTTAACTTAATTTAAAACATTTAATTACTGATTTGGGTATTGGGAAACAAAGAAGACAAACATTTAAACGCTTAGAGAAAACACCTTTTCTCCTCCTTTCCCCAACTCACCTTC
Source organism: Calonectris borealis (assembly GCF_964195595.1). Taxonomy (NCBI): domain Eukaryota; kingdom Metazoa; phylum Chordata; class Aves; order Procellariiformes; family Procellariidae; genus Calonectris; species Calonectris borealis. Next base: position 31,669,041 of record NC_134313.1, on the reverse strand, counting down.
ACTGCAGGCCTCTCCTCCCACCTTGTGATTGCCGCAGGTTACACTCAGTCCCTTCGGTGAGGCGACATGTGGGGCAGGGGGTTAGAGTCAGGGCACAGCGGTGTCTCCTGCCACTCCTTCTTCCCAACTCTGCCGCTGCTCCTTCCTTCATGCTTTTTTCCTCCCCTCTGGTGTCTCTGGTGTGAGCCCTCCATGGTCTGCAGCCCCTCTGCATGCATTGCCAGCTCCACCATGGAACACCTAGTATGCTCTCCTGTCATTGATCCTTTTTCTTTCAGTGTTTTACTGTCCTTTCTTAAATATGTTTTCCCAGAGGCACCCCCCGCTAGGCTGAGGGGCTCACCTGTGCCCTGCAGTGGGTCTGTTGGTGCTAGCTGGAACCGACTGGAACTGGCTGTGTCCGGCACAGGGCAGCCCCGACCTCCTCACAGAGGTCACCCTGCAGCACCTTGCCATTTATACCCAATACAGTGACATGCATCCCCTCTAAAACAACTCATCATCCATTTGCAGAGATGAATCTGCAAAAAGTCGCCCTTCGGAGGGTAAAAGGGTCAGCAGCATTTAGTTCCCTGGAGTCTTTGATCCTCTGAGGGGGAGTGCGGTGCAAGGCTGCTCGTCTGCCTCTCGGGGAGCAGTCAGTCCAGACCACGGACATAAACGGTGTCAGCAAAAGCTGCCTGGCAGATCTCAGGACTAAACATGGTGTGAGCTACTAATACAATATTCACAAATGTTTCTTGCACTTTTTTTCCTGGTGTTCAACTTCTCTGCCGGCCTTGTTTATATGTCTGGCTTCAGTTTTAAAATAAATACATTGTTTAACAAGGCTCCCCTGAAGTGGCTGCAGAGCTTTTACTGAGAAGCTTGGAGTGAGAGCTCCCACCGTGTCCCCTTGTCTACCTTGGTGGTAATCGTTTCAAAGGATTTCAACAAACTAGTCAGGCATGATCTTGATCCTTTCCTGAACCACACTGACAACCCATACGTAACCAGATTGTTTTTCTCATGCATCTCTTCCACTTTGATCTCAGGGTTTTAAAAACTCTCCAAGTTGATGTTAAATACCTACCCTGTAACTTATTTATGTCTGTCTCTGTATGTCTGCTAGCCAGTTTAGCACCAGTAAAATATAAATCTGGAACTGTTGTGATGTAACATATTATCTTTTAGGTATAGTCCACGCTCAAATATTTCCCTCAGTGTCGCTTTACCTTGAGTCCTGGGATTTTGGTCTTCCTCTGCAGGTAGGCATATACTCTGCAGCTACAGAGCTGCATTGACCAGAAGCAGGTACTAGAAAATTAGAAGCAAGCCCAAAAGATGTTAACAGATGTGAATTTTAGGTAAATACAGAAAAGACAGTTACTTTCCCAATGCTTGCTGCATTCATTAGAGGAGTGACAAGGAGGGTCCCCACACACTCCCGCTACTGTCTCCCACTTAATATAGCAGAACAGCACTGTGGATGCTTCCTTCTGTTTCTCTGACAGCTTGGCAAAAATACATGAGAGGCAATTGGCTATCATCAGTCATCTACGAAATTTCTGCTGTTAGAAATTACACAGATTGGATAGATGGATCCATCTACCAACATCCCCTGCAATATGCCCTGACACCTACCTGATGAACAAAAGAAATTTTGTGTACTAAATATATATGGGAATGGTTTGAATACCTTGATAGGTTTAAAATTCATAAATATACCAATACCATTTTAAATTTTGTGAGGCAAAAAATTAGAGTGAACTCCAACAGGTGGAAGGCTGGCAGACATAAGGGTACTGGAAATGTGATTGCAAATAGAATGTCAAAAGTCTGAAGACAACATTTAAAATTCAAGGTTTTAAAAGAATATTTTTAAGAATAATACATCAGCAATTATAAGTTGGGGTTTCTGTTTGTTTATTTGTTTGTTTGTTTTGTGGGACTACACATTCGCTTAATGAAATGTTGTCCCGGTTTCGGCTGGGATAGGGTTAAATTTCTTCCTAGTGCTGTGTTTTGGATTTAGTATGAGGAGAATGTTGATAACACACTGATGTTTTCAGTTGTTGCTAAGTGCCCTCCTAGTCCAAGGACAGCTCCCGTGCCTACTGACTGAGCTAGGTACACAAGATGGGAGGGAACATAATCAGGACAGCCAGCCCAGCTGGCTAATGGGGTGTTCCATACCATGTGACGTCAGGCTCAGTATATGAACGGTAGGCATGATCCAGGAAGTACCCATCGCTACTTGGTTATCGGTCAGCGCGGGTGGTGAGCAATTGCATTGTGCATCACTCATTTTGTATACTCTATCATTATTTATTATCATTATTTTCCCTTTTCTGTTCTATTAAACTGTCTTTATGTCAACCCACGAGTTTTTCTCACTCTTACCCTTCCGATTCTCTCCCCGTCCCACTGGGGGGCGGGGGAAGTGAGTGAGCGGCTGCGTGGTATTTGGCTGCCTGACAGGTTAAACCACGACAGTCCCTTTTTGGCACCCAACATGGGGCTCGAAGGATTGAGATAATGATAGATCTGACCAGAGAGTGTTAAGGAAAAATTGTTATAAGCATTCGTTATATTGGTTGGTCACAATGTTGATGTATTGGCTGTCAAAGTTGTGGGGCTGGCTGTCAATGTTGGGTCGTGTAATACCCTGCTTGCAGTATGTGTTCCCTTTTGTGCTGTTTATCATTAGTCGGAACTGGGCCAAGATTATCATTTTGCTGCTGTTTTATGAGGTGATAAGATCATTGGTTGTAAGTCTAACCTGGTATCTATACTCGGTACTGCCGTCATTTCTGTACATCGGGAACCACCTCTTAGAAATTATTAGTAATTGCACTTTTTTCTCCTCGGAGAATGAATTTAAGGGGGAGACAGGATGGGACACTTTCTCCCACTTGTTCATCTTCCCTTCCATATTGTCAGAAACTCCATTTTCTTCTATCCTCTTCACGAAGATGTCCACACTATTCCCTGAGAATTTTGAATATCCTTGGGATGTTCAAACAAGCATGTTCATATTGCTATGTCTCCTGAATGTGGTTCAGGCCTTGTTTAGGGTTAAACAACTATTCAGGAATACTGTCCAGAGATCAACCCTCAGGAACAAGAAAAGAGGGAGGGCAAACAGCAGTGCCTCATCAGGGCGGGCGGAGCGGCGAGTCTCAGAGGCAGTGGGCAGCGGGAGATCAACCCCGGCAACAGACACGGTAGCTACTCAAAACCCCACAACAGGTACTGCGGTTACTTCAACCCCCACGACAACCCCTGTGGTTACTCAAACCCTGGCAACAGTCACCGTAGCTTCTCCAACCCCTGCAACAGGCACAGCAGCCACTCAAACTCCGGCAACAGGCACTACAGTTACTCCAACCCCCATGACAAGCACTGCAGCTACCCAAACCCCAGCAACAGGCACTACAGCTGAACCAGAGGACCAACCCTTGCTGGTATCCGTTGCCCCTGTACAGAAGAGGAAATCTTGGAAGCGGAGATCAGGTCGTTTAGAAAGGGATGATGAAAGAGCAGGGACATCATGAGGAGAGGAGGAGGAAGAGGAAGAACTCATAAACAAGACGGAAACCACCCAATCCTTATCCTCAGTGAGCTGCGAGATATGCGGAAAGATTTCAGCCGTCGTCCAGGCGAGCATATTGTTACCTGGCTGCTCCGATGCTGGGATAATGGGGCCAGTAGCCTGGAATTAGAGGGGAAGGAAGCCAGACAGCTGGGATCCCTTGCTAGGGAAGGAGGCATTGACAAAGCAATTGGAAAAGGGACACAGGTCCTCAGCCTCTGGAGGCGACTGCTGTCAGGCGTGAAGGAAAGGTATCCCTTCAAGGAAGATGTTATATATCGCCTAGGCAAATGGACCACTATGGAGAGAGGTGTCCAGTACCTGAGAGAATTAGGTGTGCTGGAGGTGGTTTATAGTGACCTGGACAACAACCAAACGCCCAAAGATCCAGATGACGTTCAGTGCACCCGACCCATGTGGCGGAAGTTGGTACGGAGCGCACCAGCATCGTACGCCAGTTCGTTGGCAGTACTGTGCTGGAAAGAGGAAGAAGCACCAACGGTGGATGTCTTAGTTAGCAGACTTCGGGATTTCAAAGAAACTATCTCCTCCTCCCTTGTCTCGGCTGTGGAGAAACTGTCCCGGGAGGTCCAGCAACTCAAAGACGATAGGTCCTATTCCCCACCTGTACGGACCAGTATCTCAGCCATTAGGAGTCAGCGTTTTCCTCCTCAAGAGAGAGGATATAGAAAGTACACACCATGGGGCACCCTGTGGTTTTACCTGCGTGACTGTCCTGGTTTCGGCTGGGATAGGGTTAAATTTCTTCCTAGTGCTGTGTTTTGGATTTAGTACGAGAAGAATTTTGATAACACACCGATGTTTTCAGTTGTTGCTAAGTGCTCTCCTAGTCCAAGGACAGCTCCCGTGCCTACTGACTGAGCTAGGTACACAAGATGGGAGGGAACATAATCAGGACAGCCAGCCCAGCTGGCCAGTGGGGTATTCCATACCATGTGACGTCATGCTCAGTATATAAATGGTAGGCGTGATCCAGGAAGTACCGATCGCTACTTGGTTATCGGTCAGCGCGGGTGGTGAGCAATTGCATTGTGCATCACTCATTTTGTATATTCTATCATTATTTATTATCATTATTTTCCCTTTTCTGTTCTATTAAACTGTCTTTATGTCAACCCACGAGTTTTTCTCACTCTTACCCTTCCGATTCTCTCCCCGTCCCGCTGGGGGGGCGGGGGGAGTGAGCGAGCGACTGCGTGGTATTTTGGCTGCCTGCCAGGTTAAACCACGACAGTGACCACGGAGAGGACATGAGGCAGTGGGATGGAAAACCTACCTTGACCCTAGAGGCACGTGTATGTGAGTTGCAAGGAAAAACAATCACACAAGGGGGTTCTCTCAGGAAAAATGCTGCTCCAGTTGTCAGGAAAAACCTGTCTCACGACGGTCCAGTTTCCAGTGAACAGTTCCCCAGACAGAGTAGAAGGGCTGATCTTACTTTGGATTGTAATGAAGGAATTCTTGACTCACGTTTGCAAGAAGTGAGAAGCGGATACTATGACCAGAACTAGAGGGGCCCTGCCCCCGGCCAGGTGGAGGAAAGGGACAACCGGGTTTACTGGACTGTGTGGATTCGATGGCCTGGCACATCAGACCCACAGGAGTATAAGGCTCTCGTAGACACTGGTGCACAGTGCACTCTAATGCCATCAAACTATAAAGGGGCAGAACCCATTTGTATTTCTGGAGTGACAGGGGGATCCCAAGAGTTAACTGTCTTGGAGGCCGAAGTGAGCCTAACTGGGAATGAGTGGCAGAAGCACCCCATTGTGACTGGCCCAGAGGCTCCGTGCATCCTTGGCATAGACTACCTCAGGAGAGGGTATTTCAAGGACCCAAAAGGGTACCGGTGGGCTTTTGGTATAGCTGCCCTGGAGACGGAGGAAATTAAACAGCTGTCCACCTTGCCTGGTCTCTCACAGGACCCTTCTGTTGTGAGGTTGTTGAGGGTTGAAGAACAACAGGTACCAATCGCTACCACAACAGTGCATCGGCGACAATACCGCACCAATCGAGATTCCCTGATCCCTATCCATGAGCTGATTCGTAGACTGGAAAACCAAGGAGTGATCAGTAAGACCCGCTCACCCTTTAACAGTCCCATATGGCCAGTGCGAAAGTCTAATGGAGAGTGGAGACTAACAGTAGACTACCGTGGCCTGAATGAAGTGACGCCGCCACTGAGTGCTGCCGTGCAGGACATGCTAGAACTTCAATTTGAACTGGAGTCAAAGGCAGCCAAGTGGTACGCCACAATTGACATCGCTAATGCCTTCTTCTCAATCCCTTTGGCAGCAGAGTGCAGGCCACAGTTTGCTTTCACTTGGAGGGGTGTCCAGTACACCTGGAACCGACTGCCCAGGGGTGGAAACACAGCCCTACCATTTGCCATGGACTGATCCACACCGCACTGGAACAGGGTGAGGCTCCAGAACACCTGCAATACATTGATGACATCATTGTATGGGGCAACACAGCAAAAGTTTTTGAGAAAGGGGAGAGAATAATTCAAATCCTTCTGAAGGCCGGCTTTGCAATAAAACGAAGTAAGGTCAAGGGACCTGCACAGGAGATCCAGTTTTTAAGAATAAAATGGCAAGATGGATGTTGTCAGATCCCAATGGATGTGATCAACAAAATAACAGCCATGTCCCCACCAACTAGCAAAAAGGAAACACGAGCTTTCTTAGGCGTTGTGGGCTTTTGGAGAATGCATATTCCAGATTACAGCCTGATTGTAAGCCCCCTCTATCAAGTGATTCGGAAGAAGAATGATTTCAAATGGGGCCCTGAGCAACAACAAGCCTTTAAACAAATTAAACAGGAGATAGTTCATGCAGTAGCCCTTGGGCCAGTCCGGGCAGGACAAGAAGAATGTGCTCTACACCGCAGCCGGGGAGAATGGCCCTACCTGGAGCCTCTGGCAGAAAGCACCAGGGGAGACTCGAGGTCGACCCTTAGGGTTCTGGAGTCGGGGATACAGAGGATCCGAGGCCCACTACACTCCAACTGAGAAGGAGATATTGGCAGCATATGAAGGGGTTCGAGCTGCTTCAGAAGTGGTTGGTACTGAAGCACAGCGCCTCCTGGCACCCCGACTGCCGGTGCTGGGCTGGATGTTCAAAGGGAGCGTCCCCTCTACACATCATGCAACCGATGCTATGTGGAGTAAGTGGGTCGCACTGATCACACAACGGGCCCGAATAGGAAACCCCAGTCGCCCAGGAATCTTGGAGGTGATCACGAACTGGCCAGAAGGCAAAGATTTCGGAATATCCACAGAGGAGGAGGTGACACGTGCTGAAGAAGCCCCACTGTATAATAAACTACCAGAAAATGAGAAGCAATATGCCCTGTTCACTGATGGGTCCTGTCGCCTTGTGGGAAAGCATCGGAGGTGGAAAGCTGCTGTATGGAGTCCTATATGCCAAGTTGCAGAAACTGCTGAAGGAGAAGGTGAATCGAGCCAGTTTGCAGAGGTGAAAGCCATCCAACTGGCCTTGGACATTGCTGAACGAGAAAAATGGCCAGTACTTTATCTCTATACTGACTCATGGATGGTGGCAACTGCCCTGTGGGGGTGGTTGCAGCAGTGGAAGCAGAACAACTGGCAGCGCAGAGGTAAACCCATCTGGGCTGCCGCATTGTGGCAAGATATTGCTGCCCGAGTAGAGAACCTGGTTGTAAAAGTACATCACGTAGATGCTCACGTACCCAAGAGTCGGGCCACTGAAGAACATCAAAACAACCAGCAAGTGGACCAGGCTGCTAAGATTGAAGTGGCTCAGGTGGATTTGGACTGGCAACGTAAGGGTGAATTATTTATAGCTCAGTGGGCCCATGATGCCTCAGGCCATCAAGGAAGAGATGCAACATATAGATGGGCTCGTGATCGAGGGGTGGACTTAACCATGGACGCTATTGCACAAGTTATCCACGAATGTGAAACATGCGCTGCAATCAAACAAGCCAAGCGAGTAAGGCCTCTTTGGTATGGAGGACGATGGTTGAAATACAAATATGGGGAGGCCTGGCAGATTGATTATATCACACTCCCACAAACCCGCCACGGCAAGCGCTATGTGCTCACCATGGTGGAAGCAACCACCGGATGGCTAGAAACATACCCTGTGCCCCATGCCACTGCCTGGAACACCATCCTGGGCCTTGAAAAGCAAGTCCTATGGCGACACGGCACCCCAGAAAGAATTGAGTCAGACAACGGGACTCACTTCCGAAACACTCTCATAGACACCTGGGCCAAAGAGCACGGCATTGAGTAGGTCTATCACATCCCCTACCATGCACCAGCCGCCGGGAAAATCGAACGATACAACGGGCTGCTAAAGACAACACTGAGGGCAATGGGCGGTGGGACATTCAAGCATTGGGATACACATTTAGCAAAAGCCACCTAGTTAGTCAACACTAGGGGGTCTGTTAATCGAGCTGGCCCTGCCCAATCAAGACTCTTACGTACTGTAGATGGAGATAAAGTCCCTGTCGTGCACATAAGAAATATGCTGGGGAAGACACTCTGGGTTACTCCTGCCTCTGGCAAGGGAAAACCCATCCGTGGGATTGCTTTCGCTCAAGGACCTGGGTGCACTTGGTGGGTGATGCGAAAGGATGGGGAAGTCCGGTGTGTACCTCAGGGGGATTTGATTTTGGGTGAAAATAGCCAATGAACTGAATTTTATGATGTCAATTGTTATATGATATTGTATATCATCATTTCTATGGTTGCTATCAATGGTATAGCAGTGAAAATCACCCAGATTAATGAAGAATGAACTAACTCTGATGAAACCGAGCGAAGTGCAACGATGATAGAACTGAACGAGTGCAGCAGTACCGAAATGAGAACTGGCTTCAGGATGCAACAGCCCAACACTACACACCATCCTTCTGGCCCTGAAAGACTGTTATGACAGATGGACCCCAAAGTTGTGGACTAAATGAACTCAATGGACATTTGTATATTTATGTATATATATGTATATATGTATATATGTATGTATATGTATTATATATGTATATATATAAAAAAGATAGTGGTGATTAATTGAAATGTATCGAAAAATGTGAGACCTAAGCATAACGTAAATGGTATGGAATAAGGTGGATACTGTCCCGGTTTCGGCTGGGATAGGGTTAAATTTCTTCCTAGTGCTGTGTTTTGGATTTAGTATGAGGAGAATGTTGATAACACACTGATGTTTTCAGTTGTTGCTAAGTGCCCTCCTAGTCCAAGGACAGCTCCCGTGCCTACTGACTGAGCTAGGTACACAAGATGGGAGGGAACATAATCAGGACAGCCAGCCCAGCTGGCTAATGGGGTATTCCATACCATGTGACGTCAGGCTCAGTATATGAAAGGTAGGCATGATCCAGGAAGTACCCATCGCTACTTGGTTATCGGTCAGCGCGGGTGGTGAGCAATTGCATTGTGCATCACTCATTTTGTATACTCTATCATTATTTATTATCATTATTTTCCCTTTTCTGTTCTATTAAACTGTCTTTATGTCAACCCACGAGTTTTTCTCACTCTTACCCTTCCGATTCTCTCCCCGTCCCACTGCGGGGCGGGGGGAGTGAGTGAGCGGCTGCGTGGTATTTGGCTGCCTGACAGGTTAAACCACAACAAATGTATATGAAATTGGGGAAAAAATTCTTACCACTAGAGGAAAAGGTAGCATAATGTTTCAAGCTATAAAATGGGGTAAGTGCAGAATTATCCAGCAGTAACTGTTTATTCATTTGATTCTTTGCCTTGCAATTTTTATTAGATTGCTCGCTTGCCATACACATGTAACTACAGTTTAAATTTATAAGGCTACTTTGCTTAACCATGCATATACTAAAAGGTATAGGTATATTCTATTCTCATGCACATATGTAATTGTGATTACTCAGTTTATCAAGCAAGAAGTGAATCAACAGTGTCACTAGGTTTGTTTTAGGCTGTCACATTCTTCCATTGTCGCTTTCAGAGTCCAATGGTTTCTGAGCTAAGAGGGCAAGAACTTAGACATTCTGAGCAGTGAAGCAAAAATTGCTTTTTGTCATTAAAACCAAACCATCCTGAAAAATAATGATTTGCTTTTAATGGATTTTTTTTTTTCTTTACACAGGTGTTCACATGCATCAAGCTACCTTTAATTCGGGTGTTTTAGGATTTTGCAGAAGCACAACAAATATATACAGCTGTTAACAAAGCATAGAGCATCGATGTGTTTACTGATTCTCCACTAGAGCTTGTACAAAGGGAAGGAATTGTCAATTTCTCCTTGATAATAACTAAACTTGTTATACTTTTCATTTCTCTGTAGTAGCATCATAACTGCTCCATTTCTTCTGCAATCTCAAAGTTGTGACTTGTATTATGTAGTCTTCTCTTCATCTCTAGGATTTCAGCACAGCTGTAAATATTTTCTGAATTTGTGCAGTCATACTCTTTTCAGCTCAAAAAGCGGTATTTCAGTTCTCCTTCAGAACTGTTAAAATATTTATAAAATGACAGAAAAGCATCCATTTAAAAAGCCTGAATCTAGCTGCTCACTTGCTTTCAGAATGTAAAGGTCAGCCATAATTACTGATACTTGTTGTTCAAGAACCCTAAGTCATAGCAAGATAGAAAAAAGCAGATGCTATATTTTGGTAACAAGATTTGCTACTTCTTTTCTGTATCTGCAGACATGGAATTTATTTGTGCAAATATGACAATAGCATAGATATTATAGATACATAACAGCTTAGTCCCATTACCACTTCTGATCTTCATGGTATGTTTCAATGGTTAATAGCTTGATGTGTTACCAGCACTTGGTGGGCCCAGCCTTGGCAAAGAGTTCAGAAAAACAGCAAGCAGCAAGACAGGAATATGCGTGTAAGAGTGTGCATGAGTGGGATGCCCAAATTGAGTGGGCATTTACCCAAAACTGATCTTGGTAAAGAGGAAGACAACCATCAGTCCGATTAAACTGTAATTGGGGAATTAAGAGACTTCTGGGAAAAAAAAGTCATCTAAACAGATACGCAAATGAAACACAAGGTTCTGTAGCGGACAGGAGAAGAGGGAAGCAGGGCAGCAATGGCGCTGATGTCACCCTGCCAGATGTGGCCTCATGACACCCAGGGCTCTGCCTGGGCCTGGCAGCACGCCAGCCCTGTGGGCCACTGCCTTTGCCCACAGCAACCACCGGGGCATTCGAAGACTTCCACCCTGGGGGTGTGGGGTCACCCACCTCTGGGAGGATCGGGGGCAGCCGGCACACTCACATCACCCAGAGCAGGGGGTGCGGGCAGGGTGTCCCACATGCCCAGATGAGGGGGCCTGCACCACCCGTGGCCTCTGAAGAAGTGCATGTGCACATATCACTGTGTTGAGGATAAAAGGAGGGATTAAGATTTATTAGGATTATAGAAGGTATTTACAAAACGCTTTGTTGCTTACTAACATTTGCAATAGTATTGTGGTTTATCTGTTGTATTGCTAGTATTGATCCTGAATATATAGTTCACTGAGTCTCAGTTAATTACACCTCATTAATAAATCAGTAAAACCACTTCAATCCTGATTTGGTTTAAACTACATGAACTGAGAAGGTTTTCCATGGGACAGGGGCTTGATTTACTAATGAGCGTCCTCTAAACTGTGATTGAACAGTTTGGAAACATGAATGCTTATCTAGCTGCACCTACCACTTTGCTTGCCACTCCAGCAGCAGTCTTTACTTGCACTGCATTTTAAATGAAGTTACATGAAGTGAAAAGTATTTTGCTGGCAGTTCTGTTCCTTTCAGTTGAAGAGTCTGGGATAGTGTAGAGGACTGAAATGACCAGATTTTTTTGTTTGTTTTCTTTTGGGTGGGTTTGGGTTTTTTTTTTTTGTTGTTTGTTTGTTTTGCATTTCAGTGTATTTTTATTTCTTTTTAATTTTGTAGGAGTTTTGGGTTTGTTTTGTTTGTTTGTTTGTTTTTTACAGCCAGAGAGTGACCCTTGGGAGAACCTCTTAGCTCATGCTTTCTTCCTTGCCTCTGCATTGTATTCTTCTCTCATTGATTTGCTGATTGTGAAGAAGGTGATAAATTATGTTTGGTACAGAGAGATGGTCTTCTACAAGTTAAAGATGCTTTGCCTTTCAGTCTGTGAGCTGTATCTGAATAAAAATACCTCTGGTTGGTTTTGACATTATTTGCAGCATATTTGATCACTTTCATAGGCTTGAAAGTCCAAGCATGTTAATCACACTTGGCTGTTTGCACTGAAGAGTCAGAAGTAACTGAAAATAATAGTAAAATCACTCCACTGTATGTTGAGGTCTACAAAAACTGGTGCATGCCTTAACTTGACAAGTCCTTTTTAAGCCAGAGGCAGATCATGATCACCAATCATAATTTATGGTATGATTCTAAGCCAGAACTAAAAGTTGTTCAGTGAATTCTGAAAGAGATATAAGAAAACATTTCTATTTCCTGAGAGCTTTAGGTGAGTCTTTTGATAAATTCCTTTAAAAAACAGTGAGGCTGAGGTTTCTACTGGCTGAAAATACATTTAATAGGCTAAATACCTTGGCAAACCTCTGTAACTTAATTTACCTAATTTACAATAAATGTGTAGTTGGAATATTTGTTTTGCCCTCTACCTACAACACTACCAAGCTGATCTTTTCTATAAGAAAATACCCTCTGGAAGGTCAGACCTGAAATCTGGTATTTAAAATGATCTCATTCTTTCTAGACAGTTTGCATCCCTATTATAATTAGCTTTTGCAAATGTATGCTTACTGATATAATGTCCTGTGAATGTTTTCCTGTAGGCTATTATCTGTTCTCATGCTTCTTCATCTTCTACATCTGTCTTTCCTCCCTCTGTTATTCATTCTTTGAAAAATAATTAACGCTTTCATGTCAAAGCAACAAGTAGCATCATTCTTTATGTCTACTATTTTATATCATCTTAAACGTAATTCTTATCTTGATTTTTATATATCACAAGTTCTGTCAATCCATGTATACTGGTTCCACTACATTCTATGTGATAATTTTTCAGAATTCATTATTTTGTAATTTTCAGTGCATTGACTATTTGGGATGAAAAATTGCCTGTGATGTAGTATTAAATTGAAGTTACTGCCTCAGAGATGGTTAATATGCCATCCTTATTTTGAATGGCAAACTGCCCAATAGTGGTGGATTGATATATAATTTAATTATTATCCATATTGGAGGAAAGTGCATCTATTAATTTTTCAGTGATGACATTAAAATATATCAGAGAGTCCCAAAACTATAGTCAGCTTTCCAGACCAGGGGAGCAGATCTTTAAGTCTTTGGTGTATGAATCCAGATAATTATCCATGGAGGACTGAGGTCATCTGATACAAGTGCATAATGGAAATGACAAAGTTTCCTTCCTTAGAGTAGACTGTATCTGGGTTTTTTTTTGAGCCTTGTGATTATTCTGACAAAAATCTCATGCAAGTGACAGAAAGGTCAGCATCAACTGCTTCAAAAACAGAAAAAAATTGTATCACTACTTGACACTTCTGGTATAGTAATTGGAATGTATTTTACTGGAACCTGATTGATTTTCTTTCTTAATTTTGACTCTTAACACAAGGGACATTTATTACCATTATACTCTATCCTATCTACTCTAGCTGTGCATATTAATGCTTTTCATTTTTATTAATCCTATTAATCTCAGGATTAGATAATATCTCATAGCAATTACCTACATATGCTAATTATGTATTCTGTAAATTAGCTCTCCAGGTTTAAAATTGCTTCATAATTAAATTGATTGGCCTGACTTTTTTTAAAAAAAAAAGAATAGCTCTATCTTTTAATTTACCTCCTGTAAATTGTTCTTTATTTGTAGATGTATATTTTTCCACTTGTTATTGACCTTATTTTTGAATGTTCCTAATCCTTAGAATACCTCCCTCCACTAAAGTTCTTCTATATGTCTAATCCTTCAGGACCTGATTCAGATGCCACAGTAGGAAATAATACTCATGGGAAGTTATTCTACTGTTAGTTAAAGAAGAGTGACCATACTAAAGAACTTCAAGGTATAGCATCATAGAATCATAGAATCATTAAGGTTGGAAAAGACCGCTAAGATCGAGTCCAACCATCAACCCTACACTACCATGCCCACTAAACCATGTCCCTAAGTGCCTCATCTACAAGTCTTTTAAATACTTCCAGGGATGGTGACTCAACCACTTCCCTGGGCAGCCTGTTCCAAGGTCTGACCACTCTTTCAGTAAAGAAATTTCTCCTAATGTCCAATCTAAACCTCCCTTGGTGCAACTTGAGGCCATTTCCTCTCGTCCTATTGCTAGTTACTTGGCAGAAGAGACCAACACCCACCTCGCTACAACCTCCTTTCAGGTAGTTGTAGAGAGCAATGAGGTCTTCCCTCAGCCTCCTCTTCTCCAGGCTAAACAGTCCCAGTTCCCTCAGCCGCTCCTCATCAGACTTGTGCTCCAGACCCTTCACCAGCTTCGTTGCCCTTCTCTGGACACACTCCAGCACCTCCATGTCCTTCTTGTAGTGAGGGATCCAAAACTGAAACACAGTATTTGAGGTGCGGCCTCACCAGTGCCAAGTACAGGGGCACGATCACTTCCTTAGTCCTGCTGGCCACATTATTTCTGATACAGGCTCATGTTCAGCCGGCTGTCAACCAGCACCCCCAGGTCCTTTTCCTCTGGGCAGCTTTCCAGCCACTCTTCCCCAAGCCTGTAGCGTTGCCTGGGGTTGTTGTGGCTGAAGTGAAGGGCCCGGCACTTGGCCTTGTTGAATCTCATACAGTTGGCCTCAGCCCATCGATCCAGCCTGTCCAGATCCCTCTGCAGAGCCTTCCTACCCTCGAGCAGATCAACACTCCCGCCCAACTTGGTGTCGTCTGCAAACTGTTGCCTGTATACTTTCTAACCAGAAGATCAGAATACATACTTTTAACATATTCTTATCAAGCTTTCTTCCATAGGTATTCTAATACCACAGAATCACAGAATCACAGAAGGGTTGAGGTTGGATGGCAACTCTGGAGATCATCTAGTCCAGCTCACTGCTCAAAGCAGGGTCAGCTAGAGCAGGCTGCTTAGGGCCATGTCCAGCTGGGTTTCAAATATCCCCATGAATAGAGACTGCACAGCTTCTCTGGGCAACCTGTGCCAGTGTTGAACCACTCTCATAGGAAAAAGAAAATTCTTATATTTAAATGGAATTTCCTGTATTTCAGTTTGTCCCCTTTGCCCCTTGCCCTGTCACTGGGCACCACTGAAAAGAGCATGGCTCCATCCTTTTTACAGCCTCCCTTCAAGTATTTATATATATTGATAAGGTCCCCTCTGACCCTTCTCCTCTCCAGACTGAGCATTCCCAGATCCCTCAGCCTCTCCTCATAGGACAGATGCTCCAAGCTGTTAATCATCTTCATGGCGCTTTGCTGGACTCTCTCCAGTATGTTCATGTGTTCTGTATAGGGATTCCAGAACTGGGCACAGCGCTCCAGATGTGCCTCACCAGGGCTGAGCAGAGGGGAAGGATCTGCTGGCAGTGTTCTGCTTAATGAAGCCCAGGATGTTGATGACCTTCTTTTCTGCAAGGGCACATTGCTGGCCTATGTTCAACTTGGTGTCCACCAGGACCCTCAAGGCCTTTTCGGCAACGCTGCTTTCCAGCTGGGTGTCTCCCAGCATATACTAATGCATGATGTTTTTCCTCCACAGGTGCAGAACTTTGCATTTCCCTTTGTTGAACTTCATGAGGGTGTTGTCAGCCCACTTTTCCGGTCTGTCAAGATCCCAAGCTGGTGACCCAACTTGTAGGTCCTTCCAACACATAGTTTTGTTTTCTTGCCTGCTGATACACATCAACCAACACTTGGTAGATCTGTCCTTGGATCTGTCCAAAGTAACCAGTTAACACAAGAGAGAATGTCATCTCTGATATGTTACTCCTTTGATTTCATGTCATCTTCTCATTATTGGCTAGTGTTTTATGGAAACATACTGTGAAGACCAGTCATTTTCAAACAGAATCTTTTCTTACTTCTTTTATAATTAATGATTTATATAAACCAGAACAGCTCCAGTAAGGAGGCTGAGAGAGATAGAGTTGTGTCCATGTTGTAAAGGTATTGGTTTGAAATATGTTCAGGTCCTTGCTTCACAAAACCCATACGGGCAACATGATCTTCTTCACTGTTTTTAGGACACTAGGTTTCTCTCTTGCTAGAAATTACTTGAAACACGGACACCTTAAAATTGTTTCTGTGAAAGGAATGGTGTTCTAGACAGCTGTCTTCCAAATAGTTGACCAATGTTGCAAATTCTCAAAGAGAGGCTGGAATCCAACTCTTGGGTAGCCTGTGGTCTTCCTAGTATCCTGTCACGACAATTTATTACAAAATCCTTGCCACCTTGTCTATCGTGACAGCTGCTGCTAATGTTCATCCTAGCCATATAGCTTGACTTCTGTCTCAAAAATATTTTCACAATTAGCCTGCAGGACATTGTTTTTAACAATATACAAGAAATCTGTTATTAAGCATATTGAACATTGGTGCTTTATGCATTAAATATACCTGAAGTGATCTCTGACCTTGCCAGGTTCTTGGAGAATAATGTAGTAAGATTGTTATTTGCTATCTGAAGGAATATGAAGGTTTTCTTTCATCATTTGATGGTTTAGTGTATGGTTAGTGGTGGGATCTTGAAAGTGCTCAGTGTTGGCTTAGATGTGTTCTCTGTTAATTCATTGGGAGTATTATTACTGGCTTCGGTGTAAGCACAATAAAGCCTGCATGCAGCCTGTTTTTGAAAATCCCACCTAGTAGCAGATACTATTTATATTTGTTCTTATTTTTTTGTTTCATAAGCCTCTTTATTTTTTGATTCACTAATGTCGCTTCATATTCTCTTGTACTGGGGGTTTAAGAGTTTTTCCACTTTTATTGATCCACTTGTTCCTTTCATTTGAACTTAAGTTAAACATTTCATTTATCCACTATTTAGATTACTATTGTTTCGTCCAATTTGGCATATTTTGAAAGATATTCACGAGCAAGAGAAATTGAAATGCAGACCTTTGCTGAATTGCTTTAAGAAAACTTGGAAGTTTAAAAAATTTGATTACAAGCTTATTTAGTTTTCCAAAAAGACTCTTCTTAGAAGTATTTTATAAATGGGTCATATATTTTTGTACACACATATCTTTATAAACAAGTTGCTAGAGTGTTTAAATCAGAATTCTTTCAGAGGAATAAAGAAACTGAGCTCTTCTGAATATATCTACAAGAGCCTAAGACTGAATTTGCTGCTTCCAACACCACTAATGTTCTGAAAAATTCCTATATGCGAAGCACATTTAAATTAAGAGTCTTAGCTACTGCATTCTTGTTATCTTCAGGAGCTACAGGCATGATTTTAGTTTAAACAATAGGTAGCTAGTAGCTATATGAATGAATTTGTCATTTTGGCCAAATGTATAACAATCAGAGGGAGTGTCTTCACTGAGTTTTCCTAACTTTCTGCAATATCCTTTTCAGTCCTCTCTTGGCTTCTGTATCTAACATTAACAAAAGATTTCTACCCAGTTTTCTTTCCTCTATCCATTTGAATTTTTGAGGTTATTTTACATTAAAAAATAATCATTGACATTGCTCTACTTCTCGTGAATTTTTTTTGTATTATTTTTAGGTAAAAGCTCATTTGTAATAATAAATAAAAGAAATTAGAAGCACTCGTAGGTAGAGAAGGAAAATGGAGAAATCCTTTTCTTATGTTCAATTTGTCCCTGGAGAACAAGGAAAGAGATTTTTAGTGTTTCTCAGAATGACCTACTAGAAAAGCAAGGCTCAAACTGAATTTATACTAGTGTGTTTCAAGGTGAAAGGAAGTCCTTGTCGAATCTTGGTAGTAGGTGAGGAAGATGGGAGATTGCATGGTTAACAGTCATGGGGAAAATTCAAATAGCCTTGGTATTGAATAAGGAAAGAAAAATGTGTTTGAACGCTGCATTGATCAAACTGTTGCATATAACTTTTGTGACTTTATCGTATGTATTTTTATTCAGGTTGGTTTTATTTTAACTTGTTCAGATTTTCCACTCAGAAATAATCCTTAGTTTTACTTATTGGTCTACTTGTTTTATTGCTGCAAATACACAAAAGTAATCTACAAAGATGTTTTGTTATATATCTGAGTATAAAAGTGAAGTATGCTGATTATGCCTCTAAGTCATTCTGCCGAGGCTCCCATAAAGGTCACAGAAACTAGTGAGTGGGAAGCCAGACTCCTCAGCAGAAAGGTCATGCTGCCACTAAGAAAAGAGGAATGGCAGGACCAACAAAGAGGCCACTCCTCTTAAAGGAATTTAGAACCATCAGACAATAGCAGACTGTCTAATTTTCAGATTGTAACAACTCATCCAAAATACAGTACCTGTTTCTTTCTTCCCAGCTATTGTAAGGAGCATTCCACCTTACAGAAAGACTAATTCTGGTCAGCGGGCAGAAAAAAAAGAGACTTTCATAGCAAAGGAACAGCATTCATAAATGTCAAAAAGGACAGTTAAACATTTAAAGTGAACTTATTTCTCAACTGACTAGCACACTACTGTGATTTCCTTACCTGAGGGAACAGCTGTTCCCTTTCACTATGTCCTGTCCCAGATCAGAGAAAAGCTGAGCAGGCAGCCTATGGCAATCCGAGTTAAGAGTCACTTCTCTCTCCCCATCCACAGCTAAGGGCATTTTGCATTTACCAATTTCTACTTTATTTGCAGAACATGCAAATAAAAACAAAATCCTTGAACAAGACATGTCACAGTTTCAATTGTTGGAGTGGGCAAAGAATCATATTTGCATGAGCTAGTGGCTCCAAAGAGATTTTCTTAAGAAATCTTAAGAGAACATCTTGTGAGATTTTAGATCGAGTTTCCAGTCCAGGTCCCTGAACAGCTCACCTCATATTTGTATTGCCAGCAGTCCTGGAGAAGACAGAAACACACAGCAATAGAGGGAAAAGTTGGGGTAGAGCAAGGTGAGTACATGGCATATGAATTTAGGTCACTGTAACTGTCATGAAATACATTGTCCACGCTTCGGTTATCTGAGAGAACAGACTGATGGGGAAACAAAACAGACTTTGCTGTGTTGCAGATTTTGGTTTTACCAAGAGCCCTTCAAACTTATGACTCAATATTAGTAGAGAGATGCTGAGATACCAGTCCGTGTTTAATCCCAACTCTGTCCCTTCATCCATCAGCCAACCTTCCAACTGTCCCAGCTGCGACAGGAAAGGCTTTCAAGCGCTCTTTCCTCTGCATTTCCACCCACTTGCTCACTTTTGTACACAGTGTAAAGTAGTTAAATATGAATTACAAAATGGTCCCACTTCTGGGTGCAACATCAATAAATACAGAGGTCAATTTGGGGACCTCTTGGATTTGGATGTTAAATTATTTTTCTGGCACTGTGATCTTTGTGCTCGCCCAAGTCAGAGAGAGTTAATGAAGAGCTATGTGTAATTCTTTTACGTAATTCTGTATGAAATTGGTTGTGCTCAGAAAATCCCAGCTGCGCTTTGTATTGAATGGGGTGAGCAAATGGTTTATTCCTCATATTTGGCTTTCTGGGGACTGTTGATATAGACACATGCATTACATTGAGTAAGGAAATTGTGAGAAGTTAGCACAAGGAGAATTGAACCCTATTTCTTTGTTCTCTATTCCTTTTCTCAGTTTAACTGTACATTTGAGGAATTCTTTATTATGGCTTCTCAAATGAAGGTGATTTTGATCTTTTATTTCTTTGTTATGTATAACTGGAAAGTTTTAGGACAGTATGGATCATGCAAATTCCTTAGATAGGCATCCGCAGAAACAGAAAAAACAAGAATTTACTTTTCTTAAGTGCTTGAATTAGCATGTTTCTATCTCCCTGTTCCCTGTACAATATAAAGCTATCAATACATCAGTTTATCCATATGTATTTTTCATTTTGACTTCACTCTCTTAGGCAATTGAAATCTAATGTGTTCAGCTAATGGCTTCTTCAGCAAAACCTTCTACCTGCAGTGCCAATCTCCCAGTTGAAATTCAAAATTAAATATACTTTATTTGTTTGTGGGGGTGCTCTGGTTTCATGATAGTAAAACTAATCCTTTTATGACATCATTCTTTAATATCTATTCCATTTTCACCAACCCCACTTAAATAATTTTTCATTGCAGTCTTATTTAATTTAAGGATGGAGTGTACTGCAGAAGGACCCTACCTAGTGAGAACAGAGGATAGTGGAATGTCATGGGACTGGTAACAAACCTGTCTGTTGATTATTCTATTATTCTTGGTTTATTTTCTACTGGCCTCTTTCTGAACATGTTGGTTGCTTGACTGGCAGATTCTGAACTAGGATTTTTGTTTTCAGATACCAGGGTTACAGCTTTCAGATACACTGATGAGTTTAAAACCTTATTAGACTTATCTTCCCTTTGGCAGTCTTAAGAAACAAAACATTGCGAGGCCTTGCTGATATAAATGTTGGGCAAATATCAGTAAGCTCAGAAACAGCAGCTATTTACAGGTTCAGGATGATGCCTTATGGCCTACACTGGTACAGATGTAGGATGTTTGCTCTCTCTGTTCATGGCATATCTTCACCAATATTAACCATTCCTTGCTGTATGATGAGAGTGCATCAGGAGTTGAATTCTGGTTGTTTCTGATAATAAAACAGGTCTGAGCATTGTCTCCTTTTCATACAATCGTACTCGTGACAGGCAAATATAACTTCACTCCAGCATCTTTTTCAGCTCTATTTTTAGTAAGGGTAACTATTTGAACTCCTGCTTCTGTCTACTGAGAAAGCTGAAACAAATTTCTCTTCTAAAATATAAAAATAGTTGTCCTGATTCAATGAGAGGTTTCATCCAGCTCAGTGTTATAGGGGCCAGTAGCCAACATCCAAGCAGATGATCCATAATGTAAAGCCAGTAGTGGATGCTTTGCTGAAAGTAAGTAAAATTTTGTTCCATTTGTTCTTTTTATCTTTTATGTCAAAGCTACCTTTTTTAATCCTGAAATAAATATTAGAAATTATGAAATAAGTCATCAACAGTTATTTTTTTCTATTTATACTTTTTATGTCCAATGAGTTAAATTATTTTCCTTTTGTTTTATTAAGTTGTATTTGTAGGAACCTTTTATTTCAAATAATATTTCAGACACTTGGCCAAGAAACAAAGCTATAAAAAAAGTCAGTAAAAGTATAATGTATCGGGTATTGATTCAGTAGACTCTGGTTTACATATGGTGTGATTGCAGAAGTACAGTTCCTCCATTTAAGTCATCAGAACATTGAGAAGGTCAGAACTTGGATATATCATCTTTGTCTGTGATGTTTCAAATTACTTTAACTTCTGAATGCAGAACAAATATAAAGATTAAACCTAATTTACTGTAAATGAGTTGTCTTTATTAAAAAAAAAAAAAACCCCAAATTGAAATCCAGAAACATCACCCCCTAAGAAAAGAAAAAAACCCATGAGGCTCAAATTCTCAAAAGCAACTTATTTTTTTCTGTCTGTAAAAGCATTTTATGAAACATTGATTCTAGTTTGTCAAATACTTTTTTCTTTAAAAAAAAAAAAAGTTTATCACTTATTTTCATGGCTTGACATGTTTTGGTGTTGTCCACAGTAAAGAGGAAAATCATGTCATGTAACTCTCCTGTGAAAATTTACATTAAAACAACATTTATCAAACACAAGACTTTCACCGCACTAAGGAAGCTTTTACCAATGCAAGTTAAAACCTCTCCAAACCCTGGTTTGACTACTGTGTGTATAGCAGGCAGATAGGTCACTCAGATATTGATGTTGGCAGCATTCTAAGTTTTTTTTCTGAGACTTTTTTCTCTGTTTCTTAACATGACATGTCTCTGTATTTCTAGTATTTACTATCCTCTATCGTCTATCCTTTTTGCTGAGTAAAAGACGGCTTCCTCACCTCATCTGGGCATGACTGTAAGTCAAAACTCCCCATTGCCTGAGATTTGGCATAATTTGGCATGAAAAGAATAAAGTCTAGCCCAAATTTATCTTCAGTCTTGACTGCTCCCATACTGCCTACTTCAGGACTCTCTTAGTTTACCTAGGGATGTCTTTTGTATCATATCTGGGTATATTTTGCAGGACAGTTTAAGGAAAGGAAGCTTGATTAAAGATGAGAGGACAATACAACATGATCAAGGTGTGAAGATGAGTGTAGTAAAAAAATGTAAATAACTTACATAAGCATGGGGACTAACTACAGTAAAAAGATGCCAGAATCTGTTACTATCAAGGGCACGTGTTCAGGTCTCTCTTAATAGCGCAACAGTGCTTTCCGGATTACAGCAAAGGTGCTTCCCTTACTTTTGAAGATGGCAGGATTTTTGAAATTTTTGATAATCCAGAAAAATGAAGTAACATAAACCTAAAAAAAGTAGGTGTCCCCATGTAGTCTTTTACTCTATTTCTGTGACCACCAAAATGCCTTCTGTCTGGATATGCACATCACACAGGTAAAATACCCAATGAAAACAGGATGATTACATGTAGAAAATACAAAGCATTAAACTGATAAACAAACAAATTTAATCACTAAGAACGTGAAATGATCATGTGAAATGCATTTGCATAAATGTCATCCTGGTTATATTGAGCTAATCTTTATATAGTGTAATAAAGAGAAAATATATGTATTGATGCATTATAAGCTCAGAATATGATTGTCCTATGCTCCTTCCCTAAATGCCTTCTTCCTTAGTTGTGTCAATACCAGAACGTATCTCACCCTTTGATGAGTGAACTCAGCTCACTGAGCCAGTAGGAAGACACTTACTTGTTTTGTTGCTGGATTAGTTTTCTCCTTGTTTGTGATGAGCTTCACAAAGGGGTCAAATAAACTGCTCAGGTTACATATAGGAAAGTTTTAGGCCCACATAATCAGAGATGAAGACATAAGGGCAGGAAGAGAACAGATTACTACAGTAGTCTCAGCTTAAACCAATGTGAAACCCAGAGTGCAGAGGCCTGGGAAATCAGAGTGGATAGGGACAGTTACACTGAGCGCTCAGAACAGTACTTACATCACAGCCAGTTGCATTTATGTTAATACATCGAAGGTAATTTCATGAATGAGTGCATATTCACTGTCTTCTGAACACAGGATCTGACCTGTAATTGATGCAAAGTAGCATACCTGTCCTGCCTTCAATAAATGCATATTACTTTAGGTCAGCTGTAGCCCTCCTCTGTGTGATTAACACAAGGAGTCTAGTTTGGGAGACTGAAGTATGGAGTGAACCAAACAATGAAAAAGGGTAGGCTAAGACTGATCCAAACAAAAATGAGAATTAATTAAATGATTAAAAGAAAGAGTTTACTAAAAAACAGTAGGTCTGCTTTCTGGCGAAAGCATCTGTGATTCTGGATTATAATATGAAAAGCAGCTGTTAATAGCTTCAGCATCCTAAATTTAGTACACTTTTAATTAGAAGAACCCTTTGGTCTCTTAAGTCTAAATCAAGATTTCAAAACTTTGCAGACCTGGGACACTGAAACTTCTCTTTGTTTTCTTTGGACATTTGGGAATCAAATTTACTAATGCCTAACCTAAACTTGGGCCTGACTATTTATAATATAGACATGGCTGTTTTATGAGCTTTTTCCTGTTCCTTAGAATGGTAATGGTGAAAAATTAACCCGTAAACTCTGACTTAGTTTTTCTGTTGCTTCCAGAATGCACCAGAGTTTGATGTGTTCAGCTGCCTCTTCTTTTCTGCATGCAGTTTATCAAGCAGTCCTTCACTGCTTGCCCAATCTATATATGACAGCCAACACAGGTGAAGTCTGAAAAATGAGCAGGACCCCCTCATGTTTACTGGTCATGGCTGAAACCATTGGCATCCAAGTGACTGTGTCCTCCTCTACTCCAGAATTTTCAAATTATTAAATAACATGTTCGATTCTTTGTATTTCAGGCCATAAGCAATTAGGTGATAAAAAGTCTCAATGAGTCTGTTTTCAAAGAAAAGCAGGATTAGTGAGGACATTAACAAACTCAGGACACACTGTCTTCTGAAGCAGCGCTCTCCTGGGTCTGTAACACCTGGAGCTTCTTCAAGATGTATAGCTTTGTTCCCAGACAAAATATGTTCAGGGCTACATGTAGCAAGGGCTAAATGATGGGGGGAAAGAGGGCACCAAACAGAGAGGAAATATGCTTGAGCCAGCTGTTGGCAGCTACCTGGCAAGTGGTCCGGCGGGGTGGGCAGGACCTGGGAAAGCCAGCTGACTACTCACTGGTGGCAGAAAAAGTTTTGCAAAGCTTGATTCTAAAAACTGACACCATGATTTTCGAATTCATATTCTCATGTGCTTTTTTTTTTAATCAGGAACATATATCTCACGTAACAGATTGCATTTCAAAATAACTCTCAAAGGAATACAGAACTGATGAGAATTCATTAGTTAGCAGAGTGACAAGCAGCAAGTTATTTTTAAAATTACTAGCATAAGGGCAGGTGAATGAATCTCATAGAAACTAATCTATATGAATGATTTAAAATGGGATTAGATTAAATGTTAATCATCCACTGTGCTATTGAAACACTGCACAGTTGCTGATTTTATTCACCAATAAATAAGTTCAGTGTATTGTAAATTAACATTTCACATTTTTCCTGGAGAGGTGTAGATCTAGTATCATGCATCAACAAAGATGTCTATACCTTTCCTCTTCTTATTTTTTAGATTTTGAAATAAAGAATCCCCTATAAAAAAGCTACCATACATAAAAGAATAAACCAAAAAGGAATGCTTCTCTAATAAGAGATGTAGGCACTAGTGAAATCAATAGACTCAGCCTTTTGAGTTTTTTTATAAATCACCTTGTGAACGGCAGAGTGGATTGTTTTGTTTAAAGATCTTCTTGACACTTGAACTTTTGGCTCTGTGTTCTAATATAACTTAAGACTCGTCTATACTTTAATGGCATTAGTCAAAGCAGATCTATAGCTGGACAACTTTGCTAGTAAAACTTTATAGGGATGTGCTCGTATGAAAGCAAAAGCAGTGTGTATGCATAAATATGAATGTATACATACATATATATGTCTGTGTGTATAAGAAAAGCTACATGAAGACTTTCTGAAAGATGTCAATCAAATATTCTTACACCACTCTTCAAAAAACTATGCCATAGAAAATTGTTCACATAGATTGGCTTCAGTTCCACATCCTTTCTTTGTATCTGCCACACAGAACTTTTTTCATAGATCAATTATAATGGGCATGTTTTAGTTGCAGATGACCTCTCGGCAGTTAATGCTCTATTGGCAAATGTTTCAGGACTGTGTAGTCACATTAATTGGATGACGCAACTAAAGGAAACTTCAAAAACTTCAGCATCTGAATAGTTAAGAGCTGGCATTTACCATACCTGGCTTAGTTTTCAGAGTTCTCATTCTGAAAGGAGTGAGCGGCCTGGCAATTTACACCTCTCAATCCTACTGGTCCTGTAATTTTACCACTCACTGTATTTCTTTTACATTGTTTCTGACACTTCTTCTGTCCAAGACAACTGTAAACTTAACTTTAAAAATTAGCTGCTGGGACAATATCTTACTGCAAGAGGGGGATCCTAAAACAATTTTCACAGCAGTGGGATCATGATTGTTCTCTATGAATTATTCACTGTTCAGACAGCATGTGGTCAGATACTTTCTTTACTCTTTGGTCTCAATCTCTCCAGCTACTATCATTAATCACTGTTTCTGCTTCTTACATAGTATTCTCTCATTTCTTCATCATCTTTAAAGAGAAAAACAAGTAAAAATAGCTATTCAAAGATTCAGTCTTTTGATTTTTTTTATTTACTTCTTACCTACTATATTTTCTTAGAGTTTCTGTCTTTTCACAATGCTGTTTTTCTTCTGAATATGTATAGGCATCCACTACACTGTCACCCACCCTGGTCTGCTTTTTAGTCCTTACCCATAAGCTCTCATTATCCATCCCCAGGCAGAGCTCCATGTATTCCAGCTGCTTTGTCACGTAAAGGGCAACTCCACTTCTTCATCTTCCCAGCCTATCCTTCCTAAAGAGCCTGTATTGCATGTTGTCATTGCAGCACTCCAAGATCGTAGCCCTGGAACTGCACACAGATTTCTAATTCCTCACGTTTATTCCCCACGCTGTGTGCATTAGTGTACAGGCACTTCAGAGAGGCACCCCAGCATGCTCGCTTCCCAGAAATTATCTGGGTGTTTTTTTCATGATGGTGCCTAGTAGGCACTTGCTTGCTTACATGCAAATGCTTGAGGTGACCCTGCTTAAGCCCTGTTTTGTTGATTTTGTATTCCTTTTTGTTCACATCACTCTAGGTCCTTTCCTCATCAACCCTGTCCACCACTTCCTCACAGGGCTGCTGGTAACTCTCTCCCTCCCCCGTCATTCCTATCTCTGTGAGGGGTTCGTGTGACATTAGCAGATAGAGGAAAGCTTTGGTAATACTCTCTTGGAAGGTGTTTAGATGGAAGATGAGTCAGACTACAAGTATTGGAACCTGTAAGATATATACCCTCATAACTGGACTTCTTAGAAACTTTCAGATTCCCCTTCATCTCAATAACTTTTGTCTGGCTGGTCATGCTGGATGCTTTACTGGTATTTTTCCAGAGTCTGATCTTGCATTTATTTGAAATTAATGCAAGTTTTGTTATGAAATGCAGTAAAAGTAAGATTGATCCCCAAATACCCCACTTATTCTTGCTTCTATGGAAGCATTTGCATAGAAATTGATAACGATAGACAACACATCTAGACACTTAACTAATAAATTCCTCATTTTGTTATACATACTAGTTCTATGTCCACAAGAAAAGCACTTTAGCCTACCTTATTATGTGCATATATTCACACTTCAACTTCAGTTGTCATGCTCACCCACTTTTTTTTTTTTTGATTATGTGTTTATTTTCAATTTACTACAAAAAACAAGACTGTAATAGAAAGTAATTGTCAACCAGACAGTTGTCTCTAAATCATAAGGTGGTAGGTCATTGTCAGAGTTTTCCAAATTCAATAAAGTCTTAATCCGCTACATTTCACTTTGCATTTTAAATACATGACACATAAAACAAAGAAATCAATTTATTGAGGAGAAAAAAAAAAAACATTTTTGTAATGATGTTCCATTTACAATTACTTTCTTTGTTTACTTGCAAGTGCAAATTTATTGGAAAAATAATTTTACAGAGGATCCTGACTCAGTTTTCTCTGTAAGTTTGTGAATGAACCTCTATAATACAGGCCAAACATGATAGCAGCTTTTACATTACTCTTCAATGGACTGCAAGGAACACACATAAGCAACACATTTGTATTCCAGCCATAAACCAGCTGTGATGGATAGAATTTTAATCTCTTCTTTGCCAGTGGAGGCTGCCTTTGCAAATAAAAAATTTAAAATGTGACAAAATAGACCTGCCTTGGTTTTCTTAAGGAATTTAGAATTTGACTGTGCATGGAAATTAAATGGAATAGAATGTTCTTGGAAATTAAGTTAAACCCCTCTGTACATCCCCCACCTACCCCCCTCCCCCAAACAGAAGAGAATAATTAAGATACAGTACTCTTATATGACTATTTCTAAAGGCAATCGTGGTTGGAAGTGATAGCATTAACCTAACTACCTTACGGACTATATCGTCATGCCATCCACTGCTTCACATTAATGTTTCATATCATCTCCATGCAGACTAGCCCCAAGCTGGCCAGTTTTCTATTTATATGAAAAAAGAAACAACAAATGTGTGTGTGTGTGTAATGAACCCTGTTATGTTTAATTTGGTGCTGTGGAAAATTTATCTAAAGAACAAGAAATCAGTAGTAGAATGATTTTCAGATGTATTTTAGGATATCAGTTGCAGAACTTTTTGCAAACTGAAGTTAATTTGATATAATGTCAGCCCACCAGAGGGACAAAATGCCATTTAGTAAGTCAAGAAAGAAGTAGCTTTTTCCAAACACAACGGAGCTTTTTGCAGTTTAATAACCATTATGGTCTGTTGAAAGTAAGTTCTTTAAATGCACTGGTTTTCAAAAGTTTCTTGGAGACAGCTCTAATCAGAAAAATATCTTCATACAACCTTTCAAGATATTTATTTTATGTAAATTTAATATAAAGGGAAGATATTTAAAATGTCTGTTCCAGAATCAAACTGAAACTTACATGACTTCTTCTCTTGTCCTCAGAAACCACTGGAATAGTTTTTGAAGATATAAAATTAAGAAATGGAGTATTTTATTATAAATTTAAGTTTAACAAAAATAATTTATTGATGCTCTAAAACGCGTTATTTATTCTGAAAAAAATGCTGAATAGTGTTAGAGAGAAACTAACGTAGTCTTACCAAATTTCATAGATTTATAGAAAACTTTAATACCTATACATTACAAAGTTCAAACATAAGTTAACTGGAATATAGAAACAGAAATTAAATAATTAGTACAATGAATGATAACGATACAATTATCCATTATTCCATGTTAAAATTTTTAGATTTTTTTTCACATCTCAATACTGTAAGAAAAAGAACAGAAGATAATTAGACACAGGAAATTCTAATTAGTATATTTATATTTTCACACTTCTACTAAACATATCAATATCTGAATACAAGTTGAATCTTGCTACCTATTTTATATGTTTTTAAAAAGGGCAAAAGTTAGCATCTTAAGGTATCTTTTACCCCATTTTGTTAGCCTATGTTTCAAAGCAAGTAAATGAATCAATAACATGGACCTGAAACTTTTCAGGTCTTTTCCACACAAAAAAACCCTAACCCAAAAAAGTCATTCCTGCTATGAAATGACAATGAAATTGTTCTGAAATATCTCCCTCAAAGAATGAAGAATATTTCAACTTTTCATTCAAGCTTAGATTTAGTTTAATCACACCCATCTAGCTCAGCTCTCTGAAGCTTGCAGTGATGGTGATGTTTTCTGTAATGGTTAATTTATCTGCAGGATAAATATACCCTCACAGGGACCTGCATTACTGCAACTAGACTGCTCCTAATATTCAACTATTACTACCTGCAATGTGTTCTGTGGGATGTATATATTTTGCAGTACTGCATATTCTCGTATGTCTTTAACTAAAGCTCTGCTCTGGAAGGGCAACTAAAGCTTTACTTGTAGAAGACAAAAATTCCACAAGTCAGGATTTCATCCTTCAGATGTTTCTCAAATGGAGAAACAGGGAACAGGGTTACTTTGGATGGCAAACCTTTTTCTAAGTAATCTCTTTCTGAATAACAATAGCTTCATTTTATCCATGTTCTAATCCAGACCATCCGATTACAGCATTCCCAAAGAGAGACAAATATGTTTCTGCCTAACTATGTTCTAAGTATGTTAAAGTCCTAGAGAAGGAACACTATCACACCTGCAGTTTACATGTTTCACAAAATTTTGTATATCTTGATAACATATTTTTTCATTTCCTTTTACAGTCCTGAGTTGCATGTGAAATCCTGGACCTTCATTTGGCCTTTTTCACCATTGCTTTCTCTTCTCCATAGTTTATTAGTTTCTGGTTGTCCATAGGCACGAGAACACTGCTGAAGTCATCCCATCCCTATGGCCAGATGGGCATCAAAAGTGGACTGCAAATTCAGCAGCCTCTGTTTCTTGAACATGTACAAATTTTGGTGATAAAAAGCCTGCTATTCAAATAATAAAACCCATCTCTCTTTACCACATTTCAAAATTAATACAGTAGATAACTAGTTTTGAAGAAAGCTAAGGAAAAATATTAATATCCATTTTGCCTTTCTGTTTTCTAAAATTTTAAAAAATTAAATTCCAAATAGCAACAATTTTTGTAGTTTTGTGGACATTTTTCATTTAATCTTAGTTAATTATAGATACCAGAGTTTGCTCTGTAGGGTGATAATTTTGCAACTGAATCAATTTTTTTAAATGAAATTTGTCTTTATATTTATATTTTCTTTTTTCCTAAATTTTTGTTTACTTATTGACATTCCAATAACCTTAGTTACTTTATTTCTCTTCTAATACTATCGGCAGTATTTCTTTCCAATTGGAATTTCTAATTCCAAAAGCTTAAACACAATTAAGATATTCTTCCACTGTGTCATTGTTTGACCAAATTAACCATATTTAATTCTAGCATTTCCTTACTGGAAATGAGGAAACCCCTTAGTCATATTTGTTTTCCTTTGAAATTCTACAAGTGTCTTCACACCTTTCTTATATTGAAATGCCGAGAACAGAATGCAGCATTTTCCAAACCAAATGGAAGAACTGCCTTTCTTGTCCTTATAACATCCTTAGTCTCCTGTGTTAGCTCCCTGCATGAAGCTGTCCTATTATTGTGTTTGGTTCAACTTGGTAGAAGAGGTGTCTTAACGTGCATAATCATCATTAATGACTGTGTCTAAGCATTTTCCAATAATATCTTATTTACCTGACTAATATTTTGGTTTGGGTTATCATCTACTCTTTCTACTCTTTTTCTGCCCCATGTACATGGTATGAGCATTGTTTACACAGTCTGTATGCATACTTT
The DNA here is from genome assembly GCF_964195595.1 of Calonectris borealis. Lineage (NCBI taxonomy): Eukaryota > Metazoa > Chordata > Aves > Procellariiformes > Procellariidae > Calonectris > Calonectris borealis. The sequence continues at coordinate 31,638,777 of NC_134313.1, read as the reverse complement.
GAGCAAGGTTGGCTTCAGACCTTAATGAAAATATTTGCTTCAATTTAAAAAAAAAAAACAAAACCCAAAAACAACTTATCTTTGGTGAGTTTTCAGGTTTTTTTTTCCTGACCAGCATGCTCTGAATATCTTGCTTTTGAAATAGTAGTTGGTAAGATTCAGGCAAAGAAACTAAGAGTGATCTGCATTCATATTTTGAAGGCATGTTCAATCATAAGTATGCAGCTGGAAGATCTTCTCTTTCTAGCTAAAAGAAAATAGATGGCTCTTGTAGTTTCAGCTCAATCTATTATGTGTTCCTGGAGTAGTTCATCTATGCACCGTTTTTACACAGTTTGTGGCAAAACTATGGTTCAAATGTAAATCGCACAGGGAATTCTGCAGACTGAATCATCCAGACACCTCCCTGTTCACAGGGAGTGCATTGTACACAGCAAGAGCAGACATGAAGCAAAAGAAGCATGCATCCATGTGTGTGTTGGTTTGTAGAAGTAATGAAAACGTTAAAAAGTGAAGTAGTACTTTACCAAAGAACCATAAAGAACTATAAATTTTCAGGTATCTTGACTATTGATGCCTTTTCTTTGGCCTTGACAAACTACACGTTGTATCATTTATGTTATGCAAAATGTTTCTGGAAGCTCTGTTGTCCTGATTTACTCCACTGAGCATATTTGTGGCATCTCCATTAGCTTTCTTCTTTTCTATTTTATTATCATGACACTGTACAAATGCAGAACATAGAGAGTGTCTCCATCAAAGAGCTGATAGTCTAAGATCATTCATGTAGAGGATTACTAGGAAAGCAAGCCACTGTGAACTTAATTTCAAATGCAAGCACAGCTACCAAAAGCCAAAGAGACAATATAGCATGAAGGAACATGGTATTAGCCATAAAAGATCTGGGAGGGGACCATTTAGGTGTTGATGAAGAAAGCATGAAGGCTCAGGCCCTGAAACCGTATTAGTGAATAAAGATGGCCATCATCATTGGACAACTTTATAGAGATGATGTCTTTTCGATATTTATTAGGACATACCAACTAGTCAGTGAATGGTCTTTAAAGTTAAGTAGCCTGTGTTTGGTCCCATAATGACAAAAGTGTCATGTGAAGCAAAAGAATTAGAAAAATACAGCAATGTGATAATTAACAAAGAAAAACGTTTCATGGGGAATTACTAAATTTTGGAAAATAATTAGTTGTGTGGAAGGAGAAACCGTATCATCTTTCACACTGCATGTAACTATTTTTTAAATCTTTTTCTAAAAAAATTTCCCATTAATGTCTGTATTTTCTTTTGAGATTAGTCAGACTCATACAAATAGGTTCCTTTGTCATCACTTTTTACAGGGTTTAGTAAAATGGAGTTTTGGTTTCTAGTTACTACCATAAGTAACACAACAAAAAACTACAAATAAATTACATGGGTTTTATCTATATTGCAGCAATTATGTACCATGATGAGCTCCTGGAGTAGTTCATTTATGCATTGTTTTTACACAAAGTTTGTAGTAAAGCTATGGTTCAAGCCTGAGCCACACAGGATGTTGTCTCCTTGTAACACAGTTCCATAATCTGGCTAGAATTCCCCATAACATCTCTCTCTCTGCAACTTTACTTACTGATCAAAAGGTCCTCCAATTCTGCAGGGTAATAATTTATCTAGATGACCTCTATTAACTTCCTTCAGAAAAATCTGGGTGAAGAGGATAAAAGCAGTCATCAGATTTATAAGAGCTGAAAGCTCTTTTGTTTGCAAAGGACTGTAAGTATAAGAAATGGCTTTTCATGAAAAAATATCACAGAAGTAAAGGTGAAGTTACATTTACTAAGGAAGAGATACAGACTTAAGTCTAAAAGAACTAATTTTAATTGAAGTTACCCTTGACAGAAATGTATGTTCCTTTTCCTTTAAAGTTCAAAATTTACATCTGATTGCTAGTGACCAAATAACAGGTTTATACGGATATGTTTATTGCCTTTCTGTCTTGTAATGAAAAACAAAATAAAAATATCATAAGATTCTATTTTACATTAACTGCCTCACTTCCTTTCCAAAGCACTAACCACCTCACCCACTCTAATCTCGATAAAGGGAAGTTATTTCTTTACTTAAGACTTATTATGTTTGTGCTTCGTTACCTTCTTCTGTGTTCCAGCTGGAACTTGTCAGTCATTATGAACAGCCTGTTAAGCCTCATGCCTGCAGCAACTTTTAGCCAGCATTTCTGAATAAAAAGAGGACAGTGAGATATCATTGCATTGTAAAGGGAACTTAACTCCTGAAATATGAAAGAACAGTATGTATCAGTGTGCTCTTTAGAAGCTGATTCTCTCTCCCTTAGAGAAGCCCGGGCAAAATGTTTCACCATAAAGTGTATTTGGTGTGTATATGAGCTCATATGCTTTCAGTATACATTTCTGTTTACTGTTTCACCATGGATGCACAATACCTCAGATATTGCAATGTGTGATTCTTCATTTCAGCATCTGTGCTTGATGTTAGCTGATTACCACTGTATATCTCCCAGAAGCAAGTTTGATAACCCTCAAATTTTATCCAGCCTAGTGTAAGCGTAGATGCTATTCTACCCTCCTTTTAATCTGAATACTTGCTTCAGTAAAACACAGCAAGCTATTATCTGTTATAAAGCAAAATTATGTTATAAAACAATGATATAAAAGCAAATTACTCTTGGCCACTCACAGTATGATCAGTTTCTGTGCCAATTTTGTTTGCTCATTTTTCATGGGATTTCAAGAAAATATTTCCTTAGGCTCAGATGAGAAAATACAATTGTAACATATGAGAAAATAATAGGCATGGTGTTTTGATGTTGAATTGTAATAGAACATGCAACTTTCATCAGGGCTGGCCTAAGAATTCTTAGCCAGATGGACTAATTTTATCTTCCCTTGGATAAGGATCAAAAGTCTGACTGCTGCTACCATGGAAAGGCAAAAGGAGTAAAATTAGAACAGAAAGAGCAGAGAAAGGATTGTGGAGATCCACAAAGGATGGGCTTGCTGTTGGACATGCATGGAAGAGGAAAGGATGTCAACTACCATTTCCTGGAGGATCTACCTATCCCCTTCTCCATCAGCATTAGCCATTGCACTACATACTGTGCATTTTTATTTCCATGACAAAGAAAAGATCAAAAACCAGGATTATTTTTTACCCTTGGCATGCCACCCTAGGCATCTAGCTCCTTTTCCATAAACCTAGAATGTGCATTGTTTTTTTCTAACTGAATTGAAGAAATCCTTTTTTATATGAAGGAATAGGTGATTTTAAATCATCATCTTATTTATGGGGTCTAGGATCATAGACTTCTCATATACTTACAAGTACGCACCTGAGTAAGTCTCTTCAGGAGCAGGATCACTTTCCCATTAAATGTACAGTAGGTTTCTTTCCAAGAAAACAAAAAGTACTGGGATCAGCATGAGCTAGTGTAGCTTAGGGTACGCTGACTTTTGCCAACTAAGAGACTTGTACTGTGGAGTTGGGCTCATTCTTATCTCTAATTTACAGCTCCTTCCCTCACTTGTCTCTTAATTGCCTCTGACGTGCCATGGTGACAATTAACCTAGTATCTCCAACATCTAAGAGCTCTCCAAACTGCTACTTCCCCTCCAAAACTGGAACCTCTTCTTCTTAATGAGAGGAATCATTAAATCAGTTTTCTGCAGTGCCATGGAGCTGAAACTTAGATTTTAATTTAAGGCATCATTTGTAAAATTTGCTTTAAAAAAGGCAATTAATTCAATCAACCTAGGTGAGCACATAGAAATTAGATCAAAATATAAATATTATGACTACTTAGAGTTGTCTAAATGATAAATAATACATAGATCCGTATAAAATGAAATAGATGAAACCAGGAGTCATACAGAAATTATATTCTTTTAATTCAGCTTCTAGTCTTGTTGTATAGCCCAAGTTAGTTCTGTAATCAGTCAGAGGTCTGATGTCTCCTTCATCAGGACATACTTAGTAATGTCCACATGAACACCCATATGTGTGTGTGTTAAGCAGTGCCACTTCTTTTTTGACCAATTACATGGATTTTACAAATACAATATGAAACTGATGGGTTTGGTTATCAGGAGTTCACTAGGCCCTTTACCCATGCTTCAACTGTTATAGCTGCACCATAGGAAAAACTACCAGGTGCAGGAACCACACTGCTGGTTTCCCCAGACCCATGTTATGTTAGTGTAAGGACTGCACAAGAATCAGGAGGCTGGAATTGGCAAGGGGAGGTGGTAAGACTTGATGGCAAGATATCTATGCCCATTGAAAAATACTATGGTCTTTAGAGAACTCTGGCAACTGAGAATGTAGCAAGTTAGTCCTCACCTGCTTGTCCACCCTCTCTCAGACAGAATTCTTTCTGCAAGGCTCTCAAAGCAGCAGTGAAGAATATCTAGGATGTTTTTTTAGATTGTCTCAGAAAGGGAAGACAGGAAGGTTAGGGGAGATATTATTAATCTTGCTTGTGGGTGTCTATGTGGGCTGTTTAGTTAGTTTACTGTACAATGTTCAGATAATTTTGTACAATGAAAGCCAATGTGTGAATTCATCCAAAGGATGTAATGGTATATAATGAATCTTGTTTTAATGATAAATGAACAATTTTAATTTGCCGTGTTGCTCTCATTCTCTGGATTATCTCTAGTATCTATCCAGATAGAAATGACCAGCCAAATAAACTTACCATTGTTATGAAGTACATTTTAGTCCCATTTAGAGACACTCTAGACACAAATAAATAATAGAGCTTTTAACAATGTTTATGAAAGTCATTCAGATTGTACTGGAAAGTGAAAAAAAAGCTAGTCTACAAAAGTCATTTTGAAAAAAAATCTAAGCTGTAAAATCTAAGCAGCTTTTTTTTCTTTTTTCCTGTGAACCTTCTACTTGACTAAGTACTATCCATTATTTTGGTGAATTTTAGGAGAAATGCATGGGGAAACCGAAGGTGGGAAAGTCATCTATAAAAATCTGGGATCTTCTATATGCTGGTTACGGATTGCTTGCAATACAATGAAACATTATTAATAACAGCGTGCATCAATCTTTTCAAAAGCAAATTGGATGCACTGGCTTATATTATCCAATCAAGTGTGCAGCAGGTTCTGGGAGAAAAAGTAGGTATGCCCAAACTTGCTTCAGAAAGAAGGAGAAAACAGGGAGTTCTGTGCCATGTTGATGCCAAACTAAGCACAAAAACATGGCAGTTGTAAATATTTATCTTTTTGGGTTTTATTCCCCTGGAATAATATTCGTGGCTTTCCTAAGAAATTGCTTATCTAAACCTCTTTCCTTTTACTGTGTTAAACTAATCACAGCTGTTGCAAGAAGGTGGAAAGAATAATGAATGCCTGGAAAAATGTCAGGTTTTGCTGTTTTTTGTTTAACTCTGTACAGTGCTGACATAATTCAAAGATCTAGTAAAGCTGAGCTGACCTTTGCCTGGTTGAAGACAGCTGTCACATTTCTTGCCATGTTTGTGCTACTCCAAAGCTACCCATGACTCACTCAACCTTTGATACATTCGACAACTGCAAATACATGTCATAGTGGTTAGCATACTGGGAAAGCTTTTATAAGTTAGCTGGACCAATATATAAGGTTATTTTTTACTTCATCAGAGAAGAGGCTGAGGGTGCAGATCAACTGATGAGGTGGTTCCAAGACACAGTTTCATTTCATGTCTTTTTTTTTTGTTCGTTTGAAAATCATAGCAAATAAGCAATTGATTATCAACTTCCAGTGTGGTACCGTGACAAGGAAGGGATAGAATGAGGCACAACAGAGATGTAGGATTAGGGGATCAAATTTTTATCTGGTTTTGGCAGTGGTAAAGTTTTTGAGAGAATAACATCCAGTCTTGATATTTACAATTAATAACAGATATTGAAATCCCAGGGTCTGTGAAAGAAGTACACAGAACATTTCAGGGACCGGAGGCGATACCTTACGATACCATAATAAGCTTAAGAGAACCCAACCTACTTACTTTATCCAAAACAATGACAGGTAGTTGACTATCCTGAGTAAGGACAGTTGTGGAGGAAGACCAGTGGGTTCTAATGGGCTTTTTGGTGTAGTAAAGAAAATACAGTTTAAAAAACAAATTAGTGTCTAGAGGCAAAGCTAAAAAAATTCCAGCTAGAAATAAGCCAGAATTTTATAACCTTATTTTCTATTTCAATATTGAGAGAGAACAGTGAGAGTAATTAACATGTCAAAAAAAAAAAAAAAAAAAACCACAGTACTGGGAAGCAGAGGATCCTCTGTACTATGATGTGTTCCATTTGAATCGGGAACCAGACTGAGGGAGGAGTTTTCATCCATCAAAAGTTGTTAGACTCTGCAGGCACAACTGGGTGAAAATGGATGGCCTGTTATCTACAAGAGGTGAAATCAAATCTATTGGTTTTTCTTGACATCTGATTGTTTGGGGACAGATATTCTTTGTGGTCTCATTTTAAAGTAGATAACATTGAAGATCTGCCTATGAAGTTATATTTACAAGGTAAATATATTTTCCCTCAGCTCATCAAACTATCTTTTTTTCTGGACTGGTGACACACAGTGTAAGTCTATCTTTCACATCCTAGAGAAAAGAAGCTCTGATTTGTGCTGCCCCCAAGACATAATAATATGCCACATGAGGCAATGGATAAGCATCAGTGATTTGTACTACATTCTGAAGTGACATTAGTTCACAGGGATAGTGGTTGTTGATTTTATATTTGAGAAGAGAATAAACAAAAAAGATGAAACTAAACAGCTCCATACTTTGGTCATTTAATACAAACTGTATTTTATATAGAGCTTGTTCTTCTGTTCATAATAGGGAGGAAAAAAATTAGCAATATGATTTTTCCAAAACTGGTGAGATCAGTTCCAGATCTGGAAGTGAATTTTGCAACTTGAGACAATCTGTAGTGTTTAGTGTTAAAATTATATATGAGATGAGTTGAAAAATTCACTGTTCTTTGTTAGGCAGCATTTCTCCCAAGAAAGATATTGCCACATAGTAACCCAGATGGATCAGCTTCCCAGTCTCAATTGCATATTGACATATATATTGAAATTTTAGCAATTTACTATTTAAAATACTACCAGGGCATTTAATGATGTATCCATCAAGAGTTAACTTCCATTTTTTATTAATAACACTGAATGTTTCATAGAATGTTTTGCAGCCCCAAAGTGATGTTCTTTGATTACCTATTCAGTCATTAAACTTCTTTGGCATTTGAAATGCATGACAAAAACTAAAATATCTGGTTAGAGCAGATATGCGAGTTAATGTATTTTTTCCTGACATCATAGATTATTGTCAGAAGAAAGAAATACAGTGATTCCATTTCAAGATTTGTTCAAGCAGAATTGTTTTAGTCATGGGATCAATACTTTTATAGTGTGTAGCTGCTCAAAAATGGATCTTATGTTTGAAAGTTAATCAATCAATTAATTGAAGAATTACTGCATATTTCCTATGCACTTGTTAAATGATGGATATACTATAAGCAATAGAAACCCTGCCATGATATGTTGTTAAAATTTGCCTCCAGTAACTTTCTATTTAAGATGTTGTCATTTAAGCCATTATATGCATGCAGTAAAAATGTACATTACCAGGAGTTTTAATACATATAGAAGCAGTGTCATGATGCTGTCTATTAGCAACTGAACAATGTTATTAAGTCATTAAGAAAATAATATTTTTAGAAGGATTATGTTTCTTTATAGCTGAGCAATCCTATTAAAGTCATTAAGAAAAGGAAGACCAAATAAAGGAATGTATTAATGTAAAAATTGTATCTTCATTCTTATTTTAACTATTTCAACTTTTTTTTTTCTTTTTTTTTCTGTTGGAAATAATGTCATATATAAGATTTTTACTAATCTTCCCAGAGGTGCAGCTTTCTATGATGCTGACTTACATTTACTCATGCTGTTAGTCATAGAGTTCTGGAAACAAAATATTCATTACTCTGGACCAAACTCCAGGTCCAGCTATTATGACATCCTGTCTCCAGCAGAACTTGGTGCCAAATGCTTACTAGGATTGTGGAGTCAACACTGGAGGAAAAAATATAAGAAGTCCTTTTTTTTAAATTTGGGAATACAGAACAGAGCAAAGGTGAAGCTATAGTCAGATAAGACTACCAAATCATCTTGATTAAAAAGAGAAGCATTATTCTTGACTTCATATGACTTAATATGGCCAGCAGCGGGTCCACCTGCCAGCGGGTCCAGCTGGCATTGGCTCTATTGGACATGGGGGAAACTTCTGGCATCTTCTTACAGAAGCTCACCCCTGTAGCCCCCCCGCTACCAAAACCTTGGTTTCTTCCTATAGCTAGAGCTCAGCTGGTAACTGGCAGTGGAACTAGAATTTCACCATACTTAACATTTTTCCAGTCCAAGAATCTAAAACTAGATTATGATGTTTATTCATTTTTCAACTATGTAAACTAATGTCTTGGATATTCCAAGCAAAGAAATCCAAGACTTCAGTCATGAGTGCTCTCTACATTTTCGCTATATTATTAACTATCAAGACTTGTATGATGTTTATTTTCCTTCACGATATAACTTCAACTTTTAGGAACAGCTTCTCTTCCTGTTTTAACTGAACTCCATTTGAGGTAATTCTGTGTTTACACAGCAAATACAGAAAAGTAGTCTCTCAGTATCCAACCTAACTGTACTCAGAACAGAGGTCCTTCAGTCTGAGCTCCAGATTTCTAGTTGGTTGTGTTTCTAGCCAGCTGGGTAATGCTAGACTCCATGGCAGCAATCACAAAGGCACGGACTATAATGAAAATTTAATTTTCATGAATAGAATTTGTTTCATTTCATCATTTTCTAGAGTGTTGTGAATGTAGTTGAAATATAAATACTCATTACTGTTTTTTTTTTCTTTGACCAGCTTGTTCACTTTTAACTAGCCAGTAGAGTCAAATGCAAAAGGCATTCCACCATTGCTTGCATACATTTCTTAATAATTTATGAATGTTATGTGCTCCTTCATTATTTTCTCTAAACTATGAACTGAGACAGAAAGGTATAACAAAGCATGAAGCTACTCAAAGGCTTAATTAAAATATTTCAGAATGAAAAAGATATTAACTTTTAATAATACCTTTCTGGTAAAGATTTTTCTAGAAGGCTGAAAAACTATTACAGGAAAATAAGTAGTCTAATGATTCTTTACTGTCATCCTATAGTATAAGATATTTTTTTTTAACCAGTGGCTATTCAGTTCAAAGTACAATGTCAGACACCAGAAACACTATACTATACATTGAGTTATTATTCACCTGTGGTATCCTTTTTATGCCAAGTAGTCACAAAAGTTTCAAAACTTAATCTGAAATTTATTTTTTCAGTAAAATTTTAGATTTATTTGTTGAAATTGCACCACAGACAACCTGAAAAAAGAAAAAACTTGTTAAAAGTATGTTTAAATCCTTTTTATAGTATTCAAAATACTTGAAACATGGGAAAATACTTCTGCAACAATAAAATGTATTCACTAATCATTTTATTACATGAAAAAGGAAAGGTGATCTTATACATGGCCCTATGTCAAATAAGGCTCTATACTTCCCTAACTCAGTGCGTTAGCTGTTAAGTTAAGGTCACGGGTTTTTTTCGCTTACTGGCTACAAGGCCAGTAGCATGCACTCTTCCCAGGCTTTTCTTTAAGTGGTTAAGGCACTTTCTTCTTCAGAAAATGGAATTAAACACAGGATTTCCTACGCTGGGTAAATAGCCTGGTCAACTGGTTTCTCATATTGAAAGGAAATGAACCAACCAGACAACCCAGGAACCACTACTGCTTTCTTTTGTCTGCTTTTCTGAGTGTCTGACAGATATGCTGAAGACAGTTTAAGCATCTCCACCAGACTGTCTCTTGTGAAAACTTGGACACCTTTGCTAAATATCAGTGTTTAGAAGTGCTTCCACATATGCTCAGAATTTACTTTTTAGTGTCTAGGGTATGACCAGGTTTCAAATGAATTTCTGCTTAATTAATATCTCTCAGGTACCACCAACTTTTCATCTTTCTTAACATATAAAGAATTTAGCTTAATGTTGTTTTGGCATGGTCTTTCTTTTATCTTTAATCATAATAAGCTGAAGGTTCATATAAAAGCACTTATTTTACTTTTGACATATAGCCATAGTTTGCTGTGGCATTAATGGGAGCTATATATGAAAGTATTGAAAAAGGAAAAGGCCCTGAATAATTTATAAAGGTGAGCTACAAATAAGTGACTAAAGTACCAGAATAATAAAATAAGCACATGGGGACTAATT